>NC_139149.1:94358557-95558557 GCF_964270905.1 Leucopleurus acutus
CCAAGGCATTATTAGTTAAAACGAACTTATTGGTAATTTAGCAATGGCTAGTAGTAGTTAATATAAGTATTTTAGCACTTGTCATTTTGCGTTATAATTATTTGTTTCCATGACTGACTCAAGCTGTGCCTTGTGTATACGTCTCAGTCTCACTCAATGCATGGCATATGGTACACATTCAATAAACGTTACCTGAATGAATGGATAAATAGAACAAGTTATCTCTCAAGATTCATATTTAATTTATTACAAATCTGATACCAATAAATTTAGATTATTTAAACATGATTCAAATACAGAAATTTAAGTGACTATTTCAATTCATGACAACATTCTCTATTGGCTGGAAAAACATAAATTCCAAGGGGGTAATATAAATACATCTGGGGAACATCATTAATTTCAGTGCTCATATTTCATAATCAAGCAAGTAAAAATAGATTACTTTATGAAGGTTTATGTTTGGATAAGTTCTTATGCAATAATATATTAAGGAAAATACTTTGTTTTAATTTAAATTATTGCTTACCAGTTTTACCGTTACATGTCTGAATCCTGAAAGAAAGTCATTCAGTAAGAAATAGAATCTAATTATTGTCCTATAGTGGTACCTTTGCCTCTGTATCCTTTTTAAAGTATCAATTACTATCAATGGAGTAGAATGTTATGTCTAAATTGTAAAAGTTCTAAATTGGATAAAGAGGAACTATAATACATATTCAAAAGGCTTCAAAATAAGACATGGAGTAAGTTAAAACCCATATTATATAATAGATGATTATATTTTTCACAATATAAAATTGATAGGCTTTTATAAATACAGTTGACCCTTGAACAACATGGGTTTGAACTGAATGGGCCACTTATACACAGATTTCTTCTTAATAGTAAATACTACGGTACTACACCATCTACACTTGGTTGAATTTGTGAATGTGGAACCATGGATACGGAGGAAGCATAAATACAGAGGGCCAACTCTAAATTATACTCTGATTTTTGACTCTGATGCCCCATCCCCTTCATTGTTCAAGGGTCAGTGTAACACATTTTGGAACAGATTACAATTACTAATTTTACTTATGCAAGTAGTATGTGGGTTAAACACAAATGGAGGCATAAGTACCTCAGTGAAACGTACTTTTCTAACCCATAATAATTATCTTGATATGTTATGACAAGTGGATTTGAAGTTTTCTGATTCATCACTGTAAAAATAATTTATAAAATATAAAAAATAGTAAAATTGTTAAAAATCAGCGAAAACATCCACATACACAAAGATGCCTATTGTTTGGAATTTATTAGTCAACTTTAGATACCATATGTGTTGACTGCTACACTTGAAGGAAAAAAGCATTATGCCTACAATTCAACATAAGTCTGAAGTCTGGAATATCTGGAGCAAAGAAAATGTGTTATATAACTTCCAATACAATATGGAATCAGGAAGCCAATGGTTTGTAATCTGAGAAAGAAAATGAAGGTATTTTTTGGCATCAAGTTCCTCAAGAAGAGTGAAGGAGAAATAAATGAAGGAAAGAAAAATCTTTTTACGATACCCAGGATAAGATGAATTCTGGTTTGATTTCATCAATAGCAGTCATAAGGAATACCATTTAGGGATTAATATGGGATAAACAAGCAAAGATTACTTAAAGTTACACAGGAGGCAAAGTAATTAGAGCCTTCAGACTTTTGTGGATTAGGATTAATCATGGCACAGGTAAACCAGAGATTTGAAACACGAAGAATGGTAACAACATGAGATCCAATGGTGGAAAGGAGAGCAAATGTTCTGAAAACCCCCAGATTGAGTAAAATTAAACGGATGTCCTTACCTCAAGTCTACTCATAGCTTTTAATATGCAATGCCTAACATACAAAAGGTTCTAACTTACTCCATAAACATTTTTTTCAATGAAAAGTGAGTAAAGCATACAGTGTTTCTCAAACAGAATGCTCAGAAGAATCCCTTCATAAGCAGGCATTTGGGAAGCTGCCAAAGCATAGGGAAGCACTAATGTTCTAGAGAATACTCTTTGGGAAATGCTGTTCTAAACTGCTGAAATAATGAACATAATTTTGAAAAAAAAAAAGTTTATAGTAAATCCCTGTTTTTTGATGTTTTGCTTAGTTTGTGTTCACTGTGATTTTGGCGTATCTGTGACCTCTTTTCCAACAGTTTCCCTTTAATTGAGGACTTGACTAGATTTCTAATTTACAATATTTATATAATATTTCTGCCTTCTTTTCATTTAGATATCAGGAGGCTATTATAGATGGAAGACAAACTTATAAATGTACCATTTCCCTTCAGAGTTAACGGAATCTATCTTGATTTTATATTTCACCTTTTCTTTTGTGAGTTATGTATTTTTCTTCCAGAATAAAACTCTGCCAAAGATCTCTTGAAAGCTCATAGATACAAAATGCACTTTCAACCAATATTGGTTTGTAGACACTTGATGTCGATGCAATTTTGCTTACTATCTTAAAAAGTCATTTATGACACAGACATATATTTCTTTTTTACTTTGAGAGCCAAAAATCACAGACAAAAGTTCAGTCTACTGTGAGGGCACCACACTGCTCTGAACTACCTGAACTGCCAGTGAGATGTTTTTGCTTTTGTTAAAGATGTTCTTGCCAGTATTCTGAATCATAGCAGGACAGGAATAAAATGCTATTATTTGCATAATAAGTTTCTAGTAAACTCATCCTAACTTTCCATGTTCCACTGAAGTTAGGCTTCACAAATATAAGCAAAATTTTCTTCAGGTCAGACACTTCTCCTTGAAGAGCAGTGCTTCTCAAACTTTAAGACACCTATGAATGACCTGAGGATCTTATTAAAATATAGATTCTGATTAAGTTGGTCTGAGGTGAGGCTTGTTATTCCGCATTTCTTATAAGTCAATACTGCTGGTTGCGGACCACGTTTTGAGTGGCAAGGTTAAAGTACATGAAGTGTCACTGTTGAATTGGAAACAAATTCCCCCAGTTTCTATGGAATGTACTGCCTAACATCCAGCATATCATAACTTAAACATTGTAAGAATATTTATTCTCTTTTCCCCAAATACATTTGTATAAAGATTTATATTTTAAGAGCCAGACCTGGCCCAATGCTCTCAGAAGAACTACAAATAGCTTGGGTTACTCTTTTTTCCACTTGAGTTGTCATTTTCCCCCCAGGCATTCTTACCTTTATATCATTTACAAAAGAAAACACTTACACAATAGGATATGGCAAACCCATAAACTCTGCTCTTGGTCTATCATAACCTTTTTATTATACTCAGGACATGATGACCCATTTTACAAAATATAATGCAAATATTGTTAAAATCATCCCAGGACTAAAGAGGAGAGCTTTCATATTCTAGTAAGTGTGTGTGTATATTTGTAATTTATATTCAACCAATCCACCTTCACAAAACTGTAGATGGCACCTGTTTTTTCAAACTGTTGGCCCCTCTCTCAACTCTATTACAATGTTTTAGTGTGACTAGGTGTCACCAGGAAGATTATTTAAAATGCTAATTCCATGCCTACCCCAGGAGAGTCTCATTCTACAGGTCTGGAGTGAGGCCTGAGAATCCACATTTTAGCAAATACCTCTTGCATGTCTAGTGTAATTGAAAAGTTTGAGGAATACTGCCCTAGGAGCAATCCTGACCAAAGTTCCAACATCAATCCACCCTTGCTACTAAAGGCCTGATATTGTTCATTATTGAAACTTTTACACTTTCCAAAGGTTCTGTTTTCAAATATACTCCTGATCCACAATTAGCCCATTTGTCACTGTTTTGATAATATCTCTGGTTTCACCATTCCTTCTTGGACTTAAGGACCTTAACTCATATGTCTTCTCTAGGGATTACAGTTTATCTTCCAGACCAGACACTTTTGAGAGAAATAGGGAGCACAATTAATAATTATGCCGGGATAATTGGAATAAACTGGAACCGTCCTGAGCAGACTACATCATACTGAACTTGAATCCTAAATCAGGGAACTCTTTATGTAATACTTTTCTACACATACCCACACAACTCATTGACAGGTATAAACTCAAGCAACTGGGCTTTTGTTTAGGCATTGTATCAACACTGACTCATGTCCCTCTCCTCTAAGTATTGATTTATCTAGTTAATCATGGAAGGACATTCAGAAAAATAACCCTTTTCAATTTTAACAGGATCAAAGTACACTTAAATGGATGTTCCATGTTCATATGGAGAAACTGAGGACAATTCATGCAATATAACGAGATTAATTATATAGAGCATTAAGGAAAACAGACATATATTCTAAAGCTTACTTCATCCTTCTGCCTATTATATTAAATTGGAATTTTTAAAGACAATTAAGATGAAAATACCACCTTTAAAATTGTTTCTAGTGCATTAGATTAAAAGAAAGCAACAAACTAAGTTAAAAGTTTTAAAATGTAGTGTAGTATTAGTAAATCATATACTCCACGCTAACCTTACAGGTATGTGTTATTTTTATAAATTAACTAGAACTGGTTTAACCCTAGGGTCAGGTTCAAGTGGTGTACACCAGCAGTCAGATTACAACTTGATGCAAATTTTGTCTCATTAAAAAAGTCACACACTGCTCCACTTCATTTGCAAGATAATTATACATGTGGCCAAGGTCAGAAGATTTTCCTTCTATTGCTTTCACTGAAGGAATTCAGTTTTTTTTTTTAATGCAGCTAAACTGTGGGAAAGATTTCCTAATTTATTTTCACTTGAGGAAATAGCAAACTTCTAAAAACCTCAGAGGTTTTGTGCTCATTTTTGATGTTTTTTGTTTAAAAAAAAAGAAATCATATAAAAAAATCTGCTCGTTTTAGATTTTGAGAGAGGATATACTGTACTATAATTCTATAGTAAAAAATAGAATTTTTCTCAGTGTAAAAAACTCTCATTCTATAATTCCCAGAGAAAAAGAGAAAATTATTAGTGTCAAAATAGCTAAAATTCCCATAACTTAGTGGTGATGTGAATTTTAAAAAGTGTGTTTAAATTGTGCTCAAACACACAAAATATGATAAATGAGGTCCTACTAGAAATGAGAAGAGAAATATGGTGCTTTTATTTATTTATTTATTAATAGCTCTTGAGTATAATTGCTTCACAATACTGTGTTAGTTTCTGTTGTACACCAAAATGAATCAGCCATATGCATACACATGTCCCCATATCCCCTCCCTCTTGAGCCTCCTTCCCATCCTCCCTATCCCACCCCTCTAGGTCATCGCAAAGCACAAAGCCGATCTCCCTGTGCTATGCTGCTGCTTCCCACCAGCCAACTATTTTACATTCGGTAGTGTATGTCAATGCTACTCTCATTTCGCCCCAGCTTCGCCCTCCCATCTCCTGTCATCAAGTCCATTCTCTATGTCTACATCCTTATTCCTGCCCTGCAACTAGGCTCATATTCCATATATATGCGTTAGCATACGGTATTTGTTTTTCTCTTTCTGACTTACTTCACTCCAAGTGATGGACTTAGAGATAACAGACTCTAAGTCCATCCACCCACCTCACTACAAATAACTCAATTTTGTTTCTTTTTATGGCTGAGTAATATTTCCATTGGTGCTTTCAGGTCACTGAGATGCATCACCACTTTTAGGTTCTTGATTCAAATTTATATTCTAATATTCTCTGGCCTCAAGATATTTTCAGTCACTTCCTTCTTCTGTAGTTAAATACAATTATTTTAATATACATTTTTTTTGTCTATTAGGTGCTACTAGAATTTTTCTAGGTGAACATTTATCTTACATACTCTATCTCAGTTAATATTCTCAGATAATCACAGTTGATTTAACTTACAAGATTTATCAAGGTCTTAAAAATATAGAGAGAGCTCTTTGCTTCATTTAGGAGCAAATCACTTCCTCACTACTATGTTTCCAAATGTGTTACTTAATGAAGTATTTAATTTCATTATGAATCTTTAAAAATTGTTTTTCCCACAAACAACAAGCAGTTGATGAGAGAAATATGAAACAGAAACATTTGGATTTTTTAAATAAAGTAAAAGCTGATATTTGCTACAGAACTCTGAAATGAGAATGCAAAAATATTTAATATTATACAAAAATAGAAAATTACTATAGCAGGTATTTTTTTGTTGTCTTAGGGGACTATACTAAGTATTGTTTAAGAAGAGAAACTGACTTTAAACAAGGTTCTTTTAGCCATCTAAAATTGTTAGAAAGTAACAATTTTGAAAGTATTCCAGAAATGTCTTAATTTTTTTGATAAGTCGTATTATTTGCATATATATAACCCATAAGGTATTTTCAAAATTTCAGTTTTTTAGCTGCCCTTTACTTTTCTTATTATTTAAAAGAAGATTAGGTTACAGTTTCACAGTCAAATTTCACTTCCTTTGCTGTTCTTCAGCATATGCTTTCTTCATTGATTCTAATAGCTCTTGGTTGTTCAATAGTAAGAGGCATCTCATATTAAATAGGCGCAGACTACCCCTATTTGATTAAATGACAAAGAAACTCTTTCCACACTTGAATCATGCTCCTCAGAGCCCCCTTCTCTAGGCCCCAACCTGTCCTTGGCCAGCTTCATCCAGTTTCATCAAGAAACTGATTTCGTTTAGCAAAGGTTCCCTCACCCTTGGTATCTGATTCCGTTTAGCAAAGGTTCCCTCACCCTTGGTATCTGATACCCAGGATATCTGATCAAATTCTTCATCTCCCACTTTCAATATCTTAACATTCTGGACTGCCTTCAGCAAGAATCCTGTTTAGTAGATCTAACAAGAATGGCCCCAGCCTTGATGTTTTCTCTTAGCAATTTTCCATTCATTAACCCCCACTCTGCTCTTTGGTTATAAATCTCCATTTGTCTTTGTTCTATTCAGAGTTGAGTCTGATCTCTATCCCCCATTGCAGTAGTACTTCCCTCTGAAATAAAATATTCTTTACTGCCTTTAACAAGTGTTATGAAGTATTTTTTTAAACCAGGAAGACCCAATATATGCCCCATAAAAATAGTAAAAATAAAGCATTTGTTTAGTCTTTAGCTACCTCAAATTATATTGCAGGAGAGCATGAATAAATAGAGAAATCAAACTGGTCAAAGGTTATCCTCATTCTCATCAGGTTGGTCTATGACTTGACCTTGAGTTTCAAAGAACTATCAGGGAGCTATGGGGCAAGGAAACCAGTAGGAAATGGATAATCTAGAAAGTGCTATGAATCTTCTATGAAGAACGATTATAGAATTACTATATAATAATCAAGACTTTACTTTTTAGAGATAATACATTGAATGCATAGAAAACTAAAGTAGATTGATTGGAGAGTCCTGAAAAAGTTAATCAGTAAAACCAGAGTATTCTACTTCCCAGAGGGATTATTATTGGGAGACAATGAAGAGATTGTGAAATCAGGAATGGGAAGATTAATATCTGACAGGGTAAATGACTTCGGCTCTGTCAGAGAACCTACAGAGTTTAAGCTGAAATTCTTTCCTTCCTGTCAAATTTGAAGGTGGTCCGTATAATGCATTCCTGTCCCGCATAGCTCCAATAGCACCGCAAAAACTCAGAGCTTGTGCACAAAGAAAGAGTAGGAATAGAAAAAGAAAGCCACACAAAGAAAGTCCACTCCTTGGGTAACTTGGCAGCAGTTGCAGGCATGCTTTAGAAAGTACGTTAAAGTAGAATAGATCTATTTGTGATTCAGCATTGGTATGTATTTGCTTAAAATTAAAGCAGGGATAACTAGAGCTACCTGAATAAAACTGTAATACAAAATTTGAAATATGAACTTTGGAAAAGTATAGAGATTCAGAATCTTGTGAAATTGATGGACGAAAACTGAAAGAAAAAAAAGGGCCTTTCTACATCAAACCAGTATAGAAAGGATAGGACTAACAAGTGCCTCCACAGATGTAGAACTTGGTCAGTGTGGAAAGATGACCTGCAAAAATCAGTACAAACACATTTTCATGTAAAATTGAGATAACAGTAGCACTTATTTTGGGGTGTTACTTTAGAAAATAATAATGATACTGAACACTTACTACATACTAGATTGTTACTCTGAGTCCTGTTAGAAGCAGATGCCGAGACTATAGTAGACATATAAGAGATTCATCAGGGTAAATGCCTATGAGGGAAAATACACAGTGCATGAGACCATAATGCAGTCTAAATTTGTAGTAGAGGGAAGAGAGGGAAGGAAGGGTGATTGGGTGGAAGTCTTAAACTGCTGTGCAGTTCTAAAAAAGTTTCACAAAGCCAATGGTTTGTCCTGAAGCCAAAGCTGCATGAAACAAGAGTCCCATGTCTCTCAAGAATGCTTGGATTAGTAGCCATGTCATGCTTAGTCATTTGCTGGGAGCTATCATGGAAAGTGTAGCTTCAGCATTTTAGTAGTCAGGAGTAACCAAGGTTAAAGACCTGAAAAGGAAATTTTCATGGCTGCCACATAGACATTGCACTAGGAAATTAATAAGCATTAGCTGCTATGATCATTTTTTAAAATTATTTTCACATTATAATTTTTTTTCTTTTTTTTTAAATTTTTTTTTCTTTAAACTCTCTGTATACTGACTCAACTTTGCATATAGCATATTATAAATGAACATTTCATGTTATCAATTTGTGCAACATTCTAACAGCTGGAAGTTTGCTTTCCAGGACAGTTTGCTTTTTGGAATATCAGAAAGGGTACAAATTTTGAGTATTTTAAATGGACAGGTTTTTGAGTTGAAGAGATGCCTGAGGTTTGGGAAGGGCACCTGTCATTCGTCAATCACAATGGCTTCTTTTTATCAGTTGAATATCCAGGTGTACTCTTGAGAAAGGATCCTGCATCTAACAAAAGTCTGAAACCTATTGTTTTTATTGGTTTTTGTCCTGATTATTCTGTGAGAGTTATTAAAATTTTTTAAATGACTGCTTATTTTAGTAATAAGAATCATGAGTCATATTAACTTAATAAAAAGCAAGACAAAGACGCTGAAGGTCTTGAATCTTTAGCCTCACATTCATGAAAACAAAGCCATATCTCTGTGTTTTCAATTATGAAGGGGAAATTATTGCCCCAACAGTACTTACTCCTGCCTGATGGTCCCAGATACTACTTTAATAAGCAGTATGTGCCATTTTTTACAAGATCATTAAACTTCCAATCTCTTTTATGAGTTATGAATAGATTATATTCTAGTTCCTAAACAATGACTTCCCATTATACAACACTGGAGTTTTATAAACATATTTTCAAAATACTACTCTTCTTATTCATATTTAGCTTCTAATTTATGAACAAAGAAGGCCCAAGCTTTTACATCATCTATTTACGGGCTCTCTTTTATTTATAACTAGTGGAATTATTCCATTAATCTTTAACCCATGAATTTCTATTTTTTCTACTTGTCAAGTAACTCTCAATTCAAATGATCAACAATAAACCCCACAGTACCAACCTGAAATTATGATCTTAATGATTTTATAGATTATATTTTTCATTTCATCAGCCAGGTCACCCATGAACATGTTCAATAATTTCATGTGTCTTTGGAACATCATTCAATACTCCCCTGATCTACAGCTCAAACCCAGGCTGACACTGAACCACTAATAGTACTCTTGTGACTTTAATACTTTTCTACATGAGACTCTAAGTCTCAAGTGATTCCTACCACACACTTCCAGTAAGCATGTATCATGTAGAAATAAAGTCAATGCTGAGAGAAGTAAAAACTATCTATTGCTTTATCTATACTTGTCATTCTGTCACACTTCAGAGTATTCAGATGAAATTAAATTATGTCTGTTCATTTTGATCCTAAAGTAATAGGAATAACACATGATTTCCTTGTTATAGTAGAACAATGCTATAAATCACTATGTACTACCACATAAAATTCTAAATGCATTGAATAGAACAGAAATTTATAATAGGGTTTTTCTGAATTTGAAAGAAGGCCAAAAAAGCATAGATTTCTGACTTTTATAAGTAAAGGACCTAGAGAAAGCAATCCCTGTCATCTCATTCTAAGCACATAAGTTCAACAAAATGCATTGCAAAACAACCCATAACATTAGTATTATGCATAGTTACTTTCAAAGCTTTAATAAATTAGATCTATTTCTTGTCACATAAACACTGAAAAAGTACCATTCTTGATTCTGCAAAGAGATGCATACATTTCACAAGTTAGACTAGGTTATTTAAACTTAATTTTATGTATTAATTTTTCATGCTTAAGCCATATTTTATATTTCTACCTATGTTTACATCTGCCAAATATTTATACTACTGTTTATGTTATGTACAGCCATTCTTGAGAACTCATTTCTTACAATAAATGATATATAAAGAATAAAATAATTCTAATCAAAATTATTTTTCATTTTTATATAATTGCTTTATCCTAAAACCAAAGCCTTGATATGCTGTTTTCCAAGGAATAAAAAATAAAGAATCTTCTTAAAACCCTTTCATAGTACGTGCCAGTAGTGGGAAAAACTTAAGAAAGAAAGAAAGAAATTGTGGTTATATAGATGGGACTACCAATTTTGACTGTAACACAGAAGAAGGCATTACATACCAGTAGATACTAAAGAAATACAAAGGAATTAATATGTCTGAGCTTAGCGCTCAAAAATAAATATTTAAAGCAAGTTTCTCAGCCTCTCTACTGCTGACATGCTGGTGCTGGATAATTGTCAGTGGAGCTGTCCTGTGCACTACAGAGTATTTAGCAGCATCCCTGGCTTCTATCCACTAGATGCCAATAGACCCGCCCCACCCGCTCCTTCACTCCCCTCCAAATACCCCAAATGGTGACAACAAAAAATGTCTCCAAACATTGTCAAATATCCCTTGGGGGCATAACTGCTCTCAGCTGAGAAACGTGAGGTAAAGATAATAAAACAACTTATAACTTCAATGAGGAATAGTAATAATAATCACATAGCTAAATTTGATTCCTCACTATATGCTAGTCAGCCTATTGACTACTTTTATAAGTATTATTATTATTATTTATTTATTTATTTATTTTTTTGCGGTACGCCGGCCTCTCACTGTTGTGGCCTCTCCCGTTGCGGAGCACAGGCTCCAGAGGCGCAGGCTCAGCAGCCATGGCTCACGGGACAAGCCGCTCCGCGGCATGTGGGATCTTCCCAGACCGGGGCACGAACCCGTGTCCCCTGCATCGGCAGGCGGACTCTCAACCACGGCGCCACCAGGGAAGCCCTATGAGTATTATTTAATTTCATTTTTGCAACAACCCTACGAGACTTCTACCATTATCCCATTCTACAGATGAGAAGCAGTCGCAGAGTTTAAATATATGCACCAAATTCCACAACCATTTGTCAAGATCAGATTCTTTCCCAGATTTTTCTAATTCCAGAGCCAGCGCTCTTAGCCACTGTACTATACTGCCCTTAATTGATCATGGGACAGTAAATTAAATGATGCCATCAACCTTAAGTGCATTATTACATAACATGAAAATAGGACTTTTAAGAGTTCAAATAAATTGTGGTGTCCATTGCCTGATGCATTGGAAGAAAAGGAAATAAACTGCGTACTATACATTTAGCAGGACTTTTCAGGCTTAGGACTCCTTGCAATTGCCTCCACTTCACTTTTTTTGTAGCTACTCCTCGTGTTTAACAGTTCTTACCTGTCCTACCTGCATGGCAGATAAGTAGTAAACTTTCCGCTTGAGACTGGAACCAAGTTACTATAAGTATGATTCAAAACTATTACTACAGTTATATTTTAGGCTGACCTGTAACACTGAATATCATTTTCAAAGTTATTTATAACCATTGTAGATTTTATATACTATCCTCATCCCTCATTTCAAATGTTACATTCCTAATTTTTATTGTTACAAAATAATGAACAGTGTCCTCCTCACAAGAAAGGGTTCCAGAGAATACAATAGTTCTTTTTTTGACCCAGTTTTTTCTGCTTATCTTCTCATCCATACTCCATAAACAGATGAAATACATAAAGATACTAATAAAACTAGATTATCTTGGCAAGAGGAGATTATTGTCAAAGCTCAGAATTGTCACATACATATGCAAATATCCTGCTTCCTCTCTCCCTTACCCCCAGGTAAAAGGATAGAAGAACAAGAAAAGAATTGAATGTCACCAGTACTTAACAAGATAAGTAATTACTGATTTAGAATAAAGTTTATTTTGTTTATTTATATCTAGGCTTTACCAAGGAGGCCTACAAACATCCCTAAATTATAGAAAGGAAGAAAGAAAGCCATTAAAGCAGGAGCAAAATTTTATGCAATTGAAAAACTATTTAGGTAGATATAAAGAGACAGAAGGAAGGAGGCTAGCATAATATTGCATACAAAGAAGTCCTAATTACTTGCTAGGGTAGCATACACTCTACATGAACTCTTGCAGAGTTCATGGTACACTCTCATTCTGATTATGTTTTTGAGATCTATTTATGTTGCTTTATGTAACTCCTCCTTATTACATCTGACGGTTACATGATACACTGCATTATTGTGCATATATCACGTAACAGTGATATACACTACTGTGATGATCACGTTGGCTGCCCCTAGCTCCTCACTACCACAAACAATGCTTCAATGAACATTATCAAACATACCTCCTGCTAAGACCTATGTGAGAGTTTCTCTGATTTATAAGAATAGGATAGCTAGATAACATAATAGTGGCATATTTATTTTCACCAAATTGTTTTTCTACCAGCTACTGCAACAGGGGAAAATCCATCAATTATGTAATTCACAGGATTCTTTGGATTAGTATTCTCCAAACTATATTACTTGAGTCCCCAAGATGTTAATATGTGTTTTAGAGAAAGGGTAATTAAAATAGAAAAATGTACATTGGAGTCTCAAACAATGCGGGGAGTTAGGGGCAAACACCCTCCTCCCAGTTGAAAATCTGAGTATAATTTAGAGCTGGCCCTCCAAATATGTGGTTCCTCTGAATCCATGGCTCTGTATCAGTGGATTCGACCAATCTCAGATGGTGTAGAATTGTAGAATTTACTACTGAAAAAAATCCGGACGTAAGTGGACCTGCACAGTTCAAACTCGGTTGTTCAAGGGTCAACTGTATCTGCAAAATGTTCTCTTAACTAAAGAAGTTGCTCCACTGAAGAACTGCCCAGTGCATTTTAAAATGCTAATGTTCACTGTAAATGTTCAAGAGGCAAGAAGGTAAACCCATTTTCCCGAATATATTTGAGTCCGAACCATAGATTTTTCAGATCTTTTTACAGACATCTTCTGACATATTAGTGATTTATGGAATACAGTTTAGAAAACATTGCATTAGACAAAAATTACTCAGAATGAAACATAATGAATCTTGATACTAACACCCAAAAGAGGTGCTCCTATAGAGTCCATGTAAAAAGACTATTTAATGTAATTATCTATATCTTCAATAATCCCCTAACAACATATTTATACATTTCATAGGGTTTTTTTTCAATATAAACTAAGTAAACAGGACTTTATAAGAGCTAAGCTATGGGTAGCTGACAAACTATAACTCAGACACCTAGTTCTCTGGTAATGTGGATAATTTGGGCAAAGCATAGAGGAATAGATGAGCTGCCCATGAGCTGACTTTAGCTAATGTTATAAATATCATTTCTCTTAGAAAATAAGTTTTTGATAGTTACTGGGTGACATGAGATAAATACATATATTCCTGAGTAAATAACTACATTACAGTTATTATATACCACCAGCTAAATCTGAAGCTATAAACTAAAACAATCCCATAAGGAGAATTAAGAAATTAGGTAAAATAAGTGTTTTCATCCTAAAACTTGATTCTTTTAAAGTCATAAAAGTTTTTATATTTAAATTTAAATGTAAATTTTAAAGTCACTATTTGGACAGTGATAATGTATCTCAATCAACTTAGTAAACTTGGATTTAAGAAAAACAGTTGTTCAGTTCTGAGGGCAATATAACTGGAAAGCAGAGGAAGGAAATTTTATTTTAACCCTCTGAAAAAGATACAGAAACAGAACAATGTATATTTTCCACTACTCAACCCGTTAGAAAATTCAAGATTGCATTTGCATTTAAAATGTGTGTTCTTTCAGAAGTCCATGTATTAAAGAGTTTAGTTAAGCTGATAAGTGACATTTTCTCTAATATTAATTGTCTAGACAATTTAACTTCCATTTTAGGAACACACTCTCAGAGGTAGAGATAGTCAGTTCTTTGTCACAGCAGATAAAATAAGCTCACAGCCAAGAATACCAGAGCACTATTTTTGTCAGGTGCATATCAACATTTATGTTGTCACCCTGTACCAGCAGAACATTTAACAGATCTACTGCATCTACATTTCCTAATTATCTGATATCTATTTTTATATTTCCTCAATGACTCTCCCCACAAAAAGTCACAAAGTGACATAGAACGTGAAGTAAAAAATGTTTTTTTAAACCAAATACATAATGTCCAGACTTCATGTTTTTTTAATAAAACCTAGTGTAAAGTAATTAAACTTTCAATTTGATTTATTATAAATTTTTCTGTCTTGATTCATACCAAGCACTAAAACATATACTTAAATGAACGTTTACCTAAACCTCTCCTGAAAAAATGGTACAAAACACAAACAAACATCACATGGAAACAAGTGGTCAAGTTATGCTCTGTAGAAGTTTATTTTATAGCACTTTGTATGAACCTCTGCTATTGTGCCATTACACTATCTTAACTATTGGTTTCTGGATCTATCACACAATATATGTTACAACTTTAAAGCATGTGAAGGACCCTATCAATTGAATTCTTAAGACCAATGAACTTGGGAAATAATGAAATGAATCAAGGGCAGAAGGAAAGAAATAATTAAGAGACCACAAAATAATTATTAATTTTAGGTATACCAAAGTCAATTTTTCTTTACATTAAAACAAATATTTTTCCAGGCACCTTTGTGACAACTCAGTGTTTGGTTTGATCTGCACTTCTCATTAATGAAAATATAATCGAGTGGTTTCTGATACATGAATTAGCTTGGCTTTGGAGCTGACGGAACATGAACTTGTTTGGCACAGCCTTATCTAAAAGAGTCATATCAGATAAGCCTGAGTGCTAACACTGTACGTCACAGCGTTGGGAAACATGCTTTGGCAAGCTCTCCAAAAGCCTGACTCTCTTCATGGAAGTAATAACAAATTTCATGTTTTAGAAGTTTGATATGCAGATGATATATAAATACCAAAGGAAAAAGTGTACTTAGTGCTTTGCATTTAATTTATAAAAAACAAAAAAAAAGTAACATATAATGTTAAGACCTACACAACTGATGATAATTATTCTGGAAGTATCGTGTCTTCAAAGACTTCCATTGTTGTCCTCTGGTTCTTTGTTTCTGGTAAATAAATACAACTTTATTTTGACGTTTTCAAATTATTCCTAATTTTGTGACTTAAAAAAAAATAATAGGGCATCAGGAAACACTAGTATATCCAAAATGAATTCTGAGGGAATAATAGATATCAGAGAGCTTTACAGAATGGACACAGTGTTCTCTCATGATTACTAGCTTTCCTTTTACGCCTATTAAGATTTGAAGAATTCATAAACAGAAAAAAGACCTGCTAATTTATTAATTTTTTAAAAATTAAGTAATTCAGAATATGAAATTTTAATGTCTTGGAGGTCATTTGGAGGAAAAAGTTTGAGAATAACTAAGATTTTATAATAAAATTTTAAAATACAATATAAAGGGCCATCCATTCCATTCATCTAGCCTTCGGCATCCTGGTATCTAATCCCCATTCAGAATGTCCTGCTACATATTTTTGAATGGGAGGGTTTTTGTCAGTTTCCTTATAAACCAATTAAACTACAGTACTTGCATCAAGAAACATTTCAGAACTTACAAATGAAATGAAATAATGATTTCACAATCAGAAAACTCTCATCCAAAAAGGTCACAGGAAAAGAAAGAAATGGTGAAATCCTGTCATTAAAACTGAGCTCATACCTTGAAGTTAAACACCTGGGTGTTTCACCACCAAATTTATATCTTTATGATACTGAGAAACATGCTCAAAAAAATCTCACCTATTTTGGTAAGGCACCTGCACAGAGAGCCACTTAGTCTCACATATCACTGCTGGAAAGTGTGGCCACAGTACCTCAAATCTTATCACTTTCCATGAATTAAAAAGGTTCTCCAAGTCATCATAGAAAAATGAGAATAATGTAAAAAACACACACTGACTTGCAGAAGACTACAAAGAAAGGGGTCAGTGTTGTTACTTACAGCTAATAAGCCATGAGAAGACTACATCCAAGTATCCAGAGAAGATAAACTATTGTTTTAAAACTCAAATTTTTAATACATCCTCTCATTCTAACAAACAAAGAGTATCTGTTACAGAATGTGAATAAATTGTTCCTAAAAGTAAAAATGTGAAAATAGAAGAAAGTAAACCTAAAACTCAGCAGATAGGCTTGGTTGGAAATAGTTCAAAGCCTAGGGCTGTGTACTGCATGAGCCCATGGGAATAGCATGAGTCTGTGTTTTTCTTTAGTGCTCAGTTTGCTCTGTGTGACCAAACTGAGTTTAGTGCTCAGTTTGGTCACACAATATTAAGTTTTTGCCTTCCCAGAGCAAAGCCTGCTTTCAAAAACTGATTCAAAATCTGCTCATACTAACACTAATGATGACAATGAAGCTTCCATAATGGTAATCCAAGACTCAGGCAAAGGATTAGAGACTATAACTTCAATATTTAGAAAAGTTTTTAGCCAAAACACTGCTAAATTCACATTAGAAGAACAAGAGAGTCTATAAATAAGGCCAGCTGTATGGTGATCCTATTTACATACCTATGCTTTCACAATGTATGACTGCCCAGAATTTATTAGAAGATGACATAATGAGTTTCAAAGGTAGTGACATAAGTATCATGAGGTGATATATCATGAGATGTCTTCAGAGGATGGGGACACTGATTTGAAATGTTTATAATAGAAAAATTAGGTTAATTATTCTCCATAAGTCTTAGACCTGTGCTGTCCAATAGCCACTAGTCACATGCGGCTGTTTAAATCTGGATTTGTCCATTAAAATGAAATAAATTTAAAAATTCAGTTGCCCAATCACATTTGCCACACTTCAGTAGTTCATCAGCCCCACATGACTAGTAGTTACCATATCAGACAGTACAGATACTGAACATTTCCACACGGCTGAAAGTGTTCTAGAGTGTACACGATGTGTAACAGGAATACCTGTGACTAAGAGTAACAGAAAACTTGACTAACAAAGATTCAAACGAGTTAATTTTTAATAGAAAGAAGTCCAGGGGTAGGTACTTGTGGACATTAGTTTGGGTGCTAAATAATGACAAAAAGAAAGCAGACTCTTTTGTATTTCTCTTCTACCACCCTTGTAGGTTTTGTAGGTTGTGAGTTTCTCCCTTACACTTTTTACCTCATGGATGCAGAATGCCTGCTGCAGATCCAGACATCTTTCCACATTCAAAACAGGAAGAAGTATATAAAAGGCAGTAGAGGCTACAGCCATTCCTTAGTCAGGGAAATACTTTACTAGAAATCCCCTGTAGACTTCCACTTATATCTCCTTAGCAAAAACTATGCCATATGCCTACCTTTACTAGGATAGGAAGTCATCCCAAGAAGACTGGGAGAACAATCCCAGAAAAATCAGGGTTCTGTAAGTAAGAAACAAGGGGAAAATAAATTTTAAAAGACAATTATAGTGTTTATCACAGATTTTCTTAAGATCTGTATCTAAGAACTAATGAAAAGAGGAAAAAATGAAGAGAAGTAATATATATTTTCCCTCTCTGAGAAAAAAAATGTTTTAAAGAGGGAAAACCAATGCTGAAAAATTAACCTCTATATTTGTCCATGTGAGGAAGAAGTTTTTAAATCCATACAAAAAACTTTAAAGTTATTAGTGTAATGCATTCCAACAAAAAGTGCTGAAATTTAATCAAAGGAGATTAATACTTCTAATATGCTCTTATTTCTGTGGTTAATCTTTTGTGATATATTCCTCATGTAGTATTCTTTAATACAGAAATGAATTTTCCTACCTGCCAACGTGACCATTTCTTTAAGCATTTAGGCTAAGACCTTTGTCAAAACTATTCTTGTCCAAATAGAGCTAAAAGTCTCAACATTTACTAAGGAATAAGTATTGTAAGGAAATAGGAAATAAATAAGATAAATTGTAAGGAAACAGGAAAACCGTTTGCTTTTCTAGCCTAAAGAGGAACAGCATGGCCAATAGATATTGTAGAAAGTTCTGCATGAAAATTTATTATAAAAATGTGTCAAAAGAGATACCAAATATTTCAAAAAGCAGTAAAATTAGTAAGCTAAAATTGTATTCCCTTCAAATCATCTATTTCCCCTGGTAATATTAGAACATTTTGAAGAGACTGGTTCAAATATGTCATGAGAATTCTACGGTTAGTAAAGCACAAAAATTTATCTACTTATCTGCATAAACAGTTGCCACCACGTGCAATAAGACTGAATTTTAAAATCTGCGTTTATTGTGTGCTAATTAATACAAATGATTCTAATTTGAAATAAAAAGCAAGGAAGGCAAAAATAGAAAATGCCTTGAATGTATATCTCTAGGGAGGCAGTAGATGCCAAGTGGAAAGAGAAGGCATTATTAGTGGGCTGAATTGTGTCCCCTAAAAATTCTCCTGTTGAAGCCCTATCTCCCAGTACCTCAGATATAATTGTATTTGGAGACGGCTTTTAAAGAAGTGATTAAGTTAAAGTGAGGCAATTAGGGTGGGGATCTAATCTATTAGGACTGGTATTCTTATAGGAAGAGGAAATGTGATCACATAAAGAGACACCAGGGATGCATGGGCACGGAGGAAAGACCATGTGAGAACAAAGAAGATGGCCATCTGCAAGCCAAGGAGAGAGGCCTCAGAGGAAACCAACCCTGCTCACTTCTTCATCCTGTACTTCTGGCCTCCAGGACAGAGAATAAACGTCTGGTGTTTAAACCACTCAATCAGTGATATTTTGCTATGGCAGCCCTAACGAACTAAAACAGTGGGAATGACTGAGTGTAGATCGAACTTCTCAGATGTTTCAAATACTATGTTCTACATGGGGTGGTAGGGGAGGAGGGGGGAGGACTCTTTTTTTTTTTTTTTCAATATGTAATACAAAACTTGGGATAATTATTCCTCAAAATTTTTGGAGCAGTGCTGACTAAAATTTAGCCACTTAGCCACATGTAGCTATTTAAGTTTAGATTAATTAAAATTAAATAAAATTAAAAATTTAGTTCCTCAGCCATGCTAGTCTCATTTCAGTTGTTTAATAGCCACAATAGCTATTACAAGGAAATGTTCATTTGTGCAATAACTAAGCATATAATCAGAGCACGTATGAATGAACATCTTGGCTACTATAGATTATACCACCAGAGGTAATCATGTTGCCAAAATCACACACTTGCAAATGACCCTCACATAAATGAATTACCATGGTATCATCTTTCAAAGAAAGTACTTTACAAAATAATAATAATGGGAGGGGAACCAAGATGGTGGAGTAGAAGGATGTGCTCTCACTCCTTCTTGTGAGAACACCAGAATCACAACTAGCTGCTGTGGAAAAAGGAAAAAGATAAAACCCCAGAAAAATAACTAAATGAAGTGGAGATAAGCAACCTTCCAGAAAAAGAATTCAGAATAATGATAGTGAAGATGATCCAGGACCTTGGAAAAACAATGGAGGCAAAGATCGAGAAGATGCAAGAAATGTTTAACAAAGAACTAGAAGAATTAAAGAACAAACAAACAGAGATGGACAATACAATAACTGAAATGAAAACTACACTAGAAGGAATCAATAGCAGAATAACTGAGGCAGAAGAACGGATAAGTGATCTGGAACACAGAATGCTGGAATTCACTGCTGTAGAACAGAATAAAGAAAAACGAATGAAAAGAAATGAAGACAGCCTAACAGACCTCTAGGACAACATTAAATGCAACAACATTCGCATTATACGGGTCCCAGAAGGAGAAGAGAGAGAGAAAGAACCAGAGAAAATATTTGAAGAGATTATAGTCGAAAACTTCCCTAACATGGGAAGGGAAATAGCCACCCAAGTCCAGGAAGCGAAGCAACTCCCATACAGGATAAACCCAAGGAGAAACACGCCGAGACACATAGTAATCAAATTGACAAAAATCAAAGAAAAATTACTGAAAGCAGCAAGGGAAAAAAAAAAAATAACATACAAGGAAACTCCCATAAGGTTAACAGCTGATTTCTCAGCACAAACTCTACAAGCCAGAAGGGAGTGGCATGATACACTTAAAGTAATGAAAGGGAAGAACCTACAAACAAGATTACTCTACCCAGCAAGGATCTCATTCAGATTCGATGGATAAATCAAAAGCTTTACAGACAAGCAAAAGCTAAGAGAATTCAGCACCACCAAACCAGCTCTACAACAAAGGCTAAAGGAACTTCTCTAAGTGGGAAACACAAGAGAAGAAAAGGACCTACAAAAACAAACCCAAAACAATTAAGAAAATGGTCATAGGAACACACATGTCGATAATTACCTTAAACGTGAATGGATTAAATGCTCCAACCAAAAGACACAGGCTTGCTGAATGGATACAAAAACAAGACCCATATATATGCTGTCTACAGGAGACCCACTTCAGACCTAGGGACACATACAGACTGAAAGTGAGACGATGGAAAAAGATATTCCATGCAAATGGAAATCAAAAGAAAGCTGGAGTAGCAATTCTCACATCAGACAAAACAGACTTTAAAATAAAGACTATTAGAAGAGACAAAGAAGGACACTACATAATGATCAAGGGATCAATCCAAGAAGAAGCTATAACAATTATAAATATGTATGCACCCAACATAGGAGCATCTCAATACATAAGGCAACTGCTAACAGCTATAAAAGAGGAAATTGACAGTAACATAATAATAGTGGGGGACTTTAACACCTCACTTACAACAATGGACAGATCATCCAAAATGAAAATAAATAAGTAAACAGAAGCTTTAAATGACACAAAAGACCACATAGATTTAACTGATACTTATAGGACATTCCATCCAAAAACAGCAGATTACACTTTCTTCTCAAGTGCGAATGGAACATTCTCCAGGATAGATCACACCCTGGGTCACAAATCAAGCCTCAGTAAATTTAAGAAAATTGAAATAATATCAAGCATCTTTTCTGACCAAACTGTTATGAGATTAGAAATGAATTACAGGGGGCTTCCCTGGTGGTGCAGTGGTTGAGAGTCCGCCTGCTGATGTAGGGGACACGGATTTGTGCCCCGGTCTGGGAAGATCCCACATGCCGTGGAGCGGCTGGGCCCAGGAGCCATGGCCACTGAGTCTGTGCGTCCAGAGTCTGTGCTCTGCAATGGGAGAGGCCACAACAGTGAGAGGCCCGTGTAAAAAAAAAAAAAAAAAAACAAAACACAAACACATGTAGGCTAAACAATACGTTACTAAATAACCAAGAGATCACTGAAGAAATCAAAGAGGAAACCAAAAAATACCTAGAGACAAATGACAATGAAAACGCGACGATCCAAAACCAATGGGATGCAGCAAAAGCAGTTCTAAGAAGGAAGTTTATAGCTATGCAAGCCTACATCAAGAAACAAGAAAAATCACAAGTAAACAATCTAACCTTACACCTAAAGGAACTAGAGAAAGAAGAACAAACAAAACCCAAAGTTAGCAAAAGGAAAGAAATCATAAAGATCAGAGCAGAAATAGAAACAAAGAAAACAATAGCAAAGATCAATAAAACTAAAAGCTGGTTCTTTAAGAAGATAAACAAAATTGATAAACAATTAGCCAGACTCATCAAGAAAAAGAGAGAGAGGACTCAAATCAATAAAATTAGAAATGAAAAAGGAGAAGTTACAACAGATGCCGCAGAAACAGAAAGCATGCTAACAGACTGCTACAAGCAACTCTATGCCAATAAAATGGACAACCTGGAAGAAAAGGACAAATTCTTAGAAAGGTATAACCTTCCAAGACTGAACCAGGAAGAAACAGAAAATAAGAACAGAACAATCACAAGTAATGAAATTGAAACTGTGCTTAAAAATCTTCCAACAAACAGAAGTCCAGAACCAGATGGCTTCACAGGTGAATTCTATCAAACATTTAGAGAAGAGCTAACACCCATCCTTCTCAAACTCTTCCAAAAACTTGTGGAGGAACACTCCCAAACTCATTCTATGAGGCCACCATCACCCTGATACCAAAACCAGACAAAGATACTACAAAAAAAGAAAATTAGAGACCAATATCACTAATGAATATAGATGCAAAAATCCTCAACAAAATACTAGCAAACACAATCCAACAACACATTAAAAGGATCATACACCATGATCAACTGGGATATATCCCAAAGATGCAAGAATTCTTCAATAACCGCAAATTAATCAATGTGATACACCATATTAACAAATTGAAGAATACAAACCATATGATCATCTCAATAGATGCAGAAAAAGCTTTTGACAAAATTCAACACCAATTTATGAAAAAAAAACTCTCCAGAAAGTGGGCATAGAGGGAACCTACCTCAACATAATAAAGGCCATATATGACAAACCCACAGCAAACATCATTCTCAATGGTGAAAAACTGAAAGCATTTCCTCTAAGATCAGGAATGAGACAAGGATGTCCACTCTCACCACTATTATTCAGCATAGTTTGGAAGTCCTAGCCATGGCAATCAGAGAAGAAAAAGAAATAAAAGGAAAACAAATTGGAAAAGAAGAATTAAAACTGTCACTGTTTGCAGATGACATGATACTGTACATAGAGAATCCTAAAAATGCCACCAGAAAACTACTAGAGCTAATCAATGAATTTGGTAAAGTTTCAGGATACAAAATTAATGCACAGAAATCTCTTGCATTCCTATACACTAATAACGAAAAATCTAAAAGAGAAATTATGGAAACACTGCCATTTACCATTGCAACAAAAAGAATAAAATACCTAGGAATAAACCTACCTAGGGAAACAAAAGACCTGTATGCAGAAAACTGTAAGACACTGATGAAAGGAATTAAATACGATAACAACAGATGGTGAGATATACCATGTTTGTGGATTGGAAGAATCAATATTGTGAAAATGACTATACTACCCAAAGCAATCTACAGATTCAATACAATCCCTACCAAATTACCAATGGCATTTTTTATGGAACTAGAACAAATCATCTCAAAATTTATGTGGAGACACAAAAGACTCCGAATAGCCAAAGCAGTCTTGAGGGGAAAAAATGGAGCTGGAGGAATCAGACTCCCTGATTTCAGACTATTCTACAAAGCTACAGTAATCAAGACAATATGGTACTGGCACAAAAACAGAAATATAGATAAATGGAACAAGATAGAAAGCCCAGAGATAAACCCATGCACCTATGTTCCACTAATCTATGACAAAGGAGGCAAAGATATACAATGGAGAAAAGACAGTCTCTTCAATAAGTGGTGCTGGGAAAACTGAACAGCTACATGTAAAAGAATGAAATTAGAACACTCCTTAACACCATACACAAAAATAAACTCAAAATGGATTCGAGACCTAAATGTAAGACCAGACACAATGAAACTCTTAGAGGAAAACACAGGAAGAACACTCTTTGACATAAATCACAGCAAGATCATTTTTGATCCACCTCCTAGAGAAATGGAAATAAAAATAAACAAATGGGACTTAATGAAACTTTAAAGATTTGCACAGCAAAGGAAACCATAAACAGGACGAAAAGACACCCCTCAGAATGGGAGAAAATATTTGTAAAATCAATGGACAAAGGACTAATCTCCAAAATATATAAACAGCTCATGCAGTTCAATATTAAAGAAACAAACAACCCAATCCAAAAATGGGCAGAAGACGTAAATAGATATTTCTCCAAAGAAGACATACGGATGGCCAAGAAGCACATGAAAAGCTGCTCATCATCACTAATTATTAGAGAAATGCAAATCAAAACTACAATGAGGTATCACCTCAAACCAGTTAGAATGGGCATCATCAGAAAATCTACAAACAACAAATGCTGGAGATGGTGTGGAGAAAAGGGAACCCTCTTGCACTGTTGGTGGGAATGTAAATTGATACAGCCACTATGGAGAACAGTATGGCGGTTCCTTAAAAAACTAAAAATAGAATTACCATATGATCCAGCAATCCCACTACTGGGCATATACCCAGAGAAAACCATAATTCAAAAAGACACATGCACCCCAATGTTCATTGCAGCACTATTTACAATAGCCAGGTCATGGAAGCAACCTAAATGCCCATCGACAGATGAATGGATAAAGAAGAAGTGGTACATATATACAATGGAATATTACTCAGCCATAGAAAGGAACGGAATTGAGTCATTTGTTGAGACGTGGATGGATCTAGAGACTGTCATACAGAGTGAAGTAAGTCAGAAAGAGAAAAACAAATATTGTATATATATATATATATTTTTTTAATTGTTCGCGGGCCTCTCACCGTTGCAGCCTCTCCCGTTGTGGAGCACAGGCTCCAGATGCGCAGGCTCAGTGGCCAAGGCTCACGAGCCCAGCCGCTCCACGGCATGTGGGATCTTCCCAGACCGGAGGACGAACCCGTATCCCCTGCATCGGCAGGCGGACTCTCAACCACTTTGCCACCAGGGAAGCCCCCAAATATTGTATATTAATGCATGTATGTAGAACCTAGAAAAATGGTACAGGTGAACCGGTTTTCAGGGCAGAAATTGAGAATCAGATGTAGAGAACAAATGTATAGACACCAAGGGGGGAAAGCCACGGGGTTGTGGGGGTGGGGGTGTGATGAATTGGGCAATTGGTATTGACATGTATACACTGATGTGTATAAAATTAATGACTAATAAAAACCTGCAGTATAAAAAAAGAAACAAACAACTAATACTAAACTTTCTTTGGGTTATTTGTATGGAAATATGTTAATATAAATGTTTCAGACATTACATGAAATTTCTAAAAATCTTATATGTTCTGGTATAATGTTATAAGTCATAATTCTATTTATTACTTTAAAATGTATATCTTAGAAATAACTAAATTTCCTTTTCAATTGCATTATTATGAACTTTCATCAAATCTTTAACCATGGTCATTTTTAAGTCTTTTGTCATTTACAGACAGTTCTGGGTGTACTCTGATGCTTTTGCAAAAATGTTCCTATAAAAGGTTTCATCTTCAAGGAATTCATAGAAAAGACTCTGACAAGTACAGGTTTCTGGTAACTGACTATACTGCTGAACTGAATGAATAAGCATTTTCAGAACTCTAATGCAAAACTGATGAATTCATAAAAGTGCTAACAAAAGATCAAGATAAAAAAAATAATTACATGGGACTGAGTGAACTGATGAGGATGACTATAATTTTTGTGACTTTCTGTTTGAATAAATAATAATAATAATGATGAATGTACCAGATATAAAAACAGAAGTCAAGATAAAAATCTTGACATATAGACTAGAGATTCTTCTTTGGGGAAAAAAACTAATAATTTACTAGGAGATAATTTTCAAGCTAGGTTGTTAGTTGAAATACCAAGTTAAAAATTCTTAATTAAAGAAAAGTTTTTACTCGTTTAGTTGCGTTAATTGAAATAGATAAACATGTATGTGTAATACCTTAAAAATAAGATGAATTTAATAAAATAAATTGAAATTTACTTGTATAATAGCACCATATTTTTGTGCAGCAAATCAAATTACTCTAAACCATGAAATGTAAGCAAAAATACACTTCACTAATAAAATGCTTGTTAACAAATCCATAGACATGTAGCATGCATATATGCTTGTATTTCATTGTAATTTCTTTCTTTTTTTTTTTTTTTTGTTTTGCGGTACGCGGGCCTCTCACTGTTGTGGCCTCTCCCGTTGTGGAGCACAGGCTCCGGATGCGCAGGCTCAGCGGCCATGGCTCATGGGCGCAGCCACTCTGCGGCATGTGGGATCTTCCCGGACCGGGGCACGAACCCGTGTCCCCTGCATCGGCAGGCAGTCTCTCAACCACTGCTCCACCAGGGAAGCCCCATTGTAATTTCTGATACATAATGAATTTCTTGGGAGAGGTACTGAATCTTTGATTTTTTTAGTCATTCTTTGGAAGTGCAATGTAACAATGTAACCAAACCTAGATATTTCAGTCATTATTAATTTAGTAAACCTAATTTAAACACAGATTTATTAGTATTTTTGTTAGCAGGAAGGAGTGAGTCTGAGATGGCTATATGTATGAAGTTATTTACCCCTAAATGGTCCATTTTATATTTATTTCAGGATGGACATGAACTATTCCCTACCAGTTTTGAAACACTTTGCAATATCTTAAAGTAATTTGGAAGCTGTGTATATCAATAAATTTCCTGCTTAAGTAACATAGAAAGTAATTTTTTTATTTACCTCTCTTGTGATCACCCACATTGGGTGAGACATAAAATGAGTGTCTTCTAAAATTTGTCATTTGCTAACTTGATTTGAATTAGTGAAAACTGGTACAGTGTTCTGCTTATTAGTTTCCAATGTGTAACCTGTGTCTGTTCAATAAACAGGAGCATACAGTGCCCCCCCCCAAAAAAAATCCTTTCACTATGGTGAGTTGCCTGGCACACTGGAAACTTCCATATTGCCACTTCACAAATCTAATTTAATGTTGTTCTGTGTCATATGCAAAATTCTTGGGGGTTAACTATTTTATCAGCTTTGAATTATCTAGGAATGAATGTATGACCCTAAACTTTAGAGCCAGGGTCCACTAAAAAATAATAAAATATTGATACAAATTATTAAAGATTATTTTCTAGAC
The DNA here is from genome assembly GCF_964270905.1 of Leucopleurus acutus. Classification (NCBI taxonomy): domain Eukaryota; kingdom Metazoa; phylum Chordata; class Mammalia; order Artiodactyla; family Delphinidae; genus Leucopleurus; species Leucopleurus acutus. The sequence continues at coordinate 94,385,519 of NC_139149.1, forward strand.
AGATACAATCTATACCAGATATTTTGTTGTTATTTTCCTCTGTACCTTTAAAAAGTTTCTACTCTAAAAATCTATATAGTGTCTCTGAACCTGCTCATTAAAACATAGTTCTAATAGATGTTTTAAAAAGGGGGAAAGAAATCCACACTTAAGTATACTTAGTAGGGCTTCCCTGGTGGCGCAGTGGTTGGGAATCTGCCTGCCAATGCAGGGGATATGGGTTTGAACCCCGGTCCTGGAGGATCCCACGTACCATGGAGCGACTGGGCCCGTGCGCCACAACTACTGAATCCCGCGTGCCTAGAGCCTGTGCTCCCCAACAGGGGAGGCCACCGCGATGAGAAGCCCGTGCACCGAAGCAGGGAACGATCCCCGCTCGCTGCAACTAGAGAGGGCCTGCGCACAGCAAGGAAGACCCAACGGAGCCAAAAATAAATAAATAAAATTTAAAAATATATAATATATATATATATATTTAGTAAAGCAGTATGTAAAAGGGTATGGCGGTGGGGGGGCAGAAATCTTGAAATATCATGCTGAAGAGTTAAGTAAGACCCAAATCATAAGGCCTCTGGGATAGATTCAATAAATGTTCCCCATTATATCAGGACCATGAAACTAAGTCTGACCAATGGAATATGAGAGGAAATATTTGTTGTAATTTCTGGGCCAATGCAGTTTGGAACCAATGTACCTCTTTCACTATTGTCTTTTCCTTATATGGTGATTTGGGAGGCCATGTGTGCTAGATAGTGTAATCACAGTTTAGGGAGGAGTAGTCAACCTATACTGACCCTTTCTATGAGAGAGAAAGAGGCCTGCACTTGGTTAAGCTTTGTTACTTTTCAGAATATATCCATCACTGTAGGATTTATCTACTGCCTGGCTTATCTGACCAATGAAGGCTTGTTATTTATTTATTTTTATTCTACAAAGATATTTGTGATTAGTCTTTTTTCCACATGCAGTTGATTAAACAAAATAATTTAATTATTGTATAAATGACTTTTAAAGCAGTTGTCCTTAAGCAGCTTCACACAGGTAAATGTCTACATTTAGGAGCAATTTTAAATCTAGGTCATGTGACAGTTTTGAATAGTTGAAGAGCCAAGAGATGCCTGAGGTGCTTTGCAATTTGAGTAAGTCCTAAGTAAAGCAGACCAGAGCCTGAGCATGAGGATGCCATAGGAGAGAACAGTATATGGAAGTTTCCAAATCAGATTCAAGGTGTTCTACCAATTGGTACAGTAAAGAAAAAAAAAAAAAGTGGTTATGAAGAACCTAGGGGCAGAACAGGAATAAGGACGCAGACATAGAGAACGGACTTGAGGACACGGGGAGGGGGAAGGGTAAGCTGGGACAAAGTGAGAGTGGCATGGACTTCCATACACTACCAAATGTAAAATAGATAGCTAGTGGGAAGCAGCTGCATAGCACAGGGAGATCAGTTCAATGCTTTGTGCTAGAGGCGTGGGATAGGGAGGGTGGGAGGGAAACGCGAGAGGGAGGAGATACGGGGAGATATATATATATATATATATATATATATATATATATATATATATATATATATATAGCTGATTCACTTTGTTATAAAGCAGAAACTAACACACCATTGTAAAGCAATTATACTCCAATAAAGATGTTAAAAAAAATGAAATACATTTACATCTAACACAAAGATGTACACATAAAGTGCACATTAATACACATACATATGTACACACAAACATAACTTATGCACTAGAAAACAACTTGGGTATTCCTGGGAGTCTCATTTTTACACCAACATTTTCACAAAAGGAAAAACTTTTTACCTTTAAATCTACCTTCCAGATCTGTTTACAGATAGAGAATATGGTGGGTATTTGTTCCTGAAAACTAGCACTGCCATTATAGGGGTGTTTCTCAGGTCAAGAGATTCTTTCATGGGACTTTCATTTGCAGAAAGAGAAGCAAGGGAAGGTAACTGAAAAAAAGTAAGTAGGTATAAATCACTTAATATTTCCAAGTGGCTTTTACCAACTGCAGTTCGACTTAAGAACACTAGTATATCTGTTGATTTTCCTTTCTTTTCTCTTCTTTTCTCTTCTTTTCATTTGTTTGTTTTTTTCAGGACGTCCTTATTAACCATATATTGAATGCAAAGACTTGTGCTAGGCTTAAGAGTGTTCTAATGTCGAATAAGGCAAAAATCCCTGCCCTCAGGGAACAGTCAAATAGGGAAAATAAGACTTTGATAATTAATTTAAATTGTGTATCTTTATATCATTATCTATTAAAATTATCTTGAATAATTTTACAGTAAAAAGTGACTAGTCAGTATGTAAATAATACAAGCTATATTTTCAAGTTCAATCATTAATGGCATCCTTACTTCATAAATTACATTGCATTTGACTCCGTGTGTATCATTTTACTATATGTCAGCTCAGGTGTTCTTGTTACAAATTTTATGGACAAGACTACATCTTTGATAAAATTCTGAATAATAATAATAGCTTATTTTATGTGTCTTAGGATTCTGTATTACAGGATCACAGCAAAACTATCAACATTAAATAAACTTTATAATGGCCTTCTCCATGGTTAGTACAAAAATGGTCTGTACTAAAATATGAAGTTTGCTCACTTTGGAAGCAAAAAGGGCCCCGATCTACAAACCAATTGAAGTCCTTAGATAGCCATTGAAGATTGAGTAGCATTTGCTCAGCTTTAGCTTAACAGTAAAGCAAAAATCCAAGAGAGATAAGAAATCACCATGCTACAACTTTAGAGCATAGCAATGCTGCTGGTTATTCTTATAACTGTGAGTCCATTTTTCCCAGCTTCTCAATAAAAGACATGTTAAAATCTTGTCTATCATTGTAATATACTCATAACCAGCTAGTCATCTTGTCAGGATGGAGTTTATTACAGGATTTAAATAAACCCTAGCTTTTAAAGGGTATATGTTACATTAATTATGATGGGGTTAGAGATAGTGCAAGAAATCAAAATTTTATATTAATAAGCATGGTGAAAATACTGCCAACCTACACGTCATCTCTTCCCACCTTTTTTAAGAAAGTCAACCATGTCAACTATGAAAGGGAAATTTGTAATGTGCAGCTTAGTCCCACTGGGGTTAAGGGAAAAGCACCAAATAAAATTAAATGAATTCTCCTTTGTGTACAGTAATATGTTTCAAATAAACTCCCAGAGGTAAAAGTTATTGTTTATCGTTACAACTATAGTCAACTTTGAACATAAAGCAATTTGAACTTTTCTATAAAAAGCTGATTCTGTTAACAAGTCCAGTACCTTTAAATAATATTTATTAGTCTAAACTGCTTATTGCAAACTATTTCAGCCAGTATTTGAAGGGGGCGGGTAACCATTTTGCTGTCTGATCCTCACACAACTACACAAATTACACATATATTTTCACAAAGAAGCAAGACATCATTAATCAAGTTATACACACTGCCATCAGCCATGGGCAGGGCCAGTTGGTCTGTCCCAGACATCCCACCCTAAACTCTGTTTTTGTTCACTTGAGTTTACAGAGAATAAAGTTTTGTAAAATCTTAAGGCTGTACTGATGGTACAATTTGTTTCTTACAGCTACTTCCCCTCCCAATAGCAAGGTTATTTTTTAAAGTAATCATCAAAAATAGACTTCAAAAAAAAAGCATTCCCTTCACAATTTATCACATAATATTTAAGTGTCTGAAAGAAAATTGTTACTTTTGCGATTTTCCATGCATGTCTATAAGTTAATACATTTTAACAACCTCTTTTTACAACTGTCTATATGTGTTCTCTACTTAAATCATAATCTCATAGCATTTTTGTTTTGCAGATGAACAAACAGACTCACTTATGAAACATCCTTTGTTCGATAAAATGATCTAACCAACTTTTATCTTAGTAGTATGAGTGGTCATTGAACATTACCCATAATATTATTTTCTATGTGAAAATACAATGAAAATGTATTGATCTTGTTGTCTTTGTAATTTATTCATAGAAACACCTCATTGATTAATATGTGACGTTACCTTCTCGATCTTATGAATCAAACATGAATATTTTGTTCTAAATTCTATCATTTAAAGGACTTTGGTGGCCTAAGAAAAAATAATTTTAAACGTGATAATTTAAATAATATATGTAAAATAAATATTACATAAATTTGATACATAATGGACTATATCAGTGCCTTACCCTTCAAAAATTATATGGAGATGTTTGGTATTCTAGAAGATAATTCATCTCTTGGCTTTTGCTTTTCCTCCCATTTTCCCTTTGTTTACAACACAGATCCTTGCTAATATTATTTCACTCAGAACAAAGAATGTTAAAATAAAAAAGGATTCATTTTCTTTTAGTATTATATGGTTACCTCTTTACTATGATAAATCATAGTTTCTCTTGATGATATCCTGTTACTATTAATATAAATTGGTAAGACTAATTTACCAAAGGAGTGTGTTTATCCATCTGTCCACCTGTGAAGCAGAAATGCTATGAGAATATGGCTTTAAAAATAATTAGAGGGGCTTCCCTGGTGGCGCAGTGGTTGAGAGTGCACCTGCCAATGCAGCGGACACGGGTTCGTGCCCCGGTCCGGGAAGATCCCACATGCTGCGGAGCGGCTGGGCCCGTGAGCCGTGGCCGCTGAGCCTGCGCGTCCGGAGCCTGTGCTCCGCAACGGGAGAGGCCACAACAGTGAGAGGCCCGCGTACCGAAAAAAAAAAAAAAAAATTAGAGACCATGTATAAGCAGTTTCAAAAAGTTAGTAAAGCATATTAACTATAATATATATCTATAATATACTACTGATAAACTGTGGAAAGTAGGCAAAAGATAAATTAATAGAAATTTACAATAAATCTTTTAGAATTTTGTTTCATCAAGTTTGTATCTTGGAAATACTTCACCTTTTCTTTTTTTCATTTTCATTTCATGGAAATGTACACTTGCCCACAGTAAAGCCCAGAAACCGAAAATGGTTTCATAAATATATCCGACATTTTCCTTTTACCAGCCTCCTTACAACTGTTTAACGCTGGGTAGTACAGAAATGTAGCTTTCTGTCAAAAGTACAGTGTGCTGCCCTGCACTGTGTGGGAGACTTGAAATTGTTCAGACATAGGGTCACTTGGTTACTACCTTACATTGTAAGAATATAGTAGGTAAAGGCAGTGGCAGAGACAAAGTATCCTTTGTGAGGGTCTAGATAATGGCAAACAATGATGGATTTCATGGTGATGGATTCATTTGATTTCCACTGGCCTCATCCAGAACCCCCCTTAGATTACTCTTGAACAAAGTGTACTCATTCCTTTCCTATTTGTCGAAGTACATTTTCTAGGCCAAATCCTGCTTTTGAGGTCATTTCTAAATGGCTTCCTATAGATATTTTCAAGTTTCTCAAACAAATTTGTTTGACAGTAATAGAATTCAGACACAACAACTCTTATTTATATTTCCATTTCTTAAAGAGTGGAGTCCTATCTTCCCACATATGAATACATTAAAAAAACAAAGAACTCTTTTAATCTTTCCAACAGAGGCATTCATAAAATGTTTAAGTGACCTGTCCTATTCATGTTACCTTATTATATTTAACTACTTCATATGCTTAAATATTTTATCATAATATTATTTATTTCCCTACATATTCTACATTTGGTAATTAGCAAAAAGTATTTATTTTTAAATAATATAGTCAATCCTTAGCTTGATCCTGTTGATAATATTCTGATTTACCTCCTAAAGTATGGACAAGTACATTTGTATAGCAGACAAGCAGTTTGCTTGAAAAATGTTGTTCAAAAAGTATAGGATTAAGGACTTCCCTGGTGGAGCAGTGGTTAAGAATCTGCCTGCCGACGCAGGGGACATGGGCTCCATCCCTGGTCTGGGAAGATCCCACATGCCGCAGGGCAACTAAGCCCATGCGCTACAACTACTGAGCCTGCGCTCTAGAGCCCATGAGCCACAACTACTGAGTCCATGCACCACAACTACTGAAGCCCGCGTGCTTAGAGCCTGTGATCCGCAACAAGAGAAGCCACCGCGACGAGAAGCCCATGCACTGCAATGAAGAGTAGACCCCGCTAGCCGCAACTAGAGAAAGCCCCCACACACAGCAACAAAGACCCAATGCAGCCAAAATAAATAAAGTAAATTTATTTTTAAAAAGTATAGGATTATAAATGTTTATATGAGAACGAATTCTTATTCCTTGGTTATATCACTTATGTGGCACCTTAGCTAACTGTAATCTAGGTTTTCAGTTTGAATCTCTTGATCAAGATTAGATTTTTCAACTAAAAATAGAACAACCATATGACCCAGCAATCCCACTACTGGGCATGTACCCTGAGAAAACCATAATTCAAAAAGAGTCATGTACCACAATGTTCATTGCAACTCTATTTACAATAGCCAGGGCATGGAAGCAACCTAAGTGTCCATCGACAGATGAATGGATAAAGAAGATGTGGCACATATATACAATGGAATATTACTCAACCATAAAAAGAAACGAAATTGGATTATGTTTAGTGAGGTGGATGGACCTAGAGACTGTCATACAGAGTGAAGTAAGTCAGAAAGAGAAAAACAAATACCGTATGCTAACACATATATATGGAATCTTAAAAAAAAATCGTTCTGAAGAACCTAGGAACAGGACAGGAATAAAGATGCAGACGTAGAGAATGGACTTGAGGACACAGGGAGGGGGAAGGGTAAACTGTGACAAAGTGAGAGAGAGGCATGGACATATATACACTACCAAATGTAAAATAGGTAGCTAGTGAGAAGCAGCCGCATAGCACAGGGAGATCAGCTCGGTGCTTTGTGTCCACCTAGAGGGGTGGGATAGGGAGGGTGGGGGAGACGCAAGAGGGAGGAGATATGGGGATATATGCATATGTATAGCTGATTCACTTTGTTAGAAAGCAGAAACTAACACACCATTGTAAAGCAATTATACTTCAATAAAGATGTTAAAAAAAAGATTAGATTTTTCATTATTAGAATTCTTTGTATACATACAGTTACTTTGTCTCAGCTATGGATCATTAATTTGCTACCCAACATGGTAGCATTGCATAGTCTTTAACTGGACAAAAGATAAATGTTGCCATTATCATCAACTTATTGAGTGGATTAAAGTACAGAAGTAAAAAAATATTCATACTTTAACAATTTCTTAGCAACTAATCACCAGCATTAAACGTTGGATTCTAGATTCAAAATCTAACTTCAATTATGAATCCTTGGGATGAAAATATGTTTACAATACACGAAAAAAAGAAAGAAAAAAAATTGCACTGAATAGAGATTAAGTTAAAATAGTATATTATTCTAATTTGTGGCATGAGCAATTGGTTAAAATTATTCTACTTCAGCTGTCTCTTTGCACAAACCATTTAAAATCACTTATGAGAATTCTTCCTCTGGAGACCCAAAGGTTGCGGGGGGAAATAAACCAGTACAACATCATATTTTGCCATAGAATTTCATAGTAACTATAGTTGTAAAAACAACATATCCTCAACAACAAGACCAACTGTTAAAGGTCTTGACTCAAATTATCATCCTCTATTTTTTTAATACCTTGTATATATTAGACTAGTTCTAAATTTGTTATGTGGCAGCAAATCAGAAATATTTGAATTAAAAAAAAAAAACTTGGAGAGGTATATATATCCCTTTCACGGAAAATTAGATGATCTGTATTAGGAGAGCAGTTTTCTATTCTGCGTGAAGGTTTGGACAGGTATGTATCAGAAACAAAGTAGGTTTAGAAGAAAGTCAACCAATGAAATATATACCAAATTGCTGAACGTGAATCTTCAGCGTTTTGTTTTTAGCTAATGCATCCTGCTTTTCCTAGTTTCCAGCCCCACAAAGAAGAAGAGCAGAGGACTAGTAAACACTGGCTTAATTATCCCCATCAGTCTCAGAGACAAGGCGCTTAAGAGTTTTAGCTGCTGTAAACACTCCCTTGATAGCAGATAAGGAATCTGCTGAAAGGCAGTTTTGTCTGGGGAAACCTCAGGGGCACAACAGTTAATCATTAGTGCAATACTGTATATGCATTACTACATCAAAGGAAACAAAACCCAATATTCTATTCTGAAGATTTTCTGTTTTCTTAAAGGTAAGAAAACTAATGCTAACAACAACAAAAAAATTTTAAAAACTACATTTGCTGCAGAAACAAAGCATGTTCTACTTTTCATTTATTTTTCTTTCTTCAAGAGAAAATGACATTACTGTGGTGTGTGTGTGTGTGTGTTTGTGTGTGTGTATGTGCGTGTGTGTGTGTGTGTGTGTGTGTGTGTGTGTAATACGTGCCTTCAGGGATATAGAAAGTTTCCACTGAAGTCAAAGATTCAAGAATTTTCACCTTTGTATCTAAATGCATTGACCAGAAACAGAGAATATCACATAACATTATTTTATCACAATACTTGAAGTAAACCAATGTTCTTCTTCCATATCAGTACAGTGTTTGTCTGAGGATCTATTTGTGGAAAACTGACACCTTACTCTCCCTAACAAAGAACCTTTCTATCGTTTCAAAATGAAGGCATCCACAATGACCTCCTATTCTTTAAATTTAATAGACTTCTCATAGTCCCACAATCAGAGAATCTTAGAGGCTTCCAAAGCCTTCAAAATATCCAGAGTTAACTTCCACTCTCTCAGCCCTTCTACCACTGTCTGCAAGGAAAACGAAACTTTTCAGTGTCACACCCTCCTCACCCTTTCCCACACCCTGGCCCTAACACACAGGATTTCTTCTGATCAGATGCCTGTCCTCCAGTTCCCATCTCTACAGATTCACCTTTCCTGGAAACTCCAAGTCTCATATTTGAATTCCTTCGTAAGCCATCTCTGTTCTTGTTTCTCTCATGCAATTGGAAGTAATCTCTTCTCTCCTCAGAATTCCTTTAGCAACTTTTTATCATAGTTATGTTTGTTCTAATATTTGGTACACTCTGGGCCATCAGTAAGTGTTGCTCAATGACTGAACTTAGTAGAAACTACTTTTATTAATCACTGTGGGTATTTCATGGGATTTTAAGGAGGGTAAGACAATCTTTTTTTTTTTTTTTTTTTTTTTACCACAGAAAGTGTAGTCACTTTCAATATTTCTAGGTCTCTTAGAGAGGAAAAATTAACTGACTTTTGTTGAGAACTTACTATGCATCAGGCACCAGACTAAATGTTTTACATCTTAATAAATCTACCTAAGATTATTAACCTGTAAGGCTACCCTTTCAGTGTGTGTCTAAAACCATCTGAATTCTCCACTTTTCATTTTTGATGAAAGATTCGGTGGTAGATACACTGAGGTTTACTTGACTAAATGGCTTGTAAATTAGTCATAGATATCTCATTTTGGTATTGATAAGCTCAGACTTTGCTATTGTCACATCTGATATAGCCTCATTTTGTTAACAGATGTTTCTCAGAGGAAATTTTTAGTTTACCCCTTAAATTATGGCCAATTTGACATGGATTCTAAATGAGGCAATGTTTTGAGTATGTATTCTATATAAAGTAAATGATACCATAACTGCAATTTTGACCTTCGAAAGCACATTGCACTGCAGAATGTTATTACTAATTAACTCTTTTGCTAGCACTCATATTAAATAATCAGCAATTTGGGCTATACTCTCTATAGCAGAAAACAAATTCCACAGTGCCTGAGAATGCATGGTTAGAAGAAAGCTTCTCCTTAGCAATGTAGAATAATGGTTAGTGCAAGGAGTCTGTAGATTGATAGCCACTAAAACGAAATCCATTTCTGGCAACTGCTACCTATATTACCTTAGGCAAATTATTTAATCTCCACAATCCTCAATCTGTTCATCCACAATTAAGGAATAATAATATCTATCTGTCAATGCCTGGCACATGGTCATTATATTATCATTTGATTAACATGAAAGAGATAGTATGAAAAATTCTCTATACATTGGAAAAGAAAAGTAGAACAGGATAACCATTCTTTCTAACCCTAGATATTGACGCAGAGAGACAGATTAAATTATACTAGCTCTAGGGATTGATCACAACGTAATGGACATGGGGTTCATTCTTTTTCTAGATACACTAATAAAATATTATACAAAATTAGGGCTTCCCTGGTGGCGCAGTGGTTGAGAGTCCGCCTGCCAATGCAGGGGACACGGGTTCGTGCCTCAGTCCGGGAAGATGCCATGTGCCGCGGAGCGGTTGGGCCCGTGAGCCATGGCCGCTGAGCCTGCGCGTCCGGAGCCTGTGCTCCGCAACGGGAGAGGCCACAACAGTGAGAGGCCCGTGTACAGCAAAAAATAAAAATAAAAAAAAAAGATTATACAAAATTAAATTGGCATCAATATTATTAGTGAAATTCATTTCTTTATGAGTGTATCTTTTGGACCATCAAATTGATTGTCTATGTGTAACCATACTCTGATATTTCAATTTTCTGACAATCCCATGTGTGTCAACATTTAATATACAAAAGTATTTTTAAATGCTTGATATATAACATTTAGTAACAAACATTTTGATAGATAAAATATATACAATAAATTGTAGTCATAAAAAGCATATAATTTAGATATACATATATTTTTAAATAGTTTCATGTATGTAGGAAATTTTATTTCTAGGTTATAAAAATATTTGAGACAAACACTTTATTTGAATATTTCAAAGAGGTACAATAAATATCTCATTTCAATATATGAATATTTTTCTACTCTGTTACTATAAAGTTTATAATTCAGTAGCTATCATTTTGGTTTTCTGTACTGGTAAAATATGGCAAAATCATAACTTTCAAATATTTAACTGAATACTTCCAACAATATGTTAAAATAAAGGCTTAATACCTTGAAGTAGAAATAAGTAAAGGAACAAACAAATCAGCTGCAAATTAAAAAAAAAAGAAGACTAATAGGGCTTGTAGTACATGCTTTTAGATCATCAACTATTATTTATTTTTTAGACATATGCTGACATATCCTTTTCTCTTGGCAACCACAAGTCCATTTTGATATGCTAAAAATTTACTCTAGCTCTTTAAAAATTAATAAAATCTCTGATTAATTACTAAAGAGAAAAAAGTACAACTGTCACTTAAGCTATTTAATGTGATTTTTTTACCCTAAAACTGATAAATATGCTCACAGATGCTGATGAATTACATAAATAGAAAACAATTTTACCAAAATAGAGACATAGTCATTGCCAACACAATCTTTATGAATAAGAAAATAATTCAATAGAAATATTAAATAAAATTTTGAAATACTGATCTCAGAGTAACAAGAATAAAGCTTAAAACACAACTGTACACCTAAATTTTTCTTTCATAAGCAAAGCCATCTTTTTTTTTTTTTTTTTTTTGCGGTACGCGGGCCTCTTACTGTTGTGGCCTCTCGCGTTGCGGAACGCGCAGGCTCAGCGGCCATGGCTAACGGGCCCAGCCGCTCCGCGGCATGTGGGATCTTCCCGGACCGGGGCACGAACCTGTGTCCCCTGCATCGGCAGGTGGACTCTCAACCACTGCGCCACCAGGGAAGCCCAAGCCATCGTTTTTAAAAGAGTTATAAGTTGACAGGTCTAATTATAAAACAATTGAAATTTAAATACAGTATGTAATTGCCAAATATTTTTAACCCACTGCATCTCTTTTCTTCTCCCCATTTGGGCCGTGATATACTTTACATGTCTATAAAAACATGAATTTAAAACATGAAAATGTCTCTCTATTCACTGATTGCATATTATATATATATATTGGTTAAAAAAATAACAGCAGAGGGCTTCCCCGGTGGCGCAGTGGTTGAGAGTCTGCCTGCCGATGCAGGGGACACAGGTGCGTGCCCCGGTCCGGGAACATCCCACATGCCGCGGAGCGGCTGGGCCTGTGAGCCATGGCTGCTGAGCCTGAGCGTCCGGAGCCTGTGCTCCGCAACGGGAGAGGCTACAACAGTGAGAGGCCCGCGTACCGAAAAAAAATTAAAAAAAATAAAATAAAATAACAACAGATATTAAATTAAACATTTTATTCTATATCCTACTAATTATAATGATAATAGCAGACATATGTGCTATTGTATGTTTATACTTTACATGATGTAATATTATATTTATATGATGAAATATTATACAATTTTTAATTTAAATATTGTTTAAAAATATAGTTTTTAAAGGTATATGCTTATAATCATGTGATGAAATAGTACATGCAGACTTTTTTTCCAAAATGTACACTATAAAAAGGATTTATGTTCATTATATCTGGTTAAGACATTATAAAGGAAAAGACCATTTTTATATAACTAAAGTTAGAATATGAAAATAAACAGACTTGACTGATATTTATTCCACTTCATTATTATTGAGAACAAAATATTGTATGTTCTTCACTGAATAGTAAAATATACATGGATACCTAAAAATAAATGAATATGCTAATATCATTATTTTACTGAATTGTTAATATTTCAAAATGTAACATTCACATCTATCTGGAAACAATTTCAAATTCAACAATACACTTAGATAAGAATACCAAAGCCAGCTATCTATGTAAAAAAATGAAATAATTTACATCTGACAGCACATACATCTAAGGCAACTGCATTTGTTGCTTTCCTAAAAAATATAACCTTACATATTTATTTGAGAAACAGTTACTTAAAATATGTTAGATAACTCAATTTATATATGAATTTACACTAGAATATAATTTTGTTTCATTTTACAATGCAAGGGGACAAATAAAAATGTAAGCTTTGTCTACCTGACTAAACCAATATATCAGTGGAATAATGTAACCCATTTAGCTGTGCAGAATAATTCATATTTTCATGTTTAAATGGCTATGTTGGCACCAAGTAAACAAAGGCACTACTATCAAGATTTTAAAAATAAATACTTAATTTCTCAATTATAGGATGTTATAAAACACAGCTCTTGAGATTTATATTTTAGCTTCTTTCTCAACCTAATGTGAAGCAGTATCACAGCTAAACAAGCCTCTGTACAGGCTTACATATAGATTTATAAAATTTTCAAGAACTACCAATTAATTTTTGCCCATGATTTCCACTATAGATTTGAACTTATGATTCACAGATACCAAACAGGTAATGGGACAAGAATCAAGCGTAGGAGTATTTGTGCTTACAGATGCTAAGGTGTTGAATGTTAGAAGAGGAACCATGAAAACCAACTAGCTGTAGAATGGCACAATTCCACTCATCTTAAATAGACTAGGCAGTTTATGGAAGAATCTATACCAAATAAAAATTCACTTCAAATGTGGAATATCGCTTATCTCAATATTGAGCCATAAACTTCTTACTCCAGCTTTGTTGAGTAGTTCTAATTCCTTCTGCAATTAGCCATTCTTTTGAATCGACCTAGCATACAGCTAGTTGATTGTTTAGGGAGATGGAGGAAAGGGAGATGGGAGAATACCCGGGAAGTGATTCAGAGTATGTATTGCCAAAAATTCTACACTGTGCATGCTATGCTTTTCCAAGTTGTGCTGTGCCCAATTAGAACCTGAATTTTTTTTCTTTAAAAAAAAATGAATTTCTGTCTAAAGCCCTTTGACTCCTACTACTGCTAATAAAGAATTCTCAGTCAGCAATTTGCAGTGTAGGAAAGCCAGGGATAATGGAACTGGGCAGCTTTTACAAGCAAAACAAAACACCAAAGAAAGGAAATAAAAAGGCTGACAAACAATGTAAGCTCTCCCATAAGGCTTATACTTATTTTCTCCTCCTTTAAAGTGTACCATAAAAAAGCTGAATTAGCTGTGACGATAATGATGCAAAGTTTTGATTATTACAGCAAATTATACCTTCACTATTCAGGAGAGGGCAAAAAAGTTTTGTGGCTCATCAAAAGAAGCTGGCAATAACAGCCAAGGCCACTGACACTTGTGGTGGCAGATTAAGCTGTGAGCAGACTCTAAATAAATTCCATTCTCCCCCATCCCTAAAATACACTATTCTGGCTTCTAAGACTGACTTGCATTCTATGCATGCCAGTACACTTTCCATTCAGGATCACTTATTTCAGTGGGAGACAGGGAGGGCAGTCTTCTGAATTAGGAAGCTGTAACAGATTAGTTCTGTGTGTGTGTGTGTGTGTGTGTGTGTGTGTGTGTGTGTGTGTGTGTGTGTGTGTGTGTGTGTGTGTGTGTAACAGACTGTTAACTATGAATGATTACAGTCTCCGCTTCAAATTTAAATAAATCACATATTTTGTGAAATAGTCAAAATCTTTTTAAGCAAAGAAAAAAAGAAAAGTTGTGCGCTCGTTTAATTTTTGAACCAGGAATTAGCCTTTCTGTCATCTAGAATATATAACTAACATCATTCTTTGAGAAACACAAAATAATGTTTGCCAAGACATATAATTAAATCACCCGAAGTTTTCAAAGATACATGAGTTTACATAAGAATAAAATGCGCAAATTATCTTGTGAACTCTGATTTTCTTGATTAAATGAATTTTCTTTTTGTGCTGATAAGGTTTTTTAAAAGCTGTTTTGGAAAATATATTTCCGTTTAGAACAGAAATAAAAATATACAAATCATCAGACTTAGGGGAAAAAAATGAAGCATATAAATTGTAATAATGCAAAGAAAACCATAACCATTCTAAAATGAAATTATAGAAAAGGAAACAATATTACGGACAATAAACCAAATGTCATTAAAAATATTGACAATCTATTACAAATCCAGCATTATCATTCAAACTGAATTAACTACGAGTACAGGAAAAAAACCTCATTTTAAACTAATTTTAATAAAAATAATTCCTTCACTACAAACAATTTTATGAGGTTAAAAAAATAAAAGAACAAATGCATATAGGGAAGAGTCTTTGGTAAGTCAATAAAATCTGTTTCTTCCATATTTAATGATATCCTAGTTTCATTTTATACATGTTTTATATTTTTCCATCTACAAATCAAAATAACGTTTCCAAGCTAACTAGTACACAAAGAATAAAAAATATGTTCAAATTTATAAGAATTCATAAATAACCGTAGGTACATATTGAGGAGACTAGCTTCCTATTGAGGAAAACTATCTTTACTCAGTTTCAGGAAGTGTGTCTTAAAGGCAAAAACATCCCCAATCACATCAGCCAAATCAACAATGGCAATTAAACACATGACAGACAAAGCCCTTCAAATCCAATGCAATGCCCTAGTATATATCTCAGGTTGTTTAGTGACAGTGAAGCAAAGAAGACTCAAGGTACAGGCTCCTAAGGGATATAAATTTGATGGGCAAAATCTGCTTAGAGATCATTTATGTTCTATTCACAGAATAAGAATGCAGTTGAAACAAGGATTAGAATAGTATCTCTGAGGCTCATTATGGCATATCAGATATAAACTATGATCATATTAAAAATCTTGACATTTTTCATTCTGTGGTAAGATAAGATTGCAGATATTGTTTTCTCCAAAATACAATAACGAATTAAAACCACAATTAGGTTATAATCCCAGCTTCACTGGACTGCTTATACAACACAGAAGATACAGAAATTAAGGGGGAAAAAAGAATACTGGCCTTGATCAGCTCCACAGTACAAATTACAGCTTTCAATGTTAAAGATACAAAGATTCTTTAAAGGGTAACTTGGGATCATGCGGTAGATGGATTCAGTCAGAGAGGTCTATACCTACCCCATGCCACACTGAGCTTATGGAAATTGTTGTTATAAAAAAACATGAATGAGAACATACTTTTGTTAACATAAGTGATTTTCTCATTAATGATACATATTTTTCTCACAAGTGTGTCACCAGTAAAATGTCTGGATACATAACTCAGAACACTTAGTATCCTGTTTTGAATAATATTATCAAATACTGCTTTTAAAAGTTTCCCTGCTTTGAACAAAGCTTTATGGATTAAATCATATGAATAACAGCACTATTTACAATAGCTAGGACACAGAAGCAACCTAAATGCCCATCAACAGAGGAATGGATAAAGAAGATGTGGTAAATATATGCAATAGAATATTACTCAGCCATAAAAAGGAACAAAATAGTGCCATTTGCAGAGACATGGATAGACCTAGAGACTGTCATACAGAGTGAAGTCAGAAAGAGAAAAACAAATATCATATATTGTCGCTTATATGTGGAATCTAGAAAAACAGTACAGATGAACTTATCAGCAAAGTAGAAATAGAGTCACAGATGTTGAGAACAAACTTATGGTTACCAAAGGGGAAGCGGGGGGTGGGATGAACTGGGAGATTGGGGTTGACATATACACACTACGATGTATAAAATAGATAACTGATGAGAACTATTGTTTAGCACAGGAAACTCTACTCACTGCTCTGTGGTGACCTAAACGGGAAGGAAATCTAAAAAAGAGTGGATGTATGTATACATATAACAGATTCACGTTACTGTACAGCAAAAATTAAAACAACATTGTAAAGCAACTATACTCCAATAAAATTTTTTTAAAAAAGAAAAAAAAAAATCACACAAATAAAAAAGGGCAGGGCTTCCCTGGTGGCACAGTGGTTGAGAGTCCTCCTGCCGATGCAGGGGACACGGGTTCGTGCCCCGGTCCTAGAAGATCTCACATGCCACGGAGCGGCTGGGCCCGTGAGCCATGGCCGCTGAGCCTGAGCGTCCGGAGCCTGTGCTCCGCAACGGGAGAGGCCACAACAGTGAGAGGCCTGCATACAGCTAAAAAAAAAAAAAAAAAAAAAAAAGGCACATGTTCATTTAAATGGACTTCAACCATTCTCTCTGCAAAATTTTATCACAGTTATAAAATCATTCACTAGTATATTACTTTTATTAATAACGATTAATTATAGTTGTATAAATTAATCAGAAATTTATAAATGGTCTCTGTAATGGACTGAATTGTGTTCCCTAAAAATTCATATGTTCAATCCCTAATACCCAGTGTGACTGCATTTGGAGATGGGGCCTTTATGGAAGTCATTAAGTTTCAATGAGGTCATAAGGGTGTGTGCTAATCCAATAGGACCAGTGTCCTTATAAAAAGAGGAAGAGACACTAGGGATCTCTCTCTGAATCTCATGCATGTGGAAGAGGACACCTGTGGACACAGTGAGTAGGCAGCCATTTACAAGCCTAGGAGAGAGGCCTCTGAATGACATTTACCTTGCTAGCACTTGATCTTGGCTTTTTAGCCTCCAGAAATCAAAAAAATAAATTTCTGTTATCAAGGCCATCCAGCCCATGGCATTTCCTTATGACAGCCCTTGCATACCAAAACAGTCTCTACAAATACTAGTTTTTGTTCTTTAACTACTTAGCCATAGAAGGTTAAGGAAGTCATTTAGTTTCTGTGAACTTCAATTTTTTTTCATTTACAAAATAAGAGGGGTAGGCTGGCTAAGGGTTGGTGAATATAAGACATACATGCCACCACTCTTTTTTTTTTTTTTTTTTTTTTTCCGGTACGCAGGCCTCTCACTGTTGTGGCCTCTCCCGTTGCGGAGCACAGGCTCCGGACACACAGGCTCAGCGGCCATGGCTCACGGGCCCAGCCGCTCCGCGACATGTGGGATCTTCCCAGACTGGGGCACAAACCCGTGTCCCCTGCATCGGCAGGCGGACTCTCAACGACTGCGCCACCAGGGAAGCCCTGCCACGACTCTTTTTGTTTCCTTGCTCACAGGAGACAAACTGTTCCTTGTAACCATACTCAGTCAATGAGAATTGTCTCGTGAGATGAAGCCTATTCATCAGGGCAGTTATATTAAATGCCTTTGGTAACTAATTGGAAATATAAGGGAATTAATCATAAGATATATTGTCTCAAAGATGTTTTATGGAAGTTATGAAAATTGATACATTCTTAGCTACATAAAGTACCTTGGGCCTTGAACTTTCAAGGATGCTAATTTTTCATTGGAATTAATGGAAATTAAGAAAATGTGTAACATACTGGTAATATTATTCTAATTTTTACTTCTTATTACATTAGGAATTTTATCCTCCTGCTCTCAAACCCCAAGTCTTATTCATATTTTAATGTTCAGAATTATGAAGCCATTTACATTTCTGTTAAAAAACATAACCCTTGGGCACTAATTGCCTTAAATACTGCATGCATTCACATCGTTTCGGCCATAATGTCAATAGTAACAAATGACAGATCTTTATCTCTAGTTCTGCTTATTCAAGTTCTCACTCTTTACCTTTTATCAAATACCAAAAAGTTCTACCTAATAAAAATCACCCTCAAACTAAATATATTTATTACCTAATTTTATTTCCCCCACATATCAATTTTTTCTTAGCTGACTGTTGATGTAACAAGCACTATGATTTTAAAGATTGCATGGTGACTAACTCAATATAAACTGGAAATAGGATAGGGGTAAAACATGTTACAAAGTCCCAGGAGTTTTGTTTCCTATGCGTCCCACACTCTAGATTTTCACTGTCCACCCACATTGAGAAAAGTGCTGATGCTTTTCCGCCACTTTATTGGTCCTACTGGGATCTATCTCTTTTAATCCTCTCATCCACCATCTTCAGATTCATCTTTACATGTATCATTACATAATACTTTCCTGTTTAAGCATCATGAATAGTTCCCTTATTACTTTATAATAAATTGAATCTAAATTCTCTTGGTAGCTTTCAAGGCCTTCAAAAATCTGACTGTACTCTTCCTAGCTATCTAAATACATTCTCTGCTCTATGCAATCCAGTTTTTTTATTATCTCTAACACTTGCAAATGATCAAAACTGTTTTTCTTTGCATATTCATTTCCCATTGCCTATACTCTGCTTCCTTCTAACTACCTCATTTTTAATTAAACAAATATGAATTTATCACGCACCATGTGCCATCTTTTGGTATCCAACACAAATTCCACTGTATTCATGAAGTTTTTCCTGGATATACGAGCACTCACTCAATTGTGATCATCATTACAGATAATTTCAATAGCTACACTTTTTGAAGTGCTCACTATTGCCACATAGCCTGTTAGGCAATTTACATACACTATTTCTTTTTTTTTTCCTCAACCCCTCTGTGGGTTTATATTACACTTATTCCACAAATGATGAACCTGAGGCTCAGAGCCCCATAACACTTAGTCCAAACCATAGGAATTAGGATTAGATCTCTATTGATTTCTGTGGGTCACTATTACTTAGTGTCCCTAATTAGATTCTAAGTGCTTTGAGGACAATAAACGTGCCTTACTTTTTTTTGTATTCCTCTAGTACTCAACACTGTGCTGAACACTTGAAAGTTCATCAATTACATTTAGTTGATTAGTAAGTTAAATGTTCCAAGCTAGAACTTCAGGTTGCTCAGGCCATACGAGCGAGACTTCTCCCCCATGAAAGTCTCACTTTGAGCTAAGAGGCTCATTCTTTTCACTCCACTTAAAGAAAGAGAAAAGAATTCATCAAAGAGATAAAGCATTAGGTAGTCAAGAAAATGGCTTGTGTGAACAACAGGAAAATTGAAATTTGGTAGCAAGGTTGTTCTTCTATGAAGGTTTTTCTACTTGAAAAAGTAAGACCATAATAGTATATAAAATATTTTTAAAATATAATGAATTTTCTCACTTTAAAATTTAAAGAATACAGTGTTGGCATAGACTAGAAGACCTAGGCCTTCATTTACAGTGTTGGAGAGCCTGGAAACCCAAACTGAAAACCGGATGGCAGCAGGCCAAGTTTAACTGAGTCCTCTACCAACCAGTCCTACATCTCATGTCCCCTTTCTCCTTACCTAATGGAAAACAGGAAAACCTGAAATAAAAAATAGCTAAGTCCTCTCTTTTCTGTCAATAGTTATTTATGGTCCTCGCAGGCTCATGGATACAAATTGAATTTAAATTTATAAGCTGATTCCCATTAAATGGCTTGAATTCATCATAAATAAAAATATGAAACTATAGCCCAACTGATTTGATTCAAGGTGTAGGACCTCTACTGACACTGAACAAAAAACTCCATGTTGACCTCAAATCCTATATCAATCCAAGTTTTCTTTGCCTAGCTTGTAAGGTCTGCCATGATATAATGACTGACTATATCTCTGGCCATCACTATAGCCATGCACAGTTACTTGCAATTCTTTGTACACTACATCTTATCTTCTACCCCCATGCTGCTGTAAATGCTCACCCCTTGCCTGGAATAGCTTGTTCCCCCAAACATC
Organism: Leucopleurus acutus; assembly: GCF_964270905.1. Taxonomy (NCBI): domain Eukaryota; kingdom Metazoa; phylum Chordata; class Mammalia; order Artiodactyla; family Delphinidae; genus Leucopleurus; species Leucopleurus acutus. The sequence continues at coordinate 94,405,765 of NC_139149.1, forward strand.
TCTCAAGATGAGTTTAACACTATGCTAAACAGCAAAACAAAAACAAAAAAACATAACTAATATTTAAAGTAACAGAAGCAACTTCCAAAGTTAACTCCATTAAAACAATATTTTTTGCACTTGAGAATTAAAACGATATAAATGATAATGATGATAATTGATGACAAGACTAAATAACATTTATTAAGTGGTCTGCATATCCCAGACTCTCTACTGAAATCCTTATGTGCATTATCCAATATAATATCAAACATAAACCCAGTGAGACAGATACAATATTATCCATATAGAGAATGGGGAACAAGGGTAGAGTTTAAGGAACTTGTCAAACATTAGTTAATTAGTTAATATAATAATTAGTTAATAATTAGTTAATAATATAAGTTAATTAGTTAATTAGTTAATATAACAGAGCCCAATCTGAACTCAGTTACAACTGATTTGATACTATAGTGTGAAGAGAGCACCATTCAAAATACTACACTTCTATAATGCCTTTAGTTAAATTATTAATCAAATTATAGTAATGACTTTTCTTAGGAAACATCTTATTTTTTTTTGCAGTCAATGAAACTGGGAATAAATCTACAATAATAATAATAGTAACAGTTTTCATCAGTACTGTGTGCTGTTTTATTTACTCAAAGATGATTCCAGGATTTTTACAGCTTCTGTTACAGCTTATTAAGCAAAGTAGTCAAGAATGAAAATACTAAGAATAATTTTGTAGCAGTTTAAATAATTTTAAAAGCTAAAAAGTTACAAAAAAAGAGGAATTGGCATTTTTCTTTTTTTGAGATGGTTGAAAGCTGATAAAATCAATGGATGTAGTATTTAAAATAACTATGATTTGATTTAAATATATGTAATTACTGCAAACACAGATGTTTATGCAAAAAAAATGAAGCAGAGACACTTTTTTTAGTGACTAATTTTTAGAAAACCAATGATAATGTTGTAAATTACATAACGTCTTTGGCTAAATCATTTCTAAAACCTTAAGAGATTCTCCTGTCTGTGAAGGAAGTCAGTGATAAGTGGTAACAATCTTTAAACAAAATATAGAAATGATCAACAACAAAAGATTAAGGGCATGGCCAACATGGTGTAACAAAACAAAATAAAACAAAACCAAAAAATTCAACAATCTGAAGGGTGTATATATATCACTTCCCATATGTCTCTGTGCAGTTCTTAAAGGTTTGAACTTGGATAAATGCAAATGATGTTGTATGTGTGTGTTTTCTGTTCAAGGCTTTCAAAGTTATCATTTTTCATATCACCCAGATTTTTAAAAGGCTGACTTTTTAAGTCAAACTAACTGAAAATGTTGTGAATATAAAAACACATTCACATATCATTAAAGAGGAAGAGGTGGTGTATTACAAGATAAGTGAGATAAGTGACAAGGATGGTGTACATTCTGTTGTTGACTCCCAGAAAGGTACTCATTAATTTGTCTTTCTACTCTGCTTTCAGAAACCAACAAGTAAAGGAAATTGTATATGATTTGGGGTTATGTAATTTTCTTCAGTAACTGAGTTACTTTGTGACAGAACTATAGCAGATAGTGCCCAAATTCACAGGGGAAATTAAGAAAGACTGTTAATTTAGATATTTACTGAGATGTTTATGTATATAAAATGTATGGGTCTTATGTGATATTTCCAAAATCATAAAGGTGTGCCAAAATGACTGAAGTTTACGAAACACTTAAGTGTCTCTGGCAATTAAAAATATTGACGAGGACACTAATACTATCAAAACATAGAATTTCAAAAGTCTCAGCAGAACCAATGCTCCTTGTCTAAATCAATGAGAAAAAAAAATAAATCCTACATTGAGTATAAAAATCTCTGATAATCCTACCTCAAATATGGAGTTACTTCACACTATCAGAAAACATTAAGATATTTAGCAAATATTAACTGCAAGAGATACTTCTTTTTTTTTAATAAATTTATTTATTTTTCGCTGTGTTGGGTCTTTGTTGCCGTGCGCGGGCTTTCTCTAGTTGCAGTGAGGGGGGCCATTTACTCTTCGTTGCGATGCACGGCCTTCTCATTGTGGTGACTTTTGTTGCCAAGCACCGGCTTGGCATGCGGGCTTCAGTAGTTGTGGCACTCAGGCTCAGTAGTTTTGGTGCGGGGGCTTAGTTGCTCCGTGGAATGTGGGATCTTCCCGGACCAAGGCTTGAACCCTTGTCCCCTGCATTGGCAGGCAGATTCTTAACCACTGTGCCACCAGGAAAGTCCCAAGAGATACTTCTTTATGTTTGACATGAATCTGGGAAATCAGGCCTGACAGAGTTGCCTTCATCGATTTGAACATCATCATGCAAATAATTTTTTTTCTTTCCTTGGTCAAATTTTCTCAACTATCAACATTTCTCCTTAGTCTTATTTATCTCTTTGATTGTTTTTGTTGTTCCATGTTTACTACTTCTTCAAAGTTTTGACAGTATTAACTGAATAGAGTACAGGGCTGTACTGCACGCTTAGACTAACACATGACCTATACCAGATGAAAATTATATTATATCCTATGCACTACCAATGTATTGGCTAACAATTTATAAAGTTCTGCACAGAAATGCAGTAATATCTATAACCATTTATGACAGAATTTGGCACTAAATATTTAGAAGTGAAGACTTTAGTTTCATTTTAAAAATGAAGAATCTAGATGTTCTTAAATACTATAATATATTCATTATTATAACCCCCAATTGTCTTTTCCTTTACAGTTTTGAATATTTTATAATATCATTATATTTATAGTGAGTAAAATCAATACCCACATTATCTACCACTCAGCATCAGGAGTGAAGGGTTCATTTTTTTGTGAATTCACAGTTGAAACCTTCAATCCTTAGCTGATATTTTCTAGCAAAGTATTTTATTTGATTATCTAAAGAACTAGGACAAATACTAAGTGTAGTAAAGCATTAGTAAAAATAAGTGAATCCCATGGAATAGTCACCTTCAAAGTCATTATTAAGTTATCCTATGCTCATTTGTTCATGTTTTGAAAAGATTTCCATTTCCACCCAACAACAAAGTAGTTTTAAATATGCCAGTAACCACATAATGATAAGAAATAGAACAGCTACGTGAAGTTCAGGAACAGCTTCTTTACTCAAATCTCCATGGATTAAGAATGAGTATAATACACCATATCTAAATGTATTATGATAAAAAATTATCAATACAGAGAAACAATGTAAAAAAGAATCAATGTTTATATAGATCACATTTAGTATCATCTGATAATAATTGAGAATATCTTGAGCCAGAAAGATCTTTTTAAAAAATCTGTGTCAATGTTATTGCCAAAAAGGCCATTTCCACATCTCTTTATTTTAATAAGCTATTTTTGGCAAAGGCAGAAAAGAAAATGAAAAAACATCAAATGGACAAGATATAACAAGATAAAAATGGCAAGAGAAAGAATCTAAATTAATCCCTCTGCCCTGATATTTTCAAACAGAAAATTCAAGTTTCTAATAACATTTATTTTCCTTTCATATAACTCTTTACTGTGTGTGTGTGTATGTATACACATGCACGTGTATGTTTCTGTACTGTCCAGAGAGAGGTTGAAAGAAATATGACAAAACGTGATAAGCATTTTTGAATGTTTAAAATAAAGCACAAAATGAACATACTGCAAAGTCATACCTACCAGACACCTGTTTCAGTAATATCTTTAAGATGCAAAAAGCACAAAAGAATGACTTTAGTAGTAGTGCTAAGGACAGCAAATCTCTTTATAGCTGCCACCTAAATAACACTTTGTAAAATCTTATATTTTTCTGCTGTACTGCTGCATGATCATGGAAATATAACACACACAAATACATACCCATGTTATGTGGTAGGAAAAGACTCATGATTGAGGTACTGGTTTAAGAAATGAACATTAGGAATGTAGTTCACTTGTTTTAAGATAGTGTACTTAACAAAATATGTTTTGAAAGTATACACTTTAACTATACTTACATATTAAATTTTTATTAAATATATTTATATTAAACATATTTTATTTAAATTAAATTATTATCCATAGTATTTTTCGTTCAGGAATCAGGCACTTTGGAAATGTGTAAATCTTTAACATTTATAATTGCTATGTTGCATCCTTTTTTTTAATAATTGTCAAAGTTACATTTGGAATACTATAGCAATTGATGACACTTGGTTCCAATTAGAGATTGAATTAAACATTTTGTTTCTTCCTATTTATTTAAAGCCTACACATATAATATTCTCAAAGTTAAGAAAAGGTTCATTCGCCATTTCATAAAACAAAATCATATATTGACTGGTCAGAAATGAATCAATATGAATTTCCTAAAGCAAAGACTGTGGACAGGAGCTAGAGGGTTTCTTTTCTGTGGTCCTTGTTTTGTTAAAAATGATTGTTTTTCCACAATTCACATTCCAACTGAAAAACTGTGATAGTTAAATGTATTTCTGTATCAAATGAAAAGTTCAGATTAATTATTGTTCATTTATTCGCTGTTTAAAACACTGACAAGCTTAAAGCATTATCTATCTTTAATAGGAAGAGTAACTCGAATTATCCTAAACATAAAGAAAATACCAAGCCAGAGCCCTATAAAAGAAGGTGATCAGAAGGTTATATACAAAGTCAAAGGAGGTTAGTTCAGAAGAAGTAATTGTGCCTTAAATGATTAAGGAACCACTTCTAGGGACGTATTTTCACTCTTTGTTGGAGAAGCGCGCAAAAGGTAACGTCAACACAATCTTTCTCATCTGTATAAGAGTTGTCAGACAATCCTATGTGGTCAATTGTACTGTGTTGCTTGGAAAACCATAAACAAACTAAGTGAAACTATTACTTATATATGTGCAATGTGAGAAAGACATTGATTTTTCCATGTTTTCCCTCCCAACCTAAAAGATAGAGGGTTACTTAACTTGCAAGTAATTGCAGCATTTCTTCAAATGACACCAAATCAAGCACCTTGAGTTAAAAATGGACTCTCTGCCAAGCAACCAGTCATGTCCCCAGCCGCCTCGTTAGACTTACTCATGATAGAATCACATTATGCCCAGGAAAAACAAAATCGGGCCCTCAATAAAAACCCAATTGAGCTGTCTAGGCATAGCTTAAAATTAAAAAAATTTAAAAAAATTCACAGAAACACAGAACTGATAGATACACAGAACAGATTGGTGGCTGCCAGAGGTGGGGTTTGTGGGGGGGGGCAAAATGGGTAACAGGGTCAAAAGGTACAAACTTTCAGTTATAAAATAAATAAGCCCTGGAGATGCACTGTACAGCATGCTGACTGTAGTTAATAATAATTGCACTCAAGTCCATTCTCTAGTAAGTCTGTGTCTTTATTCCTGTTTCACCCCTAGGTTTTTCATTTTTTTTTTTAAATTCCATATATACTAGAGAATGGACTTGAGGCTATGGGGAGGGGGAAGGGTAAACGGTGACAAAGCGATAAAGAGACATGGACATATATACACTACCAAACGTAAGGTAGATAGCTAGTGGGAAGCAGCCGCATAGCACAGGGAGATCAGCTCGGTGCTTTGTGACCGCCTGGAGGGGTGGGATGGGGAGGGTGGGAGGGAGGGAGACGCAAGCGGGAAGAGATATGGGAATATATGTATATATATAACTGATTCATTTTGTTGTGAAGCTGAAACTAACATACCATTGTAAAGCAATTATACTCCAATAAAGATGTTAAAAAAAAAAAAAAAAAAAGAAGTATGTGTGAAAAAAAAAATAATAATAATTGCACTGTATATTTGAAAGTTGTTAAGGGTCTTAAAAGTTCTTATCACACACAAAAATGTGTAACTATGTGTGGTGATTCATGTTAACTGGGCTTATTGTGGTAAAATTTTGCAACATATACAAATATTGAATCATTATGTTGCATGCCTGAAACTAATATAATGTTACATGTCAATTATATCTCAATAAAAATAAGTAGAAAAAAATTAAAAATTAAAAATAAATTCACCTATACATGTATCTCATATATAACCAACTTTTGACTAAGTCAAAAGCTCAGAATTTTTAAATTAATTTTCTGATACTTGAATAATAAATATATTCTACTATCCAGAACTAACTTATATTAGTTTTGTTTTACATATTATAATTTGCTTCTTTTTTAAAACTTAATATTAAAAAAGAAGTTTCCCACAGCACTTTAGTGCCTGTGTTATATTCCACAGACCCTCACTACTCAAAATGTGGTCCACGAACCGGGACCAATAGCATCACATGGGAACCTGTTAGAAATACAGAATTTCAGATCCCAACCCAGGACTATGGAGTCAGAATCTGCATTTCATAAGAATATGCACATACACACACACTCACACATATTGTACCTCTGCATATATGTATGTATAAACCATAACACAATTTTAGAAGTATTTTCATAAACCATGTGTGAAAAATAAATTTTTCCTGCAATACAACTTTTCAATAGACAATGTGAAGTATACAACATATGTAATACTCATATATTACAATTATACATATATAATTATACACTATTGTATACTTCATTTTGTCCTATCATAAAGTTCAGGGTTTTTATAATTTTGCTATTTTCAGTAACCATTCAATGAATATATCAATTCACATGTATCTTTTACCTCCATTTCAGAACATTTCTTTTAGAATGATTTCTTGAAATGAAAATATTGGAATAAAGAACTTGACACTGTAATGCTTCAGGCACAAACTTCTGAAGTGTTTTCTAAATTACATAAATAAGCAACATTTTATCTGTACTTATAGCTGCATTATTACTTGTTTAATAACAGATGTTTAATTAACAAAAAAAGGAATGGCATCTCATTTTTAATTTGCATTTATTCTATTGCCAGGAAATTTAAACTTTTTATGACATTTTTCATTTTCATATTCTTCTTTTGTGAACTTTTTTTTTTTTTTTTCGGTATGCGGGCCTCTCACTGTTGTGGCATCTCCTGTTGCAGAACACAGGCTCTGGACACGCAGGCTCAGCGGCCGTGGCTCACGGGCCCAGCCGCTCTGCGGCATGTGGGATCTTCCTGGACTGGGGCACGAACCCGTGTCCCCTGCATCGGCAGGCGGACTCTCAACCACTGCGTCACCAGGGAAGCCCTTTTGTGAACTTTTATGTCAACTTCCTTTCCCAAAACACTGAGGACTTAGTATTTTACTATCAACATTATATATTCTCTATATATTAAGGGTATTATACCTTTGTCTGGAAAGAGGTGAGTTTTTCTTGCTTTACTGCTTTTTATATTGGGATATTTGTACAGTGCTTTTGACTTCTATGTGGTTAATAAAACTGGTCAACTTTTTCTATTGTTTTCAGGCTTAGAAAATCTTTATCCACCTAGATATTCAAAAATAATAAATCAAATATGTTTTTCTTTTTCTATAGTTTGGCATTTGCAATAATCACAAATTAACATGGAATTTATATGCATTATATGCAATATGATGAATACCTAGCATATTTTTTCTTTTGTTTTACCAATTAGACATTGACTGGTCTGACCCACTACAACTATTTTGTGATGAAAGGCTCATAATTATTAAAAGCATAGTTACTAACTCTAAGAATAGAGACACACATTTTTTTTCTTCTCTGTATTTCTGGCAAATGTTCTACTAATTCAAAGTTTTTGGGGGGAAGGAAGGAAGAAAAGAAGGAAGGAGGGAGGAAGAAAGAAAGGAAGAAAAAACAAGACGGTTTTAGAACTCTTCTCTAATTTGTAAAATATATAAACTTAGTTTTTCAGTACACTCTATTGACTATCAAATATTTTTTAAGAATTATTATATGGTCACCACATTACCGGGAATTGTGTGGATACAAAGATAATTTTAATATGCAGTTCTTGGTCTCAGGAGTTAAAATTCAACTCTGGAGACAAAACATACAGAACTTTAAGGTGTTAAATCTGCTAGCTTTCAGAGATTCAAGAAAAGAAAGAAAAGTGTTGGGAAGAAAAACTGAAGGAAGCTTTGTGCCAGCAGGGAGATTGGAGTTTTACAGTAGATGGGGAGTGCATTCCAGGTGGAAGTAATAAATACAAAGCACCTGTTTAGTTATCTGTGTTATCTAAGAAAATTCTTACCACATTTACTGTAATTACTGAAGTACATATCGTAGCTTCCCAACTGACCACAGGTTGATGGTAAGAACCACAGTTACATATTTTCAATGTCCTACAGAGTTCTGAGCACAGTTGCTTTGTCTGTTGTCATTGCTTAATGGACATTGGTTTTAATTGCTTTTGATTTTATGTACAAGTTTTCTTAAATATTGTCTAATCCTGACTGACTACTATTCATTTTACCAGTATCCTTAAGTTGTATTTTAGAATAAAGATGTCCCCAAATTTATGAGAGGCACTACTTTCCAGCCCCAGTAGTTGCTAGCTCTTAATGAACACAGAAGCTGCTTTTTCTTCCCTCAAGCGAAACATCATAAAAGTAAGCGGCAGAAGTTGTGACCCTATCTGTGGAAATTTATGAGACTCATTTGCAGACAGACTGAGTTACAATGTTATTGTAACACCTCATCAAAATTCTTGTCCAGATTTTAAGACAAGTGGACTGGCCTATAACTACTGGGATCACTTCAACAACTTACCTAGAGAACAAAATAACCCTTTTCAGTTAACTCCGGTTATTTCTCTCGGCTGAGGGAGTATATAAGGGAAAGGGGTCCTAATGATCTAGGACAGGGAGGTAAAGGCCTATAATATCATCTCTACTATTCTGCTTCCAAAGAGACAAGAATCCTGAAATGACTATGACATTACATTAGCGGAGAAACTGATGAAAATTTCATGTCTAAAGGTTCATTTGATTTTCTTCTATCAGCTCAAAGCCATTTAATAGGTATGTTTTAATTTAATAACTATTTCAATACAGCAGTATATATGTAAGAACAAATTAAATATATTTAAACACAAAATGGTAATAATTTGTGCTGGCATAATGACATAATTATAGCATTAATTTTCACTGTTCATTTCCACCTAACACCAGTTTTCTAAAAGTAATGGAAACCAATATGTATTTTCCTAAGAAAACATCTGGCAGTTAAATTTCAGGAGAGAATTTCAGTATGAGAAAATGCTGTAAATGCAAAGAAAAACTAGAATTATTGTTCTTAAATTCCATGCTTGTGGAGCAAGAAAATATATATATATATATATGTATCTAGTAAACTAGAAGATGTTCTATAATATATTATTTTTATTATATTTAAAAGAGAAAGAATTGTTTATGTAACTGCAATCTTCATGTTTATGACAGAAAAACACAACAATACTTTCAAACTAACTAGAAGATTACATTTTAATGCAAATAAACAACTTAAGTAAACTAATTCAGCTGTGACTGATCTAGGGCTGACAAATTAAATTTTAAAAACTGCACACAGTGGCACTTTAAAAGCTTTTTTGCAAAATATACTTCAGCATATTGAATAAATGCATCATACCTGTTAGGCTTAACTCTATATTTAAAATCAATTCTAATTAGGGTCGGGAGTTTGGTAAATGAATTCAAATGTATAGTACATAGTGCTTCGATCAAAGGATGCATAGGAGAAACCAGGTGGGCAAAGTTGCTGAATGCATTTCTCACTCATGGACAAACCAAGTTTTCCTTTCTAAATAAACTATGAAAATCCTATTTTTCTGTCTATATGAGTCAGCACCTAATCCAAACATTAAAACAAGCCCATGCGTGATCACCATTATCTGTATAAATTAAGCAACCCCCTCCTGACATAAAATAAAAAATAAAAAAGCCTTCTTTCAGTTATTACACTCATTTAAATTCAAGGACTGGAATTCTTGCTATTATTTCTAGTTGCTATTTTCAACTTTCTGGTTGCTATTAATAGCAAAGTTGTAAATCAATCATGAGAGAAAAGGTAGTTGTAAATTTTTTCTCAATATCTCACAATATTAGTATAAGTTCAAGTAAAAAGAGCTGGGGAAAACCCCCAGGTTCCTACATTCAAGGAAAATGCAATTAATAACAGATGAAATTACCAAACAAAATTTGTATATTGAACATTTTTATTTTAAGTTATTCCACACCCAAGGTTTGACAGTCTTATATAATAGGCCAATAGTTTTATCCACATTAAAAATATATATATCTGGGTTATTTATATTTCTTTTCATGAAAACAATGTTTTGCCTAACAGCCTTATTTTCTGTATTTGCTGAAATGTTAAGATAGGTGACCTCCTCCATGTATCTTCCTCTCCCTATGCCCTCCTACCCTGATCCTCAGGTTTCTCTCACCTCTTCTCACTTGGTACCTTCTACTTAAATGTTTTTATCAACTCCCATGGATTCACCTTCTAGGTAAACACTTATTTCCTAACTTCTATACTTGATCTACCTCTTTCTTAGCATTCAGGTGCCATTATATACTTATACTCTTGCTCTCCTTGATATCTAATTGGCACATCAAATACTAACTGATCACACACATCCTAGAATCTTACTTCCTTTCCTTCTCCAGATTTGAGGTGAGATATGGCACAATCATCTACCCATCTTCTTAGTACGGACACTGTGTGTAACCATGCCCTGTCAGTTAAATCTGCCAAATAAATCTTGAACTCATTCCTCTTTCCTTAAATGGCAATCAGAAAACCTTCTGCTCATTCTCCATACTAACAAGAGAATTCTCTTTCATAAAATCAGATATACTTTCCTATCAAAAATTCCACTAATAAGTTTAATCATCTTCTCCTGAAGGAAAATTTCTGGACATGAAATGAATGTTTCTAGGCCCCAACCATACTTTATATTCTACCATTTACTCTAACTTGCCTTGTTATTACATGTATCACTACTCCCCTTGTTCTTTTAGAATTAAGTGATCATTTTTTATTCAAATGTTTTTTATTAGTTTGTTTCCACAATACTAATATCAATAATATATTTGGCTATAGGAGTTACTAAGTTGTCTTGAAATTGTGTTTCTCCGATTATCTTCCTACTTCGTTACAGCAGTGATTTTTATCTTGTTCATCTGTTTATCCTCCGTGTCTTGCACTGTGCCTGCTACAGGTTCTTAATAGATTTTGAATGAATCATTAAATAAATGATTGTATGAATGACGCAGATTGTATATATGTATATACATATAAAAGTGTATAGTTTTATCTATCTCCTTGGCTTGGTACATGGAACAAGGTAATATCTATCTTTTCTGGGCACAAAACCAATAATAAATAAGCCCTTAGCCATTTGCTGGATTATTTACCTAATATCAAATGTAGTTTTCAAAAAAGTTGCCAGAAGTCACAACAAGCAGAAAGCAAGGATATACACAATCAACAGTGTTGAAGAGTTTCAGTCTCACGTCTAGGACATGATGAAACAATAAGACTTTTTAATGTCTTTATATCCTCTATTTATTCTCCCCAAGATGAGCTCTAACTACTTCTGAAAGATATACGTCATTTATAGAACTTTCATAAAGAATCAGAGTGTATGTAGATTCACTGATTTGTAATGATAACATTACTAGACCAGGAAAACAAAAGGAACAAAATAAAAACTATAGAAGTAAACAAAATAAAACAGAAAAAAAAATAAAAGGGCCTTCTAAATGGCTTATAAGATAGAAGTATAGTAATTAGGACTTTTGTAAATATTTTCTATCTCAACTGTAATTTTACATTGATAAATCTGTCTTCTGCTATTGGAAAATACTTGAATCTTTGACATTTTGAATACAATTTATTCTGAAAGTTCTGTAAGAGAATCAAATGTTATATGTCTGCACATAGGCCTTGATTTCTCAAGAGTACACTTGTTTTGGTTAATGTGAACAACTCAGCAACAAGGATGATTACCAGCAAACACTGGTTGCATACATACTATATGAAGAGCACTGTACAGTGAACTAGGTGTATACAGAAATCAAGCTTAAAACATGTTTTCTGATCCCTTAAGGCTTACCAGCTAGAAGTAATAACAATATTAGAATGTCCCCAAGCATTACAACATATTGCAAGCAAATATCTTCTTTGATATGCCTTTAGAGTGCATAAAATGATGCTAGTTAGATGACTTGATGTATCAAATGAGTGTAAAATACTTAGTTGAGAGGTAATTAGTAAGCACCTTACTAATCTGACTGTAGTAACTAGAGTTTTATGAAACGATACATAGAAAGTAGGGCAGGAGTGAATGATTTTCTGATTCAATAGGAACTAGCTGTAACTCAGAACAACAAATTGCCGGCAGAGAAAGTGGAGGTCAGAAAACTCTTCCTTTCTAAAGCATTTTATTTGCAGTGGTCAGAATAGGGGAAAAACAGATCCTTTTAAATAATTAGATTTGAAAATTAAGACATAATTGATAGATGGGAGGATGCTGAAGTGAGCATCAAACACATAGGTTAAATGATTTAAGGATGGTTCCATTTACCTTGGAGTTCTCCTTGACGAGATACCCAGAACTGGGCAGAGAGGAATTTTGAGGAGACAAAACTCAGAGGGTGAAAAGGAAGCTTAAAGAGGTTATGACCATTTAGTTCCAGAGAATAGTCAAGAGTAGACTGGAGGGGACAAAGCTAAGTATCATAAAAACAGGCTACGGCTAGAACCAGAGGAAACATTTCTCAAGATAGAAAAATATATCCTGTTAAATGTGACACAAATAGAGGCAAGATATTTAATTTGTACTTTGGAGTTGGTACCATTTAATCTATGTTTTGACATATTGCTTAAAAAATAAAGTAAAAGTTCATAGAAAATGAATCATTTTCTTTATTTTTTTTTAATTGCTAGAGCTAGCTCTGCTACTAATTTGCTGGATGACTTAGACGGTTCTTAATTTCCCTGGACCTTGGTTTTCTCATCTATAAATACTGTATTGTATTAGACAATTGTTAGGGTGCCTTTCTGCTCTAAAATGTTATAGTTTGATCTTTTGTACACAAAGCATAAATGAGTCAGTACTGTGTACCACTTTTACAGAAATGTACATCATTTATGACATATCTCTTTTTATCATTATTTTTATAATTATTTTTGAACATGTTATGTTTCATGTCTTAAGTGTATATCTCCCTTACCCAAGGTGACCATATAATTTAATGTCTGAATAGGCTCCCTTTTGTGTGAAACGATGTATTATCAATAATTATGTCAGCACAGAGGTATGAATTTGGACAGTTCTGGACAAATTAGAGCTTGCAGTTTTCCTATCCAAACACATGACAGTACCTTCTATATATAAAATAGGCAATAGAATATTGCTATATAAATAAATGAATGGAATAAATATGTTCCTGTTATTTTTGGAATACTTTGTATTTGCTAAGCACCCTCCTAGGCACTTGGAATATAGCAGTGAACAAAACAGACAAGTCTCCAGAGATCTTATGTTCTAGTGCACAGTATAATAATAATTATTAACAATAATTATTACTATTATCATGTTAGTAACCATTTATTGGACATATGTTCTAGGCATTGTACCAAAATTTACTTCTTTTTGTGTATAATTCGAAATACCATTCAGAGCTTCATGTAATTGCTAACCCCTAAAAACATACAACCAATAAGTTTACAAAAGAAAAAAAAAACACCTGAAATTCGGAAAACATAATTAAAATGATCCAATGACTCATGCACAGAGCCATGAGTCAAACCCACGTCTATCTTACCCTAAAAACCATGCTCTTGACTGCTACACTTCCTATCTCTAGAGGAAAAGAAAAATAGTTCAATATACCAATGAGAATAAAGAGACCCATAGAGATTAAGTGATTTTCCTCCTTAGTAATGAAATGACCAAGTTGAAGAGGCTGGGAAGAAAAATTCGTTACTTTAAATGAGGAAAAGCTGGTAATGCAGAATCTTAAATTACTAATCAATCTGTAAGTTATACTGTAACATCTCAGGAATTTTCATTTAATAGTCACACTGCAAAAGGAATTATCAGTGTCATTGAGTTTATAAAGGATTCTTACATTGTAGTTCTTCAGGGCAGAGAGTTCATTTATTAATATTTTAAGTATTACGCAAGATTGTATAAATCCATTTAAGCAGTTTAAGAAGTATTCTAAATATCGAGTTTTATTTAATTTTGTTTTCGTTGTTGTTTAAAAGATAAAAATAAGTTCCCACCTGTTGTCTCTCAGGGAATTTGCATGCAAAAAGAAAAAAAAATGAATCAATGTATAAAGTATTTCTAAACTAAGAACTCTGTCAAAATAATATGTCTAGAAAATCTGTTCTTTTTTCTTTTGCTTCATTTATATTGCTCAAATACCACTGCTGACCTAAATGCTAGAAAGAAAAGCTATGCTATGTCCTTCAATATATAATGAAGGATTACAGAATGTAATTCACTGAAATGGAAGATTATAAAATCTAATACCTATGCAGTTTTCTTCAAATGGATTTCTGAACACTTTCTTTAGGACACTGCTCAAAAGACATTACATTTTCTTAATTTCTTTACTGGTACTGGATATTTTCCATGAGTCTCCTTTTTTTTTTCCCCTTTGTCATTAAATTTAATACTTTCGGATACAAGGAAGGCTCAAGCTCAAGAAATGGAGTATATTAATTGCTTTTTTTAGTCCAAAGCTCTTAAACTGTAAGTAAGACAGTTGTGATGTGAGTATTCTGTATAGAATCAGTTACATGAAAGTAGCTATTTTAATAGTTTTATAACAAATAAAAAATGCTCAATTCCTTTCAAGCGCACATTTAGATCTCTGCAGAGATTTTTGAAATATGTGAAACTAAGATAACATATAAGTTCTCTTTTACTGCTATCTTCACGTCTTAATGAATGATCATCATCCATGATCAAAAGGAGCTAATATTTCTGTTACTTCAAGATACACAACTTCAAACTCATCAAGGTCTTATGTTTCATTAATAGAAACAGATGTCCTAAAATGTACCTATAAAATTCTTTATTTTAGGCTATCTACTTATAACTCCCGCAAAACTTAATGTGCAACAGTTGGATCAGTAGAAAATTTTATGAAATTTACTGATTGGCTATATGATAAACAGAAACATAAACCATATCAATAGTAAAGTGATATAGTTATCAATAGTAAACTGTGTCTTTGAGGGCATTAGTCACCTTTGTATCGGCAGTGCCTAGTACAACATCTTAATCACAGTTGATGCTTAATAAATGTTTGTTGAATGAGTAAATTTTAATTAAAATAATTTTAGTTTATGTTCTATTATTGAAACAAAACCTCATCAGTTCCCAATGGCATTTTAACCCCTAAACTAAAATATTTATAATTTCTGCATTGTATGCCCTAATATATATGTCACCAACAGCATTCTCTATAAAATTATGAATTCATCAAATTCTCTCTTAGAGTTGTGCTGCTAAAATAGATTCTTGATATATGGTTTTATATAGGATATTATAAAAATGTATATACAACATATAAATACAAAGCTTTTTTTTTTTTTTTGCGGTATGCAGGCCTCTCACTGTTGTGGCCTCTCCTGTTGCAAAGCACAGGCTCCGGACATACAGGCCCAACGGCCATGGCTCACGGGCCCATCAGCTCCGTGACATGTGGGATCTTCCCGGACCAGGGCACGAACCCGTGTCCCCTGCATCGGCAGGCGGACTCCCAACCACTGAGTTACCAGGGAAGCCCACAAAGTATTTTTATATGATTACCTTTGTTCCATTTCATATAGAGAAGAGACTCCTTAAAATCAACCAAATAAAAAAATAAGCAAAATTAGTTTTAAATAAAAATTATCATTGTGGTTATGTAACATAAATTTTGTTACATTATATAGTTACATGAGTTACATTAGTTAATGACTGAGCGGAACTTGAAACATTCACTAAATTTACAAATTTTACTGGCACATTTTTTTGGTTACTACAGGTACATAACCATCAGAAAGAATATAAAAATAAGGCTTTTAAGAGTGTGTATGAAATATATAATGGTGGTAAAAAAGAGGCATCCCTGTCCTGCTAATCCATGAGTCTATCGTAGTCCTTGTGTATCACTCAGACCAATGTCTTTAGTTCCTTCACAGACATCTCAGCTACTTAAATTACTGGGTCATATCTTGATGTGATCAGAAGCTTGAAATAATTTGTTTCCATTTCCATACAATAAAATGAATTATTTAAAAAAATGATTCTGGAAAATAGTAAGAGAGTAATATAATATTGAAAGGAGTGGAAGCCAAGATTCCTGAACTTAAAAATTTAAGGAAAGAAAAAGCTTAGAATAAAGAACGATATAAACTTTTGAAATGGATTAGAAATTTCATGTCTTAACTCATTCCACAAACATTATTGAATGCTACGTCTGTGCTAGGACTTGTTTGATAATGAATCCCATCAAGTGTCAAAGATATATAGAACTCATAGTACAGCAAATATTTTGGGCAAAATATCTGGGCAAAAAGATACCTAATAGAACAAGTAAATAAATATACTATATGTTATGAACCAAATCTAAAGTAGCACAGAGAATGAGTTCCTGGTCACCCTTTAAGATCCAGCTCAAATATTTTCTTTATAAGTCACTTCTTCCTTTGTGTCAACCTTTTTGTGCAATAGTCACATATCACCTGTATTATGTTTTTACATTCATACTGCATTATTGGTCAACATAGCTATGTCAATAAACTATGAGATTCTTGAGAGGAGAAATTATATTATCTTTATCTCCCTGGATCCTGACAAGTTTGGCAACATGATCAATTATTTTTTATTCTTTTTCTTTCTTTTTTCTTTTTTTGATGTGGACCATTTTTAAAGTCTTTATTGGATTTGTTACAATATTGCTTCTGTTTTACATTTTGGTCTTTTGGCCGCGAGGCATATGGAATCTTAGTTCGCCAACCAGGGATCCATCTTGCACCCCCTGCATTAGAAGGTGAAGTCTTAACCACTGGACCGCCAG
This sequence comes from Leucopleurus acutus, assembly GCF_964270905.1. Classification (NCBI taxonomy): domain Eukaryota; kingdom Metazoa; phylum Chordata; class Mammalia; order Artiodactyla; family Delphinidae; genus Leucopleurus; species Leucopleurus acutus. The sequence continues at coordinate 94,422,739 of NC_139149.1, forward strand.
GGAAGTTCCATTTATTAAAAAGTCTTCATAAGAGGGCAACTTACTCTTTCTCTATATATGTAAAGACTTGACTGAAGAGGTAAGCTTTAAGTTCATGAGATTTGGGGGGTGAATAGGAGTTAAGCAAAGAAGATGCAAAGAGTGAGAAGTATAGGTAACTTATCAGCTAGTGCAAAAACCCTGAAGGTAGAGATCCTAGAATAAGGAAGTGGTTATGTTTTGTTTGGTTTGACGTGCACTTTCTCTTTGAATAACATTTGGACCACAATTTGTATCAGAGATATAGTATATCAAAAAAGGAGAAAAGAAACATTGGGGAATCAAATGGATACTTTAAAAGGCCCAAATGGAAGCTGTTAGATGTTGGCAGAGATAGCAACCCCATTTAGGTTAGCTATAGCAAGGACATAAATAGGAGAATCAGTAGTGTTGAAACCGGAAAGGTCTAAGAAGAACTGGTCAAGTGAAAGAAAATCTTGAATTCATTGCTATGAATAGACATCTCCATTTTCTCTCACTGGGTATGCAGTAATTATAACTTTATGTACTTTCAATAGGAATCACTGCACTGATTTTTAAAGCGTTACCACAATCTTACTTCATACAAATGTATCAGTTGTTAAGCCTAATCGGTTAATCAGCTACTGTAGAATATTTGGTTAAAATTTATCCTATTACAAATCTCAATTAAATTATGACAATGAAATTACAAACAAGTTTATGCAAGAACATTAGTCACCATATTGAGATATAATCCGGAAAAGAAAATATATTTTTTTTTAAAAAAGTAAACAAACAAACAAAAAAGGTAGAAAGGAACTATGAGCAGTTAATACAAAAGTGGCTTGTAGAGAATGAGAATCTGTTGTCTTCATATGTTTATAAAGCATTGTTAAGGGAAAGAAAATTATAGCTTAAGAGGATCATAAGACCAATGAGTGGAAGTTCCAAAATTTGGAATGTTACTCAAATTAGGTAGGCGTTTTCTCATAATTAGAGATATCTGATAATGGGCTACCAAATAAAGAAATAAGCTTAATTACTAAAATTGTTCACGTAGAACTTGGATGTCTACCTATTTAGATGTTGAAGTGATTTCTGCATTCAATTATCATAGAATCAGGCAGTAGCTTAACTTCTTTCCAAAACTAAGTTCTCAATTTCTAAAATTTACTTGTGCATAAAATAACCCCTACAATGGGAAACATTTCCTCATTACTAAGGCATGTTAATTCTTTCCTTTAAAAAAAAAAAAGGAAAAAAGAACAGACAAGAGAATTGAAAGGTTTGATGATGACAATAATATTTTTAAATTTTTGGATATCTATTACTTAATTACCCTACTAATATTCATACATGCATAATAAGCACCCATTTATTTATATAATGTTTTCAGTTTTTAAATTAATACTTGTACCAGTAATATGTAAGGATGGTCCAATTGTGTTCTAAACAGGAATATGTCTTGATTAAAAATTTTTGTTTCTTCTGTGAGAGTGCAAGAATTAAGTAGTAAGATGATCACTATAGAACAATTCATGATATAAAGTTTTCATTATAACCCCTAAACTAAAATATTTATAATTTCTGAATTGTATGCCGAATTTTTCTGAAATGACTTTACTTCCTTTCTGCACTAACATCTTTTATTTTTCACACTATATGAACCTGAGTTAGTGAATTTTTATCCAACATATTGCCTTTTACTTAACTATACTGCTTCTAAGTCCACTGGGAAGTTTGATTATCATTCACTAATGTTCAAACTAAAGCAGACTTTAGGCAAGAATCCACAGCTTCTTCAAAAACTATTGTGCACAATCAGTTGAAACGCCAAAAGTTTGCCTTAATAAATGAGCTCTTCATATTTTGTCCGAAAAAAAAAAAAGCTTAATTTATCAGTAACCCTACATCATGGTTTTTCAAGAATTTGAATGTGACATTTGGTGACTTAAGTTTTACTTTACTTTTTATAAAAGCAAAACTCAACAGAAGGAATCTTAAAAATTTATGACTGTGTCTTTCCTCTGTCTACATTCTCCAGTGGACTCAAGATCTTTAGACAATTTACTATTTACTAAGTTCCACTGAGAAATCTGTAAGATCACAAGTCTCTTGTTGAATGCACCCAGAGTTCAAGAGTAGAATAGTCTATGAAATGAGAGCAGACAGCATATGGGTTCCATACTTATCATAGCAGACTACTTACAGTACCAATATACAATCAGCAGAGATAAAACACTTGGCAAGTAGTAACATGCAAACATATACTATGGTTTCACGGCATATTGCATTTGAATTGTGAATGACTTTGGTGCTTCCAAAAAGGCCTGTTTCTCAAGAAACTAAAAGAGATAAACCATTTTTTCCACTATCTTTGAGCAATAATAGAGAAGACTGTTAGTAAATTCTGTCACTGTTCACAGACATTTTCATCATCTCCAACTTAAATAGCCTCATTTTCTACTTTGGCCTAACGGTAATGAATTGGAAAAATATATTTGTTTTGCCATTATTTATAAATACAACTACCAGTTAATCAGCTTATACTAATACAGATTGACTTAGGTTGGCATTGGTTTTTTATTAGGTGGCTGCTCCCCTATCTTTGTCATTTTGTGGCACTCTTGCTCCCCAGCAATCACCCTTATCCCATATTTCCATGCTTTAAAGTTTGCCAGGACTGGCAAAAAAAAAAAAAAAAAAAAGCATTAAGATAGCCAAAGAAGCTATAACAGCCACTAAGGGAAGCTAGTGGTAAAACTGATATGGCTCAAATCCTTTGGACCCTTCTTTTCCACTATTACATATGCCTCTCCACTCTCGCCAAACCAGAATCTTCTTGGACCTGCTCCTACTATTTTCATGGCAGACTTTTATCACCTACAAATGTACCTTTGGGTCACATTTTCTGAAGGCTCTGTTTTCCAAGGTTCCCAACTTCAAACCTACATTTTAGTGCCTTTTTCAACTGAGAGGAGGAAATTAACTTTATGAACTTTCTCACATTCATTTTTTTTTAAGAGAGACTTTCTAGAGACTATGCTTAAGTCCATAAGACAAATCTACTTGTATGAGTAGACACTAAACAGGGAGGTGGCAGGTGAGTGAGAGGGTTAATGTACTTATTATGATGTATATACACAATACTATATCATTACTTAACAATAAAATTAAAATTTACCATTTTGGACTACACACAATCAGGCACCTCACTAGGCACTTTACATACATTATTTCCTTCCATTCACTCAGTAATCCATGTGAGGGTAGGTGTGTGGATGTTCTTATCTCTATGTTTTATCTATATAATAGCAAAGAGAAGGTAAATACTTTTCCTAGGGTTACTCAGCTGGCAGAAGGAAGAGCGAGATTCAACCTTAGATATACCAGACCCAAAAGCAAAGTCTCTTTTCTTGAGTCTCCCTAAAATGTTGCTGTGGCAGATTCTACTGGCCATTTATCAAAAGTAGTCCTTTTTGTACATCCAGATTACTATATTTCCTAACATCCCTCGCAGTAAGGTGTGTACATGTGACTGAGTACTAGCCAATGAAATGTCAGGGGAAGTTATAAGTTCAACATCTAGGCCGTATGCAAAAATGTCTCCCATGCATGATCCTCTATACTCTTTCCCCTCTGCCAGTTTGATGTTGATATGTAAGTCAACCCTGAAAGTCAAATGTTAAACTTGGCAGAACTTCTATTAGCCTGAGCTGCTGAATGACTAGGTGGTAGAGAATCCATCTACACATCCATCACTTTTACCCCACGACCTGGAACTGCCTTGAACTACTGAGTGATCAAAATATTATTTCCTATTGTATTTGAGCCCTTATACATTTTTAATGTTTATTTGTTACAGTAGTTATCTCACTTTAACTAAAACAGTCTGTTTACAAATGCAATCTTAAAGGATTTACCTAAGAAAATAAAGCCTAGCATAAATTATAATGATAATGTTTTCTAAAATTTGATAATCTGGAATATAGAAGAATTTCATTGCATAGTCTAAATCTGGCATCTAAAATATCAATATGTGAGAAACTTAATTTGGCTTAATGTTTTCACTCTCATTCATATAATATTATCCTTAGGAATAATTTACTAACCATTTGGTCAAAATGAAAATGCAAGGCAATAATGTCTCAGATGTATTAATGAAATTAGACCACCGTCTTGCCCATTTATATCTTTCTATTAATAATACATATCAATAATAATTTTAAATGTGAATTTTAGAAACTTAGATTTAATTTATAGACCATTAGTATTCATTTCCAATTAGAGTGCAAAGAAGGCATTTACTAGCCTGCACCTATTATATCAAGCGTTTTCCTTCCACATACTTCCAATTGTTTACTTCATTTATTTGCATAATTCTCTCTTTGCTTACCCTGCTCAGTGGCTTATTCAAACATTAGAAAATTAACAAAAATAAAGAATAATTTTACTTGAGCAAATGCAGTAGCATGAATGAAAACATGAAGGAAACTATTCAAAAAAATGTACGAAACAACTTTAGGAAATGACACTGCATTTGGAGACACAGCTTAGTCCTATAATTACCATTGTCCCGGTGGTCATATTTTGGCTTTGACTGGTAGAAGAGGAATTAAGTCAAATCTAACTAAACATCAAGGGACCTTAGATGTCAACTTTCAGACCCAAGGAGTGATTATCAATGAATGTAATATGGGTATATCAGTAGACCACAAACCCTTCACAGGTGTGCTGTCAAATTTTAAACAAAATGTGAAATTTACAATTTTGCAACTGAGTGTACCTACTAAAATGGCAATGCCTGTTAGATGCAGCTTCTTGAGTTATCTAATGCAATGTAGAACAGGATTTTTAGCTCCTCATTTATTGATATGCAAGCTAATACATAGGTAAAATCCTTGCATTGTGTTATTTTTTTTATCACAAAATTTGAACAAAACTTCAAAATAGTGGTTACCTCCCATGGAGGAAAGGAGAGAATGGCAGAGGAAAGGACAGGGAGGAACCAATTAGTTTTACATAAGTTATAATAATGTTTTAGGATTGGCTGTGGATTTTCAGACATTCACGATATTATAAAATAAATAACAATAACAAAAAGTAGAGACGAGACATGCAAAGGACCAATTGATAATGAATCATGATGATAAACTCATTCTGTTCACTGAAGATCCTAACTACCAACACTATCAACCACGGAAAAAAAAAAAAAAAGGAATTAAGCCTGTGCAAAAGAAAGACCATGATGCATTCTTTACTGGTACATGTGACCATCTTTGGCTTGAGAGCGCTTATGAGAGTCAGGGTAGAATAGTACACAGTTATCCTCTTTTCCCCAGTGTGAAGGCCAACCCAGTGGATTACCATTGAAGCTTTTATAGATGCTATGAGACAGTCTTAAACAGTAGTGCTGACTGTGTATTAATTTTAGCTGACTTGTTTCATGTATTTTGGGGTCTTTTACTACCTTTAAAATATGGTGCCAACATTCTACTATTTAAAAGTATCCTCAAAGAGAAAGAATGTGGAAACATCTTGTCTAGAGAACACTGGTAAGAATGGAATCATTTAGCAGTATACTCCTTTAAAATGCTGTAATGAACTCCAGAGGTGTCCTAAAAGATCTGGGACAAATCTGTATTTTGCTGGAGACTATTAGAAGTTCATCTCAATCTAAAATTCAGAATGAAGCCAGAGAAGAGCCTCTAGACTTACTGAAACTTCTCAAAGTTTTTAATTCCTAACTTAAGAAGCGGTAGAGTTTAGTGACTCTAAAGCTGACTGCCTGTATTCAAATCTAAGCTCAGCCACTCACTAACTCTGTGATCGGAGTAGGATACCAACACTCTGTCCAGGATAGTTTCTTCCTTTGCAAAATGCAAATAATCAAGATATCTATTTTATAGGGTTATTGTGAGACAATATACACAAAATTCTTAAAATAGGATTAATACCTCACACATAGTGAGAACCATTAAATGTTAGATACGACCTTTATAGCAGCTTCAAGGACTATGAAGATCTACAAGAAAAGGCAGTTTCGATTCTTTTTTTTTAATGTGGCAGATATTTAGATGGAACAGGTTCACAGTATCTACTTAAGCCATAGCAGAAGCAAACCAATGACTTCAATAAGCATTCATTATTTATTTAATGACATCAGTGTTTTTTAAGAAAATGACTTCTGTAAAAGAAGTTTTTTAAGCATGCCTTATTTGTGACTGTGACTCTCAGTCCTGAGAGAAACAGAAAGCTCAAGGATTTTTTTTTAAGTTCTTATGATAATAACCTCCTTGTAAATTTCAACCAAATAAGATTGTGTTTCTATATAAAGGTGAAAAATAAAACTACACTGTTTTGTAATCTATTTTCAATTGATAATAAATGTATATTATTCCATTTTATTGACTACATATTAGTCGATTACATTATTATAGCATTACTTATTTAACCCATGAATCCCATAATTTATATTAAAAATTATTTACTCTCAAGTTTTGTCCTGTTACTTGAAAACAAAACAAGATGATTGCCCCTTTTTTAAACAGATGTCAGAATATTTTCCTGGAATAAAGTTCTAAAAACTCTAATGGCTTTAAATTTCTCATTTTTTTAATTGCTAAATTATTTTCCAAATGGATGGTACTTTACTAGGTTAGGAAACTATCCTCTTTCCTATATCCTGACAACGTATTACCAGCAGTTAGGAGACTGTCCTGTTTCCTATATCCTGACAACACAGTCTTTTTAAATTCTGCCAATCTTATTCTGCCAAAGATTATAGCAAAGTGCTGCCTCCATTTGGATATATATGATTGAACATGTTTAGCATATTTCCAATTTTTTTATCAATAGCATATCCATATTCTGCTCATTTCTCTATCAGGGCATCTGTTTTCCTTTTTTTTTTTTTTTTTTTTTTGCGGTACGTGGGCCTCTCACCGCTGTGGCCTCTCCCGTTGTGGAGCACAGGCTCCGGACGTGCAGGCCCAGCGGTCACGGCTCATGGGCCCAGCCGCTCCGCGGCATGTGGGATCTTCCCGGACAGGGGCACGAACCCGTGTCCTCCGCATCTGCAGGCGGACTCTCAAACACTGCGCCACCAGGGAAGCCTGTTTTCCTTATTGATTGTGGACACCTTTTAATTGCTTAAGGATATTAGCCATTTGTCAAATGTTTCAACTAATTTTTCCAGCCAGACCTTTTTATTTTATTGTTATTTACGATGTTTATAGTATTATTTTAAAATGAGGAAAACTGGTAACACCTACTGAAATCAGGAATATGAAACATCACTATATGTTACTTCATACAGCCATTACTTCAAAAACACTCCTGAAGAATGTTACAAGACACGAAAAAAGTTCTCAATAATATGTGAAATGAATAATCAAAAAATAAAATTCTATATGTATTATGACCTTAAAGTTGAAAAACAGAATGTAGATTTAAGACAGGAAAGATATATAGAAAAATATTAGCCCCTATTATCTCTTGGTGAAGGAATTATGCATGATTTTTGTCATTCTCTTTATTCTTTTCTCTGGTACCCACATGTGGTTTTTAAAATTTTTAACAAAATGTAATAGTAAAACCAGTCTTTATCAGTGACCATTTGAACCAAACATCCAGTATAAGAAAAGCTGATGCCACTTAAGGATTTCTGTACCTCTCTGTAAACATAATAAAATTCTACATCTATACAAGATAAACACTTCATCCTAAAAAACATACTCATCTAAAATGCAGACATGATCATTGTAGTGCTAATTAAATTTTATTATGACAATAAGAGGGGCAAGACTGCAGGGTGAGATTTGATTTAACATGGAGCTAAAGTGTTTTATTGCAAGATTTGCTTATAGACAGAGCTAATTACTACAATTACACTTAAATGTCTTTGTCCCTATAAAATAGTATTTTTAAAAGAGTGCATTTAAAAGGAGAATAATTTCACACGTCTCTACAATTTGATCACGTTATGACAATGGTATAAGTGAAGCATTTAATGAGGAAACTCATGAAAAAGAAAGTAGTTACACCAATCCACTGATTCTAATTCAAGACTTGTCAAGGTTTACAAGACCAAAGCAGATTAAACATTAAGGTATTAGTGTATAAATATAAAAGTTTCCTGAAAACATCTTCTATTTTAGGCTGTATCTGTGAATATTCATCTTACTTATTCTAAATTTTCTATATGAAGATTGGTATTATTTGCTAATCTTAATTATGGAAAGAAAAGATATGAGACGAGTATTTAATTGTTCAATTATAATTGTCCTGCAGTCAAGCTGATATAGATATAAAATTATTAAGAGGCTACACTACTTATTTTAACACTTGTTTATGATGGAATATGATTTTGTACAATGACCAGTGGGAATTTTGTCAATATATTCATCTTCAATCTAAGGGCTGTTAATAATAAGTCGTGCCTTTTCTGATTTACAACAAAGCAATATAAAAACTTATGTAAATGCACATTTTATCCCCTCACTTACTGATTTAATAGATATTTACTGAGCGTTGATTACACTTCAGTCATCATGCTAGAAGCAGCAACTGCAACACTAAACAGAGCTGGTGCCTGCCAAGGGAACTTTCAGGACAGTGAGGCAAGAACAGAAGCACAAGTTAACATAGCATAACTGTACATAAAGTGTGGTGAACATTATGATAAAAAGAGATCAGCGTGTCTTAAAAGCCTAGCGGGCAAGAAACACTTTCAAAGAAGTGAATGGTATGTTAGGCAGGCTGAAATGACTGTGACCCAAGCAGGGGGAAGTGTCCATGGGAAGACTTGAAAAAGTCATTTATGGCTGAGGATAAAGGTGGCAAGATATGACGTTGGAAAGAGGGCAAAACACTTTCAGCCTGTGCAGGAGTTTCGACTTTCTCCTAAGAGCAACAGGAAACCTTTAAAGATTTTAAGTAGGGAAGGGGCATGATTATATTTGCATTTCAAGTCACTCTGGCTACTGTGTGGAAGAGATTTGGATGGGAACTGGCCAGGAGGTTACTGCAGGTGTGTGGTGGTCTAGAGAGGATGATGGGGAAGCACCCAGAGAAGCGGCTGAACTTGGGAGACATTTAGGAGGAAAAATCAGTGGGACTTGGTGATTGAGTGAATGTGAGAGTAAAGACAAGGAGGCTTCAAGAATGCCTACTGCCAGATTTGGGGCCCCAAATCTTTATTTTTATAAATTATAGGTAACTTCAAATCGATGGTCACTAAAGATAACCTGATTCCTTAAAAGAATTCTCTTGATTAAATTTTATATAATTCCTTTTAGTCAGTAAAGACAACTTAAATTGTTTAAATTTCACATTGAATAGATTTTTCTTATTAAGTATTTTAGCCTATATTTCATCAGATAATACGTTATGTAATGAAAAAGCTGCCTTAAATTAAGGCATGATGCATTGTTCCTATTCCTTAGATATTTTAATTTAAAAAATTAAATGCAATTTTTAAAGGCTATATCTGAGTTCAAATGCTGTTATTTTAACAAAACCATTGGATTGGATCGCTGGAGCTCAAGCTAAAGAAGCATAAATATTGAACAAACAAAAAAAAAATGAAATTTTACAAACCGACTTTTATCTGATTATCTGTGTTAAATACAACACATTTTCAGCTTACCTGTTATTTGAACAATAATTATTAACCCACTCTTTATCTCCAAACTTTCACAAAAAGATACAACTTTTAAAAGATAAACTGGCTATTAACCTACTTGGGTGTGGAGGTAACAGGTTTTTTTTTTTATTAAAATTATTAGCAGAATCTTTTCAAAATGAATTAACACTTGGATGTGCACAGTACAACCTAAAAGTTCAATAAATGTTAACTGGATCTTAAGTAAGTAATTGATTTGCTAGTGAAAGCTATGTTTTGGATACTAGAGATACAGCATTTCAAATCAACTTGAAACTAGCTATAAAAGAGTGTTCATCTGGTAAGAATTTATCTTAAAAATTAATCATGAACTTCATTATTTACCCAATGTCTTTGTACTCATTTTTGTTCTCACTAGTCAGAGCTCCTTAGGATTAGACATGGATCCCAGTCACAGTTCTACCATTATTAGCTGTGCAATCTTAGACAAGACTTAACCAGCAATTTAGTCATAAATTTCTTCATTTATAAAATATCAAGCTTTCCTCAGAGAGTCATTGTGAGGATCAATCAAGATAATATATCTGAAAAGACAAAACCCAATATAAATATAACATTATCTCACTTCATGATCGGCTGCTTAAAAAGTCTTTTTATTAGATATGCCCTCTCTGTAAATCTGGTTGTAAAATTCATATTGATTTGTAATACAAATGCTTTGTAAAAAATTTTGTAGCTGTTAATATATTTATACCATTTGTAGCTGTTAATGTATTTATACCATTAAAATATATTTGCACAAGTATGTGGTATAACATTTTGTGTTACAAGGGTCCCCCAAAATGACTGAACATATACTAAAATAAATAAATAACATGAGCTTAGATTATGAATTGTTTATAATGATAAATTTCTCATTTCAGAGAAGAATCCATTATGTTTATTTACTCAAAGCTGTGATCTTCTTTTTGTATCAGAATCAAGTTATTATATAACTGTTTCATTCTCTTTTGGCAATCTGTTAGTGTGACTTAGAGTGTGAAGTAAGCCTCTTTCCTTAGTAAAAGTAAAAGGCCACAAATATATTTGTTAAAAACCAATGATACCATGACATACGTTTCAGAATGGCTAAAACAGAAAATAGTGACACCACCAAATACTGGCAAGGATGCGGAATGTTTAGATCACTCCTATTTTACTGGTAGGAATGTAAAATGGTACAGCCACTCTGAAAAAGAGTTCGGAAGTGTTTTTTTGAAACTATATGTGTAGGGCTTCCCTGGTGGCGCAGCAGTTAAGAATCTGCCTGCCAATGCAGGGAACACGGGTTTGAGCCCTGGTCCGGGAAGATCCCACATGCCGTGGAGCAACTAAGCCCTTGCGCCACAACTACTGAGCCTGTGCTCTAGAGCCCGTGAGCCACAAATACTTAGCCCGTGTGCCACCACTACTGAAACCCACGCGCCTAGAGCCCATGCTCCACAACAAGAGAAGCCACTGCGATGAGAAGCCCGCACACCACAACGAAAAGTATCCCTCTCACCACAACTAGAGAAAGCCCGGGCAGAGCAACGAAGACCGGACGCACGCAAAAATTAATTAATTAATTAATTAAAAAAAAAAACTATATGTGTATTATATAACTATTGTGCTCTTGGCCATTTATTTCAGAGATATGAAAACCTATGTTCACACAAAAGCTTGTACACTAAAGCTCACAGCAGCTTTATTTATAATAGTCAAAAACTGACATCAGCCCAGATAACCTCCAACAAGGAACAAAACGTGGTTCATACATATCATGGAACACTTATGATTCAGCATCAAAAAGGAATGTATTGTGCATACAATGACCTGGCCAAAACTCAAGAGAATTATGTTGAATGAAAAAAGTGAATCCCAAGATATTCCATACTTTATGATTCTGTTTGCATAACATTTTTAAATAACAACATTCAGAAATGGAGGACAGAATAGTGGTTGCCAGTGGTTTGAGATGGGGTAGGAGTGGGAGGAAGGTAGGTATGGTTTTAAAAGGAGAATAAAATGGATCCTTGTGGTGTTGTAACTGTTCAATATCCAGACAGTGGTGGTGGATACATGAACCTACACAGGTAGCAAAGCTGTATAGAACTTACACACACACACACACATACACACACACACACACACACACACACACACAGGAGTACAAGTGAAACTAGGGAAACATGAATAAGACCAATGGATATATCAATATCAATATATAATTATGACATTATACCAGGGTTCTACAAAGTGTTACCATTAGATTAACTGAATAAAATATACAAGGCATTTGTGGGTATTATTTCTTATTTGTGTGTATTATTTCTGCATGTGAATCTACAACTACCTCAATAAATGTTTTAACTGAAAAAGAATTAATGGTGTTGTATAAATAATATTAAGGAAACAACTACATGTGTATAAATATTAGGATTTTGTAAATTGTTAAATTCTAAAAGCACATTTTTGTTTTATTTTGTACAAAAAAGAAATACTAGATGAAAATTTTATATAGGTTTTCTTATCAATGAATGTCATACCAAAAACAATTCATTAAAAACAGTTCATTAGCTTTTCTTCAGGATGTATTTTATTTTACTCAACTTTTATTTGATAGCAACATATAATACATTCTTATAAATGGTTCCCATGTATCAGAGCTAAAAGACTCATTGTTTATTCAGTTCAGAAAAAGAGGTTTATAACTGAATTACACCTACTAATTCATTTATTGACTTTGTAAAACAATTATCTTACATATAGTTAGGATTAATTGACCCCAATAAAGTCAAATTTCAAAACAGAACTGTGGAAAAGTTTGTTTTTATTACTGTGGTTAATAAAATAGATCAAATATATTTTGTTAAGATCTTAAATTTTTTAAAAATTCTATTAAATTTACTTGTTTTTCTCCTAGAGTTTACTTCTTAGAGTATAAAAGGTAAACATTTCAATGAAATTGTGTTGTTTGGATTCTCAGAAATATGGGGAGTTTCTTCAACTTAAAAGCAAATAGAGTAGCTACTATGGAAAACAGTACAGCAGTTCCTCAGAAACTTAAAACTAGAACTATCATATGATCCAGAAATCCCACTTCTGGGTATTTTTCCAAAAGAACTGAAATAAAAACCTTGAAGGGATATTTGCATTCCCATGTTCATTGTAGTACTATTTACAATAGCCAAGAAGTAGAAACAACCTGAATGTCCATCAGCAGATGAATGGATAAAGAAAATGTGGTATATACATAAAACGGAATATTATTCAGATTTTAAAAAGACAAAAATCTTGCAATATACCACAACACAGATGAACCTTTAGGACATTATCCCAAGTGAAATAAGCCAGTCACAGAAGGACAATACTGTATGATTCCACCTTATATGAGACATTTAAAATACTCAAATTCATAGAAGTAGAGAGTGAAATGGTGGCTGGGGGAGAGGGGAATTGAGGAGTTACTAATCAACAGCCCTAACGTTGCAGTTAAGCAAGATGAGTAAGTTCTAAAGGCCTGCTGTACAGCATTGTGCCTACAGTTAACAATACTGCATGGTACACTTAAAAATCTGTTAAGAGGCTAGATCTTATGCTAAGCATTCTTACTACAATAAAATAAAATTGTAGAAGGCAAATCTGAATGTGAATTATTTCTTATACATTTTCCTTAGGTAGATCTGCTAACCACCTCTGCTCCTAACATCTTGATGGAGTTTAAGTAGCCAGTTTAAGCCACAATAGACTGAAATTTTCAGATGGCTTGAAACTACTGAACAACAGTCGTCATTTGTTAATAATGAGCTTTAGAATCTAAAGAGTTAAAATGCTAAGATTACCCACAGAAACCAGGAAGGAGGAAAAAAATGTAGAATCCTAAAGTGGAAGTGAAAAATAGCATAAACCATCATTTCTAGCAGAAGCTCAAAGGTAAGTCATACAGTAAGTTAATGGCCAAGTCATGACTAGAATTACTTCCTCTGTCTATCCTTTTTTCCTCCTCTGCCTTCAGTACCACTCAGTAAACTTCTATTTATTTTTCAAGACCTAGATCAAATTCTGTTAATCCTACCTGGACCACAAGCAGAAATAATTACTCCCTCCTCTGTTCTCAAAGTGTCCCTAATTATTGAGTCACTGATTTATCAATAATGTTCTTTCATTCAACAAATATTTTTTGAGCAAAAACTGTATACCCAACACATAGTGCGATGAAAAAACAGACCAAAAAATCACTGTTCTTATGGATCTGGCAGTGGTAGAGGGGAAGACAGACAAAAAAGCTTAACAAAGTAAAATATGTAATATGTTAGTTACAGTATGTTAGATGAATAAAAGCAGAAGAAAATTGGAAGGGAAGGGAGATAGAAAGTATGTATTTGAAGATGGTGTGTGCAATTTTATATAGGACAGCTTGGAAAGGTCTCAGTAGGAAGAATAATATTTAATTAAAGATCTGAAGGAGGTGAGGATATGTTCTCATAATTAATTGCACAAATTTACTTCCCTCTATAGGCTAAGATCTTCAAGGTTAAGGACCACATCTAATCATTTTTGTGTGCCAGCATCTAGAACAGGAGCTGCTATGTAGAAGGAACTTAGTAAGTATTTGTTGAATGAAAAATCTCAAGTTTCTAAACTTAAAGTCCGGTTGTCTTTCAACTACACTCGGCTCTTCAGAAAATTATTGAGGTTGAATATAATACCGACTTAGCAGCATACCTAGAACTTCCTACACTCTCACTGCTTGATAATTGAATTTGATAGTAATATGATTTTCCAAATTTTATAGGCCAGCACATTCAGAGCACAGATGAAGAAGACTAAATCCTAAGAAAGCTGAGGGACAAGCTAGAAGCCACTCACAGTGTGAACTGATGGATCCTCTGAATCTGCATCTTCACAACACAAAAAGGATGGAGTCCTAAGTGAATATATTTGATCAGTTTGATCAGTTTCTATCTATCCTACTTTTTGATTTTGTTCCAGGTCTTAAGCTTATTTAAGTATCCCACAGTATGACTAATTTTATATTTAGCACTATTATCACTGATAGTCTGAGCAGGTTCTCATAGAGTTAAGTAACTTGTACCTGTGGCTACAGGCTAAGTTTAAGATATTTTTGCTGTCAAACACCTGTCTGCCGTAATACCTCATAATTTAATAAATCACTACACAAAGACCTCCCTGAGAGTCCAAAGGAAACTACAAATGCAGGTTCACTTTGGACTGAAACTACGATGGCAGACCTGGAACTAGCATGACCACTCAGTCTGAGAGAATGAAATGGCCAATTTCTTGGTGTAAAATGGGAACAGCATATATGGCTGAAAGCCATATTAGGGACAAAATTACTACTACTTATGTGCTGTTACAAATTGCAGATAAAAGATGATTACACATATTATAGTTATCTTGTTTTCATTTTAAGGACTAAATGATTTAAGATTATAGAAAAGCTAGACTGAATAAAGAGTACAGGACAGGTACATTAATGAAAAATTTACCTTTGTTGCTCACTGTTAGAAACCTTTCAGAGACTCATCGTCGACAGGGAACTGACTCTGGTTTGTCATTGAGATAATGTATTTGCGAGTGCATTGATTATTGGTTCTAAAAATACCAATACTTGCATTATGAGTCCTTCAGTGATTCACCATTACCACCAAGAAAAAGTACAAACTCCTTAGGATGAGACACGAAGATCTTTCTGGTCTGGGTCTTCTCTCCCACACCAAACATTCCACACCCTCAGCTCTCTGCAGTTTCCTGAACATGCCATACTTTCAAAGCCTACTCTAGTCTCTTTACAATGTACTCCTTTTTTTGCACAATTATGCTCTCCCTCACCTCCCACCTGGGCAAATTCCCTTAAAGTAGTTACCTTCATTTGGAAGCCTTCCTTGAATACCCCTGTATATGCCTCATGAATTAGCACCTCTTCCTCTTCTAAATTCTATTACTGCTGAGCTTATCACACGGTATTAAAAGATTGTTTATATATTTGTCACCTTCACTGACTACAACTCTGAGGAAAGTGTCTTATTCATGTTTGAAAAAAACAAAAATATTGAGCTGAATATGTGAATGTAAAACAAAAATAACAGAAACTAACATGTATTGAATGTTTAGTAATTGTCAAGCACTCCTCTAAGGTCAGGAAGCTGAGGCACAGTGAGTTTAAATAACTTGCCCAAGATTACAAAGCTAGTAAGTGACAAAGACTGGATTGGAACCCAAGCACTCTGACTTGAAAGTTCATGCTCTTCACAACTAACCTATAGATATTACTTGAATATAGGTATATGTTTACATGTTTTTAAATAAATAAATAAGCATATCTCTCTCTATATATTATTTAAGTATATATATACACACATATATATATACACATTAACTCATGTATATACATTTAAAAATTGACTTTTAAGAATAAACTCTCAACAGCAGAACAAAGTAAATTACTTCAGCGAATTAGTTGTTTTGATAAAAGACCATTCAATATCCTAGAAATTGTCTTCTTTTCCATCACTATATTATAGTACCAGGCTTCATAATTTACAAAACATACCATCAATGTTTGTAGATTTTTTAAAGTATCAAGCTGTATATCGAGAAGATATATTATTCATCATGATAAGTGACACACATATTACTACTAGAAAACAGTAAAAATTTTAAATTTATACGTAAGGTCCACATTACAAGATTAGGTTTGTAAAATACTTTTGCTTGTAAAGACAACTACCTGAATAAGTGTTATATTTAGGAGAAGAACAAAAATACATGCTTGTACATATAATAAATAAGCTTTGTTTCAGTAATATTATTTTACATTCCAGAAAGTTTTTTTATTCAATATTTTCAAATGGTTTCCAACTTTGCTGCACACTAAAATCACCCAAGGAGCCGTTAAAAAAGCTGATGGTTGGACAACCAACACCCTCCACCTGCCCCTAGCAAGATGTTCTGATACCTGAGCATTAGGGTGTATGAGTAGTTTGTCAGATGATTCCAATATGCAGCAAAATTTGGGACTAAAATCCAACTGAACTTTACCTGAGTTTACTCTAAGTTTTTACTGGAATTTCTTCCATATCTCATTTAAAAGCAACTGCGACAAATTACTTCAAACGATCTTCAACGCAACAATGCCAGAACTGAACTTGTAGTTTGTGGAACCAACTTTATTACCTGGCTACTGAATTCTTCAAATACGACTTCTTTCATTTTGTCCAATTCTATTCACAGACAATAAAAATCACTTTTTTACTAAATCATCTCTTCAATGACATAGGTAAATTTACTACCTAATCACCAAATTTAATTATACTTCATTTTTGTAAAGTATCAATTTCCATAGGCTTAAAATGGAAAGGCATATAGCTTGGACAGACAACAATTCTGAAGAAGGGAAGTTAGAATAAGGGTAAAAATACAGGGAAACACAAATGTTTCCGGGTAACAGCATACCACACACTCCCCTATTCTACCCGTCCAACCTAATCCCTATTTATAATCATAAGTGTTGCCTCAAATTAAAAATGATCAGTAAGCAATACTAATATTTATGTTCATGTGGAGATATTGTCTTACAAAAGCCAACTCTAAATATGAGTACATTTACATTTACAGCTATATCTATTACATCGATATTATATACCTAGTAGTCATTAAGATGGTGCACTAGTTCTGGATTCTCTCTTCTCTAGGACCCACGGTAGAATTCCATTTCTTCACATCAATGAACTCAAACATGGCCATTTGACTTAATTTGATAAAAAATGTAAGTGTGGGGGGCTTCCCTGGTGGCGCAGTGGTTGAGAGTCCGCCTGCCGATGCAGGGGACACGGGTTCGTGCCCCGGTTCGGGAATATCTCACATGCCGCGGAGCGGCTGGGCCAGTGAGCCATGGCCGCTGAGCCTGCGCGTCCGGAGCCTGTTGCTCCGCAACGGGAAAGGCCACAGCAGGGAGAGGCCCGCATACCGCAAAAAAAAAAAAAAAAAAAAAAAAATGTAACTGTGAATATCATGTGTCACTCCTAAGCAGAAGCTTCAAGAGCCAGTAGAACTTCAACACGCTCTCCTTTCCTTCTGGCACAACTGACAAAGTTCTAGATAGTGACTGCTCCATCAGCCTAGGTCAAGAGGTAAGGACAATGACAAGCTGAAGCAGGGAACCCAGCCAGTCCTCACTGTACCCTTAAAACGAGTGAGAAATAAATCTTTGGTGTTTCAGAGTCCTTGAGATTTGTGGGTTATTTTTTACTGTGGTGTAATTTAGTCTATCCTTAATTAAATTTTATATTTAGATATAATTGTGTACGTAAATATGTATGTTGCAGAAAAAATACATCACGTTTATAAATTAATTTGTTAGAGTAAGAACTGGCAGTGTCCTGCTCTACTTTGTGTACAATGTTTGTAAAACTACATCCAAGGTAAAACAGTGATGACTAGACTGTAAAGCATGATGACCAAAGAGTTTTGCTTATCACACACTCATGCTGAGAATTCATTAAGTATTTTTGCTATTAAAGTTGTAAAACAAGCTGTTGGCTCCACTGTGCTGACACCATTAGTCACATTCATCAGTCTCCAGCATGATGATAAATCACTGAGTGATACAACAAAAATGTTGATCATTATAGTTCAGTAACAAATGTACGACTAAGTCTGTGCTCTCACAAGACATCACATCAGACGCAAATTTCATAGTGGAATGATTCTTCAGACTTAACATCACATCTGAAGTCTAAATTCATGTATTCTAGTTATTGACATAAACACTGAAATAAACCCAGTCTTCATCTACAGAAAACAACAAATCTAAAACAGTAGACTCATAGATTGTTAGATATTGAAGAAACCTCTTGGACTGGTTAATTATAAAATTTGAAAGAAATGATGTGTTTCTATTTGATTTTCTGGATTTTCAACTATTTTATAGGTTTGTATAATAAATATAACTAGAAGCAAGACATTTTACACAGCCATACAATATAATCACCAAAAGACCATATTGCAATGATGTTTTATTAAGAAATATATGGTAAGAATCGCTGCCATTGGGCTTCCCTGGTGGCGCAGTGGTTGAGAGTCCGCCTGCCGATGCAGGGGATACGGGTTCGTGCCCCGGTCCGGGAAGATCCCACATACCGCAGAGCGGCTGGGCCCCTGAGCCATGGCTGCTGGGCCTGCACGTCCGGAGCCTGTGCTCCGCAACGGGAGAGGTCACAACAGTGAGAGGCCCGCGTACCGCCAAAAAAAAAAAAAAAAAAAAAAGAAAAGAATCACTGCCATTAATGACAAAAATTGTGTAATATAGTTATTGATGCATTGGTTAGTGTTAGAGTGTAGGTCAGGGTTAGGGAATCAAAAATAATAGTAAACGCACTCTAGTGCACAACTTAATATATGTGAAATTTCATAGTGTTCGTGAATCATCACAAATGGGAAAAAGGTTGCTTTACTTTTTAAAGAAACTATCATTGAGAAGGTAAATTTAAATTCAGAAAATATGGAACACATATATGGATTTCTTTTAAGGAAATTCTATTTTTTTATTTTCTCATTTAAGTTTTATCTTAGATTGGAAAATCCTGAAAGCCATTTAATATTTGTTTTAAATTATATATAAAGCCTATCTACAGCACAAACGGCATGTATGGTCTCATTAAATAATATTCTCTCATTTTTTTTTTTATCTAAGTCTAAGAATAACGTAAGGCAGGAATTCTGCATATTTTTTGGAATAATAAAAGAGTGGTATATATAAGCTAAAAAATCAAAAATGTGAAATTTAGTGTAAATATGTATTATTAGCAGTTGTAATTACCTCCCACTTCATAGTTATTTCACTTAGATTATGACACTTAAACTGTTCTTATATTGACTCTTCATCATATAAATTTCTAGCATGTACACAAATATGCATGTCTATCCTTATATTCACATATTCATAAGATAACTTATTATTGAGTAATTTCTAACCTTAAAATAATGAAATACAGCTACATTCTCTGATGATTGACATTTTAAGTACTAGGTTTGGCAAAAGTTTTATAATGGTATGGATCAAATTTGTAAAACATAAATTATAAACATTTCAGTCTTTAAAGTTATAATATAAAAAAGCAATTTTAAGTAAAATGATCTAAACTATTTTATTATAAAACCTCTTTGATTTTAAGATAAAATAAACACAACTAAATTTATGTAATACTTGAAATAATATAATGTTATCTGAGTGGCTAGAACTCAGGCAAAACAGTCATTATTTATATTTTAAAATTAAATTAATGGATTGGATATAGACAAGTTTTTTAATGTATTCCTATTTTGTTGGTTTCAAAGTTATATTTTTCAGTGGCAGGACCAAGAAACTTAGGTTAAAAGTAGTCTTTAAATGGTGCCCCTTACCAAATTCAACTACATCACCTTTATGGTATAACTTTGTTCTACCAGGAGGACTCCTACAAATTTTAGAAATTTGTGAAACCAAAACTTAGAAAGACATATTGACATATATAGGGAAAGATATTACATCAAAATAGTCAATGAACAAAAAGATAAATACTTATTGTAATACCTATTTTGATGAATAAGTACTGCTACAAGGGAAGGGGAAGGGATGGCTTCTCTCTTTTCCAGGCTTGTGCTCTTACCCCTTCTCCCTCGTCTTGCTAATACCAATTTCTAAAATCCTTCAGCTTTGGACCAAAGAGTGGGGAGTAGAAAAGTCCTTTCTTTTTCTTTCTTTTTCTTTTTTTTTTTTTTTTTGCGGTACGCGGGCCTCTCACTGTTGTGGCCTCTCCCGTTGCGGAGCACAGGCTCCGGACGCTCAGGCTCAGTGGCCATGGCTCACGGGCCCAGCCGCTCCGCGGCATGTGGGATCTTCCTGGACCGGGGCACGAACCCGTGTCCCCTGCATCGGCAGGCGGACTCCCAACCACTGCGCCACCAGGGAAGCCCGAAAAGTCCTTTCTTGATTGATGAGGAGCTAGTGCTGGAGCTCTCATAACTTACCAATTATTTGAATTGATTCTTTGCTCCTAAGTACTTTTATGAACTCGACAAGGAACAAATATTTCCTCTTCTCCCCCTCCCCTTTAGTTTGGATTTTCTTACCTAAAGTTCCCCTGACAAGGGCAAATGCAACATTCTTACTCACTAATGATCCTGTAGTATATGCAGCTTCTAGACTAAAATGATGCCACATCAGCTCTTTCCTGTAAGTCCTCATCTGGTCCACGGGAAAGACCTATTCTTTTTCTTTCAGATCTACTATGAAGTCCAACACAATCATTTCTTGGTCACTCCGAAGTCTAGGTAATTAGTCAGCCTTTCTCTCATATACCAGTCCACCATATCCTTCAAACTGATAAACCCTCTCTTTGGTTTTCTTAAAGACACACTCATGGAGAGAATTATGCACACACCCATGCTGCTTTGGAAGATGTGGGACTGGAAATCACAGCACACCAGAATCTCTCTTTGTAAATCTTCAAACTCCTCCTTAATTTTGGTAAAGTGTTTAAGAATCCCAATACTAGTTTTTCCCTTTCTTTCTTCTTTCAAATTGATCATGATAGTCTTGTATTTTGGAATGAGGTTCCCATTGTCTTCAATTCTCAGCTAAAACTTCCATTCCAAATATATTCAGTTACACATATCATTTGAAATGAGGTAACTTTTGTTTTACAAAACAGCTTAAAATGCATTTCTGTACCATGTTACTGCATTTTAAAAACATCATAAAATGTTAAGCCCCAATTGCCAAGTTTTGTAATCTACATCAGCCTGATGAATAGGGTAATTCCCTCTGCACTACTTTGTGATATGTGCATACAGACTGAAGCAAATAGTATTTTTATAGTGCTTTACAGGAGGCAAAGTCCTTGCATACCTAGGTGCTCATTTACTCATGATTCCAAATAAGTGGGAAAGTTAAATACACACACACACATCTGACCATATCGTTCAAAATAACTCAGAATACTAAACAGTCTCCTGTTTATATCCACTTTACTCAACTGGATAAGCCATTTTTACTTAAGTTTAATTTAATTATGATGATCATAA
Source organism: Leucopleurus acutus (assembly GCF_964270905.1). Taxonomy (NCBI): domain Eukaryota; kingdom Metazoa; phylum Chordata; class Mammalia; order Artiodactyla; family Delphinidae; genus Leucopleurus; species Leucopleurus acutus. Next base: position 94,444,472 of record NC_139149.1, read on the forward strand.
TTAACAGTGGTTGGAAGAAATACAACTGTTAAGCAGTCCTATAGTTCTAGTTCGTATACATTGTTTTGTCTTATGCTTGCTAATGGCATGCATCTGCTTAATTTCAAAATCCAGTAAACAAACAATATGGGGGTAGCACAGTATAGCAGAAAGAGCCCTGTGCTTGAAATCTTCATCTAGTTCAGGTCTGTATTCCCATTTCTCTTATTATTTAGACTGTTTAATAGATATTATCAAATTATTCTAATAAGAATTTACTCTTACATAAATATGTACACGTGTGTGCATTCATAGATAGCCACACAATACTTCACTTATCTTCTGCTGATAATACGTTATCTATAGTGATTCTGTTTCAGAAAAAAAATCTTTGAAATAATAAAACAACAGTATTGTCCAGGATAACTCATAGCTACAGAAATCAGGTAAGCTTATTTAATCTTTCAGATTCTTAGTCATTTTCAACCATAACATAGGGATAAAATGCCAGCTTACTACTTTCCAGAGTTATTAGGATCTGATGAGATAATTTATGTGAAAATGCTCCATAAAGTGATACAAACAGATGAGGTGGTTGTATCACACTCCTAAACATACACACACAAACCCCAAAATTCAAAAACAAACTTGCAGTATCTCATGGGACTTCATCTCTGAAATTTCCTGACTGCTATTAAAGCTGATTTAAATTTCAACAGTAACATGCTTTACCACTAAATATCACCACTTAGAGTACTTTATGTAGAGAAATGTTTTGTAAAACTTCTCTTTTGGCAGATTCATTGCCCTATTAGTGAAAAACTATAAAAATTGTATTTTCATTCTATATTCTTTTAACTAAGAACTTTAAAACATCAAAATGATTTAATATTTGCAATTTAGCAGGCTGAATATGCCTTTAGTAGGTAGAGGTGTCTTGCATACCAGAAGTTCATCTACAATTTGGAAGATGATCTTTCTACTAGAATTCTGAAATGCTGTAAAAACTTTATGTGGCACTGAATTTCTTCATTCCAAAAACTCAGGGCTTTCTAATATGACCAGTTTAAAGAAATTCCTAAGGCTTCAATCTTAGTATTTTAAATGAAATTGTTAAGTTGGATACTTAACTTTAAAATTTCTGATCCTAATAAAAATATGAAGTTTTTAAAAAAAAAATGAAGTTGTTTAACAATTCCTTTCTAGTCTTACAATATGCAGAAATTAGAAATGAGTACAGCACTTCTTTTTTTTCCCACTAGCTTGCTTTCTGTTTCATATGAACCTGAACTAGAAAGCACACTGAACTGATTTAAATTGGAACCCACAGAAGGAAGCTGGCTAAAGACATGGAGGCTAACTCATAGTCTGTGACCAGACTGGTTTGTCTAATGATGTAGTTGTTGTCACAATAAATGACTACATGAACAGATTTCTGTCTAGTTAGACATTTGGCTTGAAATAAACATTCGGAGAACTGAATCCAAACATCGACTAGGCCAAAAGTTGCCTTAAGCTCTGCCAACATAATGCTAATTCAGCTAGGAGTAACATGCTTTTTTGTTTCACAACAAATGGGTCTTTGAATCCATTAAACTGAATCTGATGATGATTTCAGGAACATGTCCGATGAGAACATTATCCCACTGCAGTAGGTCTGGAACCTAATTTTCCTGTCAAAAGTCACTTACCTACTTTGGTATTCTAGAATTGGAAGGAATGATCCAAGAATTGAGACAGGAAATCCTTTGGCTGTGTAATTTGAGTAAGAAAAAAAGGCCCATGTTTAACCACTTACTTTATTTTGTAATACCTATTTTATTACTAGGTGTAGAGATTATTCATTTGTCTGAAGTTAGCCCTAGCCCACCTTCTTAAGGCTTCATTAAAAGCAAGACAAACCTAATGAAAAAATAGCAGTGAAAACAAAATAAGTGAAAACAATTCACATAGGGCTCTATTTGTCTGTGTCACTTATCTTGGAATGCTGTGTACCTGTATTTGTAGATTTTTCATCCCAGAATGCCATGTAGAAAGAGTGGGAAAATATTAGTAAATAAAGAATGTAACACAAGTAGTTATTTGAATGGAAAAAAATATACCAAAGAGGAGACTTTCCAAATTAACTGAAGACTTAAAGGGATATAGATGTCTAATCAACATCAGATGTATTTACTTGGAGGACACTGATATACTATATATATCATTGATATTCTAGGACAAAATAAAGAGAAAATACCCAGTTAAATATGAATAAAAATCCCTGGTTGAGTAGCACAACACTGATATTCTCTAAACTGTGTTTCTAATGGTGTTTATCTTCCTCTTTTAAATAATAAACTGTTATTTTCTGTACTGATGTCAAAGACAGATAATGGCTCTTTATTTAGCAAGCATGCAACAATTGGAGAATTTCTTTTTTCCATTCAACTTACGATATTATCCATGGGACCATAGCAAGCTGCAAAATTTGTGGAGCCCCGTGAAAATGGAAAATATAGTATCCCTTATTCAAATTAATAACTTCAAGATGGTGACAACAAAGCATGGAGCCCTTCTGAGCACAGGGCCCTGTCTAACTACACAGATTGCAAACTCACGAGGCCAACCACACACGGGGCCCCTCACTAAAACTTTCTATTGACTTGCGTTTGTATTGCTAATAGGATTGCAAAATACATGGAGGGTCCTTACTAAAGCATCATTCCTTGCCAACTCAATCAATGCAAAGTAACCCTCCCACTGTGTCCACCCATACCTATTTATCTGCCACATCAAAATGAACAGGCTGTCGAAAACATGGCAGCAAGGACAAGAAGTAGGGAAATTAAGACACACATCAAGCTCTCCAGTTTCCTGCCTTTGATAGAATTGCACAATAGTGTACTGTTTGCAACATCCTTTCATTCCTTTGCTAGAAAGGTCTGGCTCACACCAATGAAGACTTGTGAAAAGATGCCATCCTTCGGAAAGTGGTTTAGAAATATTTGCTCATTTTCAAGATCTTTTCTTCCTACATTCAAAAAGACAATGAATATCTATGATATCTGAATTAAAACTCTTGAACTTCAAACTGCCTTGTTCTTGAATCATTCAAACTCATATAATGCATTCATATAAAATATGAATAAAACCTTTGAAACTCTGACAAGATTAAATTAACTGATCTACATATATATATGAGCTTTGTGAAACACTCAAGTTCAACTCTTACATCATTATTAGCAATGCAGTATATTACTGACATATGTATGTAGTCTGGGGTCTCTACAGAAACTGGGCAAGGAAATTCCTCCTTCAACACAGTCTACAGGCACATGTAAGTGATAATGATTCCTTTACATTTCACTTATTGGCAGTTGTTTTTTTTTTCTCCCCCACAGTGTTTCAAACTTGACTAATCCACAAGATAATATCAGCATATTTAAATTCTTAATCTCATCAAATCCAACTTTATTTGGAAAATGAAGATGTTTTCTACTTCTTTTCACCCAAACTCTCATAATAAAGCCTTTGATAAGATAATATCATAAATTGATTTCCTACAGGGGATAGACATCTAAGAAAAAATATACTAACTAAAGAAGGGGGAAAAAGATTTATACTTTAAAAGAAATTCTCAAAAATTAGCATTCAAAATAGAATGATCAGGAGATGGATTTTATCTTCCTAATTTTTGAATTACAGTATCAGTCCAATTTAAAACTTCATTGGAGGTGTATCTTAAGCATTTCTAGTTAGAACAAATGTTAGATAAGTGTTTTTAAAAGGATCTTATTCCATACTTTTTTAACCATAAGAATTTGTGGAAGATATAACAATACCTATCAATTTCTTAAAAGAAAAAAATTAAAAACATATATTTCTTAATTTTCTCTTATACTGCCTTAAATAAACAAAACAGGAACTCAATAAATAAATGGAAATCAGAAAGAGAAAAAGTAAATAATGGCAATTGGAAGTTTAACAATTAACTTGGGTAGCCATAGCTAAGCTATATTCAAATTTTAATAGTTCTCAATAAAAATCCCTATATCTTTGGAACCTGATTGATTATTTCATCAGTTAGTAACCACTTATTATAATGGATCTTTCCTGAGGGCCACTTTGTCCTAATGACACAGAAATGAGATATACTTTAATTTAAATTGGCACTCCTGTGAAAAAAATATGAGAAAGCATTTTGCAAATTACCACCACCTTAATACCAAATATAATATCAATGGTATGTGAAAAAATGCTTAAGTTGTAAAATCTTTTCCTGGAAATTTCCATTCTAATTTACTCAGTTAACATTTTATGGTGTTTTCCAAATTTATTAGTTATAATATAATGCCTGAATATATCATTTATAGTAGTTTAGAGTATAATTTAGAGTAGTCCAAATCAGTGTATTCTCCACCAGCCAAGAGTCTAAATTTTTCACACTAGTTTCACATAATAGTAATTTTCTATCAATAGTCTGCCTTTGCTAACAAAATAAAATTGAATTCTACATAAAAATAAAAGCTTTGATTCCCTATAACTGTTAAAGCATTAAGACAACAAACAAAATAATACATTAATTAAGAAGAGAAAAAGGAATCAAACATTCTTTTCAAAACTACTAAATAACTGGAGAAATGCTTCTTAATAAATTTAATTGTGCCTCCCTTAGATTGCTAATAAAAATTCTAATGAGAAATGTTATCTTCTGGGTTTCCCTGGTGGCGCAGTGGTTAAGAATCCACCTGCCAATGAAGAGGATACTGGCTCGAGCCCTGGTCCGGGAACATCCCACATGCCGTGAAGCAACTAAGCCCATGTGTCGCAACTACTGAGCCTGCGCTCTAGAGCCCACGGGCCACAACTACTTAGCCCGCATGCCACAACTACTGAAGCCCCCGTGCCTAGAGCCTGTGCTCCGCAACAAGAGAAGCCACTGCAACGAGAAGCCCTGCTCACCGCAATTAGAGAAAGCCCACATGCAGTAACAAAGACCCAACGCAGCCAAAAGTAAATAAATTAATTTAAAAAAAGAAATATTATATTCTTTAAAAAATATAAATGATTTACCACATAAACTTCAAACCACAAACTATTTAGGGTAGATTTTAATGCAAGGTAAGCATTACCTGTACAACGGGTGTTTCTGAAATGTTTTAACTTTGAATTAGCTACATAAGATAGTCCTACAGAGTTCAGTTTGTTATAATTAAACTTATAAAATATTGAATTTCAGTGCAAATAGGAAAGCTTTAAGAAAGCAGAATTATAACTTTCCTTGAAATATACTTTAGTGTTATGTAGAGAAACAAGATATCCTATACCCTCTGCCTATATTTTATTCACAGTATTTATTAACTTACTATGTGAACACTACTGTAGCTTTGTATTTTTTTTAACTTTAAATTAAGGATACATTCAAAATTTACTCTGCATCTAACCCAAATTCCTATAGAAAAACAAACTGAACTTTCAAAATCAGTGTCTATCAGAGCAGATACCTGATTTTTCAGTATCTGCAAGTGATACTAATTTTTTTAGCATCTGCAAGTGATATTAAATACCATGATATGCAGTCTCGACACTAGATGCCAAGGGGGAGGTAAATGGCAAAGACTTGGCCTGCATTCTGAAGTAGCAGAGATAAATACACTAAACGTAAATTTGCAGGCATCCACCGAACTGTGTATGCGAGTATCCACAGACTGAACTTTTTCAGAATTATACTAAACACAAAAATAAGCCAAAAGGACAAGACGGATTTCACCCTGAATAATTCTTCATCCTAAGTTAGACACTGTTTTGTCGTTTGGGCTGCTATAACAAAATACTATAGACTAGGTGTCTTTAACAACAGACATTTATTTCTGACAGTTCTGGAGGCTGAGAGGTCCAAGATCAGCAGATCCAGTTCTTGGCGAGGGCCCTCTTCCTGACTAGCAGATGGTCTCCTTGCTGTGTGCTAAAATGGTCTTTCCTCAGTGCATGTACTTATATATAGAGAGAGCTCCTGTCTCCTCCCCTTCTTACGAGGGCTCTAATCCCATCATGAAGGCACCACCCTCACGAATTCATCTAAACCTAATCACCTCCCAAAGGCCCCACCTCCAAATACGAACACATTGCTGGGTAGGGCTTCAGGTATGAATGGGGATGATACAGGTATTCAGTCTATAACAAACATATCACTCGTGATTTTAATATACCATGTGTTTGTGTGTATATGTGTACGTAGACACATGTACATATAAATGTATATACATATATTTATCTTTAATGCATAGTATTATAATATGCTCTGTTATCAAGAATTCAAATTCATTAATTTACTAATTTAATTGATTCATTCATGCATTTTCCAATTTTTCACTTAATAAATTTTGAGGACTTACTATGTGTTAGGAGTGAAATGCCTCTAACTCACTTTGTGTAGTTTATGCTTAAGACACCTGAATATATTAAGCAATTCATCCATATCTAGAGTTGAATTAATCAATTCTATAGTTAATAGGGTGTAGAATATTGATTATATCTGAGGTTCTTTAAAACTTCTTGCACTGAGACACTATTACTAGCTCTGACAGAAATCTTTATTGTATTTTCTACTTTAAAATATGTCTACTGTGTTTATACTGTTTTGCCCTCTATATTTTTTAGATATCTGTATTACAATAAAATGAATTTGTTCTAAGTGCAAAGTTATAAAAATTATATTACTGACTGCATTATGAAAACTGAAATATCTAGTAAGCTTTCAGAATATCAGACTTTCATACGTTCCTTTAATATACAAAGAGATCATTATGATACATATTTCCATTTTATAGCATTCATACCTTAATCCAAATTTCAGAAATGTTATATACACCATTCACCAAAAAACACAATCAATTATGTCTTCTCAAACATTAATGTATTTCTGAAAACTGTTCCAAGAAGTAAAATCAAGATTGCACATTTTAATTTTCCACTTAGGAAACTAATGTTTGGTATATAAGAAATGACAGGCCACAGCCAGCCCACCACTAAGCTGAATATAAATGAAATTCAAGTCTTAGGGGTGTACCTTGAATTTTTCTTTACAAATACATTTATTTAAATTATGTCTGATTTATATGGGAAGTTCTTATACTTACCTCTTCAAATGTATATATGATCTGCTTCAATTCTAGGAGAATGGGATCTCTTTAAGCTTTCCCATTCCCATTCCCATCATATCCACACAGTCCTTTCCAGAGAGGGGTTTGCTTGTTTATTTTAAGCACGGCTTCTTACAGAAGTTCCTTTCTGCATCCTACTCAGAAGGACCACCTCATTATTTCTGAACTCTTGTTCTAGACCTCCTAATAAACCTCCTTCCAGTACTAATGAAGAGCATGACATGGGAGCAATGAGCCCTCCTTCATGGCATGCCTCACACTTATCATTACTTGCTCAACGTCTCTCTTCCCAGGCAGTTGACAAGCATTATGAGGACAAGGGATATTCTATTCTTAGTACATGACACAGGGCTTGGCTCAATAAATATCTGCTGAAAGAATGGATAAACTGATTAAAGCAAAACTCTACTGTATAATGTTTTTGTTTGTTTGTTTGTTTTTAGAGGTCTTTTTGTTTCCTGTGAACTTGGAGATTTCACTGTGGGCTTAGACGTCAAGGTCAGATATTTTAAATTTTATAAAGATGAGCCATACAATTGGTCACATTTGTCTGCAGTTCATGGCAATGTCTTTTATACCCTGTAGTCAGAAAGACAAATATTTTTAAAGCCCAAACAAAATTCACCAACTAAATTACCTTAATAGATATTTATTTCAAAGAATTTCAGTGGAAGTTATAAGTTATATATTAAGCCAATGCTTACAAGAATAATATTGCCTTCCCATGACAGGTTACTTTCGCTTAATTGGAAACTACACACGTTTTTAGAGATTGTACTTACTTAAAAGAAATTGTATTGTAAAAGAAAACTTATTTCTCTGTATTTACTGTGTTCCTTCTGAAAAACGTCTTTACGATCACACTGACAACTGCCAGTTATTAAACTAAAGTCTGTTTATCCTAATAACTTGCATACACTTAACCAATAATTCCAAAATTTCAACTGCCACAACACTTGTGTCATTTATTCTTCTTGTTTCTATATCTAGTTTGCCAAGTAGGACAGAAAATTCTGTTCATTACACATGAGGAATTACTTTTTTGGGGGGCTGTCACTTTGGAATACTGTCATAAAATAAGAATGGCAAATGTCATATCATGTTCGGGTTCTTACATTGTAAAGGTGAAAATCAAAGTTTTTCAATAGTTTCTTTAAAGACCATAAAGTGAAAGGAGATAAGAGATTGTTGAAACTACCCACATCATCATATTAGAAAAATTTGAAGACATAAAATATGTTGTGGTTTTCTTGAGAGCTCTTTGAGAGCATAGAATGTTGACCTGATTGCATAGTTCCGTAAAATAAGGAACTAGAGACATCATTGTAATCACAAGGGACTAAAAACTGAACCAGTAAAGTGAATAAATTTATTTAGAAATACTCTCAGAAAAGTCTGAGGCATTTGAAATTACAAGTGTATTATCTATATGACTTTAATTCAAAGCCTACATTCAAAAGACATAAGACACAAACATGTAGGAAAAAGGAGTGAACAATTCAGGGAAGGCCAATATGATGGTATGGTGCCACAACTGGAAATGCAGTTTTAAACAAATTCCCAGTAATAATGCAGCACTGAAATTTATTATACATTTAGAAACTTCAGATTTGACTAAATATCAGATCGCTAACTGCTCAATAGGATAATACATAATTTTTGCTTAGTATTTGTTGTATGCTAGTGAACTGTCATAAAAGCATTCGTGCATTGATCATGGAAATATAATCTGTTTATTTGCAAAGTCAGCAGAAACAGAAACCACAAATTAACAATTTGTTAAGTCACTTAGACAATATCAACTTTCACCAGGTGTATTCTATGCACAGTCAAAAACTTTTACTGTGGAGGAAAGCTCTCACAGAGCTTTACCTCATCAGGGACCTACTACCATATAATATAAGAGACTAGTAGACCCTATTCAGAAAATCATTGGCTCTTGATTTGTATTAATTTTGGTAGGAGAGGGGGTACCAAGTTAGATATCAGTGTGACCCTAAGTGAAAACATTAAAAGGAATCCACCAATGCAAATGCAAATATGTAATTTAACATTGCCAAAATTAATCCCTTTCTCTCACATCATTTTCCATAGAAATATCTACCAGTCATTGTTGACAGAATGAACATTACTTTAAAAACCACACAGTATAATAGCTTGAAAAAATGTTTAAATATGCAGAATACTATAGTAGACATTGTTAGAAGATACCAAAATAATTACTTGAGGTCAGTAATAGAATAAAAGTGGTAAAAATTTAAAATAATCTGAGCAAATAAGTACTACAATTAGAGCTAGTAACATAACAATATTCATGCCACTTAACTCCACAGGAATATATAAGGAAGACAAATAAAAACATAATACAACTACTAGCAAATGCAGAACGATAAGCATGCTTAGAGAAATAATTAGTCATATGGACATAAAATATATTACAGTTACCTCATGCAGTACCAAGTAAAGCTTTATAACTTAGCTACTCTCTTTTAAAAAGTGACATCAGAAGGTACCCAAAGCTGACAGTGACACTCTGAATCATAGAAAGAAGAGGTGTCACCTTTGAGATAAAGGGAGAAGACCATACATAGAGGTTCAGCTAGAGATGTTAAGAGTTGGTGACCATTCGTAAAAATACATGCACCTACAGTGGGAAAATGACATATTGATAATTTCAGTTCATAATGCAAATAGGCACAGCACTAAGTGTGACATGCAAGTCACTTATTTTTGCCTAAACATGGGATGTCTGCTCTATGAAGCTTCTAGGTTAGTGTACACTGTACGCACAGCCTCATTGGCCACGGCTCACGGGCCTAGCCGCTCCACGGCATGTGGGATCTTCCCGGACCAGGGCACGAACCCATGTCCCCTGCATCGGCAGGCGGACTCTCAACCACTGCGCCACCAGGGAAGCCCTATTTTTAACATTCTTTAAAGTCCGTGAATTTGGTGCTGTCACTTGTTAGCTTTTCATTCATGGGTTCAAATTTAAGGAAGGTGATGCACTATGCAAAGAGAACCCTTAATTAAGGTGTACTTTCATGTAACTTAGTTGGCGATAGACACTTACTTGACCAAGTGATTTGAAATACTGAGCCAACATGATAGGAAGATTTGCCTATAGTCCTGATTTGGCCCATGAGTTTTTGTTTGTTTGTTTCCAAAATTTCAAAAATATATGAGTAAAACCTAAATAATATTGGGTTGCCCAAAAGATTCCTTCAGTTTTTTCCATAAGATGGCTCTAGTAGCACTTAGTTGTCTTTAACTTCATTCAAAACAATTTTGTTAGATTGTATGTGACAGTTGTCACATCAGCGTGCATTTAAAAAAAGACATCAAAATTAGTGAATTTTTGTGTAGCCATTTTAATATTGAAGATGGGAGAAAAAAGCAAGCTTTTCGGCCTATTATGCTTTATTATTTCAAGAAGGGTAAAAATGCAACCGAAATGCAAAAAAAGATTTGTGCAGTGTATGGAGAAGGTGCTGTGACTGATCGAACGTGTCAAAGTGGTTTGCGAAGTTTCGTGCTGGAGGTTTCTCACTGGATGATGCTCCACGGTCTGGCAGACCAGCTGAAGTAGATAGCGATCAAATCGAGACATTAATTGAGAATAATCAATGTTATATACCACACGGAAGATAGCCGATGTCGGCTATCAAAATAGCCCATGTCGACTCAAAATATCCAAATCAAGCGTTTAAAATAATTTGTGCCAGCTTGGTTATGTTAATCACTTTGATGTTTGGGTTCCACGTAAATTAAGCAAAAAAAAACTTTCTTGACAGTGTTTCCACATGCTATTCTCTATTGAAATATAATGAAAACATTCTGTTTTTAAAACAAATTGTGACAGGCGATGAACAGTGGACACAGTACAATAATGTGGAATGGAAGAAAGCAAGCGAAATGAACCACCGCCAACCACACCAAAGGCCAGTCTTCATCCAAAGGAGGTGATGTTGCGTATATGGTGGGGTACAAAGGGAGTCCTCTATTATGAGCTCCTTCCAGAAAACCAAACGATTAATTCCAACAAGTACTGCTCCCAGTTAGACCAACTGAAAGCAGCACTCGATGAAAAGTGTCCAGAATTAGTCAACAGAAAACGCATAATCTTCCATCAGGATAAGGCAAGACTGCATGTTTCTTTGATGACCAGGCAAAAACAGCTTGGCTGGGAAATTCTGATTCAATGTCTGCCGTATTCACCAGACATTGCACCTTCGGATTTCCATTTATTTCGATCTTTACAAAATTCTCTGAAGGGAAAAAATTTCAATTCCCTGGAAGACTGTAAAAGGCACCTGGAACAGTTCTTTGCTCAAAAAGATAAAAAGTTTTGGGAAGACGGAATGATGAAGTTGCCAGAAAAATGGCACAAGGTAGTGGACCAAAAGGGTGAATACGTTGTTCGATAAAGTTCTTGGTGAAAATGAAAAATGTGTCTTTTATTTTTACTTAAAAACAGAAGGCACTTCTTGGCCAACCCAAAAAGAATTGGAATTCTGTGTTTAATCATATAAGATCAATCTTTTAAAAATAACACAATTAGGAATACAATCTACAACTCTTCTTAATTAACCACAACTACTGTTGATTATCATTTACTAAAAACTTTATTTTCCCTCATGTTTTTTAGATGTCTTTTAACAACTCATCTTGAATTTCAATTTTTTTTTTTTTTTTTTTTTTTTTTTACTGAGTCTCCTTAGGGCTAATACAGACCTGGTGTACATCAGGCCATCCTATGATCAAAATGCCTTCTTAGCTATTGAAATCAGAGGGACAATCTTTGTTTTATTTTCAAGCCTATAGAGTGGTTATTCATTAAATAAATATTTATCAAATACCTAATTATGGGCATACAAGTCTACTTATTTTTTCTCCCAATCAGAAGGGGACAAATTTTCGAGGCTATATTAAAAAGAGAGCCCTGCCATTTCCCAACATGTACTTCCACTGACTGCTACACAAAACAAGTTGATTTATTACTAGAACAAGTTGTACTCTGATAATATCTATAGATCACCTACGGTTATCAGATAAAATTAGGTGACCCCAGGTTAGTATATGGGTTATTTTGGTGCAGAAGGTATGCTGTTGTGAAAGGAAAGAGCTGGGGAATTCAAATTATAATATAGAAATCCACAAAGACTTTGTTTACTTGTGTCTATAATCAAGGAAAAAGCCTTTTACTTATTTTCAGAATGAAAAGTGCAAGCAGAAAGACAATTCATCAATTTGTCAATCACTTTACCGGAGACAATGACCCATATTCATTTTAGTTATGACATACAAAAAAATAACAGTATAGGTGATACGTAATGTTAGCTATAAATCCATGAAGAAAAATATTGTCCAGAAATATAAATACAGAAACTTCTGGCCAAACCTATATATATATGTGATGTTTTAAAGATGTAAACAGATTTTTCTAACCTTTCTTGAAAATGTCATTATAAATTAGTTGTAATACTACATTCAAAAATGTAATTTGGGGGCTTCCCTGGTGGCGCAGAGGTTGAGAGTCCGCCTGCCGATGCAGGCGACGTGGGTTCGTGCCCTGGTCCGGGAAGATCCCACATGCCGCGGAGCGGCTGGGCCCGTGAGCCATGGCTGCCGAGCCTGCGCGTCCGGAGCCTGTGCTCCGCAAACAAAATGTAATTTGGTATTGTAAATCAAGCTCATTATTGATCTAGTGCAAATCTTTTGAAATGAAAGAAAATCAGCCTTTAATAAACTTGAGTTTGATACTATTTGCCCATATATTAATATATATATAATTTTATATTTTTATATACTAAAATGGAAAAATCTTCAAAGTATATCTTTAAAGTATATGCTTTAAAGCATGGTGCAACACAGTTTCTAACCTGTTATCTATCATTTGTCTAAAGGAAGGGGACAAGGAAAATTACATGTATATGAAAAATTTTTGTATATGCATCATACAATATCTCTGGAAGGACCCAAAGAACTAGCGACATTCTTGTTTCCAGGAAACACACACACACAGACACACATATATTGTTTTAAAATGTATCTAATAATCAATATATTATTATAAAGTAATTATATATTTCTCCCAAAATACTAAGGCAGTTGTTATTTTAAATAATAACTTCAAAAAGTCTCCCCCAAATGAAATACATCTATATTGTGATATAATAATTTGACTGTAATTTGGTGATATACATTATAATATAAAAGTAATATTGATTCAGGGAAAAATATTCTTCAGATCTTAGGACAACTAAATGTACTAGAAATTCATCATGCCTCCACCTCTCCCTCTCTTTCTTGGTTACACTCTATCTTAAGCGTTTCACTATGAATAAATTGATCTACCAATGAATAATACTTTTAAAATCATTGTCCATGTTTCATTCAATCCTCTCCTAGCATTTTCTAGCTAGTTGGTATCCAACATTTTAAACCACGATTTGGAGGAACAGGAAAGTTTATGTATTTTTCATTTCTTTGTTCCTGTCCACTAAATGCGTTAATAATCAAATTCTTGATATGCAGGATAAGTCACCTAATCATGTAAATTATTAGCTTCTCAGTTTAATTATAATCATAGTTTTCTTCTGAATGAATTTTCACATATTGAACAATTTATCTTCAGAAACATCTTCTGATATAAAAAAATACAACTGAGACTTTTCATTTCCTTTTTCATTTATAGAACATTTGTATTCTCTACAAAATATTTTAGACTTTAACAACTTTGGAAATATATTATTTGTCACTGTTCTCTACTTTTAAGTTTGAACATGATATTACACTTTATGGAGGGCTAAAATCAAACTTTAAAATATAATTTCTGAGTGTTTTGTTACTTTTTAAATGCATTTTATTGCCAAATGTATATTATAATAATTTTTAACAAGATTATGTGGATATAACTTGTACAAATTTGTTTTTTCATAATGCATTTTCTTCTAAACATGTATTCCAATGTGATTTAGTAATTTCTTTCAGTAGCTAAAACACAGAAGCTGATATTTTAATTAAAATTTTTCAAAAAATCTCATCTCTCTCTGTCCCTCTCTTTCTCTACATATATGTACACACATACACATGTATATATATAGTCATCATTAATATAAAAGTTCTTCCAGGTTGTGTGTGTGTGTGTGTGTGTGTGTGTGTGTGTGTGTGTGTAGCACCACTGATCTGTAAGTCATATACTGAACACTGATGATTCTCCAGGAGTAATGATGAGTTTATACCACCTATCCACACTCTTTCATGATCAACCCTTTTGAAGTAAAGCCTATATTTTAAAAATGACTGTTACAGATTATGAGTGCAGTCTAGGATCACATAATAGAGCTAACTGGCCCACCCACAAAATAAACATGAGACAGAGGCCTCAGGATTACCATACTCTAGAAAAGTAGGGCTGACAGACACCAACAGATAGAAACAAATGTTACACACTTCTCTTGCTCACGGGACAATAGTTTTCTGACAAATCTATATTTTTGATGCTTCAAGGTACAAGATTAAGTGTAAAAATGTCTTTTGCACTCATCTACATTACTTAATAGTATCTATTTGTAATAGCTACCTGTTTTACACCATTTTAAGAGAGGACCAATTTGTCATTCCATTCCATTTCTAATGCAGTAGTCCAACCCAAACCAGAATGCATTATTGATATGGAAATGAGTGTAATTAGCAGCGTAAATGATCTGTTATTTATGATACAAGTCAGAGCAGTAAATCACCATAGGTTCACTATCATTACTATGCAAATAGAAGAAGGCAGTTAATGGTCCATGTGTTAAAAACAGGCCACTTGCTTGCTCATTTGCATATGAAAGGCAAGGGTAAGGGTTTAAGGTACAGATGACAGTTTATCACATCAGTCCTAGTTCATGGACTTAAGAAAGTCAAAACACACAAATAGTTGTGCTAGTTTTCAGAGTTACCCCCTTTCTCTACTGCATATTCCTCCTTGAGTCTATTCTAATGGCACCTTCAAATGTATTTTTAGTTCCTTCTAATTTGCACAACAGGAACTGGGAATGATTGTGAGAGTGCGTCTAAGTGTTCTACAATATATGAGATACATTTTGCGCCAGCAGGGATAAACATCATAAAAATTTCCTGTTATGAAATAAACTATCATTATTGGTCATATAATTCACTTCATTTTCCTACAAACATACTTTATTTTCTTGTAAGGAGGAAGGCAAATTAGCAATGATTTGAGGACTCAGAGACTAAAAAAAGTATTGGTGGGCCTTACTGGAAAGTATTCAGTATACTTAAAGAAATTGTTCTGCCTTTCTTGCTCGGTCCCTTTTGTTTAATTTTCTGGAGCATGTCTGCACTTAGTGCATTAGCTACCGGCCAATTCTTGCCTAGTGCAATGGGAACAAAGGTAGGATGTGTGAAAAGCTAGAGGACGAAGAGGGATGGAGGGTGATTGCAAATTCTGCAAGCTTCCCTTGTATACATCTGGTATTTTTGGAAGACTTACATAAATAAAGAACTTAGAACGATAATGTCTTTAATTTGGAAATGTACAAAATAGATAAGATTTCAATCTCACTTAGATAAGTTTGCTCCATCTTTACAACTTTATAAATATAACAAATATATTTATTACTTTATAAATATAACAAATATTTGTTATATAAATCACTTATGAAATATTTTTTTGTTTATTGTTAAGTTTTATTAAGCTATGAGTTCAAGAATGACTTATAAACCGGGCAAGTATTTTATGTGAAGGAAATGAAAACAATATATTTAAATATAATAATAATATAGTGAAAAACATTTTTCGTATACCAATTTTTTAAAATTATATACGCACAGTAGTTGGACCTGTGTCTTAGTTGATCTTTTTGAGGTATCAATTTGCCTTTTGTAAATACTATATTTTTCTTCCTTTAATTCCAAGGAGATAACTAGACCGTTGAGTTCCCTTACCTCACTGGAGTTTTCAAAGATAACTTCCTGGCTTTTGCTTTTAAAACCTTAAACTCACTGAGAAGATTAAACTAGAGGAAAGGTAAATGGTTTTGAGGTGAGCTCATGCATTAGCATCAAGAAGAGGAGACAGATGCATACCTTCTAAACTTGGGAAGGAAGAGCAGTCTCAGGCATTATAGATAGAGTGGCCTAAGTCCCATCCCCTGACCACATCCCCTGACCAAATATACCCCTAAAATTCAATAATTTACAGAAAGACCTTTTGGAGAACTATTTTTTTCTGTCACATATCCACTTAATATCAAATGCTTGAGAAATTTCATTTATAATGAAAGCAAAAGTTAATAAAAAGGTGACTGTATTAATGGATGTATGAATGAATGGAGAGAGAAAGTGGTAGATTAAGGCTTGGTGTGGTTGGGAGAAGGCAGCTATTCTTTTCATATTACATACATTTATCTTGAGTTGCTACATGGTTACTGGCTTCAAAGAAAGTCATGCCAGGTCTAGTATTTATTATTTAACTTTTTTCTTATATTAATACTTGTGTCTAATACACAGATATAGAATGTATTTTACTTAAGTAGGACCTGTGTATGTAAAAACCATGTAAATGAAATATAACTAGTAACCAATTATTGAAATCTACACTGTGTACACATCTAATCTTCTTTAAGGCAGAAGCATTTTTTGATATAAAACCTGTAAACAAAAAGAAATTACTCAAAATAAGAATCACTTTCTAAAGTCAGTTATGTCTCTTTGTAGGTTATATATACTTTGCATGCTTTTTTATATACAAAGACTTCACTTTTATGTCGACAATATAAGAAAATCAGAACATTTTCATTTTGTTATAAATACAAATCACTAATGGAAGAACTATGATTTTTAGTCATCAGAATTTTAAGTGCCATAAAGATGCTGGTGCTTACTAAATAAGATTCCTTAGCACCTCATAGATATCTTGTTATGTACATGTTGAGATTTCATTACAAAACCTTGTTTACTCTGAGGCAGCTAAGACAAAGGGTTGAATCTTTTAGAAAAAGATTGAAAAAAAAGAGAAATCAAAACGGAAAGGTGATGGGGAAGGAGAGGGAGTTGAAGAGAGAGACGGAGAGACAGGGAGAGAGCTAGAGAGATAGGGAGACAGAAGGCAGAGAGAGACAGAGAAAAAAACAAAGGAGAGACAGACAAAGATATTGAAATTGAGGTGCTGAGCTTTAATGACCTTCTGCTCCTGCCCCCAAGTCTGGCCATATCAGTGTAAATAATAAATGATGTGGTGTCATGCCTACTTTGCCTTTGCTTGGAAGGAGCTGTGGACTTACTCCTTGGATGACTTCTCATACCTTGATGATGTCATGTAAATTTATGGTTGTAAATCTATATAATAATGACTCCCTCTTTAAGAGACCCTTTTCCAGAATTCCAGGCTTATACATCCAGCTGCCTACTCAACATCTCTATTTGGATGGCAGGTGGCATAATAAGCATAACACGTCAAACTGAGCTCTATCTCCTGGTCCACGCTCTCACCCAAAGAGCCCCTCTCAAAATCATCTCACCTCAGCTAGTGGCAACGTCATTCGTCCACCTGCTCAGATCAAAAACCTTGAAATTATTTTTGTATTCTTTCTTTACAATTCCACATCTGATCCTCCTGGCTCTCTCTACTTTTAAAATGTATCCAGAATCCCACTCCCTCTCACCACCTCCATTGCTGCTACTCTGAACCGGGTCAACAATCTCTCATCTAGATTACTGCCCTTGATGCCCTTCAATGTATTCTCAACCAAAGAGTAATCTTCATGGAATGTATGTCAGATCAAATCACTCCACTTCTCAGAACTCCCCAATGGCTTTTCATATGCCTGAAAATAAAATCTAATAAAGCCTATTACATGTCTTCTTTCTCCTGTTATTTCTATAGCCACATCTCTAATGACTCCTGCATTTTCTTATCCCACCATACACATAGTAGTTCTTGCTATTTCCTTGAACAGAGCCATCAGAAGTCCTTTGCATTGCTGTTCTATCGGCCTAACTGCTTTTCTACCCACCTATTTACTTCCCCTTGATCTTTACTCAAATGCTACTTTTTCAGTAGGTTTTCCCCTGACCACCCTATGTAAAATTACAGTGTTAATTTCCCAACGTTCATTGCCCTCTTTGTTGATTTATTATTCTTTGTAACACTTACCATGTAGTGTTCTATACATTTAATCTATTTATTTAGTGTCCTAAGACAGCAGTCCCCAACATTTTTGGCACCAGGGACCAGTTTTATGGAAGACAATTTTTCCACAGACCGGGGCGGGGGTTGCGGGGGATGGTTTGGGGATGATTCAAGCACATTACATTTATTGTGCACTTTATTTCTATTATTATTACATTGTAATATATAATGAAATAATTATACAACTGACCATAATGCAGAATCAGTGGGAGCCATGAGCTTGTTTTCACTTGCCACTCACTGATAGTTTTGATATGAGTCTGCAAGCAATTGATTAAATATGGTCTCTGTGCTGTCAAACCTCTCTGCTAATGATAATCTGTATTTGCAGCTGCTCCCCAGCACTAGCATCACTGCCTCAGCTCCACCTTAGATCTTCAGGCATTAGATTCTCATAAGGAGCATGCAACCTGGATCCCTTGCATGCGCAGCTCACAGTAGGGTTCCCACTCCTATGAGAATCTAATGCCACCACTGATCTGAAAGGAGGTGGAGTTCAGGTGGTAATGCGAGCAATGGGGAGCGGCTGTAAATACAGATGAAGCTTCACTTGCTCACCCGCCAGTCACCTCCTGCTGTGCGGCCCAGTTCCTAACAGGTCACGGACTGGTACCAGTCCATGGCCTGGGGGTTGGGGACCCCTGTCCTAAGACAATACAAACTCTACCAGTCAAGAATTTTGTCAAGGACTTTTAACTGCTTTGTTCATGACAGTTTTCCAATGACTAAAACATTTGTTGAATTGAATAAAAAGTCAAGGAAAGACCGGACCTCTCTGTAATCCAGGTAATCTGCTACTTAGATTATTCACTCTGTTAATATCCCCCTGAGGGATGGCTTTTCCTGAAAGGAAGTGAGATCAAAGACTCAATCGTCATAATAAAATATTAATGTTTATGCTTATTAAGAGAGATAAGTAGAATTTTATCATTAACAAAGCCATTTTAGACTATAATTTAAATTGTCTTTTCCCTCAATGTGTAATCTTAAAAAAGAACTCACAATTTTATGTTTCTGTGCAATGCATTATTGGTTGCAATTTGCTTTTCAGTTACTTTTAATATGATTAAATAGTTAGCTAACCATGATCATGCTTCCATACAAATTTTACACCCAACTGTGAATCACAGGCTAACTCTAATAATTTAATGGGTGCTGTCTATGTAACGCTATCAGAGATGCACCCTGCTGAGTGTTAAATAACTCAGCTTCTGTAAATATAGCCTTACATTTTCTAATTTGAAGGCAAAATTAGACTTCAATGTGTCTAAATGTCACCAATAACAGTAATTAGCAGTTACATTAGTTTATTGAGAATTAGTTGATTAGGATCCAATTCGATTTTTAAATCATCATTGCAAATTATTAAGCTCTATTTTCAAGAAACATATTTTACATCATTAATGACCCAAAGAAGTTGTGGAGGGTAACGATTTTTTTTTAAGAATGACCTCGAAGAGAACTACTTTTAGTTTGCCTATTCACTGAAGA
Source organism: Leucopleurus acutus (assembly GCF_964270905.1). Taxonomy (NCBI): domain Eukaryota; kingdom Metazoa; phylum Chordata; class Mammalia; order Artiodactyla; family Delphinidae; genus Leucopleurus; species Leucopleurus acutus. Next base: position 94,464,290 of record NC_139149.1, read on the forward strand.
ATCACTCATATAATTAACTTGTCTCATCTTTTTCCTGAGTTATTCAGATGTGCAGTGAGAAAGGTAATGGCAGGTACAAACTCCTGGAATCATCTCTAAGTCTAACCATACAGCACTGTCCTCATATGTTACACAGCCTTGATTATGCAGTAGAAAAGTTTCTTATAACATATGAATCCAAGAGTTACATATCGTTTATTCTTAAGGCATAATATTTTAGAAACTTTATACTGCATTTAGCTAAATTACTTCACTTGTAGATAGAGTAGCCTACATAGGATAATTAATATTTTCTAAAATACTTCCTAAATTCTACTAACTGGAATTTTCATAATGTATATTGTTATTCAAGCTCCAGTTTGCATCCATTATCAGTATGACACTTAATGTGGAAGCTATATAAATAAGAGAAAGCTTTCTTTTTACTTTCCTATTAGATATAGATTATTTTTTCCCTAAGACTAATATATGCTTTGTTAAATTTGAGAAACAAATGAAGTAAATTTAACAATTCTCACCCCTGCTAGAAATTATATATGATTTCTAAAGAGGCTAACATGTCCAACCACTTGTGTTTTTATACACAGAAATATCTACATATCTAAAAACTGGAAAAGTACAAAAAGTTGAAAATTGTATCTCCTCTTAATACAAATTTCAGACTTTATTCACTTCACAAAGAGGTTTTCAACAAAAAGAAATGATCTAAGAAAAAAATGGGAACTTGACAGAAGTCCTTTCTTAGATGAATTTTGATCTATATACAAATCATTGGCAGTGAGGAACACATATATATCTTGAAGAGTTAGAAAATATCATTTATTATTTCTTCGTTCTATAGTAAGTCAATAGGAAGACACAAATTCTCAAGATAACAAATCAAACACATTGAAATCTCCGTACTTTGGCATGATGAATTCTGTGTGATGGCAGTGTGCCTTCTAAAATCAATGCCTGTGTTTACTGATGATTTTGTCATACACTCTAGCAGAATCATTACCTGAAGGAGGAATGCCCAAAGAGATACTTTAAATTTGAGAATTATTTTTCTCTGTTCAGCTGTTGAACTGCCTCTCAGGAAACCAGTAATTTACAAAGTGAAATTAAGCAAGGTGACTCAATTACGTAGCTTTATGTTCCAGTTCCTGTACATGCTTTAAAAACGCATGTTAAAAATCATTTTACTCCTTAGTAGTCAGCAAGAGCATAAGTAACCCACAACGGAATTTCATGGTGTGGATTCATGGTCATGCAATATGCATTGCGCCCTCTGGAGTTCCAGGGATCGCTGACAGTTAAATCATAGTGGTTATGTTGAATTCTGAAATCTCATGACTATATGAATACAAATGTGATTTCATGTAACCAGCAAGACTTTGAATTTGAGAGATGCCAGAAAGACAGAGACACAATCAAATGACAACATTCTGTCCCTAAAGTATTTAGGTGATGCCTATGGGAACTACAGATTTTCCTTCACACTTCAGAATATTGTGAATTGAGAAAAAGTGCTAGAATTCTTAATTTTTCTTGTATCATATATTTGGAAAATCTATCACATGGGTTACAGGAGCAAACAAAGATTTTCCTAACAAAGACTCTCAGGAACCTTAAGGGGTATGGGAGGAAAACGTGTGGAAAAAATAACCACACTCTTTTTACCACAACTTGGAATCAGTGGAGTCAAGAGACCTCATCCATACACATATACACAGACATACTCACCTTAGTAAACTTCAAATTCTCAAAGGAAATCTAAATTTTTGTCTTGTGCCAGTAGCATGACTAGTTTTAAGAATTAAAGCAGGCCCCATCCTCCTTTTATTTGCCAACAGTAACTCATTTTGTAGTCTCCTTATGATATGAAATCAAACACCAAGGTTCACCTGCTTCTATTATGTAAAGCATTCTCATTACAACTGAGAAAAGAAATGTAAAGTATGTGCAGCTATTGTAATCTGCCATTAGATACAAAATGTAAAATGTTAAGAATTTTACTGCTCAAAATTTTTCCATCTTTCATCCATTTGCAGAAAAAAAAATTCAAAGAAAAGAAAATGATAAAAGGTCTGAATTTCTCTGTTGTAAAACTGAATTCAAACTTTTTTCTACTTAGAAGCATATTTATCAAATAACTGGAATAACTTGCTATTTACTTATTCATGTTTCTTGTAGGAAAATAACAATGTTGTTTCTAAGTCTCACAGGACTTTTAAAAAAGGCTAAGACCTTAGAAGTAAGGATCTGAAACCAAGTTATGACCAGAAGAAATTATGAATAAGATGATGTTGATGTTCTGCCTGGTGCCCTCCTGTTTTCAGTTACCACCTCCTAGCATTCCACCTAAACTCCAGGTGAAAGCTTCCCTAGGTCCATTACCACCACAGATCTCTGATCTCCAAACACCTTTTTAATCCTGGGCAACACATAGGTAGGGAAGGAAAATTCTGCAGTATCAGTATCTGCTTATTTTGAATACATAATCTTGCCTTTCCCTGGAATTCTAAATTAGTGATATCAAAAAAATCCCTCCCATTGAAACTAGAAAACTAACAAATTCTTATTAATACTTCTATTAAGGGAAAATGTAATAAATAAATGAAGGAAATAACTAAGAAATTTATACTTACAGGAATAAAAACATGCATAAAGCTAATGCTAAAAGCTAACATTTATTGATCACATACTGAAGTTCAGGCTCTAGACAAAGTATTTCCATATATTTCCTAATTTACACATATTGGATCCTGAAACAGATGTTAATATTATTTAGATAAGGAAACATAGTATTAAAATTATACTTGACCCAAGCTCCAGAGCTAGGACTTACTCCCATGCCTCTCTGATCCCAAAGTTCCAGTATTAATTATACTTTAGTACTAGATACATTGCCTTAACACTTATATATTTATATTTATATATACTGGTGAGAAAATAAAATAAATAATTCTTTCTTGGTATGTTCCAGAAAGTTTTCAGATATGTTAGGACCTAGAAATGATTCTCTGTTGAGAATCTTGCACGATGAATAAGAAATTCAATACATGCCCAAGACAACAGAGTAATTATAATCGTAAAAGCAAAGAGAAGATGTGCTATAAAAATTTGTCATTGTGTATAATATAGAGAAGATCAGAAACTGATGAATAAATTAGTACATGTAATCTCTAAAAACCAGTTTTTAGACCAGTTTCTAGTTAACACTGGCAGCAATATAAACAGGCCATGAGGGCTTCCCTGGTGGCACAGTGGTTGAGAGTCCGCCTGACGATGCAGGGGACGCCGGTTCGTGCCCCGGTCTGGGAAGATCCCACGTGCCGCGGAGCGGCTGGGCCCATGAGCCATGGCCGCTGAGCCTGCGCGTCCGGAGCCTGTGCTCCGCAACGGGAGAGGCCACGACAGTGAGAGGCCCGCGTACCCCAAAAAACAAAACAAAACAAAACAAAAAAAAACAGGCTATGATAAATAAAAAAACTCAGAAAAAGCAATCACTAAGATCTTAAAACCAAACTGAGTCAATACATTTAGAAATTTAAAAGTTTATATCAGTTATAAATCATATAATGAAAGTAAAAAATATAACATCATTATACAAATAAAAGACAGAAAATTTAGAAAGCCACAGTATCTCCAAAGAGCCATAGCTGACATTCCTCAAATATGATAAGAAAATATAGTAATTAAAAGATTCAGCTTGCTTACACAGATAAGATGGATTTCTCCAGGAGAAATGCACTAAAATGCTCTTAAGAGAAAAAAGAATGAAGAAAAGAATGAATAAAAGAAATAACTAAAAGAAATAAAAGAAATAACTACTAAGTAACCATATGACTAAGTAGCCATATGATCCATCTCTCAGAGACTTCCTTTCTTCTCTCTGGGCCTCAATTTCTCTACATTACATTCAAGTTTTAAATACCACAGTTTTACAGACTTTTCTTTGCCTTTTTCGACATGTAGGGAGATGTATAAGTGAATTCTATCTGTATTGATTTCAAATAAGAACAAAAGTTAACATTAACACATTAAGACTCACACCATACTTGTCTGTCAACCTTAAAGTAGCAATGCCACAAACATATTTGGAATGGCCAAGCCTTTCTCAAACAAAAAATACTTTAACACACTAAGACTTGAAATGGAAAATCTGAATGCCTCATCATTAATCGTAGCAGGCGAAGAGATGTAGGCAGAACACACCAACGACAAGACGCGTTAAAGGTCAGGCAAATGAAAAGTTATGAATATAAACACTAGAGTAAAGGCTAGGGACCCCAGGCCAACATAAAAACCAGGGGTGGCTTGTGAAGCAAATCATATGATCTCAGGGTAAGATAACTGTCAACAGTAAGGAGATCTAGAGAAAATGATCAAAGAACAGAAGAAAGGTAAAAGAAGCCTTGCATGGTGTCCATCCTTGGTGGTCTTTTCTCATTCACTCATCAAGAATACTCTTAAACAAATTTGGAAAATAGAAGGTTACTAAGAACAGCTGTCTGCTGGAATTTAACCGAGCTCGCTGAGACACAAGCATTTCCATTACTCTCACCAGCTTTCAAATTTGAGGAACACAGATCACACGTAATGGTCTTAGCTGAACTTGGCAGTAAACTTACACAGTGGTTTATGTAACAATTTTTAAGTTCTAAGATCTGTGATAACTAGTATTCTGCCTTCCTTTGTGATATAAATAGAAGACTCTCAGAGGGTAATACACCTTTTAATCTGTGCTCTTCATATACTTTAAGTCCTGGTATATAGAAAACTTAAGAAAACCAGGAAGGTTGGTCAAAAGTAGGTTTTTAGGAGACACTCATTTTTCTGGCCAACCATGATCCCTCCTACTAAAGAGTCTTAAGTTTTCCCTACTATCCACAGTATAGAATAATGTTCAAATGCCTTTATAGATCACACAAGGCCCCCCATAATCTGATTAGTGTCTACCTCTTAGGCCTGATTCTCTAGCCAATTTCTGCCTTGCTCTCTGTCTTAAAAACACCATATTGTGTGTTCACTTTTGCCCACACCATTCTATTTCTTGCCTTCATGCAGTTTTTTTCTATGGTTCCCTCTATTTAGAACACATCCTCCTTGTCTTTATCTGATTATTTTATTTAACCTTTAAAACTGATCTAAAATATCAGCTCCATCAGGAAGCCACCCTGATATTTCATCACCATTACTCCCTGGTTCACTAGTGAACCAACCCATTTGCAACTTTTGCTTAGGTAATATTCTAGGCGTAAACTTATACTATCTTCTGCATTATTTCATGAGTATCAATTTGAGCCTCTTCAGAGTTTTATGTCTATGACACCAATCCTAAAGTGACTGTTTATTTTCTTCTAGAATAGCACTTACAATTCAGATAATATCCACCAGGTAAACTTAATGTATTTTTATGTCTATAAGGACAGATGTGATGTAGCATTGTGTAATGGGAATTAAAAATGTGTTTTGGAACCAGGCTTAGATTCTACTCCTAACTCTATTACTTGCTCTTATAAGCTTTGGTAAGTTACTAATCATTTTCAGCTGTTTTCACACCTATAAATACAGAAGAAAAATACCATTATCATTGGCTTGTTGTAAGATGTTATATAAAAAGCAACTGGCAAAATGCCTGGTGAACAAATATTATTGATCATTTCCTTTCAACTGTAAGCTCCTGGAAGAAAAGGGATGATGACTTGTGTTTTTTTTTTTTTTTTTTTAACACCTTCAACAATTAGCAAGCACAGTATGTAATATAATATGAGTACTTTGTGTTTGTTGAATGAATAAATAATTATGAATAAATAAACACATATACATAAAAATGCATCATTAGTAAATTATGTTTCTATAATCTCAAGTTCTTAAAATAAAGTATTTCCTAAATAGTATCGACTAGAAAAAATGTTAAGCAGTTTTTAGCAAAATTAGTTAGGACATGGTTGAAAGAAAGCCCAAAGACATGAAATAAGTTAAATGTCTTCTTGCTTACACAGGAGTTCCCAGAAACTCATCACTTGCATCTGTATTCTTCATCCTATGTTAACTGTTCTGGCAAAAGAAAGATACTTATTATTACATCATACCGAAGGCAGAGGTTTATAGGTTCCCAAGCCTATTCATAAAAAAAAAAGTATTTTATAAAAATCACCTATAATTTCAACATTAGATATTCTGTCCTTCAGTTTTTAATCCATATTCATACATGATTTTTCTACAACATAGACACTATTTGTTTTCTTTTTTGCAGTACATATCATATAGATTTTCTATGTTAATGTGTGGTTTTCATAAATTCTACATTAAAGGCTAAAAAATATTAATTACATTGAGGTGATGTACCAAACTTATTTAAACATTTCCCTACTAGTAGATATTTCATAAGTAAGATGCAATCCAATATAAATTGTTCAACAAGAACCTCCTTTGTATGGAGGACAAAAAAATCCTGCCTTCTGTTCCATGTAATTTTCTTTAGGAAAGAGAGAATGGTAACATCATGATTTGCTAACCCTTGATGTACATTTGTTGTACAGAATACAACAGAATACAGAATATGATAACGAGTTTGCAATTCAAATAAAATCCAAAGGGAAATCAAAGAGGATTCATGTGAGCCATATATAATAACAACACCATCTCTAACTTCTTCAAAGAGAAGAGGATGTCCTAAAGCAGACAGGGTAGTTGAAAACCTAGCTTATCCTTCATTTTATAGAAAAAGAAAAGTTCAGCAGATTTAGGTTCCATATTCTTACTAGTTTCTCTAAATCTGGTAATTTTACCACTGGAGTAATTATGATTTAAAATTAGTTAAACCTGAAGTGCAAATATTGGATGGAAGTGATAAACAGTAAGTCTAACCCATATATCTCTATCTAACATATCTGAAAAGAGACAGTATGGCTTAGTCAATTATTTTATCAGGAAAAAATACAAAAGAAAGAGAACTAATTGGTATCAAATTTTTCAAAATATTGAAATAATACATTCCACCTAAAGTCTCTAGCTAATTCCTCTAATTTGTCCTCCAAAGACCTATTCTTTCTCCTTTTGAAAAACTGTGACTTATTAAAGTAATTAAGACTAATAATTAAATTTCCCCAGAAACATTTTCAGTATGGTCCTGTCTTTTATCACTGGCTATTCTTTGCACCATGGAAAATGTTTTCCATAAACATCATCTTTGCATTTCCTTAAAAGTAAGTTAGTGTCCATTGTGAGCATCTTGCCTTTCATTTGTATGCATTTAATCCAATTTTTAAAGAAGGAATAAATATAATAAGCACTATGATAGAAGTTTAAGAGTTATAAAAGTAGTAAGAAATTCTATGAATGTTTTAATAAATATTCTAGCAATGGACCAATACAAGTAAAAGCTAACTTTCTATCACTTACGTAGCACATTAAATATCTAACTCCTCATGAAAGATGTATATATATATTCAACATGTGTGTATGCACTGTACAATGTTTTTTTGCTAGTTGCAAACATTTCTTTCTTTTGCTTGGCTTTTTAAATGCCAAAAACCTTACACAGTGTCTTAATTATTTTCATATGCTTATCTGAGATTTTTCACAGAAAAAATTAAGTGCTTCAGAAATGGTTATTGAATTGAATGGAATCACACCATCATTTGTCATGAAGTATAATTTAATATCACATAGAATCTGATGTTAAGCTATCTTGTTTCAGACTCAAATCTAGTGGCTTCAGAGATGTCGGTAACGGAATTATTCAAAACATTCCATCATGAGAAGGGTCAATTAAAATATGGCCCCTTTACCATGATCTCTAATATAAGATGAGTTCCAGTTTGCAGGCACACTTTCAAGGGATACTTGCATGCAAAAAAAAAAAAAAAAAAAAAAAATTGTAATGCTTTTAATCATTCAAGTCTAAATTTTTGTTCCTGGGGTTTTGTGTACTAAACAGAGTTTATTTCTAAGGGAGAAGACTGGAAGAGATATGCATGTAAATTTAGTATTAGAATGAATTCCAAATAAATGCCAATATAATTCAGAAAATCAAACTATTTCTAAACAACTGGTAAAAGATTCATTTTGACTTCACATTTGCTAATCACACAAGATGTTACAGAATACCACCATTTGTTATCTACAAAGCAGAAGAACAAATGAATAAACTGTATCCAGCCATGTGTATAATCCTCCCTCAGTTGATCCTCAGTGCATTGTACCATAGTGGGAGTGTGGCTTTTTCTGCCCCTTCTCTGTAACGTATAAAAGGTATTAACTTTCACTTAAAAAAGAAATAATGAAAGAAAGAAAAAGCAGCTTCTGTTTGTACATAAACACCAGGCATGGAGATTCTATACTGCATCCTAGGAGAAGCCAGGGAGCCAAAATAATGAGCTTAAAACCTCAGAAATCTGTGTCTATGATTCAATTATTTGAAAGCAGTTACTAAATAATCTCTTACATGATACCAACATATTTTACTTTGTAATATGTGCTACTTTGTTTATCCACCCCAGAATTCTGTCTTTATTTTACTTGCTGTTAAGCTCTTTGCTCAAGGTTTTACAGCTTCATCCTCTTACACTCCCAGATTCTCTTTCTATTTGAGTTTGTAGCATGTGGCCACTGAGGTTACATTCACTTCTCCTCTTTCATGTTTAGCCTCATTGCCTCAAACTTTTCTTCTCACTGAATACATATGAGGTCATTTATCTCTTCATATTTCTATTCAGTCTAAGTGCTGAATTTGTGTGTGTACTTTTTATCTTTCTCTCATTTTTCTCTAAATCATTAAAATGTTCAGATTTCTTTTCCCAGCGCTTATTTCTTCTTTACTACTGAATAGCACAGAGCATCACCACTATGTATTACTTTGAAAGAGATTTACTCACCAATTTATTGTACCTTAGAAATGTACTTCCAGTTTTTTATGAAGTCAGATGCGCATTAATCATCTACGGTGTCATTAGCAGAATTATTTTATTGCCAATGATAAATATCAGCTGACTTCTAAAATTCTGATGGTGGGAAGAGGTACAAAATACATCAGACACAAGCTACTTTTGATAATTTATGATGAAAAATACCTCAACTGCTATAATAAATAAAATTTATTGAAAGAAAAATATAATTAAGTCAAATGTGCCTTTTTGTTCGAAGAATTAAGGCTATACTTAATTATATATAGTGTTCCCCAATGAGATGATACTGATAAATATCACTTCAAGTTACACTTGCTACCATCTATTTTCAAAACTGTTTTTAATATATTTCATACTATTGGTTTTTATTATTGCTTTTATTTTAATTGTCAAAATTTGCATTATTTGCATTACTATTATTATTTACCTAAGCTGTTTTATAGACTATATTCACAGTGCATTAACTTTTGCACTATTCACAGTGCATTAATTTTTGGCCCTCAAGAGCAAAAGGTATAAAATTCTGTCTACTGATCCATGACCAACATGAAAAATCACATTCACAGGTATAAAATATTTAATTTATTCACGGGTATAAAATATTTTCAAACAGGTATGCGGACTAGATATCCCACTGTCACAAATTTTGTAATTATAATCATTCCTAATTATAGGCATTAATTTATAATACATCCATAATAGACACACCGTAGATTTGGAATATGTGAGGTTTTTTTAAGCGTATTTTAACACCCACCTCTTTCTTTCCCATTCAAGAAATCATTAGCAGAATGAGAATAGTTATGGGAATAACCTTGCCTATACTTTAATTTATTTAAAAAGAAGTAAACCATTAAAAAAAAATTGGCACTTAACTATTCCTGGTTACAAATTACTTGGGACACACTTCAGAGGTGATTATGACATTAGCTCGGGAACTGCTAAACTAGGGTTTTATTTCAAACCCGACAGAAGTCAGGAACAATGGTAGTAATGATCTAAATGATAACAGTGTTGAATCTGGTTATATCAAATAAAGTCCTTGTGGTAAGCAGAATAATGACTCCCAGAGATGTCCAGGTCCTAATACCTGGGATTTGTGAGTATGTTAAATTTACATGGCAAAAGGGATTTTGCAGATATGATAAAATTAGGGTGCTTGAGATGTCACAGTGCACTGGATTATCTGGGTGGGCCCAATGTGATCAAAAGAGTACTTACAAGGGAAAGTGAAAGACAAGAAGTTCAGAGTTAGAGAGGGAGATATGAGGAAGGAAACAGATTTTGGAGTGATGAGACGGCTGGCTGAGCACCATAAACCAAGGAATGTAGACAATTCCTGGAAGAAGCTGGAAAAGACCAAATGGATATTTTCCTAGAGCTTAAGAAGAAAATCAATGCTGTTGACACCTTAATTTTAGCCTAGTGAAACCCACTTGGACTTCTGACTTCCAGAACTTTAAGATAATAAAATCTGTGGTTTTAAGCCACTGAGTTTGTGGTAATTTCTTACAGCAGCAATAACAACAGTCTTTAAACAGTGGAGGCATATTAGTATACACCAAATATGTCTCCTGAAGCATCTGACTTACTGCCTAAAAAAACTTAGTTGGTAGTGACTCAATTCCAATGCTAATTCAGGGAGAAAGGAAAAAGAAGCAAGACAAGATTAAAAATCTTGGGACAAATAATATATGAATATTTGCCTTGTATAGATGGAGATTTAAATGACCACTTTCTTCACCAAATTAAAACCATCCATTTGGTTTTTTTCTTCCTATTTTCCCCTACCTGCTACATAAAAGGACTCTTAATGAATGAGAATAAGTGAAAATTTAGGTAATGAGAAGAGAAAGTGGATAAATAAAGAAAGTAAATAATTGATATTATTTCCTTTAAGAATAAAGCTAGTCACGGTCTTAGTTACATTAACTTTATCTATATAGTGATTTTTACTTAATTATAATCTATTTCCATAGTGATTATCACTTCTACAGAAAACTGTATCTATTTAATGAAAATGACCAATTCCAATTTTTTAGATAAAGATCTATCTCACAGTTCCATTCTTTCATTTTAAAAAGTATGGATCCTTCTTACTTACATTCTAAATCATGAATTCTTTATTATATGATCATTCAGCGGAAATATAAAGCAATAGTACAGAAAGTGTTTCCCAGTTAGTACTATATATAACATACTTTTACACTTACAAAATAATACATTATATTCCTGTTATAGTTCTCTCCAGGAATTCTTCAATTAAGCGACACACTTTAAAAAGAAAAAATTTTTGTTATACATAGTGTTATATACTGGCTGTACACCATTCATGTAATACAGTGTATTTCATAATAAACAAACTCATTCATTGCATGTTAAAATAACTGATATTAAATAGAATTAAGTGATTTAAAATATCTTCCAATGGAATTGACTGAATTGGTATAAACATCGCCTGCTCCTAGGTAAGGGCCTCCTTTCCTTCATCTAATACCCCATCTTTACACTTTTTTGATGCAGTACAAAACAAATTACATAGTGATCAGTAAATATGGGGGATTAAAATAGAGCAGCTCATTTCTTTTTTCTTTTCATTAGTTCATTAGTTGGTGTTTCTGCCTGGTCCCCATTATATAAGCCTGACCAATAGAGGTAAACAATGATCCTTCCCATATAATACTAGATAAATACTCAAAAGACATTATAAATCACTTCCGAATGCTAAGGAAATGTTGCTAGACTGAGGCCTATAACCCTATAGATTAGCAGAGAGCTAGATGGAATTGAATATTTAATTGTACATAGTTTTACACTTATATTCATATTTAAAATTTGAGTCAGGAATGTAAATGCACAGCAGTCTCCCTGTAAGTCTATATTATGCTAAGCAAAAGGCAGTTTCATTGTTTTAATAAAACTATAGAGTCTCAGTACATTAAGCTTGTGAATTAATCAACAAATACTAATTGGGGTGATTACTATATCCTAGGCACTCCAATATGCAATAGAAAGTCGAGAATAAGGAATATTTTAAATAAAAGAGAATAAGAAATGAATCCAGCCTTTTTATTTTACAGTCCAGCTGCTGAGAAGACCATGACTAAAACATATCAATATAATTGTTGAGGACTATGCCACACATTTTGTATATGAATGGACTACTAATTTTTTGTGGTAAGGTTGAAGAATATTCCAAAGAAAAGTTGATATTTGAGCTGTGTTTACAAAATAAAAGTATAAAAAAGGAGTTCTAACTGTGTCTCATAATATTGTAAAAAATCATCAACTACTTGCTTAAACTCTTTGGTATCAAATAGAATTAAGTGATGTAAAATATCTCTCAATATGGAATTGACTGACTTGATATAAACATGACCTAGTCCTATATAGAGGCCTCCTTATCTTCAGCTAATACCACCCACTGTCACATTATTGGATGCAGTACAAAACAAATTACATAGTGATCAGTATACCGGGGATTAAAACAGAGCAGCCTTTTTTTTTTCATTAGTTCATTAGTTAATAAATTTTAATTTAGTATTAAGATTAACACCCACCCAGTTTATCTCCAATAGTTTTATTTTTAAAAGCCCAACTATTCTATAAAAAGAAATTTAAGCAAAAGTGGGGAACACATGTTTAAGAAATGTCACCAACTTCACCCAAAATTATTAACTCCAGCATCTGAAGTAGTATCCCAATATTTTCCAACATTTAAGTACAGCTGAACTTCAACCATGCAATAAAATACTATACTTCAGACTTAAGCATACATTCCTTTCATTTCTGTCTAGTTGCTACAGGGCACAGCTATTCATATCTACAAAGACTGTTGGATTTACATGTGAGGGGAGAATGGGTTGAAATGAAGGTTGCATCACAAGAGAAAGCATGAAGCACAATAGAATAGAACAAGAGAACGATTGTCTGAGGCACCTCTTTCGTACACTGCATGGATTGTGAGTGTCCAGCTCTTTTTCAGATATTTATCAAGGGCAGTTAACTACCATTCTTTTTGTTGTAGAAAATAAATGGATAGGGGTGGGGAAAGATGTCATGAGTAGGGAAGAAAGTTATGTGTGGAATGAAGGGGGAGGATGATGGGAGGGAATAACTTACCAAGGTTCTTTAAATCATGCGAGTTAATGACCTTGCACATTTTATTCACACTTACACTTTCCAACCTCCAGAGAGACTTAAGACTTGTGACAATGTCAGAGTCTGTAAAAATTAAACTATGTCTTTTAAACTCAAAAGTTTAAAACAGGTAAAAATAAAATGGGTCAACCTTGTGATATATTTGTAGAGGAAAGGAGAAAACATATTTGTGCCTGTAATTTTTGGTATCAAAATTGCAAATGTTTTACAAACCACTATATACATCCAAATGTGTAAGTGAATATGACCAAGAAATTGAGAATAAATTTACCTTTCCTCAATATATAAGTTAATAAAATTTAACTCAGGATAACAGGAATGCATGGGAGAATGCTACTGGGAAAAATCATACTTAATTGAAGAGACCAGTTAGAGTCTAATCATTTTAACACATTCAAAAGACTTACATGTTTACATATAAATTTTAACATGTGGATATATACCAATATGTATGAATAAAGTTTAGAATCAATATTTTACATGCATCTCAGAAACTTACTCTAAATTTACAAACATTTGAGCAATTGATTCCTTTCTACAAGACATGTCAACATGTTACACATATTAAAATAGAGATTAAAAAAATTAAAATTGTTTTTAAAATCTAAGTATTATCAGGACAAATCACAACTTTCTGTATTCAAGAAAATGTAAAAACGAGCTATACTAACTTAGTTCTCAAAACTACATAATGTTTAATAGAAAAATTTAGTTTTCCACTATAGTACACTTGAATTAGATAAGACTGTTTAAATTCCAGCTCTGACATTTTCTAGCTGGGTAACTTGGAGCCAATCACTTAACTCATCAGAGCTAAGAGTTTTTAGCTAGAAAACAAGGATGATATATACCTACCTACATGACTGTGTGAGGATTATGTAACTGTAAAATAACAGCTGTAACTCTATGGCTGCTAGTTCCAACGTCTTTTCCCTCACCCCCACCCTCATATAGAGTTTTAACCAGGAAAATCTACTTTGAAAAGAAAGACCCCTACTAATTTTCCATTTAAGGTCTATGGGACAATAAGAGATGTGCAAAGAATCTCAATAGAAGATAAAGGTTATACAAACTCCTTCTGCCTCCAACAGTTGATATTTTTAAATGCACACATGGCTATATCTACCAATTGTACTTATTGATAGAGCACGCAAGACAATTTCCAAAAGCAGAGAACATATGATTAATGTTCTAATTGTTAGGTTAGTGTTTTTTTTTTAATAAGGCTCTTATGTAAAGATATTTAGTTCATTGATATCCACCAATTGATATTAGCCTAATTTCTTTTGTTTTTGTGAGATTTGTGATAAGTAATTTGCTGTCTCTTTGTATAACAAACTTGGTATGGTTTCAACATTTCCATATGATTATTGTATCGGGGCTTTTTGTGGTTGTTTTTGTTATTTTAAAATTAAAAACTGTTTCTATCTAGCTATTGGATAAATGGATTTAAACACTGCAGAAAGAGATTAAGGAATGAGAATGAGGACTAATGGACTTTATTCATGTTTAGGATATGTAAACCTAATTTTATTAATATTTCAGACATTTCCAACACAGAGTATTAGAGAAAATATTTTCTGCCTTCCTTCCAAAATCACTGGGTGCATGAATTGCAAAGCTTCTATACGTCAACAGATGCAATGTTATTTCTTAACTTCTATAACTTACTATGGTGAGGCACTAGAGAGTTGACAATTTCTCTTCTTTTCCACTGAGAAGATAGACTAATTTAAGATGATTTCGCTTTCATACAACCCAAACATGCTGTCAGATTGAAAGACTCATTGGCTGCTTAGCATGAAAATGCCAATTTGAAAAGCTAGCTATTATCCAAGAGGTAGCCCCACATACTGATACATTTCAGAGAAACATTTTTATGCATACACTACCCACATGGTTAGAATCTGTATAAGAATAAGAATATAAAACTTTTGATTTGTGAGCTCCTGTAGAAAGGTGGAAATTATTTCCACAATAAATAATAGTTTATCTGTTTCTAAATAGCTTAATGATTCCCATGAGTCTATTATGAGAACCGTTCTTTAATCAAAACTTTTAACTTCTGGTAGATGTAACCACAATCTATTAACTGTATATTTCTTCCAGCACCAGCTGCTGGACCAAATCATCAAACAGGAGCAATGTAATAAGTATTGTGGAAGAGCACACTAACTATCTGTTGAAAACTTAGTCATTTTTACTTTCTTGGTCTGTCTCCATGTCAACAAGTGAAGCAGCTGGACTCAATTTTTGTTAAGACGTGTTTTGATTCTACAATTCTGAGTTTTTGTTTTTCTTCTTCTTTTTTTTTTTTTGTGATATAACACATCAGGAATAAAATGACCATTAACTCAGAACAAATTTTAGAGACAATAATACGTAGTATACGTTCTAAAACAAAATGCAAAGTGTCAATATTAAGACACTAAAAAATAATATTAATTTAGCAAGGCAAATTTTATCCAAGTTATGAAAAATTCTTAATCCTCCCTCATTTGGAGGTGTAATCATAACTTAATGGACCTTGCAGCTGTATCTGACATTGAGGACCTCACTATCTTTTTCTATTCATGAAAAAATAAGGGAATGTTTTTACACGACACTATTTTCTCATTCTTCTCCCACCTCTCTGACAATCTGATCACTTTCAAGGGGTTATTCTGTAATACCCAGTTGTGTTTTCCTGGTTGGGTTGTTTCAATCACCCATTATACTTCTTTCCATTCTCTCATTTGGTGATTTTATGCATTCTCTTGGTTTTAATTATCACCCATGTCCTGATGATTTCTAAAATTTATCTTGGGCTCCGATCTTTCCCTAAATTATAGACTCACATGCCTAGCTGCTTATCCACATGGATATCCCCAGGCATCTCAAACTCAGCATGGTAAATTTATCTCACGCTCCTAACCCTACACGACCTCTCATTTTGGTCGTCTCTATAGAAGGCAACAGCCTTTAGCCCTGAGACATCCAAAGAACTTTCTGTAATGATGAAAATGTCCTGTATCTGCACTCACTAGTACAAGAGCTAGTAGCCACATATGGCCGTTGAGCATGTGAAATGGAGCCAGAGAGGAAATGAATGAGAAAGTGAACCCTTCATTTTGGCACTTTAAATTCACCTGAAAGAAAAAATGTTTCAGTGTATACTAAATTCCTGCTGGTTTCCATTACCAAAGATGGGAGAGAAGGAAAAAGATTGTGGGTAAAACATAAACTATAGTAAAGAGAAAAGTCTAAACCTCAAATCAATCTCATTTTTTCAAGTTTCATTGGATAGAAAAATGAATGAAAAAAAAGTGCAAATTTTAGAAATTTTAGTAACAAAGCAATAAAGAATACCAGTTTCTGTTTTATCTTGTTAAGAATATAAGCACAAAAGAATATATTGTTAAATATATAACACTTATTCATTTATTTATTTGACAAATATTTATTGAGCACTAACTACATGCAAGGCACCATACTAGGTTCTGGGCACTGTGCAAGAAAACAAACAGATATCATCCTTGCCCCCAAGCATTTTTAATACAGTGGCTTCTCTCCCAAGCTGTCTTTCTTTTTTGGTTTAAAATTTAAGTTTATTTCACCCTTGAAAGAGAATGGGGAAAACAGAATCAGGGAAGTATAAGTACAAATATTTTTCTCTTGAGGAAATAATGTTTTATAAAGTAAACTGTAGTATACAGTTTCTTTATAGCAGTATTTAGTCCTTATTAAATCTAATGTTTATTTTATTTTATTTTATTTTTATTTTTTGGCCACAGCGCATGGCATGTGGGATCCTAGTTCCCCCACCAGGGATCAAAACCACACCCCCTGCAGTGGAAGGGCAGAGTACTAACCACTGGACCGCCAGGGAAGTCCCATAAATCTAATGTTTTTTATAGAAACCTTTTGGAATGAAAGAAAATGTAATTTCAAGAAACAGCTTCAGGGCTTCCTTGGTGGCGCAGCGGTTGGGAGTCCGCCTGCCGATGCAGGGTACATGAGTTCGTGCCCCGGTCTGGGAAGATCCCACATGCCGCGGAGCGGCTGGGCCCGTGAGCCATGGCCACTGAGCCTGCACGTCCGGAGCCTGTGCTCCGCAACGGGAGAGGCCACAATAGTGAGAGGCCCGCGTACCGCAAAAAAAAAAAAAAAAAAAAAAGAAAGAAACAGCTTCAAAACAATTCTCCTAACTCTCTAACATAAGATGAAATTGGTGTAAAGAATAACAATGAAATATACATTTAGAATAACCTATATAGATATACTTTTAGTTTTAAAATAACTACAACAAAACTATATCACAGTTGTCAGAAACTACAGCATGCCTTAAATAAATGTAAAGTATTTTTGAAGTACAAATACTGATGAGATAAATAAGGTACAAGATTAAGTGACAGGTAGAAGAAACTGAAATCTGTAAGAGCTGATTAATCATTACAGAATTATACTCTCAACTGATTGTTCTTAAGTATAAAAAGACTGAGTCTGCTGTTTATAAATACCACAGTGTTTCTTTCATTAGTTATCTTCTCTTAAAAAAAATAAAAAGAATACTGAGGTGATTAATTGTGAAGGTTAAGAAACAAATATTCTGCTAGGAGTTTTTAAATGCAAAACTAACTCATAATTAAAATAACAACAAAAAGGATAGAGTTATTTATACTTAAGAAATACAATTTTTGCAGGGCTTTTAAGGACCAGAAATGTATTTCTTCACTTTATATCAAAACATACGAGAAAAGATATATATCCACAAAATTAAAAGATAATCATTGGCAGTGTATTCTATAATGTGTTATCAAAAAGTACTTGTAAACTCTACTTTTCCTATTAACTAGAAAACAAAATTGATTATTATGGCATTTTTTTTCCTGAAGCTAAATGTTCCATATTTTACATATTCTAACTGTGCCCCAAAGTCTGTATAGTTCAATTCACCACACTATTCACTTCTTATAGTCATGCCAATGAAAATTTCACAAAGATGTATAATAATCTTCATTATACCAACTTCAAGAGGTAGAGTTACCTCAAAATAGCCCAATATCCTTTAATGACCCATCACAGAGTAAATATTTTTAAATGTGTGTATAAATAATTCCTGAAACTGTTAACTGTTTTAGATTAATCGAGACAGATGGTGTCTTTATTTTTTGGCTTCAAATATATTAGAATTTATTTTAAAACCATAAAACACAATCCAAACAAAATTCTTTAGGATTTTAGAATCCTCTGATCAGATCACATTTCCGTCCTCTTTCTACATGAATGTTTTCTGGTTTCATCTTTCTTTACCCAGCCATCTGCACTGCCCTTTAAATCATTTTGACTCCTCCTTTCTGGACCATTCCAAGATGTGTTAAATCTTCCTTAATATGTTACCACACAGAGTATCCTCTCAGCAATGGATACCCCAAGCTTTACACCAAGGTGATGATGAGTTTTATTTACTTTTAGTACCTTTTTTCATGATTGTCCTTTGATATCTCTAGAATTTATACTATTAAATCACTACCTATCAGCCTATTGGCATAATATGGCTTAATTATGTCTAAATCTTTTATTTTTAATACCTACCCACATTAAACTTTTTTCAATCAACTCAAACAATTTTTCCCTTGAATTACTTTTTCTTTGGCCAGAAATATTTGAAGTGACGAAAGTTTTGACGCTGAAGATGATTTAAAAAATAGGATACTGGCAATATCTATTTTTCCACAGAGCACTCTGGAAACACTACTGAGGTTTTTTTTTTTAATCATTCAGATGTAATAACGTTATTGCTTATTATATATAAAGTATTCACAACATAATTATCTTTTATTTTATGCCATAAAGTAATGGGAACTAATCAACTGTTCTTCTTGTCTTGGCTCCCAAAGCCATTTTTTTATAATTTATTTCAACAAATATTACTGGATACCTACTATATGTCACATACACTGTCATGTGCTGAGCACATAAGATAAAGCAGAAACATTCAGAAAGCAAATGAGTGTGAGCAAGAGAGAAAGGTTACAACAAAGAAGCGTGATACTATAACTGGTTTTGAAAGTAGCATTCAAAGGCTGCTAAATTCATTTACTTCTGGGAATGGGGAATCAGGAAAAGCTAATGATAGGCACTGTATTTTTAGTTGGGCTTTGAGAGTTATGTAAAAATCTGTACAAATCGCCTGGTGAAGAGAGGTGGAGCAAGAGGACGAGCAAAGAGGGTACACAGTTGAGAAAGTGTATCATTGGTTGAAGAAAACTGAATAACCCAGTGTGAACATAATAAAGGAATCAGGTATAGATATAGAGGAAGATGAATCTTGAAAAGCAGAATGCAGACAGGCTGTGAAGGACTTTCTAGATTGTGCCCGGAAGTTTGGACTTGATTCTCCAGGCAGTGGAGGTTTTTAGCGCAAGAGTCCACAGTCAGGTCTGCATTGGGAAAGTCACTCCGACACATGCAAGGTAGACTTCAGGAGCAGAGGGACCAATCTGGAGACAGTGGACAGTATTTCCAGACAAAAACTGCTGAGTGCAAAAAATACGGCAGTGGAAGATAAAAGGGAGAGAAGCAACTGAGCAGAGGAGGAAAAAATATAGAAACAAAATTACTAAAACTTGGAGACAAGAGGGAGACATGAAAAAATCAAGTATGACTCAAAGCTTCCCAGTTTAAGTAACAGGTAACTGAAACAGGAAAAAAAAAAAAGAATAATTTTCATGAGTGTCTTAGAGAGAACATATGCTGTTCATTTTTACATCTGTTGTATAACACAGGCATATTACAGGCATTTAAATGGCTGTGACCTGATAAGTTACATTCATTTTTGCAGTTAGTCATTTACTACAATCTCCATACTTTCACCCACAAATCTGCTTTTCCAGATAAACAAAGTATAAAAGTGTTTTAAGCATAATCAGATGTTTGACTGGTAAATCTGTACAGGATGAAGTTTGGGACCATATATCAGAATGCCTTGATCTTCATATATAAGGACACCATTAGTTTGTGTTCTTTGAGTTACGTTTTCTTGAATGCTGCTAGATTTGCACAGAAAACTTCCACAGTCTCACTTTCAGGTAGTTCTTCCCGCATAAAATACAACTGTACATATATATGTACATATACTAATCTCATTATTGAATAATTTTTATTATGAACAGAAAATTTATTCCATCTGCCATAGAATTTCTAAATTATTTTTAGATGTTAAACTTTATAGGCTTCACAGGAAAAAAACAAAAGATCCAAAATATTATTCTGCATTAATGTTCTCATATGTGGTATAATCATATAATATCCCAATACTGACAACCTAAGAAGCATAAACTAATTATTTTGTGTGTATTCCCAGTCAGTTTCATTCAATCAGCTGCACAACTCAGTTCAAAAGGTGATTAATTGGCCCCTGTTTCATATTGCAGAATTACCAGCCCACCTATGATACATGCAAAGACACTGAGAAATTTTAAATTTAAGCTTAATCAACTTCTCTAAACATTAAACATAAAGAAATAAGGGGACGGTTAATTGACATTCAAACCTTCCCTGAGGTAGAATAATTTCCCACTCGCTCTTACCCAGTGATACACTCTATACAATACCTGCCTGTCAAGAGTCAACACCTCTGGAGGTGGAATATAGAAACTGCCTCCTCTGCTCAACTAGTTGGAGTGATTCGACAAGGATTAGTTATGCATGAGAGGGTATCAGTAACCCCAGGAAGTCTCAAAATAATGACTTTCCTTCTTATCCTGCAATCCAATCATCTTAGCTAGGAGTGACTGAAATGTTTAATTATTACATGGAAATCAAGTAGGCTATTTTGTTTTACTTTTTCCACTATTGCCTTACATTTTTAAGTAGATTTTTTAACAACCTCCAAAAAATGTTGATATATTTTTATTATACTGAAACCTCTCTTTCTCTCTCTTTTTATGGGTGAGAGAATATTTCCAAACAAAGTTCCATTACAGTAGAATCATTTTGCAGTCATTTCAGGATTGTTGTTGTTGTTCTATACATTTATAAACAGGTAACAACAGGTTTTTTCATGGTATGTCTGAGATTAATACTTTTATAATTCAACATGGAAGCACCAGTTTAGCAGCCTGAGAATCAATGGGGGAATTTACCTTCCTATGATCATTTTCATATTTTAAGGCTCAAAATTTTCAAGGAGTTCTTGTTATAAAAGCACCAATTCCTGTCAAGTAGTAGTTCAATCTGACACAGAAGTACACTATAGACTTTAGGAAACTATGTCAGTTTCCCAGAAAGACATTTGAGTCCATCTGCCCAAAATAATGTTTTAGCAACCTACAGAATTTTGAATGTTTCTTTCTTCTCAAAACAAGTGGTGTTCAATTAATAATGATTTTTGCAAACAGCAATGATGTTTTACACACACTAGGCTGTCAAAATATTTGTTTAAATTAATTAGGAAAAGTTCACCAAAGTAGTGCAAAAAGGGCAACATGTGGCTAAGAAAAAAAGTTAGAAAGTAACATTTAAATTAATGCAAAGTGAGAGTCAGCAGACTATTGGAAATAATTTAGAATGATAGTCACACTAGGTTCTCACCTAGTTTTGCCACCATCTACCTCTGTGATCAGCCACACACTTAAACTAAATGTAAAAGTGAAGCAAACAGTATCATAATGCTGAAGAATGAAAACATGGAGGCTAGGAAATAAGATGTCTTGGTTCACAATCTAGCATTTATATTAACCTCTCTGGACATGTTTTCTCATTTAAAAGGAGAGAGTTGAACCAGACGACCTCCCTAGTTCCTTTTCATCTCTAGAACATTTTAATTCCATGAAGGGAACCACAAATAATGGCATGATCAAAATTGCTAAAGTTAATTCCTGAAAACTTCCTAAATTTGGTTTTAATTGAAATTTGCTGGAGAAGGCTAATATGAATAAGCTAACAGGGAAAGCAAATAGCAATAGCACCTGTTTGTTGAATGAATGAAAGAGGAAGCAGAAATAGAATACAATAAATTATATTTTATATATCTTTTTAAATTACCTAGTTTTGTCCCACAAATTATGCATGTGCCCACTGCATCCTAAAAAGAATCCTTTGAAAAATTTAGTAGGTAAATTACCCAGGATGACAAAAACATATAAAAGGTGAAGCTATGTTTCAAAGCCAAACATCTGGAGTCTAGCCCTGGCTCTTACCAGTAACTATCTGACTCAATCAGTGTCTTTTTCCTCACTTCCTATTTTCCTGCTTCTCCAGGCATCATTACCTCAGTATCCAATACCTTTTGTGCTTTTTACCACTTATACTTCAATTAATATCCTTCATGTATCTCAAATATACAGACTTTTTTATCACTCTCTTTTTCCTGCCACATTTTCTTTTCTAGCCTAGCTTGCTACAAACGTTTACTATTTTAAATTCCATATCTTGTATAAAAGTGATATAATAATGTTTAAATTAAATATAAAATGGAGACCGGACTTGAGAATTCCCTGAGCAGACAAAACCATTTAAGCCACCTAAACAAAACTAAATCTAGCTTATTTCATTAGCATAAGTGAAAATTTACTCAGGTTATTTCTTGTAAATGCCTCTGACAATCATAAAAGAAACAAGTCATATTCCTAAAAATGGTATAAGATAATTGCTTTTAACCAGTCCCCTGCGATCTGGAAACCCCCATCATAATAACCAATCACTGTAAAGGTTAACAACTTCCTCATTTCACTTTATAAGCCATTGTGTAACACTTCATGCCCCTAAGCTTTATATCAGTTTTTAGTTTTGAAAGCTTCCAGTTTGCAAACTATTCTTGTATGCACAATAAACTCTTACTAAATACTATTTATTGATTTGGTGGTTTTAATTTTGCTATTTCTGGAGTTTTAACAATAGCTAATAAGTTCAGCTCAGTACTATATCTAACCAACAGCAAAGAAATAACTAAAAATTTTAAGTGAAATTAGATATAAGAACCAGACCTACCAATTTCTACAGACCCTGGAAGGGTTTAAAGCACCCTAAAAATTCCCAAGTCTTTATTCTATTTTAAATAAAATATTTTATAACAATATTAAAGACACTACTATCTAATTCTAGGAGTTTAAAAATATTACGATTTCAACAACAGTGATTTCTTTTGTTGTCCTTTGAAACTGTATACTATGTTATCTGCATTAGATAATAAATTGCTTTTTTTGAAGGTAGGACTGAACACTATCGGCTTAAAAGGGAGTTACAGACATCCAACATAATTTAAAATTCAACATAACCATCTAAACATTATAGACACCTTAATAACTTATCTGCCATATTACCAATTTTTAAAAAAATTGATCAATGGTTACAATTGTGTCTTCTTAAGAAAAAAATTATTTTCTCTCTATTGTATCAGTAGGCCAATGCTGATTTGTAGATCGCTACAGGAATCAATCTTATTTTTCCAAAATATTAACTGTTTCAATATTTAATTTTTTAAAAAAGAAAGAGATGGATCAAAAAAACCAAACATCCCAGAAACAGAAATTTTCTTTATATCATGTAACTAAAGAAGAGCTTACACGGGCCTTCTCACTGTTGCGGCCCCTCCCGTTGCGGAGCACAGGCTTCGGACGCACAGGCTCAGCGGCCATGGCTCACGGGCCCAGCCGCTCCGCAGCATATGGGATCTTCCCAGACCAGGACACGAACCCATATCCCTTACACTGGCAGGCAGACTCTCAACCACTGCGCCACCAGGGGGGCCCTAAAGAAAAGCTTTTTAAAGTCTACATATAATGTAATGATTGCATTTTTCAACTAATAAACATCTCAGTATTCTAACTACTATAATTAGCATCATCTTACTATTTATAGATGTACCATAAAACAATGTTTTGAATGTTTAGGGTCAAAAATACTTCAATTCCCAAAATGAAACCATTATGCAATTTTTGTATTTGAATGTCTCTCAAAATAACATGGTTTCAGAGAATTAGGCACTTGGAAACACTTAGGGATAATATTAAATGGAGTTTTATTCCTATAGTAATTGTAAACCTCCTTTTAACGTTTGTCCTAATGATATAATGTGTACTACATATATATTACTGCCACTTTTTGACTATAACTGCTACTTCAGAGCAAAATGACTGTCACTTGTTAGCTGCAGCTGTAAAGAGATGTTAATATGTCTTGGTTTCCAACTATGCTTAGCACTACAAAAAGCTTTTCACATTCTCATTTCCTGGGTTACTGCTTTCTAAAGACAATCATTGCACAGATAAATCTCTTGCAGCTATTCATTGCATGTTAATGGTGTTAATGTTTTTAGGTTTTTTGGAGAATACTACCTCAGATTTGAGACCAATGTATTGATTTGTATATTTGTGTTTTTAAAAATATACATGCAGATTCTCAATGCCTTCCATAACCTAGTCTCGCCATACATACTCAACTGTTTCTTCTCAACCTTTTCCAATCCTACAGTGAACCAGTCTTATGGTTTTGGACACATCCTGTGTTTATTCCTGTGTCTAATACATTCTCTATGTTCTTTTTTTTCCTGGATGGAGCACCAGCTTTCTTTAGCTCTACTTATTTTAATAGAGCAATCTTGTTTAAGCCAAACTGAACTTCAGAAGACTGTAGTTCATACTGATCTTGACAGTCTCTGAAATTCAATTACACATGTAGTCTGCAATATCACATATGTTTACAATGGGTTGTTTTTTGTTTTAGGTCTGTTTGTTACACGTCTACAAGTAGATTGTAAATTTCTTCTGAGTAGAGGTCAATTCTATTATTTTAATATTTGTTGTTATCCCCCTCCAGACCAAGATATAGCCAGCTATAAGCCTTTATACTGTTCCAAAGAAAGCAAAAATTCTTTTCTGACCACACATTCAGCCAGGGAATGTTATCAGCTTCTCTGTGGTTCACCCAAGTCACAGGCCCATCATCATTGGCTCCAGTGCAGATCAATAGCTGCCTTATTTGGGGGAACTATTTTCTACTTACTCCCACTATGTGATTCAAGTGAGGGTTGCCTATCATAGTACTAAATCCTCCTAGCAATAGATTTTACAAATAATGAGACCTGGGCCAATCAGAGACATTCCCTGGAGATCTTCCAATCGGAATTAAGAAAAAGAAAGAACTCTGAATGGCAAAGTGTAGAAAATATGGGGCTGAAAGCTGGTGGAAGTTATGATTCCACTCTATAAAGAAAGTTAATCTGGGAGAATAACACTAACATGGATGAGAAGGACAGATAGATGAAAAATCAGAAGAGTGGTTTCTAGCATTAATCGAGTTCCAGATTCCTTTATCTGTGAGGCCCAAATATGTCCTTGCTCTTCCAGCAGACGAGTAACTTGAACCCTTCTCTGGACATACATTCAAAGGTTAACAATCTAGGAGAAGGGATTATAGACTATTTTAATGTCTTTCTTCTTTAGTATGGACATGTTCAAATTTAGTTCAAGGAACAGGTATCACTTCAGTAAAAAGAAGCAGTTACAAATAATAGCTTTCATTTCATATGTAAATGATGCTATTATTCATAAACAAAATAGTGTGAATGATCAGATTATCGCCCTTGGTCTCTCCTATAAGTAATCTGCATATTTTATAAAATATAGTAAGGTGAGAAACACTACACTTGGCCTAGACCAAGGATAACTTCAACATTCACGTGAATGGTCAGGTAAGATTAGAATAACACAAACATGAGCGAGAATGAGAGCAGTTTACCTTCAATGCAACATTTTGACTGGAGACATATTTCACAAAGAAACTATAGCTGAAATGGTGCCTTTATCTCTAACATTCATCCTCCTACTTGAATCAAATTTAGTATCTTACAATTCATTTCTAAATTTGAGAAATTTTCCAAGCAGTTTTAAGAAATGTACTCTTATTTAAGAAACAGTATCATTTCAGTCTATGTTCACTAACAAAATTCTAACAAAGAGACTTTATCACAGTCTTTAACTTTAGTCTTAAGGTATTAGGTCCTATCAACTCAAGAAATAGCTACTTATAAATGACTATGTATATTTTAGGTATAGTCTCATATTTTCAAACTACACATAAAATAAAATCACATCATATAACAGCTCATTATTACAGACTTTTGTATATGGCACAGGTTACATTATACTACGCCAAATTTAAGCACCAAAGGTGAGAATATTTTTTAAACCTGAAAATCTGGAAACGAAGATTGGTTCTGTACTCCTCTAGTTAAAAAGGAACTTTTTAATATGTACCTATAAACTTAGCTGAATACAGAGAATTGAGTATTTATATTTGGTTAAACTGACTACAAAAAGAAAAATCGGCTAATATTTAACTTTACCATAGAGTTAAACTACGTAAACTTGATATAGTCATATTAAGCAGATGATTTTAAATAACGTACATTCCAGTTTCATATTGTTAGCATATATAAGACTGCATCTTACAGTCCTGAAGAAATTCATGATTAAATAGAAATATAATAATCTACTACAATTAAGAATTTGTCTGAAATACTCTTGCTATTATTTTTACTACCACTAGTACAACATCAACATCTCTGAGACACTGAAAATTAAGTGTGATCTAGTCCAATGCCACAATTCTGATTCCCAGAGCAGCCCTTTCTCTCTCATCTCTACAAAGAAATAACCTTTGAAATAACCTCTGAAATAAGCTATTTGAGTTGAAAAGACCATATTGGGTTTTTTTTCAGCTTTTTTGAAGTATAATTGACAAATAAAATTGTAAATTATTTAAAGTGTACCTCATGGTTATTAGATATATGAATACATTGAAAGGATTCACATTATCTAGTTAATCTAGTTAACTAACACACCCACCACCTCACATATATTTAAAAAAAAATTTGTGAGAACATTTAAGTTCCACTCTCTTTACAAATCTTAATTGTATAATACAGTGTTATCAACTATAGCTACCATATTTACATTAGATCCTCAGACCTTATTCATCTTATAGCTGAAAGTCTATACCATTGGACCTTTCCTTTCCCTGTCCTCCCACTCACCAGCTCTTGGCAACACACTTTTCAATTCTCTGTTTCTTTGAGTTTGACTTTTATGTTTTTTTCTTTTATCTTTTTTTTTTTTTTTTTTAAGATTCCACAGATAAGTGACATCATACAGGATTTGTCTTCCTCTGACTGGCTTAGTTCACTCAGCATAATTCCCTCAGTGTCCATCCATATTTTCACAAATGGCAGGACTTCCTTCTTTCTGATGACTGAATAATATTCCATTGTATATACATATGCCAAATTTTCTTTATCCATTCATTCACTGACGGCCATCAAGGTTGTTTCCATATCTTAGCTATTGTGAATAATGCTGCAGTGAACATGAGAATGCAAATATCTCTTTGCCGCTAACCTGTTTTCATTTCTTTTGAATATAAGGACAAGATTGTTTTCAAAAGATCTGTCACTGTAATATAAATGAAATATATAGCCACTTCTAAAATTATCTATTCCTTCTCCACTTATTACTATTGTTGTCACTGTTGTTTTATTTGGAGCAGAAATCATAAAGCAGATTCAGTTTATTTTGCATATATTAATTATCTTACTGGTAATTTATTAAAATTGCCAGTAAAAACAGGTATTAATGGGATTAACAATTTACTAATTATTATAATTATTATTTATATTATAATTACTATATTACTAAATAATAATTACTATAATTATTATTTTCTGTTTTAATGATCGCCAATAGCAAATCAATTTCACATTTATCCAATTATCCAGACAATTAACAAAGATGAAAGAGAGGTGTTATCCAGACAATTAACAAAGATGAAAGAGAGGTGTTAACACCTGTTGTCATCACTTCCTCTCACTGGAGTTAGAGACAATGTTACTGGCACTTGAGAAGCTCTACTACTAAGTGAGCAAGTCTAATTCTGTTATAAAAATCAGGTACTCCATCTGTATGTCAAACATCGATCATTTTATAACTACGTGTAATTTGTTTAATATGTAAACATGCCAAAGCCAACATATGTCAATCAAATATACTCAAATTACTAACAATTGTGGGTTTAATAAATAGTTATAATACATTATAGAAAGTATATCCATAAAAGTATGTATTCCGTATTCAATTTGCCTACTGAAGGGAAAGAACAGGGAGAGAGAGGGAGCTAAAATGCACTGAAACCTTAAATATGTCGATACAACTAACCTTTGATGTAGATATTACTCCCTCCATTGTACAGTTAAGGAAACAGAGGCTCAGAAAGTGCCAATAAAGCACAGGATTTCACAACTAGAAAGTGGTATAGCTTACTTGAATCCAAATCAACCTGGCTCTAAAGTCTTTCTTTCCTTTGTACTTTCCTTCCTGACTTCTCTTACTCCATATAAACAAATAAACAGAAAATAAAGAAAAGTATTTAATGTAAGAATTTAATTTGAGACATCTGAAGTTCCATTAAAAAAATCACCTACCTTCAGTAATTTTTAATGAAGGCAAGTGCTGAGAGGTAGAAAGTATATATATGGAGAGAGCAGTGCTTCTCACACTACCTACTCTAAAGGAATAGGTGGTTTGTTTTAGTTTCAAACTGCCGCTCTGCAATACTTTAAAAATACATAATTACTAGAAGAAAAATCAATTACTAGAAAAATGATCATGTACTTGGATGTCACAGCAAAGTTAAATTGGTATAAAAATTTCTAAATGCTTACTCTCAATTTGTGTACTTATCTATAAAAGACCAGCACCAGCCTGTAGACCACACTTTTGAGTAGAACTGAGCTAGAAGACAGGTGATAGAGGCAATAAATTTGACGAATTTTAGCTTATATATTAGAAAAATATATTTCCTCACCTAGGTTTTATTAAAATTTTAAAAATTCCTATGCGCTAAACAGTTTTTTGCAAACTCTTGTTACTTTATTAAGTTGCTTTTCACGCTAGTTTAGTACAAAAGAAAATAAAGGTCTGCTTAAGATTAAGAAAGTTGGTAACAGGATAAAATGTATATTGTCTTACTGAAACAGGTAGAATAAAATGCATAGAGAGGTCTGTCAACTCAGAGAGCATTCATTTTTGTTCTGTGTGTATACAAAAAATTGTTATTAAGCATCAACATGCAACATTGCTAATTACTTTCGAATAGGGTAATTATTATTCTGTAGTTAAAATTATTTCATCTTCTTTCTGACAGGATCAGGGGATATGATTTGTTCTTACTGAATATATTGATAAAAAAGGCAATGGAGAAACAAGATGACTAATGTTGTATTTATCCTTTCTGTCAAAGCTGGCACATAAAAACAGGTTTCTACACTTGCCATTTTCCAAAATGTGGCAGCAGTTCATAATAGATCACTAAATGCATTTTGACAAAGTGTTCATTTTACATCATGAGATCTGGGCAATGATTCTAGAAAAATATGGAATTAATTTTAGAAAACAAAAACATGAAATAGATTTTTCCCATAGCATAGTAAGTAGTTTTGTGTAACACACTATATAATGACATTGTTGTTTAGTTTTTAATTTTCCTTTTCAAATGTTACTAACCATGGAGTATACTTAAGCATAATGGATAGGGTAATGAGATTACTATTTACTGACTACTCTAAATAATTACCCATTTTTTTTGTAATTTGGGAATAAAACTATCATTACTTTTGGTATATGGACAAAACTACAGCTTACTAATAATGGAATTTTCATTTGTTTAGTATTTCCTTCTCTCAGAGTGCAAAAAGAACATCTAATAAGAGTTTATGGTAAAGTTTTGGATCAGCCAAATAGTATCTATTAAAATATATGCAGAGCTCTTACTATTGTGAAAAAACAAATCTTTCATGACATCATGAAACTGAAGTATGGTTTTAATATTCACACTAATTCTGAATAGAAAAGAAGAGATAGCTTTGATAAGTACTTTATAATAGCTAATAAAAATAAAACAGTTCTAGAAATTTCCTTAAATTATACTTTAACGCTTAACATAAAACAATATAAAAGTTTGAAAATCATAAAATATAAATTAAACATATTTTTAAATTATTTTTGATGGCAATATTTCCACTTAATTGCCCTAAATAGAGTGGATAATAAATTAGAGACAGGTGTTGGAAAAGCTAATTAATAAACAGCACAATTTGCTTCAGAAAATACAGGCAAAATAGTGATTTATTAGAGTATTTGCTCAGTGATGTCATAAATATGGTACACTTGCAAATAGGAGTTCAGTAAATGATCGTTTAATTAAGACATGTTAATATAGGAGGCATACAAAAGTAATAAGGTTCAAAGTAGCTAATTTCCTGGTTACTGAAATAACACTATCTGTGCCTGTCTCACAATGGTATTAACTTCATATTGCATTGGCAGAGAAAAGCTTTAATTGATGTTCATATTACTGGAATGGCCACCAGGGTATGGTATTAGTATCTCAGCTGCCAAAGAAATAACATGTGACATGGCAATAACTTACCCTGAGCCTCAGGGTGGCTATGTGCCATCTATTCTCATGAGTTTAACATCCACAAAACTCTCCAGCCCTGCCCTCTACCAAGAAATTTAAGTTCTTATGTTCATTTGCCTGTTGGTAAGGTATTTCCAATAGAAAACTCCACAGACACCTTAAATTAAACTTGCCAAATGGTAAGCTAACCACCATTCCCTGACACCTGGCCATTCTTCTTTTTCTAACTTCTATTTCTGTCGGTGGTATCAATATCTCCCAAGCATTCAAACTAGAATGCTTGGGAATCTTCTTAATTCTTGCTTCTCCTCTATTACCCCAAATCCCAACTTTCCTCTAGCACTTCCCATCATGCCATCAGGGACACACAGTCACACAAGCAGCCTTGCGTGGAAGGGTCCCATGCTTGTCTCCTGGTCTATTGTCACCATCTTGAAATTGTGAATAATTTTCTAACAAGGAGCCCTGCATTTTCTTGCACTGGGCCCTGCAAATTATGTAGCCAGTTCTGCTTCCCATGCCCTTTTATCCTCTGTAAAATCTGTGTGATAGCCTCTAAATGTACCATGAAATTTCTCACTTTCTTTTCTTTGTTCTCATTTTTTCTCTGCTGGGAATGGCTCAAATGCTCAAATACTCATTTCTGGTGCCACCTCCCCCAGCAAGCCTTCCCTGCACAATTAAGTTAGGTTAAGCACTCCCCTAATAATACCATGTGAATAACTCTACTATTTCAACTACTAGGCTGTATTATTACCTGTTTTTTTGTATCTCATGTTCTATGAGTTCATAGAAAGGAAGGAAGTAGGAATTACTCTGCAACTCAGTCGGTAACACACAGAAAACACACAATCAAGTTTTATTGTATGAATGACTAACATAATAAAAAGAAGTAAAAGTACCTCTGCTTTTTTTGTCTCATCAATTAGTGTGTTTTCAGAACAAAAATTGATTGGAGTTTTATACTATCAAATGAAAACAATGACTTGTATTATCAATTCTGAATCTACCCACTTCTCCCTAGTTCCTTCTTCACCCCCCACTCAGTCAGATATGGTTCATCTCTGGCCTGAACTATTGTAACAGGCTCTCTTGACTTCTTCCAATCCATTCTCTGCATTGTAGCTGGAAGGATCTTTAAAAATAAAAATCAGACTGTGTACCCATAACAATTATTCTTTCCCTATATCCTCCAAATTTCAGTTCAGACATTACTTCATTAATAATGTCTAGAAAAATTACTTGGCCCCATAAATTAAAATAAGCCACCCTCCCAACACACACGCACACGCACACACATCACTATAATATGTCATTGTACTTTTCCTTTCAAGCACTTAGCTAAGTTTACAATTCACAACTTTGGGTGAAATAAATTAATAAAATTTGTCTCCTTCACAAGATTGAACACTTTGAGTTAGGGATCATGTCTACTTTGTTCCACATTCTATCTCCAGCATACCTGGCAGATAATAGGTGCCCAAAACTAATTTGTCAAATTGATATTGGATAGCAGTATTTTGTAAACACACGGCATGGGAACTTCAGACTCTAAAATGAATATACCCTGAGAATAAGTAGTATTCTCATTTGTTTCTGCTCTCTTTAAAACAATAGTTTATGTTGGTTGGCCTGATTCATGATTTTTCGAATATCACTTCATTAAACTGCAAGTGTGCTAGGTATCTCTAAAGATTTCTAAGAAGCATTCCATTGTGTATTTGCTTGGTTTGCATACCTGAGTTCTTCCCTGAAAACCCTACTGAACATCTGAGAATTTGAGGAAAATGATGCAGAGAGCCCACAACTTTATAAAGAATAAACACCATTTTCCTCACATATGCATTAACACAAATTAGCAAGTTTTATAAATACGCAACTAGAAACCATAAAAATATTTTCCTACCTCAGACCCACAGGGCTCCAAACAGTATTTTAAGTATATCCCTTGAAGACTGCCACATGTGCATAAAGTAACTCTCAGAGAATGACTTCTTCATGAAGCAAAAGCTAAAGATGACACCACTTGAGAAGTCTATATTCAATTATGAAGGTCCTATTTAACCATTTGCTTCTGTTTGTGCTTTTAGGATGGCTTTGGGAACACTGATTTTTATGTTCTACATCTCTAATCCTCAGTTTCCTCACCTATAAAAATGGTGTAGTAATGGTACCCATTATAGTGTAATTATAAAGATTAAATGAGACGATCTATGTAAAACAGTATAATGTTTGTCAACTTATGAGTGTCCAATAAATCTTAGTTAATGATGATAATTCCTCAAAACTTTGTTAGAGTCTGGAAATCACAGAGATATGAATAAAAATGACAGAGCACTACAGAGTTCTAACTGGAAGGCAAAAACCAAAGCTGAAAGATTCTCTCTGTCAGGCAGTTTGACTGGTTCTCATTAGTTCCTCCCCTGCACTTGTTTTCCTCCCCATACTTCTGCCACTCTGATAGTGATGCACAATTACACCTCCAATGTAATCAGATAAAGAATCCAGTTAACCGTACTGAGTTATCTATCTAGCATTTGTGGCTTGTTGGAAGGGTAGTATTAACTATTTAACATGTAATGGAGTACTTTAACTCTTATCTAGCACGTTGTCTTCTCATTACTTTGGGGGAGGGAGGGTCTCTGCTGGCACTGTCTAACTTGCTTACCTGCTGAATTAGCAGTTTGCTTGTGCTATAACCGTTATTTGTAGGTGAGACTTAGGGTAGGCTTAAAGTGCTGGGTGGTGATTTGAGTTCAAACAATAAAAAACTGTATTTTTTCAATTAAAAAAAAAAGAATCCAAAAGGAACCGCTACAATTAATTGACTGAGAACTAGGCATGGAAGATAAACGTGCAGTACACCCTCAGGACCACAAACATTTTACATTTATCTCTATTTATCCACATGTCAATTAATGAACCAACTGGCTATCAGTCTTTTAATAAGAAGTAATTGTTTCCATCTAAAGTTGCCAAATTCCTATAATTCAAATCTACATTCTGTGGTGACTTTTAAATGAAAAGAAAACATGTTTTTAAAAGCAATGTTCCCTTCTTGAATATTTCCACTTTATTGCATTTGAATCGCCCAGGTTCAAATGAGACAATTAAATGCTGTGTCGTTTATTGTTCAGAGCTGAGATGAAGGTAATTTGCTGCTTCATGCATCTGTTTCCTCATCAGCACAGTGAAGACTAGGCTAATTAGGGGATGAAAACAATATGGTCATATGGATAGGCCAGATTGCTTGTCACTCAGTTTTTCAATATGTGGGCTCTGTTTTGATGACAGGAAACAGATAATGATTCTCTGGTGTCTCTCTTGCAATACATGAAAAGAAAGAACTGGGAAGTGTTCAGATGTTCACCTGCTTAATTTTAGCATTCATCCTAGGAATAATCTTATGAGCCTGTGTCATTTGTTTTGTCTTTACAAGAGTATTCTTTATTGGAAAGCTTCAACCAAGGCTACTGACTTCCATGGAGAATGCTGAAATCAAATCAACCCACTTGAGTTCAATTCACTATTTTGAAATATTCTATGGGCCACAAAACTTCAGTCCGAAGACAGGTCAATGTACCTCATTTTCAAAATGTCTAATTTAATTAAATTGATTCAGTAAGGAAAAAGTAATATCTTGAAAATGTAAGATTAATTCTAGAGTTTATACCAGACTGTCTTCTGGCGCCAGCCTGTTCTCCGTCACTTTGATCCAGGTTGAATTCAGATACAAGGATGCCCATTCTCAGGCCTGGCTTGGAAATGTCAGCTACTACAATTAGATTCTCTCTCTTGGACATTTGAACTAGGAAATTCCAAAGGGAAGAGTGGATAAAGAAATTGAAAACATTGAGTTTCACAGGTAAGCACAAGTAAAAGTTATGAATAAATATAAAATATGAGTGAGAGTAGTTAGATGGTAGTGACAGAAGTCAAAATAAATGCACAGAGAAACTCAGATATATCATGGGGGGGGGTGATAAACAGAGGAACTGGCTTCTCTGTTCCTGATAGTTCCAGGATCCTATTCCCGGAACGTTCCAGATTCCTAGTGGCCTGAAACTTGTAAGTACCAGTTCCAATCAAGCCTGATCATTCCCCATGTACTATCCTTGTATTTTCCCCAAGACCACCATCTGCCTTATTAATAATGTCATAAGCTGAATGTCACCAAGACCTCCAACTGGATTGGGTTACCAGTTTTCTAAGAGTTAGGTAAAAATTGGCTAAATACACTTTCATCTTAAATGTTGACAGAAATTCCACATTTCTCCCAAAACTTTGGAAGATCAATTTGGGGGTAGGAATGGTGACCTACTGTCTTCTCTTCAGCCCTAATTTTGAGTTCCCACTTCTGCTACATTCTCTATCTCAACCCTAAATTTCACCTTTAGCATTGTTGTTCTTTTTCTATATCATGATTGCCCAGCTGGGCACTGCCCGATCCCTTTGCTCCCCAAAGTGCCACACATTCAGGAGTGTTTGGATGGCCACCTTTATTCAAATTCAGAACCAGAAAGAGTGCTACTTTACAATAAGAAACCTTAAATACCAGGCATCCCTATTCTTAAAGTCCTTCAGCCATTCTCATCATAAAAATCAAAATTCTACTCATTATCTTCTTTACTCATTATCTTCTTTCCCACCTTTCTGCCATGTTGCTAGACTCTGTTTTACTCCCCTGATTCCCTCCTCAAAGCCCCCAAATCTTTGTAATCTCTTAGAGCTTTCTCTTTCTCTTACCTTGGCTTCACCCAGACTATGACCAGGGAATTTTACTCCCCGTCCCATTACACATGCCAATTAAGCCATGTTCCAAAAGATAGTCCCTTCTCTCCCCACGAGGAATTCCAAGGTTGCAATTTAAGAAAAGCAACTTTTTATGAAAACAAAAGCACCCGACATTATTTACTGGTGGCCAAGTACTCTGCTTAAAAGTCATTAACTTATTTAATTCTTAAATTTCCCCAATGTTGAAGGTTCTATCAATATTTTTATTTCAGTGACCAGGAAACTTGCCTAAGGTCCACAATATTAGGAAGTATAGGGCAGAGTCTATGATAGAGTCTGAACTAGAACAAGAAACTCCATTTACAACCACTACAATTTTGCCTCTGCCTGGTTGCTCCAAATGGAACCTTACGTAAAGGTGATATGGTGATGATAGAACATACGTATAAAATTTCTCCGGGATATGTTTGGTGGACACCATAAGCTCTAGAACTGGTAAAAGACTAGAAGTAGCACACACAGAGGTTCTGATGAAAATGAATTTCATTTTAACAGAGGACTTTATGATGATTTCTGCCTAACAGCAGTTCAGAGTCTCACATAGCAAATCTCCACAGAAGCTTCATGTGTTACAAAAAGACATTTGCTGCATTTATGATAGTTCTATCTTTTTCCTGTCATGTTTAGAAGCAAAGAAAACTTATAAAGGTATTTCTGTATCTGGGGGCTTCTCAATTAAATAAAAGCACTCTTAAATTCTTACTTTTTAAATTTTTGTGGTGATTATTACTTAGGCCAAGACCTTATTTTCAACTCCGCCTTTAGGCAAGTGGATGACATCAAAAGAAGATAACACATTTAAAATACCTTCTAATGAATCAGGAAAAATAATGTGCTTCATCTATTCAATAAAATATGACATTTTATTGAATATGTATATAAAGCAAAGCTTTCTGATGCTTGTAAAATTAGACTTTATTAATACAGGCATCCTATCAAGTGCACTTTAATGGGAAGGCACAGTATGTAAAAAGCATGGCACATTGGAGGAACCAAAAGGAGACCAGTGTGGCAGGAGGGCCGGGAAGAGTAGCAAGAGAAAACAAAGATAAGAAGGCATTATTTCATTCATGGCTTTCTCAGACAAAGTGGAGAGTTTCTATTTTGTTTAAAGAGGAGTGAGAAATCTTTAAAGATAATGGATAATGTTCTCCATGAATCTTGAAATAAAAATTACTCTATTCTTATTGCAACCATTTAAAGATAGTGCCTCATGGTATAATACATGTTTGTCATAGAGTATATGTGTAAATACCATGTCTGTGAATTGAACTGTGGTGTGCTATTGCTTGTGCCAATAACAGGGAGACACCGCAGAGAAACAAGCAAGCAAGCCATATGTGCTGTTGGCATCCCTGACATCCTGTACAGCTATGGCATATGCCTTGAGTATCTTAAAATTATGTTGTTGCTAGCTTTACTGCTGGATTTGATTATACATTTACATTTATTTGGAAGCTTTTAAAAAGAAATGACTTCACACTACTCATCTTATGATTATGCAGTTAGCAACTAATAACAATGTGCTATTTACTCAAAAAAAAAAAATACATTTGTAGCCAAGTTTCCCAAATCAGCTTTTGAATTTACCTAAGTGTAAACTGCCTTCTCAATTTTTGAGGTTTTAAGAAAATTATATTTTTGAGCAAAATTTAATATGCTGATGTGAAGTCACTTTAAATATCTATTCTAAAACCTTGTCTAATTTTGGACTAAGTGTATACATGCATATATGTAAGTTATGTGCTGTATCATTTATACCTTCTATATTATACTTATATTACATATGTTAGACCTATAAATTCTATATATAACACATGTTATAAGTGTAACTTGTATCTTATATAGATATATAAGTTATATATTACACAAGCATTTGTGTGTATATAAACATATGTAAAATTATTTTTGAAAACATATTTTAATAATTAATACATAAAACATCATCCAAAGGTACAAACTGTTCATTATTTGATAATGAAAATTATTGCATGCAGATTTTATACCCTAAAAATTAGGAACTCACATAGAAAACACAAGGAAAGAAGGATACTTGTTAATCTCAGCATAGAGAGGTTCTAGGTAGAAACATTTTGTCCTAAAAAGGACAAAAGAGAAACTCTAAAAGGCCACACTGGCCTTTGAATCAAATTCTAGTTCCTCCAATATCAAGCATGTGATCAATGGGAAACATCCCTTTGAGCCCCAATGTTTTCAACTCCAAAATGGCAATATACTTCGCAAAGCTGCAGCAAGATCAAAAGAGATAATACTTGATACCTAGAAGAAACTCAATACCCATTTCTTCCCATCTCTTTAGGAAAATCACTCCAGCAGTATGCCATGAAAGAAAGTATTTACAGCAATGTTTCCCAAAGCTGAGGTACCCACACACAATCACTGCAAACTGTTGCAGAGCTATGAAGTATGTAAGGAAAGCTAGAAAAATAACATTTTCATCAAAATATTTCCAGATCCAGATATGCTTAAAAGCGCTAAGCACTGACAAATTGCATTTCGATATTTAGTTATTGGCTTGTAAGTCTTCTCTACACAAGTCTGGGCATGGTAAGCATCAATTAAGCCTGTGAACCCAAAATGCAAACTTAAGTTAATAAAGAAATAGTGCACATCATACTTCACAATAAACCGTCTGGAGATTTACTCTCTTTAAGTTTAGGCACAGTTCTTTGAACATTTAGAGTTCATTTTAAACTGTGTTGACACTGACTACTAAAGGATTTCAATTCATAAACATGTTGGTGAATAAGATGTGCTTTGCTTGGAAATGGTTGTATATTGTCTGAGCAAAGTTTAAACATAAAAACCAAAAACAAGCAAACTAAAAATCCCACTGAGCCTTCTGGCTGAATGTGTTAAGGTCTGCAGAAATAAATCCACAGCCGGATTTTCTTAGGAAAAGGAATACTTCTTCAGTAAGTGAGAGAATACAAACAAGGGTTTAGAGTAAGGTGGAATGTGGTATAACAATCAATGATAACTTCCATATTTGGATAGCATTTTATAATTAGATTATTTTAAAATCCTTAGTCTCACTGAATTCTTACCAACATGCTGAGATAAATTTTATTATTTTAAAGATGAAAAAATTGAAACTCCAAAAGATTTATAACGTTTTGGGAAATCGCACAAGGCAAATAAATCTTAGAAGCAGTTCAGCAATATGTCTGTAGCTAGAGGGAAGTAAGACATTTAACTCAACTTCCTTGATGTTTTTTGAGAACTTGAAGACTTGAATAAGATCAGATGGTTAGAATCAGACAGGTACTAGAATGAATATCTACTATTCCCTAGTCTAATATTCATGCCACCATACCATTCTGCCTTACAATGGGAGAAACAGGACAGGGTGAGTGGCCAGGGACCAATCATCCCACTGCTCTCTGTGAGTGTAAAACAAAAAGACAGGTACCCAGAGTGACTACTTAACCCACACTACTCTCAGAGCAAAGGTTGTACCATCTGCTGAGTTTCTATCCCCATCTTCCTGTGAAATTAACTGGAACAGATGACTGACATGTTGTTCTCAGTGCTCATCAGTTTTACAGGAAGAAAATTAAAAAGATAATTAACAAATTAACATTCAGGATTTGTAAGGACTCTTGCTTACATTTTAGAGGTAAATCTACATCTATCAGATTAACCTCATGAATTTCCCTTACTAGAAAGTTTGTTTTATCTTGATAAAGATTCTTCTAAGTGTGTTTTCCTAAGGCTAGACTTTTGTTTTCTGACACTAAGTTTTTTAAAACCTAAAAACACATCATAAATTTAAGTACTTGTACCTAGAAAATCAAGTTCTTAACTGAAATGCCTTCAGGCCCAATAGCCAATTCTCCACATTTCTCCATAGAAAATTATCGATAGTTCAGGGACTAAATGTTTCTTCTCCTCTTTGTCTAAAGATACTGTCCTAATTTAGACAGAAGACCTCTCCTGTTCTTGGAATCTGAAAAAGTCTCTAGTCTCTTTCTATTTCTGCTATTAATTTCAAAATCACAGAATCTACATTTTAGTTGTTTCTGGAGTAGTAATGTGTCAACCCATACAGTAACGATTTGTGCATTTTTCTGTATGTGTGCTATACTTCAATTAAAAAAAACTAAAATACAAAACTCAGTGTCCTAAATCTCAGTTGTGATTTTTGGACTGTCACTTGAAATCTTCTGTAATATACTAGTTTCATTCAAATAAGTGCACAAGAGTAGAATGGAATTAAAATTTTAGCATGTCTTAAACTCAAAAGCTACATTTGCTTGTGAATAGTATTACATTCTCTCCTTGCATGATCCCAGTTTCTAGTATTTTCTCTCATCTTTGTATGAGTTACATGTTCATATGTGTAATAGTCATAAAAGATACAATATTCATTGTAAAATAAATATATGATTGTCAAAAAGCATTGATTTTTTTAACATCTTTATTGGAGTATAATTGCTTTGCATTGGTGTGTTAG
The DNA here is from genome assembly GCF_964270905.1 of Leucopleurus acutus. NCBI lineage: Eukaryota > Metazoa > Chordata > Mammalia > Artiodactyla > Delphinidae > Leucopleurus > Leucopleurus acutus. Next base: position 94,504,073 of record NC_139149.1, read on the forward strand.
TTTCTGCTTTATTACAAAATGAATCAGTTATATGTATACATATATCCCCATATCTCTTCCCTCTTGTGTCTCCCTCCCTCCCACCCTCCCTATCCCACCCCTCTAGGTGGTCACAAAGCACCAGCTGATCTCCCTGTGCTATGTGGCTGAAAAAGCATTGATATTTTGAAGTTACTAAGTGTTTTAATGAGAGGAATTTATTTTTTGTTGCTATTTTGATTTTTTTTCAGCTTCTCATCTGTTCTTTCCTGGTTTTTTAGGAAAGATCATTTTAAAAAAACTAAAGAGGTTTTGAAAATAGTATAACATAATAAAATAATTATTCGAATTAAAAAACCTTCAGTGTCTCCACCTAGAGGACAAAAGAAAATTGCGCTGGCATTGCTTCAAAGGTCCTTCAAGATTAGAGCTACCTTACCTTTCCCATCTTCATCTCTGTCTCCCTCCCATTCACACATTCTACACATCTTGTGCATTTTGGTCACACTAAGCCATTTGCTGTCTCTAAAACTCCACTTTAATTCCTCCCAGTTTCCATTTCTTTCACATGCTGCCCCTGCTGCCTGGAATGGTATGGTAGCCACTGCCTTTTCCCATCCACAACTCCCAAAACATGACTAAGTTGGACCAAGTAACCACAGTGTCCCCTCTGTCTGGTCACAGTGACTATCCCAAAGATGAACACATCACCAAAGTGCGCCACTGGAAGTCATTCCTCAATATTTTTCTCCTGGAGTAAATAGGGATGCTATAAGGTTGTGATTTCATTAATGAAAAAGCCAGAGAGAATGAAGATGAGCCAGAAAGTAGGAGAGACATGAGATAGAGAGCATTTTGGTAGCAACAGTCATTCCAGAAAAAATCTTCTATTTTGTATAGCTCTTTCTTCAATTCTTTCAGTTCCAATATCACCTACTCTGTGAAGCCCTGTCTGAGAGCTTCCATCTCCAGTCCTTGCAGAAGTAAAATTAGTCTCTGTCTGCTCTGTAGCACCATGCCTTAGGTAGGATAAATAACACCTACCTAAAGTTATTTGTTTTACTTGTCTGCATTCCCAACCAGAACTATAAACTCTTTGAAGGCATAGATTTATATCAAGGCTAATGTCTCCTTTGTGCTTAGCACACAAGAAACAATTGAATACCTATTGAATGAATTATAAAAATGAACTACCCAGAAACAGAATATAAAAACTGGATGGGAATAGCAATCAGTAAAGAAAACACAGGGATGTGAAGTACTCCAACATGAATATGTCAGGAATATCTTGGTGCTATTAAAAAATAAATGTTATAAAAAGCTAAAATACTTTTTTTTTTTTTTTTTTTGCGGTATGCAGGCCTCTCACTGTTGTGGCCTCTCCCGTTGCGGAGCACAGGCTCCGGACGCACAGGCCCAGCGGCCATGGTTCACGGGCCCAGCCGCTCTGCGGCATGTGGGATCCTCGCGGACCGGGGCACGAACTCCTGTCCCCTGCATCGGCAGGCGGACTCTCAACCACTGCGCCACCAGGGAAGCCCTAAAATACGTTTTATTTTAAAATTACATGATGTGCAACAAGAGGCCAGTAATCATACTACTCAAGCAAGACTGGCCCTTAAAAATGCAGTTTAGTAATCTGGAAACATAATGGGAATGGTGGGAAAGCAGAAGATAATAGAAATATAAATGCAAATAAAATAAGGGAGGAGCAAAAAGAGGGTGAAAATGAATCCTTAAGAACATTAAAGTAACTAGGGGTGCATAACATGGAAAAATGAGGGAAGAATGAGTGATAACAAAACATAAAACATCTACACAGTAAAAACATGGGAGATAAATTTGATGTAAGATTTTTATTAAAACTAAAATAGTCATGATTGCCATGGATATTACAGAAGTTACCCAAGATGTTATAAATCAATATTCTTCAGACAAGAGGGTCTATGGGTTTTCAATAAGAATCATTTTGTAATGTTTTATTTTGTTTTCAAGAGAATCTGAATGATCAATAAGAACATCATGGGGCTTCCCTGGTGGCGCAGTGGTTGAGAGTCCGCCTGCCGATGCAGCGGACACAGGTTCGTGCCCCGGTCCGGGAAGATCCCACATGCCGCGGAGCGGCTGGGCCCGTGAGCCATGGCCGCTGAGCCTGTGCGTCTGGAGCCTGTGCTCCGCAACGGGAGAGGCCACAACAGTGAGAGGCCAGCGTACCGGAAGAAGAAAAATAAATAAATAAATAAGAACATCATAATGACAACTTTGAAGTGTCAAAATCTGGATGATATGTTTTGTCCCACATTTCAGGGACTGAATTTGCAATCCCCACTGCCACCATGTAGAACTTGATTTACTGTAGTAGGCTAATGAGAAAAGAAAACTGAGGGATTTAAGACACATGATCTCTTGATATGTCATATTTTTTTGATTCTACAACGATAAAGACAGTGTTCTGACAGAAATATTTGGTTTGCTTTGATTGAGGAGAGGAAAGCAAAAGTATAACAGCATTAAACATTCTGTTTAAGGCTATAATTCAGTAATATAAAGCATGTCCTAATTATATATTGTCATATTTCTATATAGTAAATATCTTCTTCCATTCCTATTTCCCTTAAGGTTATAATAAATGAAAAATAACTTCCATGTTTTATCTCATGGAAAAACACTTTAAAATCCTTATCAGAATGTATAATTGACTTTGGCAAAATTATCTTCTATGGGAAGAAAACTTGAGACAAATAAAAACTAATGTTTTAAATGGGGTCTGTCTGTAAACAGATGAAACACTTCAGAGAAGAAGGAAGTAATATTTACTGGCTTAGGCATAATATCCACTGGCTTAGGCATTTATTTATTTACTTACTTTATTCAACAAAGGTATATTGAGAATCTATATATGTAGGAGACATATTCCAAGAGCTGGGAATGCAACCGTGATATAATCCATACTACAGGCCACCAAAGAGATTAGAGTTTAGAGAAGGAACTAGAGAAATAGCAAATGTCAATTACCATGATAGCATAGAAAAGGGACATCAAGAAAGTACAGTCTAAAATATCAAGACCTGAGCTTAGCCTTACATTATCTCTATCTTCACAGATCCCATGTTATGTAGTTACTGTTATTCCAGTTTCACTAATGAGAAAACTATGTATGATTCAGAGAAATAATTTGTCTCAAATCATGAGTTTGCTCCAACTTACTTTCTAGCTTCCTTGGGTTTTCTGTACTTTATGTCTCTAAATTATGGCTTCTTTATTTTTCAAATTACTCTTTTTACCCTCTTGGTCAAACTTATCAGAAAAGTAACAACACAAAATCTGCACTTGTCAAGTTGCTTACCTCCACATCAATCTTCTGAAATGTGGCTCCAAACCTGCCATTTCACCTGCACTGCTCTCAGTTCACTGATAACCTCCAACCTGCCAAATCTTATGGTTAATTTCTAATTGTAATTCTTCTTGACTTCTCTGTGTTATTTGACACTTTGAAATTTTCTTTTTCATGAAACTCTCTCCTCTCTTGGGTCCTAAGATACCACTCTGCCTTGCTTTTCCTTCTACTTGTTTTTACTTTTTACTCAGTCTCCTCACTGGGATCTCTTCTTTTGCCCATATGTTAAAGGGTGTCCTCTAAGAAGGACACCTGGAGTGTGTCTTTCTACTTCCTCACTCCTTAACACTGAAATAATCCCTAAAGGCTGTGAATTCCCAATTCTCACACCACTTACAAGTTCAGGTCCTCATTCTCTCCCACTTGAAAAATAGCAATAGCCTTTTAATTACACTCATCTTTCCAGCTTTGACACCTACAGTCCATCATCCATATTGTTGTCCAAGTGATTTTCTAAATCACAAATCTGGTCTGGTCACTTCTTCACTCATGCTCAGGAACAGTTTATGGTTTACAGAAATAATTTATAGACATTATATTTCAAATCATCCTAGCAAACTGCACAATCAGAATCCAGTTAAAAAAGGACAGAAGCTGACTCTAGTTAACTTGGGCAGACAAGAGTTTATTGGAATTTTACCAGATAACTCACTGCATTAACAGTAATTTTGGAGAACCAAGCTCCAACAAGAACCAAATAAGGTATATCCCAGGTAAATTCCTACCACAGAGATACTCTGCTTATAATTCCCCCATGGTCATAGTGGCGACTGGACACTAACTTATGAACAGACATTCATTACCTCATGTCTGAACCCTTAAATTCATTGCAAATACCTTGAAAAAGTTCTATGGAACCTTCCATTTGTGTCAGTAGTATCTGACTGGTCATGCATAGGTCAAGGACAGAGAGAGGAAATAAATTCACTTTGGCTTTCACAATGGATGGCCAGATCTTGCCATCCATCTTTCTTCAGATGCCCCCCAAAGAAAAATTGAGTTTTTATGCTAGACAATTGATAAATGTCAATTCACACCACATATGGCTCCACCAAATTAAGTTCTCTAAAGCAAAAGGGAAAAAAAAGGCATTAGGAAGTTTAAAGGAATCATTATTACGTGTAATGGACAATAAATAGAATAGACAGCAAAGATCTTTCCCCCTTATGTCCCATAAGTAGATGTGACACTCATGATTAAAGGTATTTTCCTGAGGGTAGATGCAACTAGTGATGTATGTCATATTAACAACCCAACATGACTTGTCTTTCCGCGGGAGCTCACTTTCAACATGACTAAATAAGCTGGATACTCACCAAAACAACCCCACTGACCAAGATTCAGACTCCTTATCATGCTCCCATACAGCCCCCTCCCCTAAACTCTCAGTCAGAAAGTAAGGTTAACAGAGTATTGAATACTTTTCCTCAACTCTATTAAATCAGATGTCAGATAGAAGATGTTTACCTTTCTTTGGCTTATCAACTTTATCCCACAGGGAAGACTTACCAATATCGAAATCAAAATATTTATCTTGCCACATCATGATAGACAATAAAAATTAACTCTTTCTATACAGTTAAATAAAAACATAATTATTATCCAAACCACAACTATCATTATAGCTAGGACTCGTTCAGAATAGAGGAATAACATATTATTCCACAGAGTAATAAATCTCCATAGTTCTTATCTGCTGTATATATTCTAAAAATTCATCTTTCCAAGGTTAGCTAATCATAAACAGACCTTTAAGAAAATTCTTCTACAATGTACAACTTCCTCTGTGCAACTTAAAACCAAGTCTTGTCATTGTATACATGGTCATACTTCTTTGTATGGTCACAAAAGCCTTCTGGCCTACCATCCTTATCCTTCCTTTATCACTTCCCTCATTTTTCTTCCAGTATGTTTCTATGAACATTATGTTCTAAGAATACTGAACTACTTGTAATTCTCCAAACTCATTATACTGCATCTAGTCCCATCTTTTACAACTACCTGGAACGATTTTGGCTAATTAAATCTTCTAACTCAAATATTTTACAAAAGCATCTTTGTGAAGGCTTCTCTTACCTGTCCCCCAACTGAGGGACAGAACTAATCATTTTCTTCATCCCATCTCTATTCCACATGTATATTTCTATTAGTCTACTAAAAGGTACTGTATTTTGTCATAATAGTTCAAACCTATATTTCATTCACTGTTATATCCCCAGCTCCTAGCACAGTGTCTGGCATACAGTGAACGATCAAATATATAACAACAAACAAATAACTATTTAATAGCATCTCTACTGCTTCTCCTTCCCTCTGCTTTCATTCCTTTTATAGCTCACTTTGATATTCTCATGAGCCCATTATTTAGCTCTTTCTGCTTCCTATTTTACCGAGAAAATTACATCTGAAATTTTACACCTCTGTCTCTTATTAGTAAAAGTATTACTTTTCACTAGAGTGTTCTCTATTTACTGACAGTTTTGGAAGGCAGTTTCAATGCAAATTCAAAATAATTAAAAAATAATAATAATGTATCCTATACAATCTGTATAGCGTATGAAAGACATTTTCTATAAGCAAATTTGATTGCATATTTGATAGGGCTGTAAATCATAAAAAGTACCCTGGAAATAGAGTGAAGTTCAACAGTATTCAGGATTTCCATGTAAACCTTTTCTTGAATAATTAACTTTGGCCTACAAATAGTCCTTTATGTTAACAGTCGAAAAGCAACTTTTGTAGTCTTCAGTAATTGATTTTAAGTCCTGCATTAAACCAGATGGCCCTCAACTATAGGTTTCTTTTTTAAATGTTGGAAATCTGTGGTACCCTTGAAAGTGAATATTATTTTTCTTTTGGAATGGATTCAAATTTCTTTTTTGTACTAGGGTTGTTCTAAACCTGTTTTACTGGGATCCCCTTTTTTTTTTCTGCACAGCTATCTTCCTCCCTTTTAAAAGTAAGATAGTCAAGCTTTAAAGGGTGGTGTTGCAGGGCATTCTAGCCTCTCTACTTGAAACTGGCTCTATAATTAAATCAGAAGGACTGAATGATCATGAGCAAAAGAAAAGATACAAATGTCTGTACTGTTTTAGCCCTAAAACATGTAAGGTTTGAAAATCAGTTTATTTCCAAACATAGTTTAGGTTTGAAAATCAGTTTACTTCCAAACATATCTAGAGCCTGTTGTATAGGAACAGAAAACCTATTATGTATAAAGTTTTTTAAAAAAGGAATAATAAGAATTAATTCTGATTTCTAGATTCATTTTATTTTATTAACATTTAACTTCAGAGAATCAAAGTTGGGACAGCACAAAGTTAGGGACCTTTATAACTCAGGATCCCCATCATTTTAAAAGCAATAGGTTCTTCTTCTTGCAGGTATAATAATATGTTGCTTAATTTGTATTTTCCTCTTTGCCACCAAAAAGAGGAATTTATTTCACCGGGGTTAAAGATGGAATTTACTGCTTTAAAGGGGGTGAACTTGGAAAAACATTATGCTTGGAATAGGACTATCTTGGTAGATAATACATAATTTCATTGGAACTTTTAAATTTCTCTAAAGAATATAGGGAGAAGTAGATTACTGCCTTTCATTGATTCACCATCTAGAATTTTCTTCTTTTGAAACTATAGCTTAGAAAGTTATTTTTATTCCTATTATGTAGGATCTATTATTTTTGGAAAACTCATCCTTCAGTTTCTATGATATCTTCTAATTTACCAACTTAGATGCAATGTTTTATTTCTTTTGTTACCCTAGCAATATGAACATTCAAAACTATTGACATTCCAAAGAACACATAAAATCTGGATTGTATAAATTTCCTGACCCTGGTCTCCATTTCACAGCATTCTTGAATACTCTCCCTGTCATAAGAACAAATATTCTTTGTTGCATACACAGACATTTTCAAGCAAATTCTTGAAGCGCTACTTTAAAAAAAAAATACCAATTTTGGCATGCTCTTATAAGCAGAGACAAAATAGACATATTGGAGATTCAGTAGCAAGGAGCAAAGCAAATGTAAATCTTATGAAAACAAATATGAAGCTCCAAAAAAATAATATAAGGTAAAATAAGAAATTGGTTAGGAGGCTGAAAGCAAAGCACCTAAACAAGATTATATATATCTTTGCTGAAATGTGGACAGCTAAACAAGAGCAATATTTTGAATTTTAAACAATGGATTTTCAAAGAAACAGAAAAATAACAGTGTTTGATGACAATAAAAAGATAATACTACATGAATTTTTGAAAAGATGTTATAACACTAATGGTAATGTAGTCACTAAATTAAATTTTTAAATAATTTTTTAAAACTCCATAAGAAATTTAAATACATACACACTAGTGTCAATTGCTCTGCCGGAAAGAAAGAAAATTAACTGCTAATTTTAATGTTAGAACTGATTTTATAAGTGGGTGTTGATTTAAATGTAACTGAAAATAGTATGGCTATTCTTTATGTGCAAAAATGCTAAACTGTGAGCAAAATGAAAAAATGTATCCTAATGTAATTAACATACATTTACAATGACCACATGATCAGCTCTATTATGTTGTTCTACCTGTGAAACTCAGATATAAGGTAAAGGTGTCAGGTCTAGAGAAAGAAAATCTATGCTTCAGGTTTATCTCTCTACTTATTACTTTTAGAACTTTAAATAAGTCATTTAATTTCTCTGGTTTGCATAAGCCATTTACTAAAACAGAATAATTGTTCCTTTAGCATGAAGAAACTAATGTATACAGAAACACTTTATAGATTGTACAACACAGAGTAAATATAAGGAAACATACTATTATTATAGTATAAAGCAGATAGGGCTAGTTTTATTCCATCGAGTAGTCATTTATTATAATAGATAAAACAAAAAAGCTAGTTCCAATTACAATTATTGATTTTTTTTTTTTTAGTGTTAAGAAGTCTGCTAGAATGTTTTCAATTTTAATTTCAATGTTAAATGTTTTAAACAGATACATGGTGTTAAAAGTATTCTGATTATTTGGTTAATGTTTTTTGAAATCTAGGTCTACCTACACTTGTAAAAATAAAGAACCAAAGTAATTACTTAAATAAGTCAACAACAAAGGAACTACAGTTTACACATAAAATGGCTTTACATTCTTATGGAAAGCTGTTTATATAAGAGTTCATCTAATGTATACAGACACACACACACGCACAGACACACACACACACACACACACTCACTCACTCTATTTTCCACAGTGCCTTTCACCAATGAAAGCATCTTATGATACATATTCAAATTTTGTTTATTATTAACATTTAATGCAGAGAAATAGACAAGTATAAAAGTACTACATTATTTGGAGATAATGTCCATTTCTCAAGTATTTTTATTAAAAATATATCCAGGACTTCCAAAAATATTAATTATTATGATGTGGTAAATTTTTTTTTAATATTGTGTACATAGTTCTAATAAATTTACATATATATCAATTATTTCACTTCACTAAAAAAATAGCCTCAATACCAATCATATTTAGGGTACCTAGCAAGGACTTTCCAGATACATAGTTCAAATTTTATAGCAATTTTAATACTAGCATTTTTAAAATTTATGTTGCTTGAAGTCAGTCAAGAATTACTATTAGAATTCACTAAAATCTAATCAGTATAATTGTCATGACACTACCAAATTTTGTGTTGATATTCATTAAATTAAAACTTTTATTTTGTAACTCTATGGCTTTTAGTTCCTTTATGTGTTATCTTCAGCACAAAATTAGATTTTAAGTGGTAATCTTAGTATTTTGTTAATCAATTATCCTCTTCAGTCTAAATAAACCCATTTAATTTTTGAATTTTCAGGTAAAGCAGAAATTAGTAACACATTAACAAATCAAAGGAATTGGTATTATTGTTAGAACATGATACACCATTAAGAGAAACACAAGGAAAATTTTTATTAAGAATATATACATTACAAAGAACAGTGGCCAATAGAATTAATAAGTATGTATTAGATAAAATATTATTCATAGATGACTGATTGATAACAAAGGCAATTTTGTCCAGGTTTAACCAGGGTAAGAAAGATTATTTCAATAAGGAAAAGAATCAACAAGCTCTTGAAAGAAGCTGTATTCTAAGTATCACAGGGATGTTCTCCACCTACTGAATGTTTACATTCAAAAAGAGGTAACTTTGAAATGGACATACAGCAAGACTCCACAGATCCCAACTATTATTGGATCTATTTCAAGAAAACAAAAATGAATAGAATTAATACTAAAATAATTGAGTGCATTTTTCTTCTTTCCACAAAAAAAAAAATGACCTCAGTTAAAATAAATTCCTAGAGATTAGTGACCAACTGAGGTTAATGGCCTGAAACTATATTTTAGGCAATTAACTCCACCCAGCCATTCATTAATCCCCAGGAAATACCCAGGTCTACAATTGTTACTGCTTAATTATAACCCAAATGGAACCATGAGAGATGAGAGCAGCAATGTGATTGGATAATGTACAAAAATTAAGTTCTCTATTAATACCTTGTACATATCAATTAAAATTGCATCACCCTTAAAAAAATCCATATACCTATATGTCTTTTCTGTTTTCAGTTTATAATAGCAATAATGACTTTGATGCTGGGCATTTTCTTGGAATTAATGTCCAGTGGATGTTAATGGTCCTTGGCTGTACCATGAGCCATCCACTCCTCCTTGTTAGTCATTAATCCCTATGAAATGCCCAGCTATTGCTTAATTAACTTTACAATGCAGTTAATGCAGATATGACATGATAGAAAGATTTTTATTTTTAAGCTTCCAAAAAACAAAACTTTCAGCTCAGAAAAGCATTGCAAAAATCCAGTTTCAGACTTTTTTTTTTGAAACATACATGAAAATAAAGAATTGGGAGGTGATATCAGCAAGATGGAGGGCTAGGAAATCCCAACACTCATCTTCCCAAGAAAAACCCCAAAAGCAATAAATAAACAACTACAAACTAGAGAAAACAGCTCAGGGAAAGCTCTGGACTACAACAAAACAGAAGCAAAAAAAACCCCTTTGTAGCTCTAAAACCAAGGACAGCATCAAGGAAAAGCACAGGAAGCCTATTACCTGTGTCACCCCATCCTCCAGTCCAGAGAAGCTTTGAGCCAGGAAGGATAGCCTCAGAGGAATTTCACCTCATGGGAAAGGAGAGCAGGAGAACCCCAGCAAGGCTCACAGCTGTGGACTTTTGCAGCCTTTGCTACAGGGGTCTCCCACAGTCTTCACCAATGCTGATGCCACTAACAGAGCTGCCTAGAGTCCACTCACAGCAGCTACTCTTTGTGGCTGGAGCTGTTGCTGGGGTGGGACCTGCCCTCAGGAGTCCCAGTCCCTGCTGTGTCCTGCTATCCAGGATCTGAACACCACAGCACCTTACCACATACAGGAAGGGGACCTGAGCTGCCACTGCTCTATGCCTCACCCCCATCTCAGATCAGGGCTCTGACCTGTCATGGCCAGAGGGTACTGCCACTGCTCTAAGTCCAGCTCTACTATGGACAATTATATGCCAACAAACTGAATAACCTAGAAGAAATGGATACATTCCTAGAAACACACAACCTATCAAGACTGAATCATGAAGAAATACACAATCTGAACTGAATAATAATGAGTAAGGAGATTGAATCAGGAATCAAAAATCTCTCACCACCAAAAGGTCCAGGACTAGATGGTTTAACTGGTGAATTCCACCAAATATTTAAAGAAGAATGAAGGCCAATATTTCTCAAACTCTTCCAAAAAACTGAACAGAAACTCATTTTAGGAGGACAACGTTACCCTGATACCAAAGCCAGATAAGGACACCATTACAAAATTGTAGACCAATATCTCTGACGAATATTGATAAAAAAAATTCTCAACCAAACATTAGCAAACTGAATTCAACACCACATTAAAAGACTCATTCACCATGATCAAATGGGACTTACCCCTGGGATGCAAGGATCATTCTACATATGCAAATCAATAAATTTGATTACCATATTAATAGAATTAAAGATAAAAATCATTGGATTATCTCAATAGATGCAGAAAAAGCATTTTACAAAACACAATATCTTTTCATAATAAAAAAAACCTCTAAACCTGGGTATAAAAGGAAAATGCTTTTTATAATAAACGGCATATATAAAAGATCCACAGCTAATATCACAGTCAACAGTGAAAGGTGGAAAGCTTTTCCTCTAAGATCAGGAACAAGACAAGGGTGCCTACTCTGACAATTCCCACTCAACATAGTACTAGAAGCCCTAGCTAGAGAGAGAAATCAGGCAAAATAAAGAGATAAAAGGCATCCAAACTGGAATGAAAAAAAGTAAAACTGTCATTATTTACAGATGATATATCATATCTAGAAAATCCTAAAGACTCCACAAAAGAACTGTTAGAACTAATAAATAAAAAATACAGTAAAGTTGTAAGACATAAAATCAACATACAAAAACATTTGTGTTTTTATACACTAGTAACAAACTATCTGAAAGAGAAATTAAGAAAGCAATCCCATTTACAATAGCATCTAAAATAATTCTTAGGAATAAATGTAACCAAGAAGATTTAAGACCTGTACACTGAAAACTGTAAGACATTGATGAGAGATTGAAGAAAACACAAACAAATAGAAAGATATGCTATGTTCTTGGATTGGAAGAATTAATACTCTGAAAATGTCCATACTACCTAAAGCTATCTACAGATTCAGTGCAATCCCAATCAAAATTCCAATCACATTTTTCACAAAATTGTTTTAAAAACTATCCTAAAATTTGTATGGGGGGCTTCCTTGGTGGCGCAGTGGTTGAGAGTCCGCCTGCCGATGCAGGGCACATGGGTTCGTGCCCCGGTCCGGCAAGATCCCACATGCCGTGGAGCGGCTGGGCCCGTGAGCCATGGCCACTGAGCCTGCGCGTCTGGAGCCTGTGCTCCACAACAGGAGAGGCACAACAGTGAGAGGCCCGTGTACCACAAAAACAAACAAACAAACAAAAAAAATTGTATGGAACCACAAAAGGCCCCAAATAGCAAAAGCAATCTTGAGAAATAAGAACAAAGCTGAAGGCATCAGGCTACCTAATTTCAAACTATGTTACAAAGCTATAGTAATCAAAGCAATATGTGCTGACATAAAAACAGGCACATAGACCAGTGAAACAGAATAGAGGGCCCAGACATAATCCCCTGCATATATGGTCAATTAATTTTTAACAAGAGTGCCAAGTACACACATTGGGGAAAGGACAGCCTCTTCAATGAATGGTGCTGGGAAAACTGAATATCCACATGCAAAAGAATGAAACTGCACCCCTATCTTAACACCACTCACAAAAATTAACTCAAAATGGATTAAGAACTTAAATATAAAATTTGAAATCAGGTAAAAAAATAGGGAAAAAATTGAACATAGAACCAAAAAATTGGTCTTGGCAATGATTTCTTAGATAAGACACCAAAAGCACAAGCAACAAAAGCTAAAATAAGTAAATCAGACTACTTAAACTAAAGAGCTTCTGCACAGAAAAGGAAACAATCAATAAATTAAAAAGACAACCCACAGAATGGGAGAAAACATTCACAAACCATATATCTAATAAGTATATCTGAAGTATTTCTGAAGCATATAAATAACTCATACAACTCAAAAGCAAAAAAGCAAATAATCCAATTGAAAAATGGGCAAAGCGCCTAAATAGACATTTTTCCAAAGAAGACATAAAACTGTCAACAGGTATATGAAAAGGTGCTCAATATCACTGATCATTAGGGAAATGCAAATCAAAACAAAGAGGGGCTTCCCTGGTGGCGCAGAGGTTGAGAATCCACCTGCCAATGCAGGGGATACAGGTTTGGGCCTTGGCGCGGGAAGATTCCACATGCTGCAGAGCAACTAAGCCCGTGTGCCACAACTACTGAGCCTGCACTCTAGAGCCCATGAGCCACAACTACTGAAGCCCACGTACCTAGAGCCCGTGCTCTGCAACAAGAGAAGCCACCGCAATGAGAAGCCCGCGCACCGCAACGAGGAGTAGCCACTTGCCGCAACTAGAGAAAGCCTGCGCGCAACAACGAAGACCCAACGCAGCCAACAATAAATAAATAAATAAATAAATAAATAAATAATTATTTAAAAAAACACAATGAGATCTCACCTCATACCTGTTAGGATGGCTGTCATCCAAAAGACGAGAGATGACAAATGTTGTTGACGCCATGAAAAAAGGGAAAGTTTATAAATTGTTTGTGGAAATGTAAAATGATACGGCCGTTAAGGAAAACAGTAAGGCAGTTCCTCAAAAAATTTAAAAATTGAACTAACATATGATCAAGCAAGGCCACTCCTGAGTATATATCCAAAGGAATTGAAATCAATATCTCAAAGAGATAACCTGCAAGCCCATGTCCACTGCAGCATTTTTTACAATAGCCAAGATAAGGAAACAGCCTAAATATCCTTCAATGGATGGATAGGGAAAATTTACACACACACACACACACACACACACACACACACACACACAGAGAGAGAGATATACACACAATGGAAATTTATTCACCCATAAAAAAGAAGAAAATCTTGCCATTCCCAACAACATGGATACATCTGGAGGGCATTATGCTAAGTGAAATTAGACAGAAAGGGACAAATACTGTATGGTATCACTTATATGTGGAATCAGAATGGGAAAAAAATCTGATTTCATAGAGACTGAGAACAGAATGGTGGTTGCCAGGGGTTTGGGAGCTGGGGACTGGGGTGATATAAGTCAAAGGGTACAAATTTTCAGATGTAAGAAAAGTAAGTTCTGAGGATCTAATATTCAGCATGTTGACTATAATTTGTATGGTATGCTCGAAATTTACTGAGAATAGATCTTAAGCATTCTCACCACACACACATTATCTATGTTACCTATGTGGGGTATGGATGTGTTAATTAACTTGATTTTCGTAATCATTGTACAATGTATATCAAATAATCACATTGTACACTTTAAATATATAATTATATTTGTCGATTATTCCTCAATAAAATTAAACATAGTTAAGAAAGACAAATTTCTTTCTAGTCATGGGACTAGAAAAAAAGGTACAGTTTAATAAAGCTAATTTGTAGTAAAAGATGATGCTAATGTTAAAAAGTGAAATAATTATGCTAAAATGATCATATTATACCTACTTTCCCTTTTCAAAATTTTAATAGAAAAAACCTGCTAAAATGCAGTTATTTCATTTGCAGCTTTCATAGATTATAAAAATATGATTTTTTCAGTTTTGTACATGTATGGAGAGAATGTTTAGAATTAGGGCTTTAAAAAGTTTTGATCTGGAAAGAACCTAGACATCACTTAGCCCAATGTCTCTTTTACAGATGAGGAAATGAGAAATTCCTAGAGAAGCAAAGTAACTAGCTTGAGTCATGTGGTCGCTGCAGAACAAAAGGGAAGAAGCCTTCTGCCTCCTCTCTCCCAGCTTAGAGCCCTTTCACCTCCTGTGACACTTTGGATGCATGGGTTGCATCCCTACCTATTTGGGGCTTATTACAATAGCTATACTTCTTCCAAACTTGCCAAATGAGCAGCCAGGTTTCTTGAACCTAAGGGGTAATAAGCTGTAATCAAATTTTGCTCTTTTGGAGAGATTATTTTAAGCAAGGTTAAAAAAGATTTGGTTTTAAAAATTATTATATTTCAGTTTACATAGAATTTCAATAGTCTAGCAAGCCTTTTAAAGTTTTTCTTTTCTGTTTTCTTGTAGTAAAGACATTTTAGGAGAACCCAAGTAGTAAATGTGTTCAAGTTATTAAGTAATCACAATATGTGTTTTACTGTTAACATTATTCAAGCAGAATATATATTTAAAGCATTCAAAATTGATCCAAACTGTAATAAAATCCTACCAGTGATTAATAAAATTATTGTTATTTTTTCTCCTTGCAAATCTTAGTTTTGTTTTTTTTCAATTTGAAGGTTAAATGTTGAAATTAATGAAATTAAAAATTAATTAAAATTAACTTTAGATTAATTTTTAAAAGATAATTAAGAATGGAAAGGACTGTGGGAAATAATGTATTTCAGACGGCACTTCAGAATAACCTCAACTACCTTCAAGGAAGGAGATCTAGCCCATGGTAAATGATTATCCTAATTCCCTCAGTTACTTATTCTGATGCTTATTTAACATTATGTTGGTCAAGCCTATTTTTTCCACATTAAAACCTTACTGAAATAAGACAAGGAACAGTGTTGTTTTTATGTGAGAACTGTTAAGAAAATCCCCATCCCCTCACCCATGTGCCTTTTTCTCTATGTGGCATGAATCAGAGTTTGCAAACAGATTCCGTGAGTGGTAACCACTTATTTGTGTCAGAGTAGTTTAAACTTGGTAAGTTTTAGCACCCATTCTTCCTCAGGGAAAAAAAGAAATTGTCTTAAATTGTAAGCCTACTATTTTATTAGCCTATTATGGGGACATTTTTCAACCCTACTAGCAGCTAATTAAAGGCACATGGTATCCGTCTCAAACCATCTGGTCTACTAGATGTTGTTGATCAGTGTATCTGTTTTCATGCTGCATATAGTTAAACTTTTTAAGTTAATAAGCACTTATGGTAGAAACCTACCTGACTAATCACATGCTATGGCTCACCTGACAGCACTTGAGACAGCCCCACTGATGCCTAAAATTAGCCCTGGTACATAATTATAGCCTTCAGGAAAGATCAGCTCTATAATATATTATATTTCCTACAAAATCAAGATCCCTTAAATTATATAGATGAGTGTCCCACATGTACATAATTGGAAAGTTTGGATTGTGTTTTTACCTGTTAAGCATATGGTCTGCAAATGTAACAATGTAATATGTATTACTATTTATTGTGTTTATTAATTTACACAGATTATTTTCTTATTTTACTGATTTCCCTCACAAAAATAACAACCAGAGATTTAAGTTATGAATCTACAATTATATGACTTAAAATTACACATTAAAAAGTGAATGTAGTAAAAAAAGGTTAATGTTTCTATGAATACAGGTGTCTTGGAGCATAAGATTCCAATGCCTATGACAGGGATATGGAGAATATTAAATACTTATGTACAAAATTGATGAACACGTTATTTCACTTTAAACATTTTAGGTTGGGTGAAAATTTTTTGAACAGAGAACCAGAAATAGAGGATAAATCTGAAAATGGGAAATAATAAATATACTTGGTTGCCAGTGCACCTGATCAAAAAATAGGTACATCACGTATATTATGCTCCACATGTATGCACCTATGTGTGTGTGCACACGCACACACACACACACACATACAGACTCAATCAACTTAAGAGTCATTCTTGAATTTTGAATGGATCATACCACTACTTGCAAATATTATCTTTGCTAATTGGTAAGAGTATCAGAAATCCAGACCCTGATAAAAACTCACTGGCCTATATATTGAACAGAGGTAGCTGTCAACCCAAAACTTTTATGAACTATAGTTCACAATCATTATTTTTCAAGTCTTCCCAACATACATACTATAATGGGAGACTATTAGCTAAAATGTTGTCCTAATGTAACCTTGATAATACATTCTTTTTAAATACAGGTAAATAAGTATTTTATATTTTAAGAAACAGGTTTCATTTCCTCAATCTTTACACAATTTACGTATCTCACCAAGTGCTCAGCATCTCCATGCTGACTTTATAGTTAATTTTTAAAAAATATGGTTTAAACAATCTACTAAAACAGTTCTCCTAATTTGCTTAAATTCTATACTTTGCATTTTCACTCTTTTTTTCAGATCACAGGTAATATTTTCTTTTGCTTTTAAAATTAACTATATTAGGGACATCTGTTTGAATACCGCTTTTTATTTATTTATTTATTTTTTATACATGCACTCTTTTTTTAAATTAATTAATTAATTTGGCTGTGCTAAATTGCAGCATGTGGGATCTTCGTTGCTGCGAGCAGGATATTTCAGCTGCGGCACTCGGGATCTTTTTTTTTTTTTTTTTTTTTTAACCTTTTTATTGGAGTATAATTGCTTTACAATGGTATGTTAGTTTCAGCTTCACAACAAAATGAATCAGTCATATATATACATATATTCCCATATCTCCCCCCGCCTGCGTCTCCCTCCCTCCCACCCTCCCCATCCCACCCCTCCAGGCGGTCACAAAGCACCGAGCTGATCTCCCTGTGCTATGCGGCTGCTTCCCACTAGCTATCTACCTTACGTTTGGTAGTGTATATATGTCCATGCCTCTTTATCGCTTTGTCACCGTTTACCCTTCCCCCTCCCCATAGCCTCAAGTCCATTCTCTAGTAAGTCTGTGTCTTTATTCCTGTTTCACCCCTAGGTTTTTCATGACATTTTTTTTTTTTTTAAATTCCATATATATGTGTTAGCATACGGTATTTGTCTCTCTCTTTCTGACTTACTTCACTCTGTATGACAGACTCTAGGTCTATCCACCTCATTACAAATAGCTCAATTTCGTCTCTTTTTATGGCTGAGTAATATTCCATTGTATATATGTGCCACATCTTCTTTATCCATTCATCCGATGATGGACACTTAGGTTGTTTCCATCTCTGGGCTATTGTAAATAGAGCTGCAATGAACATTTTGGTACATGACTCTTTTTGAATTATGGTTTTCTCAGGGTATATGCCCAGTAGTGGGATTGCTGGGTCATATGGTAGTTCTATTTGTAGCTTTTTAAGGAACCTCCATACTGTTCTCCACAGTGGCTGTATCAATTTACATTCCCACCAACAGTGTAAGAGGGTTCCCTTTTCTCCACACCCTCTCCAGCATTTATTGTTTCTAGATTTTTTGATGATGGCCATTCTGACTGGTGTGAGATGATATCTCATTGTAGTTTTGATTTGCATTTCTCTCATGATTAGTGATGTTGAGCATTCTTTCATGTGTTTGTTGGCACTCTGTATATCTTCTTTGGAGAAATGTCTATTTAGGTCTTCTGCCCATTCTTGGATTGGGTTGTTTGTTTTTTTGTTATTAAGCTGCATGAGCTGCTTATAAATTTTGGAGATCAATCCTTTGTCAGTTGCTTCATTTGCAAATATTTTCTCCCATTCTGAGGGTTGTCTTTTGGTCTTCTTTATGGTTTCCTTTGCTGCGCAAAAGCTTTTAAGTTTCATTAGGTCCCATTTGTTTACTCTTGTTTTTATTTCCATTTCTCTAGGAGGTGGGTCAAAAAGGACCTTGCTGTGATTTATGTCATAGAGTGTTCTGCCTATGTTTTCCTCTAAGAGTTTGATAGTTTCTGGCCTTACATTTAGGTCTTTAATCCATTTTGAGCTTATTTTTGTGTACGGTGTTAAGGAGTGTCGGGATCTTTTTTTTAGTTGCAGCATGCGGGATCTAGTTCCCTGACCAGGGATTGAACCCAAGCCCCGTGCGTCGGGAGCACAGTCTTAACCACTGGACCACCAGGGAAGTCCCCAGCCTTTTACTTTAAATACTGGTTTTCTTCTTTTTAAAAATAAAATAAAATAAAATGAGACTAAGTCTAAATGGAGAATTCGTAGACTCCAACTCAAATTTTTTCATCCATTCATTAACTTAAATCAGCCCCTTTCAGTAATTTGGTATTACCTAACTGGTCCTTCCTCTCCTATCAGTTATGCAGTACCAAATTACCAAAGACTTTGAAGCAGAAAAGTGTATATATTCTTTACTTGAGGTAACAGTCAATGAAATGTTTGTAAGTAAAGGAATTATGTAAAAACCCAGTGTTTGCTATTCAAAGGGTTATTTAGAGAAATGAGAATATTTTCTCAGCAAAGCCTACTGCAGTTCTTTAGTTGTGAATCTATGAAACTCTGGATAGGAATGATAGCCCAAATGGAGATAAAGATACTAGCCTAAGAAATTTTTCAAAGGATGATGGACAAAAAAAAGGAAGATGGTAGCACAGAATCAATAACTATAACTGTTCTTGTCTGAAGGAATGTTAAAAGTAGTTTCTTTGGCAGAGACGAGAACACAAAATCTTGAGAACAAACCTTGTTTGGGGAGAAAATAAGATTGGTTTAGATTTGTTGAAGTTAACATGATGGGAAACACTTAACTAGAAATATTCAGAGGATAGCTGGAGATGTAGAAAAGAAGCTTGAGTAAAAAATCTGAAGATTTTTATAGACAAGACTAGAAAATCAGGAATTTATTCATGTGATCTTTCTGCCTCAAGTCTCAGCCATACTTCAGGGAGCAAAGATCACTCTGTAAATGACTTCTCTTAATGAGATAATACCATTTCAAAACATGGTATGTTAAACATAAAATGTTGAACACTGATTTTATGTTAAACATAAAATGTTGAACACTGATTGCTGACAAATAATACCTTTCCTCTGAATTTATTTTTCCTTACAGAAAAATAATGTCTAGTTCACAAACAGCCAGTTTAACATTTTAAACTCACTTTTTAGTGATGAAATGAGTAAAAGAATATGGACTGCCTCAGGTAAATTATCTACCATTTCATCAAAAGTTTCTTTGCATGGCCTTTATTTATTTTATGGGTTTGCATAATAAGGATTCACACACACAGTTTAGTTCTCCTTCCTCTGGGCTGGTAACCTAGCTGTCCTAATCACCCAGTAATTAAAATAAAAACCACTCCAGGTAATTGGCAGTCTTCTCTAATTGAAAACTGGGTAGATAATCATTGTCCCAAGGAAATGCCCTACTCTCATACTGTAATATGAACCACCATCTGTCTATTAAATTAGTCATTATAAAATATTAACATATAAATGACTACTATAAGGGTATTATAAAAGTGGTCCTAGAATTTAATTAATTATTTTTTTCATTTTGTTGACTCGCCAATTTCTTTCTAGGGAACAATAAGAAAATGTATTCTCGGGCTGATTAGGGAGGAGCAATAACTTTTGTCACGCAACACAGACATGTTTAGAAGGCTTATAATGTCTACCTTTGCTATACAAAGTATTTGCTCTCCAGTGAATAACAAACATTGAACCAAGAAGCTAGAAAAAATTACAAAAAATGTTCAATCTATCTATAGAGCTGAGAGCTCCCTAATTCTTCATGCAATGCTATGCATTTACTTTCAGGGGAAGTAGAAGGTAAAAGAAGAAAAGAAAGTAAGTTTAAGAAAGCAAACTGGAATCTTAGAAACTGTCCAGGAGGCTAGAAAATCCTGGGAATATACATGATATATACTGAAGAAATACTCTAACTTTGTCCTTCCTTAAAGGTTAATTCTATTTGAATGAGAAAAGAGGGAGGAAATTCATAAATATCAACAGACCCTGAAAATAACATTGATAGACATTATGAAGAGGGTAACCTGATTTTCTGCACTGTGTAGACAGTGTGCTACCACACTCTTTGTAGACACACTTTTACATAGCACATAATACCAGCAGCAGTATCTTCAATTACAGAGGACAGAGATATACAATCACACATTTAATGACACAAAGTAGATGAAAGCAGCATGAATAGATTCCCCTTTTCCAAAGTCAATTCTAGCACTAAAAAACGCTTCCCCCCAAATCCTCTATGTTGACTTATCTTGACATCTTGGGGATGTGTGATGTGTCTATTTGCTGGCATGAAGTAAGCCTTGTAACATGTATAACTGAATTTGAATGTGGACTGATGATGCTCCAGACAAGGTCAAACCCCAATCCACGTAAATACTCATCAACTGATTAGGCAGAAATTACTTAAGACAATTGATAAGTCAAACTAGCTCAGTAGCTATCTAACAAATTCAGGGAAAAACAGAATTGCAATGAAAGTGAAAAAAAACTCCCAATCACATACTTCTTTGACAATCACAGAAAATAAGGTATTTTCAGGATTTTGGATTTAGTATGCAAGTACTTATAACAAGGGTAAGACTTTACTCTGGAAACCATACCTGTCTTGAAATATTTACTCTGGTCTAAAGCTGAAAAAATCACTCTCCTCAAACCCTATCATTCACTGCCCAGTACAAAGAAAAGATCAAGTTCAGTCCTGTTTTTTCTTCACAGAAGACTTAGTGGTGACAAGATGTCATTATGTTTCAATGCTAAGAGAAACTCAAGAAATCATTTTATGAATCAAGATGAAGAAAGCTTTTAAAATATAAAACTATAAATGAATGATCTAGAACTATATGCAGCCAAGGATCTGGGGTCTCTGAAAATTGAAAAATATGAATTTTATTAATTTTTTAAAAGTACAGTTTTATACTTTCATGTTTAGTTTCAATATGATTTTTTTCTCCTCTAGATTCTTTTATGTAGAAGGAAAAGTAGCAGGTAAATCATGTTATTTCTGTTAAAGAAGAGCTGTACTTTTTCTAAAAGTGGATTCTCATGGCTCATTTATACAGTAAGTCCCATGACATTAAAGTATGCAGCACATTTTTCTTCTTTATGAATATATAACTGTAATTATATTAGATTTTAAATGATTTGAATAAGCAAGATACAAAAATATTAAAATTACATGAGATACATTATCATAGCATAGACATTAGAGAAATGATAGTCTCTTTAGATAGACAGATAGATATATAGACAGATATGGATATAGTTACACGTATACATACACACTTCCTATAGACTTGTATGTTTGTGTTGTGTAGGTTGAAACCTAACCCCCAGTGTGATGATAGGTCCTTTGATAAGTGATGATTAGGTCACGAGGGTGAATTCCTCATGAATGGGATTAATCCCTTATAAAAGAGACCCCAGAGAGCTCCCTCACCTCTTCTGCCATGTGAAGACATAAGGAGAAGATGGCCATTTATGAACCAGTAAGTGGGCTCTCAGCAGACACGATATCTGCTGGCACCTTGATCTTGGACTTCCCAGTCTCTAGAACTAAGAGAAATAAAGTTTGTTGTTTAAACCACCCAGTCTTTGATATTCTGTTATAGCAGCCCAAATGGACTAAGGCTATATATAATTTTACTCTTCTAATTACCCTAAAGGTTTTTAATTTCCTTCCTTATCAAATTCAACCAAGAAGCAAATTTATTCAGTTAAAAACCTTCAAAGTTAGCATCTACTGCCTGAAAAGAAAACCAAGTAAACGTTGAGTTTGTGTCCGATCTGCCCCCAAATTTAGTTCTGCTGCATAAATATTTATGTATTCATTTGCTTTGGACAGCTGCTAAAATGCACAATTTTCTTGGACTGCTATGTTTTATACATAAAATAATTTCTTTTTAAAAATTACTTTGGTATTGAACTAAGCTAATATTCAATGAAATCATATTTATTATAGACCATCATAGAATATATAACTTAATAATAAAAATTAAAACTATCATTTTCAAGTGTTTCTAATGTTCCTTGCATCGTGCTAAGCACTTTATACACATTATATCATTTAATCTTTAACAATCCTGTGCAGTAGGTGTTATTTCCCTATTCTATGATTCAGTATACTCTGGCAAATAGAAGATTAATAATTTTCCCAGGGTTTCATAGCTTGTAACTGGCTAAGCTACATTTTATCTTAAGGCTGACTGACCTCGAATTTAAATCTCTCTCCACCATAACAGAGAATCTCCCCAATTAAGGTTCCTAGAGCAGAGGCTGCTGGCTGTTTACCAAAGCCACTTCTAAGCACACAGCTTGAACATATTTCCCTTAGAGTTGGGTATGTCAATGAATTAAATCCTAGCCAAGAGAATATGGGCAAAAATAGTGTATGCCACTTTCAGGTTTGGCTCATAGAAACTTTCCACATGCAACCTTCCATTCTATTTTCCCCCATTTGGCTGCAGACATCAACCAGGCCACACTGACAACCATATGAAGATGGTAGGACCCTACACCGAAGTTCAACCAGAAATATCTTCGTTGAATTGTTATGCCAAGGGAAATAAACCCTATTGAGTTAAGCCACTATTACATAAGAGTTTTATGTTCTATCAGCCGGTATTACCCTAACTAATACAAGTTATGTCATCTTGTATTACCGAATCAAAATATGATTTTGACTCAAGTTTTTAATAAAAACCATTCAATTAAACATATTAAACATTAAAATTTATTTCCTGACAGTCTAAACTTTGTCCTGATAACATCCAGTGAGTGTATGACCTCTTCTCCTACTGCAAAACACAGACGTTAAGTAAAAATGGTCACTTGAAGACAAAGTCCAAATGAACTGCAGTTTATCACTTCAAAAGCAAATAGCATCCAAATGCAGTTTTGAAATGATGTCTAGATACTTTTTTTAGCAAACTTTAGGTGTCACAGATAATAAATGAATCATTTATTTGATGCACATAATACTTTAAAGAAATCAGTGTAAGCCCCCAAAGGAAAAAAGCAACAGCGTACTCAGAAGCATTTCATCATTTGAAGTTGATATAACAATGCTGACAAGTACAAAAGATAACTTTGTTCTGTCATGCCATATCATGTTGTAGAAAACACAAAGCATTATGTGACCTTTAGAGAAACAGCCAAAAAGTAGCTTGCTTTGTGATGCTTAACGCGGTATTTTTGAATTTTTGAAGGTCTTGATTTTTGCCAATTGTGGACAAAGTTATGTCCTGGGGGATCTCAGGCATGAAGAGAAAAGAATGCTGATGTGTGAAGCAAGTGTAAGGGGAAAGACTGAGAGGAAAACTTACTGCTTCTGGAAAACAAAACTAGTTGTTAAGTATCTATGTGTGTGTAGGCTCCTTGAAATGTCCCATCTAATAAATATTAGTTCCAAAATTGGCCTATAATATGTATATTGGCCATGGTTGGCATTGGACCAT
Organism: Leucopleurus acutus; assembly: GCF_964270905.1. NCBI lineage: Eukaryota > Metazoa > Chordata > Mammalia > Artiodactyla > Delphinidae > Leucopleurus > Leucopleurus acutus. The sequence goes on from NC_139149.1 coordinate 94,528,280, forward strand.
ATGGAGATATTCTCCTAATCCATTATTTTTTATACTCCTTTTTCAAGTATTCACTACTTTTTATGCTCCTCTCTGACTGTGACACTATTACTGCAACAGCCCCAAATTCTAGTCCCATCAAACTTCCATATAGTACAGGGTCCTTGGAGATTGGAAAATGGTACATATAACTGATAGATGGTTATTGAGCCTTATTTTTAGATAAGCATCACTACTTCCAAAAATCAAAGCTATGTTTTACTAGGCACTTCTTCTAGTGTTAACGTCTTACCTCAAAGGAATAACTAATAGAGACAATTTCAGCCCTCTAGGTTAGTATTCCTTAAAGTAAATTTACAGATAATATGCATTGGAATTACCTGAAGATGTATAGCTTAATCTCCAAAGTAAGCATTAAAAATAATACAGAAAAGTATACTGGAAAAGCCTATAGAGGAGATAGAATAATAATAATAATGTGACACAAGTAATGAAGTCCTTTGTTTCTGACCCAAGAGTCTCATTTCTTCTCACACCATCTATGACACACTAGCAGGCTACTTATTAGCATGTAAGCAGGGTAAAAGCAAATCCTAGACCAAACATATATTATTAAATAGAAATCAAGTGTGGTTAACTTTAATGTCATCAAACTGACCAATTAATATATAAGGACAAACTATTAAACATAATTTACTTATGGACTGTGTCATAATTTGGTAGTCACATTTTATGAGTCATTTATTCTACAGAAAATTTTTTTTAAATTTCTTATATCTTTGTCAAATTCAAAGCTCTCTAAAAAGGAGCTAATTTCACAATATATATGTGTATCAAGTCATCATGTTGTACACCTTAAAATTATACATGTCAACTATATTTCAATAAAGGTGGGAAAAATAAAAAGTAGCTAAATGCTTATATCAAAGGCATAAGGTTCTTCATATACTTAATCAAAGAATCATATCATTAACACAGACAACTGGAATGCTACTAGAGAACCCAAGGCCACCATAAATTTAATGTTCTAAATAATATGTGGAGTCTAGGAGTATCTATTGATAAATATACATTTTCAGAATATATATATATGTGGTTATCACAGTGGGTAATGACCCTAATTTCAGCATTCTTGAACATTTTCTTTGGTAGACTTTCTAAAATGGCTCTTAAAATTCACAATGGAAATTATGCAGTCTTCCCTCAAGCACTTTCTTGAGCTTTAAAAAAATGAGTATATTTCTGAAACAGTATTGCTTTCATTGAATCTCCAAGTTTCTTCTTTTTTGTCATCTGCCAGTTCCAACAATCAACTGCTTCTTCACTTTCAAGTCTGCCAAAAACCTCTGAAAAAACTTTTGTCTTTGAATTAATGTGACAATTATTTATTTTCTAATATCCTTAGGCCTTGCATCATTTCTTGTTATTCCTTTTCATATATGCTGAAATTCTAGTTCCGTCTTCCTAAAGTTTCTCTTTCCAGAATATTTCCCTAAAAGTAGAAGCTGGAAGGAGCCTACATAAAACTCTCCTCATAGTATTTTGCCAATCTCTTTGGAAATGATGATAAATAAGTAATTATCTAAAAGCTCCATTCTCCAAGCATAATGAGTCCAAAGCAAATAACTGCAATTTTTTTAAATCTCAGAGTGAAAATATTTAGAAATAAGTGAAATTAGGAAGTTTACCATTTCATACTGTGTTGTTACAATTAACTTTTTTATTGTGACATATAATTTGCCATGTGCTTTTCATAAAATTGCTTTCTTACATAAATAATACTAAGGTCTTTACTAATAGTAATGGGGTCAAATTCTGTTGATGTTATTATTGGTCAACATTCAGATATATTCCTCAGTCTGGCATCGTAAGAGACTAATAATCTTAACACATTTCTTAAATTTGTTTTATAAAAATAATTGCATAGTGTTCAGTGATCCATTATCATGAATCAACACTATTAGAATTACTTGTAAATAATTTACTTCAAATAAGCTTATGTTCCATATTCCTAATATGGAGTATCACAATGGGAAGAAATATGTGTAGCTTTAAAGTCAGACAAATATGAATTTAAATACTGCATACACTATTGACTAATTATGTAAGTTTAGGTAAATTACCGTCCTCTAAACATCCTCATTTGTTCATTGGCAGCATGTGGATAAAAAATCCTACTATGCAGGATGTTTTTCAGATTCTTAAGAAATATTTTATGCAAAGCATCTATCACAGAGCCTGGTATATAGTATATGTTCCAAAAATAGTGAAAAATTGTTGTTACTGATACTACAAATTGATTATTAGGTGAGGTAGAAGTTGTTGATATATGCATATGACTTTCATTTTCAATAGAGATCATCTGTTCCTAATTAAGTAGTTTACTAAATTTGGGATCTTTAGAGACTTTCAATGCTTAATTAACAACTAGTTAATAATGAAATATCCCAAGAATTTGTTACCAAATATCATCATGTAGCATGTGGTTACAAAAACATTTAAAATGTTAACATTATTATATGTGGAACCTAAAAAAAGGGTACAAATGAACTTATCTGCAAAACAGAAATAGATTTACAGATATAGAATACAAACTTATGGTTACTAGGGGGTAAGGGGGGGGAGGGATAAATTGGGAGATTGAGAGTGACATATACACACTACTATATATAAAATAGATAACTAATAAGGACCTACTGTATACCACAGGGAACTCTACTCAGTACTCTGTAATGGCCTATATGGGAAAAGAATCTAAAAAAGACTGAATATATGTATATGTATAACTGATTCACTTTGCTGTACACTTGAAACTAACATAACATTGTAAATCAACTATACTCCAATAAAATTTTTTTAAAAGTAACATTAAATAAACTTTTAACATTTCTATAATGAGAAACATTTTAAATCTGAAGAGACATACCATAACTATCTCAGTTCACTTCACTCTCAATGTATTTATTTACATATACAGTTACTTACATAACAACTACTAGACATGACACAAAAGTATAATCATTTAGCTATAGGTAAGATGATGTTATAACTTCTACCATCTAATAGATTAATTCAATAATAAATTTGGTTAATTTCCAATATGACTATTGTGTAATATAAATAAAACTGAAGTGTAGAGAAGTCAACATGTTTATATAAACTACAGAAGTAATAAACTGGTTTGGCAAGGTACAGAAGAAAGGAGAAAAGTCTTTAAAGGTAGGTCATTTTACAGATTAAGATCTTAGTGACCTTGTCACCTCACATCTCAATGGTTCTAAGTTGTAAACAGGATTTGGTCAAAGGGTTTTTCATAATCAATGGTACTATTTGTTAAGACATTTAAAAGTTACAGGAGAAACAAATTTTAATGCAACATTATAGCATGGTAGGAATGGAATGAGTTACCAGGCTATGAAATTCCTTAACTAGTAGGAGTCTACATTCAGTCTCCATTCTCACAACTCTTTCAGACATGGATTCTCTAACACTAACAGATCCCTAATGTTTCCTTTAGACTTACCTATTTCTTCCTAATGGCCATACAGGGAGTCAACTTAAAGTAAGGAGGAAGACATTTGAATGAATCTGCCACCTTCATAGCTGACCAAGTAAGTCAGGGCATTGCGTTTGAACATTTAGGGTTTCTATCAGTTAAAATAGTTTGGCTGTAAATGACTTAAAAAATATGAGATTTAATTTCTTACATATAGGAGGTCCAGAGATAAAGATATTCCAGGGTTGGTTCAGGGACTTGACATTTGTCATTGAGAATCCAAGTGTTTCCTGTCTTTTACTTTGCCTTTGGACTCATTGATGACTTCACCTGGAACCACAGGATGAACTACCACAATTCCAGGTGTCACATGCTGACATGATGACATGTAGCCAAAAAAAAGGGAGTGTTTCCCCTGTGTATCTCTTTCCATTGGTGAGAGAATCTTTTCCTTAAAGACTGTCAGACTTCCCTTTTCAGTGACCAGAATTCTATCCCATTTTCATAGCTGAATGGGATGGGAAATGAAATGGTGATAACTAGTTTAGACTAATTATGATTTTCCCCCCAGGGATGGGGGACAACTCAACCAAATTTTACTTGACATACCCACTAGTCATTCCTACCCCCATGTCTTTGGAGTCAGGGGAAATTTGACTTAAATCCCCACTTCATATCTTTCTTATGAACTCTTAACTTCATGCAACTACTTAACCTCTCTGAATATCAGCTTTCTTTCTGACAGATATAGATGTATATATAGGATATAGGTAACAATACAGATGTGATGTATTTTTAAAGAGGTCTCTATTGTCAGATATATAAGGATAATTTCTGTAGAAATACCCAGCACAGAGCCTGATACATGGTAGAAGCCAATGAATATCATTTTAATCTGTTTTCTTTAATCTGTAGGTCCTCCTCATTTCTCTCCTTCCTATAACCAAAGCCCAATAATGTTCCAAGGAGTATAGCCTAAATTTGATTCTCTCTCCAAAATTTTCAAGTCTAAAAAATCTTTTACTTGGTACTTTAATATTTCATTCTGCATATTCCACTATGTCTTAAATATCAGGGTTACCAAATACTAGTTTATTTGAATAGTGGATCATGTACCCTGATTATCACACACACACACACACACACACACACACACACACATTCTTTATTAGATGATAAATTCTGTAAATCAAATCAGCATATAAACCCTACCAATTATTTTAAGAAAGGAAGAAACAGAACAAACAAGCAAGCCCCTAGTTGGATATAAAAGGTTCCTTGTGAAATGTGTCTCTACATTTTCAGTCTCAACCTGTGCCCACCCCTGAACATGTTTATGCTTTAATCACACTGAATTAATTGTTCACTGTACTTTCCATGGTAATTTCCAGCTTCTTTAAATCTATTATTACAGGTTCCTCTGTCTGGAATATCCTCTTCACCATTCTTCATTTGACTCATTCTTGTTCATCTTCATGACTCATTTCAGAAACCATCTCCCCCCCAAAAAATCTTTCCGGCTTCCAGGTTGGGCTAAACGTGCTTCTTTTTCATTTCAGAGCAGCTTTTGCTTACCATTTATCATAAAATACTGACGGTAGCTATTTTTGCGTCTGATTTCTTCACTAGATTCTTTGACATGTTCCTGATATAATTCCTGGGACAGAATTAACCACTCAATAAATGTGTATTGAATAAAATTAAATAAACTTGTTTTGTAGATTCAGCACTCCGAAATGGAATATTAAAGATAAAGCTTCTTATATAAATCAGTGTGATAATTTTTAAAAGACCATTAAAAATTATCACCTAAAAAGATTTTTATATAAAAAATACAGTAATGTTTCTCAAGTACTTACCATGAGCCAAATGTTACGCTAACTGCTTTATACACATTTTCCTACATAATCATCGAAACACCCTTGGGAAGAAGTATTTTAAGTATTTTTTCCCATTTTAAAGATGTGGATTTTTTTAAAAAAAATTTATTGGAGTACAATTGCTTTACAATGTTGTGTTAGTTTCTGTTGTGCAACGAAGTGAATCAGCTATATGTATACATATATCCCCTCCCTCTTGTACCTCCCTCCCACCCCCACCCCATCCCACCCATCTAGGTCATCACAGAACACAGAGCTGAGCTTCCTGTGCTTTATAGCTCATTCCTACTGACCTCACAGCTAGCAAGTCCCAAACCTGGAACTTGAACTCAGGTTTGTTGACCTAAAGCTCATGTTTTAGTTATTTTACTCTAGAACAGAGACCATTCTCCATGTTACCTTATTGGTTACCCATTCTTAATTGAAAATGGTCTCAGAAAGCACCAAGACAATTAAACTTTATAGTAAAACAAACAAAAATAATAATAATCACTTCTACAGATATAAGACAACAGAACATTTTACTCCAACTAACTTCTCCCTTTATTTAAATTCATGATTGTTCACAGTCAACAGCAACTGTGTAGATTTAATGCACTAAAACTGTTAATACATGCTTTGCTGCACTGTGATAAAACCTCCTAAAAGAATTACTGACAATACATTTCCTTAAATAAAATGTCCAATTTTTAATATTGTCTAATGGTACTGTCCCCTCCCCTCTTAAAACAGAATTTTAATGACTGCATTTGCTACGAAGAAAGTTAGAAAGGTGCTCAAAAGCAATGATATCCACATTTATTAAATTTTCACTTTATTGTTTAAATACTACCCTTGTTTATATAATTTTCATCATTACTCAACTGCATTAGTTTTCATACACACCCATGAAACATTATATACCTACACCAAATCTAGTAATATGTGTTAAAAATCACTGCTACATTTAGAAGTAACCTGAAGCACAAAAAAATAGTAGAAAAGCAACAACATAAGTTGAGTCACCTAAATGTGTTACTGTAAATATTTCACGAATATTGGAAGATTAACAGCTTCCCATATAACTTTCCCAGGCTGCTGCCGAAGATGGCGGAGGGGCAGGTCCTGGTGCTCGATGGCCGAGGCCATCTCCTGGGCCGCCTGGGCAGAAAGGTGGTGGTTGTGCATTTGTGAGGGCATCAGCATTTTTGGCAATTTCTACAGAAGCAAGTTGAAGTACCTGGCCTTCCTCTGCAAGCGGATGCGGCCCCTACCACTTCCGAGCCCCCAGCCACATCTTCTGGCGGACAGTGCGAGGCATGCTGCCCCACAGGACCAAGCGAGGCCAGGCCGCTCGGGACCGCCTCAAGGTGTTTGATGAGATCCCGCCACCCTATGACAAGAAACAGCGGATGGTGGTTCCTGCCGCCCTCAAGGTTGTGCATCTGAAGCCTGTGAGGAAGTCTGCCTACCTAGGGCGGCTGGCTCGTGAGGTTGGCTGGAAGTACCAGGCAGTAACAGCCACCCTGGAGGAGAAGACAAAGAGAAGGCCAAGATCCACTACCGGAAAAAGAAGCAGCTCCTGAGGCTACGGAAGCAGGCCGAAAAGAACAGAGAGAAGAAAACTGACAAATTCACAGAGGTCCTCAAGACCCATGGATTCCTAGTCTGAGCGCAATAAAACTGTTTATTCTTAAAAAAAAAAAAAAGCTTCCAGTATAGGGGACAAAAACTGTGGAAATATTTTTTAAACGAGTATATAATATTTTATTTCAAGATATATGTAGTAAACATTCATTTATTTATATACTGGAAAATATAAAATGATAAAAAAGAAATAACTGCAATAACTTCAGAAGTATGAAAATTTTAGCCTATACAAAGGAAAAGAAAATAAGTGCTTTTGAATACATGTGTGACTAAGGCAAATAACTTCTCTCTCTGTGTCTTAAATTTATTTTCTGTAAAATAAAATACCTGGGAAAAATTATCATTTTAAGAATTCTACCTCCAGCCAACAATTCCAAATCTCATATATATTAGAAACAGAGCAAACATTAAAATGCATTTAACATGGTAATCTGCAATCTCAGTAGAGTGTGATGAATTTACATGTGTTTGTTTATAAAATCACCCAGAGCTTCTGAGTATCTGAAGTGTTGTTGTTACTGATGTTCTTTTGTGGATGGCAAGTATATTAAATCCTACAGCCCTGACTTTCTTACTGATTGAAATAAACTAGTTGTGGAGCCAGGGCCAAATATCCTTGGTCTTTGTACATCAGGCTGTCTGTTCCCACTGCTGTGCAATGTCTGTTAGGTGTTGGACAAATGAATGGCTAGGCAGAATGTACAAATAAGTACAACGGACTGAATCCCATTGAAGTATGTTTGCATGATTTCCATAAATTTCAATGTGACATAAGTCTAAGCAGAGGCTTTAATTTCTGGCCCCAAATCACTGCAAATTTTTCTATATTCTCTGTGTAACATCTGTTGAAAATCTTAGGATAACTAGGAATCACAGTTAAAAAATCAAAATTACCAAATCATTTAAATTTTTCATTGAGAATGAATTTAAAGCTCTTAGTTTTAGATTGTTCTATAACATATGATTTATTTTTTCTTTATTAAACATTTCAATGTTCACAATTTTTTTTTTTTTTTTTAAGAAAGAGTAGAGTACAATGTGAAGAAAATGATATTCTCAGGTCTTGAATTAGAAAAGCTTAAACACATATTGCCATCCTGGTCCAAAAACTGTATTTGTTCTCAATGCATCATTATGTTCAATTAATAAATTTTTTTCAGTATAATATTTTGCTAATTGATGAAAACTTAACAGAAAAATATGTAGAATTCAGGGAGATGGCAACACACTCTTTATGATGTATCCACCACACCATTATTATCAACGACTATCTGAATGTTTAGAGTACAAGGTGTTTACCTGCAGTGTGTTAAGTGGTAAATTCAACATAGAAAAAACAGTCAGTGTAAACTTCCTCTTATTAGCATGAGAGTGACTGCGATCTAAGGTCGGTTCTGTCCTTCCATTCGCTTTTTTCTTCTCTCTCCAGCCATGGAAATAGAGCTCAGTTATTTCTGCATGGATGCAAGGTGAATGAGGCTGTCGTTTCTCCTTGCAGTGCTAATTATTACAGGTCACTGACATAATACAGCTATTTTTTTAATTAAAAAAAAAGTTATATAGCATTATCTCACTTACTCGGGTATTTGAGAGGAATGTGCAGAGTGTTATTTATTTATACAGAAATCTGCCAACCGAGAGACATCATCTTGCTTTGAGGGGCCTCCTGCTGGCAAACTGAGCAGCCCTGTTATTATAAGAATTAAAATGCTGCACACTGTATGGAAGAAAACATAACACAATCCTATAGTGTGAAGCTGTCTGGATTTTCAACCTGTAAAAATACATTATTCCAATAAAGACAAAACTTAGAAAACTTCAAAGTGTATCACAAATTGGGATTATCTATGTAGTTTCATTGTTCTTAGCTATGAGATACATACATTATACATATTTAATGCATAGTTATATTATGCATAGTATGACAATATCAGACCTACTTTGATCATAAACCAGTCTAATGCACTAATAAATTAATTGATAAGGAATTGATTTTCTAGATAAGTACATCTCAGTTTGCAGTCTGAGAGACAGTGTCTACGCCTACAAAAATAATCTTAGAAAACAGAATTCTAATCATCGTCTCTGATCTCAACTACAGATATGACAGCAATTAGTTCTTCCTGAATAATGCCCTCACTGCAAATTACATTAAAAAATGAATGTTACTTCTCACTTACACATTACATAATTTCATCTCAGAATTTCCCAAGACCCACCTAAGAGTCCTGGGAAATAACTGAACGTTTAATAGCATCACGGCTAATAAATATACTTCAACATTTTCATACTTGTAAAAACTACAGAGCATAACACAATGCATTAAGAGAATTGCAGTGATGCATGGAACCAATGAGAATCAAAATATTTGTGTAAAAATAAACATTTGGGGCGCTACAAGGCTCCAGTAGGTACAATTTTGATCCTTGTTGTGAAGGACAACTTTGGCAATTCACTTATACTTCATTATTTCTAAAGAGTTGAGTGAATAGAGAGCTCAAGTTATTACATGAACTAGTTCATAGTTGAAATACTGTATAGGAATAGGAGGGAGAACTGGCAAAAAGGAATTAACTACTGTGCTGAGGTAATATCTGCTAGCCTAGCCTCTAACTCCTGCTGGAGAAACAGTGATCACAGGAGGGGGTGGGGGGGAATATAAGGTCTTAGGACACGAATAGTTGCATGTCAAGCCCTAATCCTAGAGAAGATTTCTTTCACAAGTACTGAGACTATTCCAAATAGGGATCACAGTCAAAAGGGACAGCTGTTTATGACCTCCTCTGAAAATAGTTATTTGGGACTACCACTGCTGCCTTTCTTGCGTGTTCCCAAAATCATGTGCACTGATGTTCCTAATCAAGATTTCTAGTGGAGAGGAATGAAAAACCTATAAAACCAGTTTTCCTAAATTTTATTTCTCAAAGTGCAAATAAATCCAAAGAAGCTTGTTACCTTCCTCTTAGCAATATAATGTAGTATACTACATCACTGAATTTTTTTAAAAAGTACAATAAATGCTACTCATATTTTAACATTTTATTACTATTAGAAACATAAGAAATATGATTTTAACATTTTATTACTATTAGAAACATAAGAAATATGATTTAAACTATGAGTTACAAGGAGTTTTATGTAATATAGGTATACCAAAATTTAATCAAACAATGCATACAACTTTCCAACTCTCTTCTTGGAAAAACTGCAAAACATCATGTTCTTTTTCAGGAATGTATTGATGGTGACAGTAGCTTTGGTGAAATTAAAGCTACCGCATGAGATGATAAAGGGTAAATAAAATGGCTATTGGAAATTGGCCTCACTAAATCTGAGGAAAATAATTCATTTTAAAAATCAATAATTTTCTGCTTTTAAGCTGTATTCAGGCAGATATGTCTACAGACAACCCATTTTAGTATATTTGCAAAAGCTAAATAAAGGAACAAAATGATTTCAAATAAAACAAAATAAAAGTTAAAAATCCAAAGTGCTACACCCAGGTAAAGACTATACAGTAAATGAGCCCTAGAGGAAATGAGTGACACAATCAGAATCATAGCAAACTCTTCCTAATGTACAAGTGGAAAAGAGGAAAACTGCTTCCCTATTTGGTGATAGGGGTTGGGGCAGGGGGTTAATTCATAAACACATGGAACCCTAACAAATCCTATAGTATTTAAACACGATAATGATATATTTTAAATAAGAAAGGCAAAATTAGTAATAAAACTGATAGAAACTCACTGCCCTTTCTAATGGGAAAGGCTCTCTAGACTGGTTTTTAAGTAGGATATTGACTGGCAGTGAAAGATTAAGACTGCTGTGTAAGAGGAGAACGAGTTGGTTCCTGATTCATGGATGCAGTTAGAACCACTCAGGGGTGGAGGACAGCACGGTCTAAAACAAAAGCCCACATGGAGTGAGATAAAGGAAGGAGAGACTGGCTGAATGTTATGTGGTGGTCATTTCGTCTCTAGCATTTTCATTTACCCGTTCAATATCCCTGCTTCTCTCATAAACTCAGCATATTGTCTTTCTTTAAACTCAAACCTTGAAAGTTAATTACTCTCATTTCCATTACCTCACCACTGAATAGGACTAATCCAAATTACACCACCAAATACCTGGTTAAAGGTTACCATAGTAACAACAATTGTCATTTACAGAATATATTCATGAAGTTTAATCTGCTCATGGTATCTTCATTTAAGATATATCAGGGCATCTTAATTGGATAAACATCCTTTAAAAATTTCTTTGATTCAAATATTCAGATAACACTTTTTTTCTCTAAATTTGTGATCAACCATAGGTTAAAGAGAATGTCATATTAATGATAAATAATAACAAAATTGATGGAGGAAAATCAGTGGTATTGACTTCGATTACAGTTTCATACTCCAGTTTGAGTCTGCATTTAAGAAAAAATTACAGTTGTATCTACATGAAATCTCAATCCCAAATTCAACACCTGCATCTAAAAATCATATAAAATTTAAGAAGATTCTGGCATGTGACAATTACTTTGTGTTACTATCTTCACATCTGAATTTTTAGTAATTTAACTGCTACATTAAAAGGTCTTAATTGCAAGAGTATAACTCATAGTGTGTCCCAGAAAGTCTGATAGAACTTAATCACACATCCCCACTGTCTATATTATTCTGAAGCACCACCTGTCAGCTGAGCAACATAATGGCATGTGACAGAGCTTGTGAACCAAATTTCTATCTGTCTCTCAGTCTAGAGACAATAGCCTAAATAAAAATATATATTTTTATTTCTTATGCTGCAATTCACAGCATCTTTGAAAGTTTCCAGACTGGTAACTAAGAGAAATAACTATTTTCTTGATCTAACTCACTGGCAGTAGGGAGGTTGAGGTTGTTGCCAGAAAGGAAGCAGTCAACTTTAGAAGAGCAAAAACTGCCCTTCCCATTAGTAATACTGTTTTGCAGTGTTCCAATGTTAATCAGCGAGTGAGCACAACTGGCAGAGCCCTGTGAATTAAAAACTTTATGATGATATGCATAGCCTTTGATTCCTTAAATATCAAAATAAATGTATAAAAACCATGATAGAGGGAAAGAATTTAATAATCACAACAATTTACAGACTGTCTTCTATGTGGAAATATCTGTTTAGTATTCGTAGATAGATGTGAAGATTCTGCTCCAGCGTGCAGAAATTTTTCCAAAAATACATTCAGTCATACATTACATTAGTTGTGCCCTATCTTGAAAAGTTTAAATGCCTATAAAATGTAACATAAAAAGTTATCTCATGAATTTGATTAAAAACCATTTTCTCTTGAAGGTGCTTTAAAAAACAATAAGGATGAAAGGACAGAGGACTTGAGTTTGCCAGGTAAACATAAATCTTTGGAACAAAACTGTCTCCCTAAGCTCTTTTTTTTAATACCAAAACTGTAAAAAAAAGAATATGAAGGAAAAATGATTTCAGAAAACTGCCCCTCACAGGGAGCCAAATTCTTTCCCAAATAGTCTACTTACAGTACTCATGCCTATCCATATACACAATGATTCTGAAAATCAATACTGCATCACCTGTTTATAAACACAGGACATAGAACTGCTGTTCAAATTATGAGAAAGGGGAAGTCCATGGTCTGCTCATATTTAACATTTTGTAACTTTAACTGTATGATGTTTCTTTTTTTGCTTTTAACTGCCTTAGCTATCATACTACTAATACTATAGTGTACATAATGTAATTAACTACTGAGCATCTATGTGATAGATACCGTTTTATATGTACTACCTCACTTAATCCTCATAAATATGAGGTTGATCTTAATATTAGATGCCCTTTTTAGATGAGAACATTGAAGCTTAGAAAGATTAAGAAATTAACCCATCTTCACATGGTTAGTATGCAAACCTGAGCTATTTAATTCTTAAGTCCCTCTATTTAACCTCTACTTCAACTCTTTGCAATATTTCACTTGATATTATCGATTTTAAAAAGTGATTAAACTTGTTACTCTATTTGAAGTGTTATAAATGTGCTGAAATTATAATGTGACAATAGAAAAGTAGCATATATTGTTAATATACTTGATGTTTCCAAGTTTTGCATATTCACAAATATACCTGGTTATTAACAATTATTATGGGTATCAAATAAAATAATTGTTAATGGCCTAAAATAGGTAACAAATGAATCTATATTGTCAATATCCTTCTTAGAGGTTTTAGTTTATTTTCTTATATAAAATATCGCAATTTGGACCATGGAAAATTGATAGTTAGGAGCTTAGGCATTGCTGATTGGCCACCTGCACAGATGTTTCCCATTTGGTAAATTATAAAATCTCTAAATTTCTGTTTCCTTGACTGTAAAATGAGGACAGTAGTGGCCATGTTGTGTAGATTAGTTGAGATATTGTATGAGAAGTGCTTTAGCACACTTCCTGACACAGTAGTCCTTTAGTAAGTATTAGATATTAGGACTTGTTGGCTTTTTAATCAATTAAGAAAAAGTTGTATAGAAATTTATACCAATTAAGATTTAAAAAGCACACTACATAGCGAAAAGAGAAAAGTAAAATGTTGGACTGCTTGAGTCAGAGATACTGGGTAGATCCATGTAGAGATACCCAGCAGGCAGTAGCGACAGGAAGGAGGGGAGCTCTGGAGAGAGGTAAGAGCTCAGAATAACTTACACAGCGTTGAGATGGGGAAGGGATCCAGAAACTGAGACAAAAAGGTAATGAAGAGGACCAAGGCCAGAGAGAGGCTTGAGAAAGACTTGTTGAGTGGGTTATCTCCATTCACTGCCTCTTTAAAGATGGATAACCAAAATCTTAAGTCTAAAGTATACCCAATAGTGGCCAAGTAGATTGTTAGAATATTATCTCTGTTGAGAACTGACGCTGTGATCTTGGCCAGTTATGTCATTCTGAGTCTCAGTTTCCTTATCTCTAAAATGGAGTTAATACCGCCTACCATGCAGATTTTAGGGAACACTGGAACTAATGCGTAAAAGTACCAGCACAGTCACAGTGCTTGCTGCAGAGGAAGCATTAAAATGGATATAAACTGAGACAGGAGAGGTGGCAAATCAGAAGGACTTAAGGCAGAAGGTAGTATATAACAGGAATGCAGTTTTCATACCAGGAGAACCTAAAAGAATGTTAAAAGAATGGCAACAAAAGAAACAAGCAAAACATTTCATTTAGTGTAGATCTTACAGTATAGATCCAAAATAGGTAGTAAAAGAGACGGAAATGTCAAAGACCTTGAAGAAAAATATTTCCTAAGCAGACTGAGAAAGGTTTACTTTATTTGTAACCAACTGAAGCATGCATATGTGCCTTCTTTTTATTACTTTTTGATTTTTCAGCCCCTTTAGAAAAGTGCTTCTCTTTTGCTCTGATTTCTTAACACTTTATCCTCCACTCAGAACTAGAGGCCTATTTTTCTAACTTCCTGCCCTGCCTATGTCCTCACCTTCTTATATATGTTTCTCCCTCTGGTTAAGTCATAAATACCTGCTGGCATAAACCCAGAAACACAATGAAACATTTGTATACTTTTATTCTGCATCGTGTGGTTTTTACAATTGAGAATGATTTATTTGTGATAGTATGTTACATTAGAGGTATGGAGATCTAATGTAAAGACTACTAGAAAAAATAAGAGGAAAATATTTTATATTTAAGGAAACCAAACTTTAAAATACCCTTCACATATCCACAAATCTATTAAGGACAGGTAGATGGTGAAAAGCATTTGGGTGGGAATCCTAGTCACAGAGAGAGTGTGGCTTTCACTGCCTCTATTTTTCAGAGACCAGGAAAGGATATTTGGGCATGACGTGCTTGTGACAGACCCTCAGGGTGGGAAGGGCCCTCAGTGGCCACAGAACCCAATCCCCGCTCCCAACATCACTGACCAGTTGTTCTTCAGCTGCCTCATTCATTCTTTATCATCACAGAAGAAGTTAGATAAGACTTTAGCACCCCACACACATGAAGGAACTCACCATCTCCCAGGACAGACCATTCCAACTTTGGGACACTCTAACTGTGAGAAACTCCTTGATGGTGTTCAAATGAAATCTGACACCTTACAATTTCAAACAGCTGCTAATGTTTCTGTTCTCCAAGGCTACACAGAACAGTGCTAATCCCTCTTATGTGTAACAGCCCTCCAACTCTTGAAGATAGTTATCATGTCCCCTTCCCAAGCCTCCTCTTTTCCATGCCTGGCATCTCCTTCTTTCTTTAATCATTCTTCAAATGAAATGGAACTCCATTATTTTGTTGTAAATATAGTTTTCTTTGAAAAATAATAAATCACATGTCCAAACGAAGTTACCAAGAGTATCATAATTAAGCTGATGTTCACAACTTCTTTCACAATATTACATTTTAATCATGTAAAAGAAATTTCAATTGAATGTTTTCTTATCCACCACAAATGAAAAGAGTATATGCGGTGCCCTCGAGGGACAGACTCATATCTTACGTGACAATACACACTCGTGGAGCAGCTGACACCTTGCCAGATAAGCTGTTCATTCTGATTAATAATATAAGCATGTAATATGTTTGTTCCCACATAGTTATGGCAATCGCAAATTCAAATTGTTGTGATTCGTCAGCAGCCCAATTTAAAGACACACATCACACATCAGCACCTGCCTCACTCTCAGGAAAATTCACAGCATCTGCTTTATTTGAGTCCTTTGGTCTGCCTCATTCATATGATTTGCTCCTAGGTTAATTCACAATTGCGAACCAGTGACATCCTGTCTACTGTTTTTAAGCCACTTCTTTCCAAACTTCAAGTCAAATCATTAGTACCTAAGCTGTGATACACAACTTAGAAACTGCCTCCTTCATACCGGCTAATACTTAATGGAGGCAAAGTTAGTATGATACTGTTCACATTCCTATTATTTTAAAATACTTATGGCAGAATTTTTATTACGTGTAAGAGTAACATTCATAGTATTTAGTGACCATCTCAGCAAAAACACATAAGAATGGATCACAGTATATGCCAAAGCAGAGATCTGAAGGTCCCTGATTGTGTCAGGTATTAATTCTTTAGTTGTTTGAGGGAGGGGTGCCAGGGGAGGGTTCTGGGAAAGCCAATCGGTAGGAATATATTTTAATATTTTATCAAACAATAAAAGCATAAGGAACATAGCACTTGGATACTAGTCCTGGTAATGGAATATACTTTGTTGCTCATACCCTTACACAAAGGTTTCTAGGATTTTGAAAAAGCCAAACAAAAGTCTCAACATTCTTACTAGAAATAAAAAGGACATAAAAGTTATTTTTTCATATATTTTAGTAGGAAGCATTGAAAAGCATTTGATCTTGACCTGCTATGAAATCAAAGGTGTCTTTAGCTTAAAACCTTCGTGTGCTATATCAGCATATATACAGTTACTACAGACTTTAATCAAGAGAGAAGCTGTCTGAAAAAATTAACCTTGAAATAACCACTGAAAATATGATGAGATGAACAATTCATGAATATGAGAATTATTCTCTATAGTGAGCTTGATTATGGAGAATGCAGTCTTGAGCTATGACAAAGCTCTAGCAGGTATATAAATAATACTATAACTTTTTAGATACCTTTACAATACACTATGATAGAAAAGACTTTTGGGATTTTTTTGAGATATTCCCAAACATGGATATTACTGTCCAAATTCCTGGCTTTTTCTAGGATCACGTTTCCATCAAGTGTTACATGTTTTATGACATTTTTTTCAGACAAGTTAGTCTCACTTAGGAATTCATTAAAATTTATTCTTTTGGATGATGACACTTTTTTATAAAGATCAAGATTTGGGTTTTTTGTGTGTTTTGTCTTATAGCCACTTCCTGATAATTACAGTGGATCTCTTCCTGTTGGCTTATCCAGCAGATGAATGACTAGTTCCAGAATATGCATCTAACCACATACCAGATTTGAATCAGAAAATTATCATAAAATGGGACTTCTGATTCACTCACAAATAGTCAAAATCCTTAAATATCCCAAGCCCAGTATATATGTCCTTGACACAAAGATATTTTGGATGTTTTGACATATTTTATTTTCAGCAGACCTGGAACAATTGAAATGTTTTTGTTTTTTCCCTTTTTCTCATTAATAAATCTACCTTCACAGTGCTCATCCTGCCAGTGAGAAATGTGGTACTTAACAGAATTTATTTTTATACAGCCTATAAATGTTGAGTGAAAGCTGTTAAACTGTGGGAGACAAACTTCATCTGTACCTTTCAAAGAGTGGCTGAGTCAATTTGTAGGAGTGAAACAGCATGTATCAGATCTAAATTTGCTAAACAAAATTAGCTGCGTGCCATTCTGTTTGTCTTATCTCTTTCTCTGGCTCATGGTGTGCTAATTCTGGCCACAAGCAATATAGTAAGTACAGAAAAAATAATAAATGTCCTCTTCATCAACAGTTACATAAAATGTTTTGTCTATTTCAATTTATCTCAGAGTTTTTATATTTTCAAATTTCATTCTGCACTTAAAAAAAAAAGAAAAGAAAAAGGCCACTAAAGAATTATATCTGAATACCAATCACTTCAGTTTCCATTAATTCCAAGTACACTTTTAGAGGTTTCGATATATCACCAGGGACAATGGGGCTGCTAAATTTGAAGTTAAAACAACTGGGAAATATTAACTGTTTAGTTGATATTTTTACACAGTAAAAGTGTGACTTGAAATACTAATCCTTTTATTGTTACTTAAATGTGTTAATATATTAGTAGTTAAAATATTACCAAATATCTGAGCTGAGTACTGATTTTAATTTAGATGCATTGTTTCATTCACAGCTAATAATGTCTATTGTAGTTAAAACGGTCACATTTAACATAGTCAGAGGGTAAAAGTCAAAGATAGATTTTTTTTTTAACTGTGCTAAATAACAAATGATTAAAAATTCAATGAGCTGTATTTCAAGTGGTAGGGCCTTAGTAATATAGCTTTTATATACCAAAAGTGACAAGATTCTTTTAAATCACAACATTATAAACCAACCATTATGAACTACAGAATTGCATAAGAGACAGCATTATATGACGCATTTAAAAAACATGGCGTCAAGAAAATATATATATACCTGGATGAGGCATGTTCATATTCAGAGTGGAAATATTTTGAAAATTATCTCTACAGGGTACATTATTTCATCCAAAGATATACTGAAGTGCTTTATAGTGTGATTTTACTCTTTATGACAATTTTTTTCTTGAAACAATGCAATCTTTTACATTAATAGTAGACACTAGCTATGTGCAGTAGGAAAAAAAATAAAAAATTATATAATGACACCCAAAATTCACACTAAATGAGAAATAATATGACTTCTTAAAACGTATAATTTTCAAACATAGGCAGAAGTACCATACAGATTTTTGTAAAAGGCTTCAGCTTCAGAGCCCCTCTCTTCCACTGGTGCCTCCCAAGGACCTGTACTTAATTTGTATTTTTATTTCTGTATTGTTTTTAAAGAGGTTCCCCAAACTGCATAAATGCAGGTCCCAACATCTTGGAAATGCCCCTGCTTTGAAGTTTTCTCAAGAAGACAAGGCTTAGATGATGATTTCCTTAATACATACAACACACAACACACACACAAACACACACACACACACATGCACACACACGCACAAAAAGACCTCTGGAGAATAGAAGGGATGAGGGGAAATGCAGAGTAATCCAAAGGAGGACTCCTCCAATGATAGATTTATTGGGTAAGTTTCTTCAAATGGCTCCAGGGAAAGCATAAAGAGCTGTTGACCTGGAGGCAGAAGGATTTGGTGTGCTGAGCATCCTTTTCTCACACAGTGGGGCAGGTGGAGTAGAGGAGCCACGCCTTTCAGAGGGTCACTAGCTCCTGTGGCTGGAGAAGGCATGAAAGAGCAGACGGCAGAGGCAGCTGGCTCAGAACACGGCAGACACGTAACTGCACCGACGGATGCACCAGTCAGGCTTCACCCTTACATACTGCTGCTTTATATCTCTACTTCCTCGTCTACAAAGTAGGAACAATAATCCCTGACTCGAAGTTTCTTCTCAGGGATTCTTAAAGGAAAAACAATCAGGAAAGTTCTAAGAAACTATTCAGACAGACGTACTAATGTCTCCATACCCAATTTTCTCATTAATAGATTACTCTGCAGACTGTTAGGTAAGTTTTGAAGTTACATTAACTCCTCAGGACATTATAAATTAAGGTACACTTAGGGCACCACAGTGACCTAGAAAGGTTGACAGTTTCTTGGAATCTGATAACCTGAGAAGAAATGTCTGGAAGAGCATTTTCCCTGGTAGAATCTGACCAGGGAAAATCTATAAATACTATAATAATTTCACCAATTTTCAGAATGCAGAGTGAATCATCTAAAAGAGCAGCTAAGAGAATCCCAGTCACCTCTCAGTACAGTTATGCTGCAAGTATTTCTTTTATAGGATCCTTTTCAAATGGGAGGCATATGTCTAGTTGTCTATTTTAAGATACTGAGAAATCTTAGTATTAACAAAGTTGTGTTATTACATACATCTAGGAATAGAAAATGCCGCATTCTGTCTGGAACCCTTTTTTCATGAAATACTTATTAGCATTTCTCTGGAGGCAAATTCCTCCCAAGAGTTTGGAAAAATCACTTAATAACATATTTTTTTTATATTGTGTTTCATTGGTCTCATCTGTCCTTCTTTAAAAGAAAGGGGAAATCTAGCATCTTGAGCTTCTTGTATGTCCTCCTCAGTGCCTAACACAGTCCTCAAACACACTGATGGGTCAGTACATGTTTACTGCTTAAACTGATTAAAATTTTAAAATGAGAGATAAGTAAGAAAAGCAAAGTAATGGCCACATAAAAATAGTAGGCTACAAGACACTTACATGTTTAAGAATGGTATTTATATATATTTAACTCACCAAAAATAAAACTAACAAATATACTTGGTACCATATTATGAGCAGACTCTAAAAATGGGAATGAGGACAAATGATATACTCTTGGAAACACTCCATTGAAAGAAATACCCTAGGAAGCTCAAGAAAGCAACTAAGGAAATTCCCAGGGTAAACATGTCTAATATCTATTATTAGGAATTCTATAATTATGTTTTTAGAACAGCTTACTTTGTGCACTTATATGGTTTAATTATAAATAATAACCATTCGTGAATGAGCTTAAAATTGTTTCAGTAAATGTACGTTATTCTTTCATTTAAAAAAATATTTTTAAAGAGCTTACCATGTACGTGGCACCTCATTAGTCTCTGCAGGGTTTGATAAAAATGTTTGCTCTTAAAAAGTTAAAACTATAGAATGGTTTAAGATTAAATGCAGATAGGTGGTACAGATAAGGATTATAGATTAGGGTAGCAAATGAAGGAAGATCTAATGAAGAGGTATGATTTAATACGGAACTGGAAAGATTCAACAGTTTGGACAGGAAGGGCAACCAAGGGAGCCATGAATTCCAGGGAAAGGGGTCAGCAAAAGGAAAGACAGAAAGCAAGGCTCTGGAACACTGACTAGGTCAGCCTGGTTCTTAGACAGAATACATCTTAAGAAACTCTTAAGACTGGATCAAAAAGGAAACTGAAGACTATTTTAACAGGCTTTGAACTCTGCAATGGGAATCCATTGAAGGCTTCTGAATAGAAACTAGGATAACAAAAGTATTATTATATTAGAAATGGTCATCTGGCAGTGACAAGAAGGAAGTCTTGGAGGTAAAAGGACATCGAACAAGGGGATGAGTAAAGAGGATCTTGCAGTATCCTGCTCTGAGTTTTTAATGACTAGATGAGGTCAACAAAAGTCTTAGGGAATAGCTTTTAATAAGCCATGCAATCAAATTTCCTTCAGGGGGAAAAAAAAACTTGTTTTACTGCTCTAGTTCTAGACAAAATGATCAAACAGGAACTCTTAAAAATGAAAGTGTGTCTAAAAGAAATATTATTCTGTTTTATTTTCATTTGGTTTTCATAGGTTCCCATAGAAAAAAAAATCTCATATTCTCATATCCTCTAAGCCTACAGGGAAGAATAGGAAATAATGACAAAAAAAGTTTTTAGTAAAAGGAGAGTTCACTTAAAGCAAAATGCCATCCACGACTTCAATTAGACATCCCCTGCTAGTGATGGGGACCCATCTTGAAATAGAAGATTGCATAACTTATTACTCAAGCTATAACCATACTAGACATAGTCATAGAACCTAGAGAATCTGTTGTCATTTTTTCAGTCCTAACGAGCCATGAGATATCCTCAGCACATCATAGAAGACCAGCAGACACATTTTTTGAGAGCAGGTTTACAATCCCCATTTGTATCCTAAAAGCTTTAAACTTGGATGTCCACCTAGACCATGTGCATATGGGACTAGACATAAGTAAAGGTCAGAAGAGTAGTAAAGATATGGTAGGTAAAATTTATCATTTACAAGTCTGATCTTTTTGGAAAATAAAGGAGTGCTTATTGCACCCTTCACTTTCTTCTCTCTAAACACTTTTAGACAACGTTCCAAATGAAATATAGAACATGCATAGAGCCTTGATTCCTATTACTTTAACTCTCTGGATTGAGAAACTGAGTCTTATATATTCTTATTCATGTTTAGTATGCTTCAGTAACCCCTACAATATTGGAAATAACGTGATTAACAGTAATGATCCAGAGCTAGCTCTCAAGGGGGAAGTTTAATGATACTGCAGAGGATGTTTCCTCGTGTCTATGTTAACGTTTTACAGAGGGGGGCCCATTTTTACCGCAAATTCCTAACAGGAAGTGACTCTTCCTGCCAAAACAGGTTTAAACCTCCCTTCTGTCACTATGCCCCATGAGAATGCTGATCATGTCCGAGAAAGCTCTGGCGCTTTAGAGAAGTCAGGGACAACCAGAGAGAATTCAGGTTAAATCAACAACATTCAAAGTCACAAGGACCAGAGGCAGCATCTTGCAGAAGCCAACTAGAAGGAGGCAAATGCACCACAAAAGTAAATGTATAAAGTCTTAGTACTTAAAGCTTAGCTTATACACTTGTGCAAAGAATAACTGTGATCCTAGTAGGGCCTGAAGAAAGATGAGGACCCAACAAGATAAAGATAAAGAACCTTGCGTCTAAGGATGGGCCTGGATGAATCTGAAGTATTCCCATGGATTTGCTAGTTAAGGATCCCAAGCAACTAACTGGTCGCGAAGAGCCCATTGTTTACCCTTTATAATCCATTTTCTTAAAGCATGCATACTACTTAATACAGAATGAAGAAATAACCATTCTCTACTTATTGGTCATCTTCACAAAGTTACAGGTAAAAGAAACTCTTGAAGGCACTATTATAAACAGATACTAGCATCAGCAACCCTTACCTGACTTACAGGGTCAAAATTCTATATCCAGAATAGGCACTACCAGGTGAATAGATCATCTTACAGAACTACACCTTAACAAAGTTTGCTATATTTCTTTAATCTTAAGGTGCTGTAAGTTACAAATGCAATCAATGATTATTCTTAAATATAAATTAAAGATGATGATCCTACAGTCTTCCCCTTGAAAAGAACTTTGCAGTCTGATAATTAAGCCCATGGCTCCAATCCATTTGTTTTCATTTAATCTTCCAATACTCTAAAAATAACCCAACCTTAAACTTTATTTATTCTTTTATTTTAAGTGTCTGCAACTTTTCAAGTACTTCTGTGTATGTTAAAATGATAGGAGTGTTGGGAACTGCCAACTAATTTATATTACCTAACTTCTCTGGGCTCCCAGTTTCCTCAGCTAGAAAATAAAAGGTGTGGACTAGATGAGTGGCTTTTAAATAGTGCTAGATTTCTGTAAAGCCAGAGCAGGAGAGTAGACACCAGAGTGGGAGAAAAGCAGGAGAGTGCCAAAGGCAGGGGGCACAAAGCTGGCTTCTCGACAAAGCTTTAACAAAAGACTTCTCCTTTCACCCTTTTACCTGATTTAGATACCAGGGTTACACACATAAATTCACTTGAAAAAGAAGAGGTTCCTTTAAAAAAAATAATTGAAAACCAATGCATTTCTTTTTTCTAAAAAGTCTAAACATTCTTTTTCTGTCTAGCTGAATCATTAAAAACATTCAAGATGTTAACTCCTTAAGTATTACTTTCAGCTATACTGATAGAGATGAGGAAATTGAGACACAAAGCAAGAAGTCTAACCTAAGATCACAGAGACAATGATTGTATGACCAGAATCGAATTATCCTAATTTCTATTCTGCTGCTTTATTCTGTAGCATTCCACAACAGCAGGGCTGCTGCTGCACTACTGATAGCTCAGGCGCGCACCATTCCCATTAAATTCTATGTGGCTGCCGCCCCCTGGAGTTGTGCCAAGCAACAGGCCTGCAAAGCAATCACGTATTTAAAACGAAAATAACTATAAAACAATTACTACCTGTTCAAAAAAGCACTTTAGAATTAGGACCCCAAATACCATATATTTCACCTCTATGTTATAAAAGTGAGACAGTGCTCTTCCCTCTTGAAAAATTAGTACAAATAGAAAGCACCAGTTGAAGTGTCAAATATTACAACAAGAAAGTGGCTTTAAAGCTTTGATTAAAGCATTGGAAAATAGGTCAATTTATTTAATAAACATGTCAGAATTATCAACAACTCGGAAAAAGCCAAATAAGACAAAATCCAAAGAGACCATAAAGCAATTCTGAAAAGTAGTATTTTGGGGAAATGGCCTTCAAATACAAATTCTTTAGACATAATGATCTCTTTATTTCCTTTAGGCAGGTGCTCTTCTGACAGCAATGGTCTGTTAGAAAGCTTACATTATGTTTATTAACATATGTGTTCATGTTTTAAATATATCAATTAACTCATTACTGGGATGTATCTCAATATCACAGAAGACTTGAAAGCCATTTTTCAGAAAACGGCTATACAGTGGAGAAATAGAGAATGCATTACATGCATTTCCCCCTCAGGCATGCAAGCCAAGTCACAAAGACATGGAGTGAGTTGCTCAAGGTATTAAAAAGAAACTGGAGGAACGATGTCCCTACAATATAGAAATCCTGATTTGAACCACCTGGCTACGTCCTGTGTCACACTTAGCCACACAATAGGTAGGCAAAATCTCCTTCAAATTACGTAGGAAAGCTACAGCTTCAGGAAACACCGATCTAAGATATTTTTTTATTTAAAATATTAAATAAAATTGAGGGATTACTTGTCATTATAAACTGTAAATTTCAGTCAGTAGGAATACTAGAGGGCATGAAAAGTAAGGTTTTACTTTAACTGTCTAATATTTATATTAATTCAGGAAATGTGTACTAGATAAAGATGCAATTTGGCTCCATATGGTCAAATGTAACATAGTAGAACATTTCTAAAATGATATAACCTGGAGAAAAGTTTATAATTTGATTAAATTCTGCCCTGCAACCATACTCAGTAGATCACTGTCAAAGATAACAGTGGAATATGCTTGACAATTAACTTTTGTAGAACAGCTATAGTCTTAAACATTCATAAGCTAATTTCAACGTAAATATTAACATCTAGCCCTATAAAGCAGTATCTCTTAAAGGGGTGAAATCAAACAGCAAGTGCCAAAAAGTCTGCAGGTAAGAGAACATCTTTTTTGATCATTTGCTTCATTTATGTTATAGGCACTTTTACAATTTACACATGGATATCCAACAGCAGCAGGACACTGTAAAATAAAGCAAAAACTTGTTGCTATTTTTAATATATGCTAAATTTTTTTAATAACTGGATTGAAATAATACTAAAAACAATACCACTTTAAAACACTGCCATGTTTAAGATACACTAATTCAATTTATTTTCTAAAATGTGCATCTTACATAGTCATTAATCTCAAGGTGGCTCTAATCACAAGGCTTCAGAGCATATTTAGATAGAGCACATTTCCTTGCACGCCTAGCATTTTTTAAATGGCAGCAGTCTACCTTCCTTCTTTGGTCAAGTGGGGAAAAGAGGAAGACAGAAAGGGAAAAGGGAACTTCTCTGTAGAAAGATTTGGCCTTGGAGTCAGGGTTTTTGAGATGTGCTAGTGATCTTGGATCGATGCCTTTTTATTTTCTTTCAGGAATAAATCTGAGCAATGGAATGGCTTGCGATTGTCCAGCCAACCAGCCATATCAGATTTATCAGAAAGAAAGAATGAAAACTGACTCAGAGGACTCCTGCAGTGCCTGAGTGGCAGGTTGCTGGGAAAGACACACACAAAAAGAATATCCTTAGTGATGATGTGGAAAACATATTCATATGTGTAAACTCAATAAATAATAAGACATAAAAAAGAATCTATAGTAATGGAAAAGGTAAATGCATAAGACAGATGACAAATAGAACTTCTATTTAAGAACCAAAGGGATGAAAGCTCATGAATACTAACTATTTGAATCCAGTTTAAGGAGAAAATATAATTTTTCCTCAAATGAATGCAAACTCCAAAAATCAGCCAATGCAAACTTAGTGTTTTCAGGTTAGAGCAAAAAATACGTAAATCTTCCATGAAGGGCATGCCCTGGTAAATATTCTAATGTAATTTCTTAATTAAGACACATATTCAGTGACTAAATGAAAATTATACATATAAAGGAGTAAGTACCTTGATTTTCAAAAAAAATTGACTTTCTATGCATGTATGATTAAAAAAATAAAAGGAGTTTGGTTTGAGAGAAAAAAATCAGAAATCAAGGAATCATGACACAACCAGAGTCATTCAATTTAATCCTATCAGTCCACATTATAGTATATTCAAGTGATCTGCAGTCACAATAATAGGTATAAATTTATTTGGAAGCATTCTGAAGAAAAAAAAAATATACCTTAGTCTAAAAAGGTTCCTCTTACATATATAAGAATTTCAAAATTGAAAGAAAAAAAGAGAAGCTGTACCCATGGGTGTGCTTACAATAAATACATGTAGGGAGAGAACTGATTTTTTAAAAAATTATATTGAACATCTTTTCATCATTTAACTAAGTTTTATTAACCTTTTTCTTCTCAAATGTAAAAAAAAACTAATTTTGGAGATATATCTTAAATACGTAGGAAAAATGTGTGTTCTTTTATAGAATGAAAAGCAGGACCTAGTTACTTGCAAATAAAAAAATGGAAACTGAACTTGTTCATCACATATCTACTAAGGTATGTACGGGCATCACTTCAGTACTACTACATTTACATACATATATTGTATTTCAACACAAAGGTGATACTGATTATTTTTCCATCATACCAGGAAGACAGAAATTTTGGAATTCTTTTTGGTGGTAAAGGCTTTATAACAGCCACATAAAGGGCCTTTGACTATAATACTTCTAAATAAAATAAATCACTGGAAATGAGACAAAGCCCTTCAGAATTACTATTAAAAAAAAAAAAACACCTGTATTCTCTAAAGCTGATTTTTTTCCCCAAGCAAAAGAGGAAAAATAAAAACAGGTCCTCTTCAGTTACAATTATTTTAACAAATATCTTAGATCTATACAACAGAATCCTGCCCCTCCCATATTTTTATTCTGTTCACAGAGAGCAGTAAATAAGGTGCATTCCTTCTGCTTCTAGATTAGCATTTCAAAAATATGCCACTTTCCCCTGAACTCCAAGCGTGTCTAATAATGCGAGAAGCAGATTGTCTTCCCTCGTTTCCTTAATTTGTTTCATCTAAAAGCAATTCACTCAACATCTTGTCGCCCTCTGGCAGCTTAGTTTACTTATCCGCACTTAATTTCTCGTTCGGACCAAAACAAACTCCTCCAAACTGCTACTGACTGCTAACCGCGAGAGGGGAGACAGGCAATATGTATTTACTTGGGAACATACAGCCATAGGTACGTAGCCACGAACACACGCAGAGCCTCACTCATACCCCAGAACGTAAGTTGGTTTTCTAAAAGCACTACATTAAAACCAGCTGAACTTTCCCTGCCAGGTGCGGCAGGGCGGGGGTGCGGAAGAGGCAAAAAAGAAGTCCCGGGGGCATTTGCAATTTCCAGAGGATCACCTTAGCGTGCGTGTTGCAATTACACCAGGGATGCACCCGAGAGCTTTTCTTTGTGCGGCCCTTTCATCTAGATCACTTTGTGTTTCGAACAAGGGAGGCTCGCCTTTGTGCCCCCAGAATTTCAAGTGCAGAGTCAGACACGGAACAACAATGGCACGCTAATCCTCGCGCACTAAATGGGCTCACTTGTGGGCCTGACAATTCACGCGGGGAAGCGAGAAGACACCAGCGAGGGCGCGAGCCGGTGTCGCCTGAGACGGGGAAGAGGACAGCTGCAGAACTAATTTGGATTACATTCCTTGCAGAAATTCTGAAAAGGGCTTTTCGGCAGAGCTCAACTCCGAGCCGCACAGTTAATACCAGATTGCTGCGGACTCGGAGCCGGGTCCCCCAGCGGCTGAGGCTGCACCAGACGGCCCCCAGTAGGTCCCCTTGCAGAAATTCCTCTCGGCTAAGCTTGCGTGTCAGTCGCAACTGCTTTTGAATGGGTCAATGTGCATAATCAACCCATTGAGGGGAAATATGAAGGGACTAGGAGTGGGGAGGGAGATAAAAAAGGGATGTATCTAAGAGGCCGCTTGGAATCTCAAATCCGTGTTGGTGTAATTCCGGAGGTGGCTGGAGCTCGGGAACTGGTATGCATGAAGAATTTCGGAGTAATTGGGAGGGTGCAAACGTCCAGTACAAACGGCGCACATTGTGCCATTCGAAGGTCATTTTGAGAGGCTCGAGGATTGTAGCTTGTTATTTACTAGGCGAGGAGGGGGAGGCGGCGGGGGCGGAGCGGGAAAACTACAACGCGCTGTTTTCTTGGTGAGGTCAGAAGGACACCCTCCGGGGGCCTGAAGCTCTCCCTCTCGCCACTCCCGTGGGTTTTATCTTCTCTAGCTGCCTCCCACGCTCCCGCGACCAGCCCCGGATGGTTCCGGAAATCTCCCCGGCTCTCCAAAAGGCCCCCCTTGGCCGCGTCAGTCACCCGTTTCCCTCAGCCCTTTCCTGTCCCACTTTCATCCCCAGGAAACTCAAGTGTCAGAAACTTTGAGCTCCTTCGCCCTGCAGGTGCTGTCACTGGCCCCGCGGACCGCGGCGCGCCAACCCCACCTTGCTGCCTCTCCCGGGTCAGTGAGCCTCTTGCCGGGCGGGGGCACCGGGGCGCAAGCTCTCCGGCCGACAGTTGCCGCGCACCCAGCGCAGCCGCGCCCGCCTCGGGTTCAATCCGCGTGACGGGTCGGCTCGGCAGCCGCGCCCGGCAGTAAACACAAGTTGGAGGGACTCCGGCCAATAGCAAGTTGAACTACAGGAAGAACTCTTTCTGGAGCCAAACACAGAAACCGACGGGAAGGCCGGGCTCCCGGCTTAAGTATGTCAAGCCATTCTTTTTTTTTTTTTTTAAGCGGTCACGCAGGCAGGCAAGGAAGCGCCTCTCTAGTCAATGGGGGCGAGGGCTGGGCACGCTGGCCGAAGAGGCCTATCGTTGTGGGCCCCCGGGCCGAGGCGCGTCCTCCCGCCGCGTTCCGGCTCCCAGGCTGGGCTCAAGGCGGGTCTGACCCCGCAGGCTCGGGCGGCCGGAGGCGCAGCGGCCGCGGGCAGCACACGCAGGTGCAAAGCCCGCTCTCTCGGAGCTGCTCTCTCCACAGCCCTCCCGCTCACCGGAGCCCAGCTGCCACGCCTCGGGACCCCCGTCCTTCCCCGGCCCCGGGCGGGGAGCGCTTTTCCGAGGCTTCTTCTCTCGGGGGGCCCGGACCCGGAGAGGAGCGTCTCCTGTGACTCCGGCTTTGGGTCTCCCACGTCCTGCACAACGGGCGCCACCAGAAGGGATCCCGCTTAGGGAGGCTCACAGAAAACGCGCGAGAAAAAAGCGGGTGAGAGAGAAAGAGAAAAGGGGCGCAGAGTGATTTTTCACGATAACTGAACACAGGCACACGCAGAGGGTAAGTTTGGGGACAGATAGAGAGTCGCACGAAACCCAAGGAAGAGGCGCGGATGGTGTGATCCCGCCACGCCCGGGAGCGAGCGTGTCTCCGGCTGGGCTCTGCCGGCGGCCGCAGGGTCAACCGCGGAAGCGCGAGAAGGACCGCGACCCACCTGACTGAGAAGCGCTGGGCTGGACGGTCCCCGCCGCCACGAGAAGGCTCACCCAGACCCACAGTCCTGTCGCCAGCTTCATTTTTTGGAAGTCTCAGATCCCGTGCTGATAATTACATGTCCAAATGGCATATCCCCTTTCGGGCACACGGAGGAGATCCCTCAGCCGGGCGCGCGTGGGGCACTGGCGCGCGCGGGACACCGGCTCCGAGCGCGGGCGACCCAGTCCTTGCCCGCGGGGCCGAGGCCCGGAGAAGCGGGGGGGAGAGGGTGCGCGTGAGGGTGCGCGCGGGTGGGAGTGGGCTCGAGTGTGTGCGCGTGGTGCTCCTGGTCGGGCCGGACAGCTATTTCCCCGTGTGAGCCTCCGCTTTCTCGCTCCCTCCTCACTTTCTCGCTCTCTCCCTGGTTGGTCAACAATAAAAAGGAAGGGTTCGGAAAAGGGTTTCCAAAAAAAGTTGATTGCAAACAGGCGGTAGCTTTCCGGCCTCTCCCCCCAGCCGGACTCTATTCGGCTCACTTTTCAGTTTCCTCGCACCTCCAGTCCAAATTGGGAGGAAAGGGAGGGGTGGCGGGGAGAAGCTTCTTGCTTCACGCGATCCCGTCCTTTTTTCCTGTCAGCTTTCCTCACACTTGTCCGGCGGCTGCGGTAATTAAAGCTCCGAGCGTCATTTCCAACGCTCCGCCGTCTCCAGCTGCAGCCCCACAGAGAAATTAATAAGACTCGGTCCGGGAGCGGGGGGGGGGGAGAAAAAGAAAAAAAAAGGTGGAGGGGGGTGAGTAAAACAACCCTCCACGCAACCAGGCTGGCTCGGCTCAGCCGCGCAAACCCCGCCCCCAATCTGACCCAACTAGCCACGCCTTCTCCCCCAAAGGGAAATCTTATTGGTTCAGCCACTCCCCAAAATCTTGGGCCTCGGGAGTTGGGAAAACACCTGTCCGGGAGCGGGAGCTTGGTGGTGGGGCGGGGGAAGCTGGATTTAATAGGCTCACCCGAGGCCACGGACTGAACCAGAGGCCCCCGGACAGCTGGCCCGCAGAGTGCGCAGACGTGCTTACAGAAAAGATTTTTTTCTTTCTTAGACAAGAAAGTCACCACGGTGCTCATCCACAGACAGGACTTGCCTTAGAAATAGAAGAAAACACTGCTTCAGTCATAAAACCTACCCACCCTTCCTACTTCCTCATGCTTCACACTCAGAAAGTAGTGTGAAGGGAATCTAGCACCTGTCTTTCCCCAACTATCCAGTCTCTCCCACCCTTCCCACCCTCCCAAACTGACCAAACTAAAATTCCACGTTTGTAGAGCTGCATCCTTAGATTTTTAGACTTTACGGGTCACTTCTTTTTTTCCTTGGACTCTAGAACAACGTGGTTTGGGGTTCATTCCCATTAAGCAGCTTCTAGTCGAAAGCTACCAATTTGGTTCTAAAGGCTAGAAATGGTCCCAGGCCTGAGCTGTTCAGTCTGAAATAACTTAAGAAGGCAATGTCAGGACATAACCAACCTCAAATGATTAGGTTTGTTCTACAGTGGACCCGGCTTTAGTCCCCTTGAATGTTCTCACTCTGCCAGTTCACACTCCCCAACCTCCAGAGGTCATTGCTAGCTACAGGAGTTTCTGGACTAAAATATCTGGGATTGGGTCATATCATTGTACATATCCCTTGCTTTTTACAGCTCTAAAACTGTACCCTGGACAGGAGGCCAGAACCTCCTGAGGGTAGGAGGTTATTGGTTTGCTATTTGCGCAGGCGTTCTATGTATGAATTATTTTCCTTTTTCAGTTTCTCTAGAAACAGCAAATACATAAATAAAAAGTATCAGGGGAACTTAAAAATTAAGCCACCCTGCCTCCTCACTCATCATTTGAGACCTTCCTATTCCTCCCCCACATCTTTTATCTATAGCTGTCCCTTAAGAATTTCCATGGAGCTAGAACACAGAGAAACAGCAGCTTCATCCCAGAGGCCTGAAGCCTTCCCTTTTTTAAGCAAGTAACAGGCACAGAGAGGAGGCCAAACAAGCTGAGCATGCTGCTTTACCCAGAGCAGCGTAGGGCCAGGAAAAACTAAGCCTAGAGCAGGTGACAGTGACTTAACCAGAGTGGTACTGATTGCAGCAGAAGTGTGCACACTGTTCTTTGGGATTATCTATGCTGTCTTTTATCACCCTCCCCCCTGTTTTTTCTTTCATTCAATCTCTTTTCACTCCCCTTTCCTTAAATCCCCTTCTGTTTTTTATGATGACCCTCAAACACCTCTCTTCCGTGAAAGCTACTTCTTTGTAAAATTTCCATCTGTCCCCAGAAAAGCAACTTAAGTGATTTTTTTTTAAGTATTGCTTTTGGAAAAGTTTAAATTTATGTATTAGAATAGTCTTGTTTCTGATAACAATTATTTTGCAAGAAGTAAAGAAATAGATTGTATTTTAGCTTAAATCGAGGGAAAAATTAAATACTATGGATATGTTAAGGTTTTTTTCTACTTGTGTCCACTGTGACAGTTTTTACTCCCCCATCAATTTTATAGCTTTTTTGTGGCAGGAACTCTCCTGTACACCTTGTTTTCAATCACACATCTAAAATAATTCTTGGCAAAAGAGAGATTTCAATTAATATTCATTGGTTAAAAAATTGGTCTATATTTTTTTAGGTGCTAGACAGCCTATACAAGGTATCCACCAATTACATTACCTGACACACCCATGATTTGCTTCTAATTCTCAATTTGGTCTGCCTAGACCCCATTTTCCTGGTTCTAACTGATTGAAACAATGATTGATACCTGGCCAAAGCTGGATATCTGACCACCAGCCTATAAAATGAATTGGCATGAAAGCCCTACTCAACAAAAGCATCCTACTCAACAGTGACTGGTGTACTCAGAGTCTAGCTCAACTAATTTGAATATGAGACCCCAGAGATTTAGACAGGAAGGTGGTACCCTGTGTGGGCACACTGGAAGAGTGAGAAAGTAGAAGCCATGAGCTAGAGTCAAGAATTAATTTGTTCTATGTCTGCTTTCATTTGCTTCCCATCTCAACTGAGTCATTCTAAGTTGGACCACTCAGAATACCAAGTAAGACCAGTCAAAATGCCTTGGTCACTACTGATCAGATAAGAGATAGTCACTCCCATGGAATCTCTTCCCTGAGATTTTTCTGCAAGGGAAAGAAAGAATTTGTATTCAGTCATTCCCTGCTGGCTTTTGAGATACAAAAGTCCAGAGCTGGCCTGTCTATATTTCTTTCTATGTAGGGATGACCAGTCTGCAGTGAGAAAGAATGAAGTTGCCATTTGAAAGGGGCAAAAGGTCAGGTAGGTGTGGAGAATATTCAAGCTCTTCCTGTGGTTTTGTTGTTCAAATCCCCCTTTTCCTTAAGCTAGTTCAATTTTGTTACCTAAAGCCCCAACAGCATGAAATGGTAAAAGAACTTCTCTAACTTGTGTGAGATCATATAGGCCATCATGCCCCTTGAAGAAGGTATCTTGATAAGGCCCATACTGTTCAGTTTCCCTTCCCAGTTTCTCATGATTTCCCTTGGCTTAAGTCATAACCCCAAAAGAGAAATTCCTTTGGCCTTTGCTGCTCCCCCATATCCTCTTCTTCACTTCATTTCTTCCATTAGTGATAGAGTTCAAGGAGACTCTTGACATCATGAGTGGCAGAATACTACTGGTAGGAGAAAGGAACACATTGATCTCAGAGTTCAGTGTTGAAGTAGATACCAAGCTTTGTCCCAGAGTTCTGTGGTTCACTCCAATCTTCAGCTTGTTTCTAAGACTTACCTAATGGTAAGATTAGAGTTTGCTCCTTTAGACATTTTGCTATTGGCCATAAATATAAATTTGGGACAAATACCAAATAAGAAAAGAAAACAAGACCCTATCATAATTCATTTTCTTCTTCTGAACATTTAAAAATAAATATAGGATTCTAATTTCCCTCCCTGGCCATAGTCATCTTCCTCAACATCATTCTAAGTTACCTGGTGATCACAAACAACTCACTTCATAGACTTGAGCCCTTTGCCTCATCTAAAGGAAGGGATTGTTACGTCCCAAATCTAAGACTTCATGAGTATATGATTTACTGACACCTACTAAGTGCAAGCCATAATTTCCACAGACTTCATTTGTTTCTTATACCCTTTCCCTTTTTCCCCACTTACCCATACATACTTCTTCATCTGGGGCACCAACACAGCCACATCTTAAAATGCCTTAGGAAAATATCCAAATAACCTTACTACTATATTACTGTGAACTGCTCAAAACTCTGGATCTTTCCTATTCCAACAGCCAAGAAATTTTGGCAAATACCAATCAGTTTCAGTATTATGATGATCAAGCAGATGACAGATGCAGTGTTGGTGTCTTTTGTTTGGTTGGTTTTTATTTATCAACTAGCACTTGAAATAACATCTTTCCTCTTAACCCTCAGAGTTCTGAAATTCTCTGATATTTTGGTGATGTTCAATGTCACAAAGCTAAAAAAATCTTTAAAAGTTCAAAGATTTTTAAAATGCATAAATATACACTAAAGAAATGTTTTTTGTTATTTTAGTTAATTTAATATTCAAAGAGGAC
The DNA here is from genome assembly GCF_964270905.1 of Leucopleurus acutus. Taxonomy (NCBI): domain Eukaryota; kingdom Metazoa; phylum Chordata; class Mammalia; order Artiodactyla; family Delphinidae; genus Leucopleurus; species Leucopleurus acutus. Next base: position 94,561,993 of record NC_139149.1, read on the forward strand.
CTCCCCAAGAATATTTTGGTTTTGGTTAGTGTTTTCTTTTATGTGCATGATTAAGCCTTAATTTTTCAAGTGCTAAGGAGGAGTGACTGAATGTAAATAAATCAAATCTGTGTTGCCCTTATGTCCATTCATCAGTATCTGTCCAAGTCCTTACAGATATTTTTGGTTTGTGGTTAAAACTGCAAAACAATTTCAGCCCTGTGGACAGAGTAGTCTTTTGCAAAGAAGTTATGCAAAACTGATTTTCCTAGTAAAGCCTTTTCCTGTTCTGTATCTGCTTTACATATTTTCTTCAACTAAGTTCTCTGTCCTGCATAGCTTTTTCTATTGCTTTGTAAGCTTAAAAACAAAGTAAACCTTCAATAACCTTCAATAGTTGAAATCTAAGAAGAAAAGGGACAGTTCTATTTTTTCATGTTCATATATTTATAAATAAGTTAACTTAGTGAGGTTAGTTATCAAGGCTATGATTCTACCTGGCCTGAAATCTGAACCAAGATAAAATTTGTTAGTTCCTTTTTCAGGTAGCCTCTTATGGTATTTCCTTCCTTCTGTATTCTTAACTCAGCAAAGAGCTGAATCATGTTATGGTTAAAACACAGATTTCTCAAAAGAATCTGAAGTTACATTTGCCATACACACAAAAATGGATGTTATCCTAAGGTCACAAAGAGTTCTTAGAATTTTTCTTGAGCACCTGCCAAATAGTCAACCCAAGTCATAATGTAGAAACTGTGTATTTTCTTCTCAGGTTTGTGTAGGGATGGATGAATCTTCAAAGCTTCAGACAAAAGGTCCTAATAGTTTAGAAAGGGTCCTAAACTTGTTGAGTCTTTTTCTCTCAACACATTAAGAGCCTGGTATCTCCTTGCCCAATCAATTACCTCTCAGAATAACAAGTTTCCCTTTCCGTTTTTGGATTCTCCAGTTCTCTTGTTACCTATCCTTCCCTAGCCTCTCCTTTCCTCTGAAAATCTGTTAGGAGGCCCAAGACATCTGGTAGGTTCTCTTCTTGGTCCTAGCTCTGAATGTATCACAATTTTCTATGTTCCCAGGTTATATAACACAGAGGATATTCCATGTTTCAAAACATTAAATATACTACAATTCACCAGTAGAGAATGCCCAGCAGAGAAGCTATCAGAATTATTGAATCTCACAAAGCAGTAGCAAAAAAATTACAATAAAGAAATGGCAGAGAAGTCCCTGGTGATCCAGTGGTTAGGACTCAGCACTTTCACTGCGGGGGCCTGGGTTGAATCCCTGGTCGAGGAACTAAGATCCTCCAAGCCGTGCGGCATGACCCAAAAAAAAAAAGGCAAAAGTTAAACTTTTCATCACGTTTGATGGCAAAGAAGAAAGCACTAATGAAAGGCTGTGTGTTGGTATTTACGTATTTTCTACAGAAGGATAGTTATTAATTTATATTGATCAATCTACAAATGTTTTCCCTTTTGACTTGCCATTAAGGTCCATAAAGACTAAAAAAAACAAACACCAGTTGGTATATCTTTGCTTCTGAGGTCTTAGATTTTCATTTAAGAAATACAATCATGAACATAGTTTGATTCCCATCAAACAACTATTCCCTTTAAACTGCTGATACAGCAAACATATTAGTAATGTGCTACTACATCAAAGCAGTATGGCTTAAGAAAGACACAAATATTCCAAGAGCTGATAATATTAAATTCAGTGCGAAATAGCAGTATTCAATTAAGTTCTGTTTAGATGGGGAAAGGTCTAGCTGGACAATATTTCAAATCTGAAGTAAGAACATCTACATTTACAAAAATAATCTTAGTAAGGAAAAGATCTAAAGTGATATAAAGTTAAAGAAATATTTTTTGTTCAATGAAACTTTTACCTAACTATAATTGGGAACATTTAATTAAATGATTTTTAAACAACACAGACCTTCTCAAATATACAGTCAATTTAAAGTCATGGTATTAACAGTATGTAATGCCATATTACATTACATACTGATCATTTCTAATTTTCCATCGTGAGCCTAATTTACTTTTTTTTTTTTGGCCATGCCACTTGGCATGTGGGATCTTACTTCCCTGACAAGGGATTGAACCCACGCCCACTGCAGTGGCAGCACACAGTCTTAACCACTGGACTGCCAGGGAAGTCCCAAGCCTAACTTATTGTACTTTTAAAGAAAAACTAATTTAAAACCAATATATATTACTCTGTGTAAATAGTTGAATGAAGAAATATTCCACTATATATTTCTTTTAACATTTGCTTATACTGTATAATGTTTTGCTATTGACAAACTTGTGTATTTTATGTACATTTTCAATAAAATTATATTAACAAGTATTATGATATAAGGTAATAATATTTATTTTAGCTACTACATGCATACTGTCTCCACATTCTTTCTATGTAGCCATTTAGGGTAAACATTGATAGAGAAAAATGTTCTTTGTCCAATCAAATACTGGAAGAAAATAAAACAATTGTGATAATTTATTGTTGTCTATTAGATAGAGTGAGAGGGTAGGAAAGGCCTGCTTCATACAACTTAATTTGACTTTGTTAAATGAATACTTTGAGACAAATAGAATTACTACTTGTCTTAGTGCATCTACTTATCACTCCATTTAGGAACTCCCCAACACACTGGAGATGTAATGCATTATACCAAAAATATAATGATGATTATAGATGTTGTCTGTCGCTCTAGCATTTCTTTTCAGAATACTGCTCTGAATACTGTCATCATGTCCTTTGAATCATAACCCTCATGGAATATTACTTAAACAGCATGAATCAGTGATAGTATTTACTACTAAATCCAAAACTAATTTTCATTTTGTCTTAACATGATTATATTTAAGTATAACCTTACCTTCTAGTATTTGCTGCTAAATGAATATATGTTAGTCACTTACATATATTTACATATATGTATATGCATATATCCATTATTTCACCCAGATTTTTCTATAAAATGAAAAACCGTACTTTCTACTATATTCTACTATCTGAGATAACATATATTCTATTGCCTTTTCCCAGTTTAGTATGACACTAACATTTAAAACTTCCAAACTATGTAAAACAACTACACTCCAATAAAAATTAATTTAAAAAAAGAAAAAAAATCCAAACTAAATATTTCTAGAGGTATGACCTCCTCCCTTTACACTTTCCCACATTTTCCCCCCTCAAGAAATTATGTTTTTGAAAGAATATAATTATACTTTTATATTTAAATGAGGAAGGAAGAAAATAAAAATGAGGTTTTACTGTACTGAGCACTGCATTTCACCCTAGGTGAGGACAGCAAGTATCAATGATAGCAGAGTGTTAATTACAAAAGCAATCAACAAGCAGACATAAAGGTATTATATTTTAAAATAATAAGAAAAAATACATTTCTTAGGTAACTGAAATATTTGATGCATACATGCAATTATATTATATATTCAAATTTATGACTTGAAAAGGGTCATCCTGATGAAACTCCCCTGCCTGTTTTCTAACTATGTTTGAAGTGAATGGAAATTCACCACTAATATAAAATTGATACTTTTATTTTTTTTAACCACATAAATAAAATCAACATAGCTGGAAGATAAAAATAATTATTTCAAATATTTAAATAGGAATGATGGCTCTATCAGCCTTTCAGTAAACAACGACTAATTGTGCTGGCTAAAACTATACCTTCAAGATTGGAAGGCACAGATTTTAAAAAGATACTGAGGTTGGTTCCCACTCCTGTGGCCTTCACTGTACATTAATCAGAAGTGTTTGCTATGCAAATCTTGTCATACAAAGCAATTATGGTTGTTCCTAAACTGACCTCATGTTTATTTATTACTTCAGCTTTTTACTCCCAAACCTTGTCTGATCTTTTCAAATGCACACAATTTTTATGTTGCTTTTTAAAGGTACACAATACAGTGATTTTTAATTTATTTGTTCCTAGTATAAATGGAAAAGCTGTGTAACTCCCTCAATCTGCAATGCAGTGCTTGGTGAGTCTGAATAATATTCCGGTGTCTGTTCATGCAAACTATTTCCACCCCAGGGTCTTTGTGAGGATGAAGAGGCCCTTCCAATCACTTAAGGCCATGACACCTTGTTTAGTCTTACTCTGCAACATTAGCTGATAACTAATGGAGGCTGTCAGCTATAGTACACTAAGCAGAAAAAAAAAAAAAAGAAAAAGTATTTTTATAGCAGAGCAGTTGAAAGCAAAAAATTCATTGGTAACCATTTATTTACATATTTTCTCAACTCTACTTGCCCCCAGCAAGTGAACTCTTGGAGAGAGATTACATTCATAAGGAAAAATAGCTTAAAAGCATAAATCCACCATCAATAATACCAGTAATGATCTTTAACTGGCTAATATTATATTGCCACAGGAATTCCCATTTTTTGACTTCTGGTTGAGCAACAGTGGCATCCAGTGGCTAGATAATTGTTTCCATGATTAAAGTGTCATGGGAAGTTTGGGTGAACAGTACTAAACGCTTCAGATGTATTTAGCCTAAGCAAAGGAATTTACTAGGAAAAGCAAATCAAATGCCTTTGTTTCCAGAGCAACCCTGGATCAAGTCTAAGTCATGAGATTTGACTCTGATGACTACTTAATACTGGTAATCTCTCCAACACCCCTTAATAACATCAATTTAGGATACCTATTAACTGTCTACTGTGTATACTCATGTTGACTCCATTACCTATAACCTTGATACACTAGAAAACTTCCCTACAATGAATTAGACACCAATTCTATGAAAAATATTCCACAAACTCAAAAGCTGTAAAACAAGAGCTGATGATATGTGCTCAATGCTCATTCTGTACAAAACTGGTCTGACGACCCATGTATTAAATACGACCCCTAATAGTTGTACATAATCCATGAGTGACATCTGGAATCATGTTGGTATTATGGTGGTATAATAAAGAGTCCTGGACCTAAAAGGTATTTGCCCCAGGATTATATTTACTGGCAAGCCCAATAAATCCTCTGAACCCCATGATATCTACCTCCCAGGGATTTATGAGGCTTAAATGTGATAAATAAAAAGCTTCCTGTACAATCTTTGGTCCAGAGTAGGTACTCAATAATGAAGTAGCAAAGAACAAGTTCTGTACCCGGACTGCCTACATTCGAATGCTAGCTCTGGCACTTACAAACTATGTGATCCAGGGTAATTTATTTTCACAACTTGGGCTTCAGTTTCCCCATATATAATTAGGGGATAATAATATCTGCCTCCTAAAATTATAATGAGTTTTAAATGAAATAGTACGCTGAAATTTGTAGAATAGTTCCTGGCATATAGAAGACACTCAGTAAATATTTTCTGTTCAAAGTTGCAGTCTTTGTATACAAAAGAGAGCTTACTAAGAGCAACAGTAAGAAATGCTCTATAATTTTTCCCCTGGTTCTGATTATACTTAGCCCTGAACTGTTCCCTATGTCATCTATATGATTAATGACATATATTTCACAAGTGGGCAAACCATGATGAGAAATACAGTGTGTGGAACTTGATCAAAGCAAATCAGCAGCATCAAAGCAAGAACCTTAAGAAGTAAGGAGGACTCTGTCTGTTTCAGGGAAAAGAAGGTGAGATGGAAGGAACTGGAATAGACCGGGAAGAGAGGTGAAAATGTCCAAAATACATCTGGGTGCGAGAGAGAGACAGAGACAGAGAGAGAGACAGAGACTCTGAAGTTTAAGAGGTAATTGAACCAATACTTATTTTATCAGAATGCTTTCACATGCAACTTTGTTAAGTAAGACAAACCCAAGTACTACTTGCATTTTCCACTTTCGTTTTACCCCATTTGATATAGAATCACAGCATTTTAGAACTGATAGGAACTTAGAATTGCAACAACGATATCATTAACACCACTCCTGTTCCGCTTGCTGCTACCTGCCGATACACATTTTTGGGGGTATGTTAAATGGTCTCATGTTGATGATGTTCACATTTAGGTACCCTGAGAAGGTTCTTGGGAGTTTCAGCTGCTTACTTCCTCCCTGATGAGGCTTTAAGGGGCCTCTGCTATTCTCTCTCTTCCTCCTTCTTCTTTCACCTCTACCCTCAGGGCAGATTAATTCCTGCTTTCCTCATGATATTGCAATGAAACAAACATTCGAAAGGAATAACTTCTAGAAAAATCATTTAAAATGCTCCCATAGCATACCAGGTATAGTCAAGGTTATTATTTGATTCTAATCTAGGTGATTATTTTTCAATAAAAATAACTGATTATTTTATTTTGAAAAAACCAAAAGTAGACTATCAACATCCAAACAAGCCTAAGCAAGAGGCATGTTTGTCTACAATACAAGATGCTAAGTAGGGAGACCAGTGGAGCTGGGAGAACATTCATTGCTAGAATAAGGTGTAAGAACTGACCAAGTAGGGAATGGTCCAGGAGCAGCTGGACACAGATCAGTAGACCAAGGCACAGGGTCATGGGACTCAGTCCAGAAAGCAGAGAACAGCAATTGTCCAAGACCTTCCATTCAGAAATCAAGCAAGGAGGGCAATCTTAGTCATGTTGGGTAGGTATTGCTCTGCAGGTTATGTTCAGACAGTATAATTTGGTAGAACACAGACCAAGGAAGGAGGGCTTCCCAGTTGGACCAATAAGCCCTTTTTGCCCTTCAAAATATACCACTTTGGAATGATCCACTATTGGAAGTGTCACCATTATTGAGACATTCTTTGTGTTACTAATTTCTATATTCCTTACCTATTCAAATGTAAATAGCCTGTAGAAATGAAAATGTTAAATCAATAATCCCTTAGTATAAACTTATTTCATCACCTCCTTTTCAACATATCAATAAAAGAGGAGGAACTACTAACATAAAAGTAGATGGGAGTCGATGATAATTTTAAGGGGAATTAGGGAGCACTTCAGGCAAACACAACTTTCTTATTCAAAACAAGTCTCCAAAGCTATCAAACTAAGCACATAATCAGGCAATGGCCAGAGAACATGTCAAATTCTTGGCCAACATTTTTTTTCCTAAAGGCTAGACTCAGTTTTACTTACAGAAGTTCTCTTATAAGCACAGAATTAGGCAAGCATTTATTAAGTGCTGATTCTGCATTGCTAATGCCATCACTAAAGAGCAGAATGAGAAAGTGCAGTGATAAAATTGTCCTTGGTATCACCTTACAATTGAAGAACTGTATTTAATTTGTCTGTCACCTAAAGGGAAAACAGCCACCAATAGTGGTTACCGTTTACTTTAAAAGGAACAGTAATAAAGATACCTTTTAAATGCATACTTCTGTATAGTCTCATAAATCTTCTATTTTTTTTCAACTTCAGTTTCAGGAAGTAGTATGAGCTTAAGGCATATAACAGGCTAAAAGAAAAAATCTCAAAGTAGAAATCCACTCCACGGCCACTAGGATTGTTAAAAAACAGTGCACACTTTTGGCGACTATGAAGGTGGGGAGATCCAGGCCGGGCCAAGGATGTTGGATCTCATTGTTCTCCCAAGCCCTTAGATCCTCCCCTGAAGCCCCTCAATAAAATGGTCTGATCCTCCAAATAAAAATAAATAAATAATAAAAATAAAATTTAAAAAGAAAAAGAAAAATACTGCACAAATCATTGAGGATGGGAGTGCTGCTTCTGTGTCTTTCAAGTACGATGGAATCCTATGCCAGGCAACAAAGAAATAAGTGATTGGCTCAATAAACAGGCACCTCCTTTGAAGTGGTGGTTATTAAGTGTGCACTGTATTGAATAGGACAATTCAATTGGAGAGAGCTTTATGGTAAATAATTTTTTTAAAAAAACATGTTTCTTGACTATTTACAAATAGAATATATTTTCAACAGTGTCTTGATAACAGGTTGTGTGTGGGCTGTCAGCTTGCTTTGGCCTATTCAAGGAATCATGATTCAGCATTCTTGGAAGAAAAACTGGGATGTAAAAAATCCTCAATAAATATTTTCAAAACATGAGAAATACAGAAACAAATTCTGCTGTCTTTTTGTGAAAGAGCTGGGGGAGAGAGACTATGCTTAAAATTATAAGTCTAGATGTTCCTTTCTGTTCTCTTCCAAACAGCACAGCAAAAGGCCTTGATGTATGATTTGTTTTCCTGTACTACCCCGGTCATTAGAGAGGATCTACAATGGATACAGTGTTGATATCAGATTTATTTTCAGGATTTAAGAGATGATGTCAGAACAAGTGGCCGAGCCTCATGAAGCAACAAGTGGGTTTTGAAGTCAGCTTGTCCTCATAGCACCTATTGTCACTTTATTTACAAAACAATGGGTTGCCTATTTCGGGAACAAGAGTACGTGTTTGTGTGTTTATGTGCTTGTGTGTTTGTTGTTTAATTAGTGTAGGAAAGATTTCTAACATAGTAAAAGAGTTTCTAGCTAAGAATGAATTAATATTATCATATATAAATATATGTGTGTGTGCACTCTATGTGGCTGAAACAATATTATTTAAGACTTATACTGCTAAATTACCAATTATTAAAAAACTAGTATATAATAGAGGCGATAGACCTTACATTAAGGTAGACACCTCAAAAGATTAGTGTCGGGGCTTCCCTGGCGGTGCAGGGGTTGAGAGTCCGCCTGCCGATGCAGGGGACACGGGTTCGTGCCCCGGTCCGGGAGGATCCCACATGCTGCGGACCAGCTGGGCCCGTGAGCCACGGCCGCTGGGCCTGCGCGTCCGGAGCCTGTGCTCCGCAACGGGAGAGGCCACAACAGTGAGAAGCCCGTGTACAGCAAAAAAAAAAAAAAAAAAAAAAAAGATTAGTGTCATAAACTGATAGTCTGACAGTATTTCTTTGGGAGACTTTCTGAGAACAGGTGTAAAAGCAAATGGTCTTAAGAGAAGAAGTAAGGGAGATGTTGATTTAGTAGTAGCAGTGTACTATTTGCCACTGAGGAAGTTATCTTCAGCCTAGGGATAGTGAGTTACATTCCAAATCCTAATCAAAGGGGTCTGGGATTTAAGACAGTTTCCTGATACAGCTGGAATTCATACTCTCAAGGAATTTGCCTGTTTTTGAACTTGAATTTCAATATCAGATATTAGACAAGGATATTACTGTGTATACGATAGATAGATAAATAGATAGATAGAGAGAGAGAGATAATCAATAGATAGATAGGGAAGAATATGGGCTGTGTGGGCAATCGTTGACAGCAGGAATTACAAGGCTAGGAACCTTCTCATCTGAAACATAAATCTGGACACTTCATATTCACTCTGTGGATTATCTTCCCTTTCAGAAATGAAGAAACCAAAGTTAGGTGTGCTTCAGTAACTTGTCAGGGATGGCAGAGCTAGTATAACTTGAACTCAAGTCTTTAAATAATGAAATCAGTGCTCTTTATATTATATCACAGGGGCCTGTGCTCTTTTGTCTTCTAATTGCTCAAATTCATGGCTCTTTACAGCCATTTTCCACTCTCATGCCTCCAGAGGAGTCCCTAAGTAACAAAACTAGAACAATCCTAATAGACTACACGTGAGAGAGGAATCGAGTAGAAACAGCCATATCAATTTTCTATGGTTCTAGGTGCTGCTGGCCTTGCTTGTTTTTTTTTTTGTTGTTGTTGTTGTTACCATCTTTATTGGAGTATAACTGCTTTACAGTGATGTGTCAGTTTCTGCTTTATAACATAGTGAATCAGCTATACATATAGATATATCCCAATATCTCCTCCCTCTTGTGTCTCCCTCCCACCCCTCTAGGTGGACACAAAGCATGGAGCTCATCTCCCTGTGCTATGCAGCTGCTTCCCACTAGCTATCTATTTCACATTTAGTATAGTAAATATGTCCATGCCACTCTCTCACTTCGTCCCAGCTTACCCTTCCCCCTCTCTGTGTCATCAAGTCCATTCTCTACGTCTGCATCTTTATTCCTGTCTTGCACCTAGGTTCTTCAGAACCTTTTTTTTTTGATTCCATATATGTGTGTTAGCAAACGGCATTTGTTTTTCTCTTTCTGCTTACTTCACTCTGTATGACAGACTCTAGGTCCATCCACCTCACGACAAATAACTCAACTTTGTTTCTTTTTATGGCTGAGTAATATTCCATTGAATATATGTGCCACATCTTTAACCATTCATCTGTTGATGGACACTTAGGTTGCTTCTATGTCCTGGCTATTGTAAATAGAGCTGCAATGAACATTGTGGTACATGACTCTTTTTGAATTATGGTTTTCTCAGGGTATATGCCCAGTAGTGGGATTGCTGGGTCATATGGTAGTTCTATTTTTAGTTTTTTAAGGAACCTCCATACTGTTCTCCATCGTGGCTGTATCAATTTACATTCCCACCAACAGCTCAAGAGGGTTCCCTTTACTCAACATCCTTTCCAGAATTTATTGTTTGTAGATTTTTCGATGATGGACATTCTGACCAGTGTGAGGTAATACCTCATTGTAGCTTTGCTTTGCATTTCTCTAATGATTAGTGATGTTGAGCATTCTTTCATTTGCCTCTTGGCCATCTGTATGTCTTCTTCGGAGAAATGTCTATTTAGGTCTTCCGCCCATTTTTGGATTGGGTTGTTTGTTTTGTTGATATTGAGCTGCATGAGCTGCCTGTGTATTTTGGAGATTAATCTTTGTCAGTTGTTTCTTTGCAGAATATTTTCTCCCATTCTGATGGTTGTCTTTTCATCTTGCTTATGGTCTCCTTTGCTGTGCAAAAGTTTTTAAGTTTCATTAGGCCCCATTTATTTATTTTTGTTTTTATTTCTATTTCTTTAGGAGGTGGGTCAAAAAGGATCGTGCTGTGATTTATGTCATAGAGTGTTCTGCCTATGTTTTCCTCTAAGAGTTTTATAGTGTCTGGCCTTACATTTAGGTCTTTAATCCATTTTGAGTTTATTTTTGTGTATGGTGTTAGGGAGTGTTCTAATTTCATTCTTTTATATGTAGCTGTCCAGTTTTCCCAGCACCACTTATTGAAGAGGCTGTTTTTTCTCCATTGTATATTCTTGCCTCCTTTATCAAAGATAAGGTAACCATATGTGTGTGGGTTTATCTCTGGGCTTTCTACCCTGTTCTATTGATCTATACTTCTGTTTTTGTGCCAGTACCATAGTGTCTTGATTACTGTAGCTTTGTAGTATAGTCTGAGGCCCAGGAGCCTGATTCCTCCAGAACTGTTTTTCTTTCTCAAGATTGCTTTGACTATTCGGGGTCTTTTGTGTTTCCATGCAAATTGTGAAATATTTTGCTTTAGTTCTGTGAAAAATGCCATTGGTAGTTTCATAGGGATTGCATTGACTCTGTAGATTGCTTTGGGTAGTATAGTCATTTTCACAGGGTTGATTCTTCCAACCCAAGAACATGGTCTATCTCTCCATCTATTTGTATCATCTTTAATTTCTTTCATCAGTGTCTTAGAGTTTTCTGCATACAGGTCTTTTGACTCCTTTGGTAGGTTTATTCCTAGGTATTTTATTCTTCTAGTTACAATGGTAAATGGGAATGTTTGCTTAATTTCTCTTTCAGGTTTTTCATCATTAGTGTATAGGAATGCAAGACATTTCTGTGCATTAAAATTTTGTATCCTGCTACTTTACGAAACTCATTGATTAGCTCTACTAGTTTTCTGGTAGTTTCTTTAGGATTCTCAATGTATAGTATCATGTCACATGCAAACAGTTTCAATTTTACCTCATCTTTTCTGATTTGGATTCCTTTTATTTCTTTTTCTTCCCTGATCGCTGTAGCTAAAACTTCCAATACTATGTTGAATAAAACTGGTGAGGGTGGGCAACCTTGTCTTGTTCCTGAGATTAGTGGAAACGGTTTCAGATTTTTCACCATTGAGAAAGATGTTTGCTGTGGGTTTGTCATATATGGCCTTTATGATATTGAGGTAAGTTCCCTCTATGCCTACTTTCTGGAGGGTTTTTATCATAAATGGGTGTTGAATTTTGTCAAAAGCTTTTTCTGCATCTATTGAGATGATCATATGGTTTTTCTCCTTCAATTTGTTAATATGGTGTATCACATTGATTTGCATATATTGAAGAATCCTTGCATTCCTGGGATAAACCCCACTTCATCATGGTGTATGATCGTTTTAATGTGCTGTTGGATTCTGTTTGCTAGTATTTTGTTGAGAATTTTTGTATCTATGTTTATCAGTGATATTGGCCTGTAGTTTTCTTTCTTTGTCACATCTTTGTCTGATTTTGTTATCAGGGTAATGGTGGCCTCGTAGAATGAGTTTGGGAGTGTTCCTCCCTCTGCTATATTTTGGAAGAGTTTGAGAAGGATAGATGTTAGCTTTTGTTTGTTGGAAGATTTTTTTTTTTTTCTTGTGGTACGCGGGCCTCTCACTGTTGTGGCCTCTCCCGTTGCGGAGCACAGGCTCCAAACGCTCAAGCTCAGCGGCCATGGCTCATGGGCCTAGCCATTCTACGGCATGTGGGATCTTCCCAGACCAGGGCACAAACCCGTGTCCCCTGCATCAGCAGGCGGACTCTCAACCTCTGCGCCACCAGCGAAGCCCTTTTGGAAGATTTTTAATCACAGTTTCAATTTCAGTGTTTGTGATTAATCTGTTTATATTTTCTATTTTCTTATATTTTATATAAGTCTCGGAAGGTTGTGCTTTTCTTATATTTTATATAAGTCTCGGAAGGTTGTGCTTTTCTAAGAATTTGTCCATTTCATCCAGGTTGTTCATTTTATTGGCGTATAGTTGCCTGTAGTAATCTCTCATGATCCTTTGTAGTTCTGCAGTGTGAGATGTTACTTCTCCTTTTTCATTTCTAATTCTATTGATATGAGTTTTCTCCCTTTTTTTCTTGATAAGTCTGGCTAATGGTTTATCAATTTTGTTTATCTTCTCAAAGAACCAGCTTTTAGTTTTATTGATCTTTGTCATTGTTCCCTTCATTTCTTTTTCATTTATTTCTGATCTGATCTTTATGATTTCTTTCCTTCTGCTAACTTTGGGGGGTTTTATTGTTCTTCTTTGTCTAATTGCCTTAGGTGTAAGCTTAGGTTTTTTATTTGAGATGATTCTTGTTTCTTGAGGTAGTATCCTATTGCTATAAACTTCCCTCTTAGAACTGCTTTTGCTGCATCCCATAGGTTTTGGACCACCATATTTTCATTGGCAGTTTTTCTAGGTATTTTTTGATTTCCTCTTTAATTTCTTCAGTGATCTCTTGGTTATTTAGTAGTGTATTGTTTAGCCTCTATGTGTTTATATTTTTTACAGATTTTTTTCTGTAATTGATATCTAATCTCATAGCATTGTGGTCAGAAAAGATATTGATACGATATCAATTTTTGTAAATTTACCAAGGCTTGATTTGTGACCCAAGATATGATCTATCCTGTTCCATAAGCACTTGAAAAGAAAGTGTATTCTGTTGTTTTTGGATGGAATGTCTTATAAATATCAATTGAGTCCATCTTGTATAATGTGTCATTTAAAGCTTGTGTCTCCTTATTTATTTTCATTTTGGATGATCATTCCATTGGGAAAGTGGGGTGTTAAAATCCCCTACTACGATTGTGTTACTGTCAAGTTCCCCTTTTATGGCTGTTAGCATTTGCCTTATGTATTGAGGTGCTCCTATGTTGAGTGCATAAATATTTACAATTGTTATATCTTCGTCTTGGACTGATCCCTTGATCATTATGTGGTGTCCTTCTTTGTCTCTTGTAATAGTCTTTATTTGAAAGTCTAGTTTGTCTGATATGAGAAATGCTACTCCAGCTTTCTTTTGCTTTCCATTTGCATGGAATATCTTTTTCCATCCCCTCACTTTCAGTCTGTGTGTATCCCTAGGTCTGCAGTGGGTCTCTTGTAGACAGTATATATATGGGTCTTGTTTTTGTATCCATTCAGCCAGTTTACCTCTTTTGGTGGGAGCATTTAATCCATTTACATTTAAGTAATTATCTATTATATATTCCTATTACCATTTTCTTAACTGTTTGGGGTTTGTTATTGTGGGTCTTTTCCTTCTCTTATATTTCCTGCCTAGAGAAGTTCCTTTAGCATTTGTTGTAAGGCTGGTTTGGTAGTGCTGAATTCTCTTAGCTTTTGCTTGTCTGTAAAGGTTTTAATTTCTCCATCAAATACGAATGAGATCCTTGCTGGTTAGAGTAATCTTGGTTGTAGGTTTTTCCCTTTCATCACTTTAAATATGTCCTGCCACTCCCTTCTGCCTTGTAGAGTTTCTGCTGAAAGATCAGCTGTTAACCTTATCAGGATTCCCTTGCATGTTATTTGTTGCTTTTCCCTTGATGCTTTTAATATTTTTTGTTTGAATTTACATTTTGATAGTTTGATTAACATGTGTCTTGGTGTGTTTCTCCTTGGGTTTATCCTGTATGGGACTCTCTGTGCTTCCTCGACTTGATTGACTATTTCCTTTCCCATATTAGGGAAGTTTTCAACTATAATCTCTTCAAATATTTTCTCAGTCCCTTTCTTTTTTGTCTTCTTCTGAGACCCCTATAATTCGAATGTTGGTGTGATTAATGTTGTCCCAGAGGTCTCTGAGACTGTCCTCAAATCTTTCCATTCTTTTTTCTTTATTCTGCTCTGAGGTAGTTATTTCCACTCTTTTATCTTCCATGCACTTATGCGTTCTTCTGTCTCAGTTATTCTGCTATTTATTCCTTCTAGAGAATTTTTAATTTCATTTATTGTTTTGTTCATCATTGTTTGTTTGCTCTTTGGTTCTTCTAGGTCCTTGTTAAAAGTTTCTTGTATTTTCTCCATTCTATTTCCAAGACTTTGGATCATCTTCACTATCAGTACTCTGAATTCTTTTTCAGGTAGACTGCCTATTTCCTCTTCATTTGTTTGGTCATTTGTTTTTAACTTGACCCTTCATCTGCTGCATATCTCTCTGTCTTCTCATTTTGCTTAACTTACTGTGTTTGGGGTCTCTTTTTTGTAGGCTGCAGGTTTGTAGTTCCCATTGTTTTTTGGTGTCTGCCCGCAGTGGGTAAGGTTGGTTCAGTGGGTTGTGTAGGCTTCCTGGTGGAGGGGACTGGTGCCTGTGTTCTGGTGGATGAGGCTGGATCTGGTCTTTCTAGTGGGCAGGACTGTGCCTGGTGGTGTGTTTTGGGGTGTCTGTGAACTTATTATGATTTTAGGCAGCCTCTCTGCTAATGAATGAAGTTGTATTCCTGTCCTTCTAGTTGTTTGGCATAGGGTGTCCAGCAGTGTAGTTTGCTGGTCGTTGAGTGGAGCGGGGTCTTAATGTTGAGATGGAGATTTCTGGGAGAGCTTTCACCATTTGATATTACGTGGGGATGAGAGGTCTCTGGTGGACCAGTGTCTTAAATTTGGCTGTCCCACCTCACAGGCTCAGGCCTGACACCTGGCCTGAGCACCAAGACCCTGTCAGCCACATGACTCAGAAGAAATAGGAGAAAAAAGAAAGAAAGAAAAATAAATAAAATTATTAAAAAGTAAAAAATATTAAAAATAAAAGAATAAAAAAGTACTAAAAAAAGAAAGGAGAGCAACCAAACCAAAAAACAAATCCACCAATGATAACAACTGCTAAAAACTATACTAAAAAAAAACCAGATAGACAGATCCCTAGGACAAATGGTAAAAGCAAAGTTATACAGACAAAATCACACAAAGAAACATACACACTCACAAAAAGAGAAAAAAGAAAAGAAAAAATATATATATTAAAAAAGGAAACAAAGGAAGTAAGCAACCAAATCAATAAACGTATCTACCTATGATAATAAGCTCTAAATACTAAACTAGGATAAACATAAAACCGAAACAAATTAGAAGCAGAAAGCAAACCCCAAGTCTACAGTTGCTCCCAAAGTCCACCACCTCAATTTTGGGATGATTTGTTGTCTATTCATGTATTCCAGAGATGCAGGGTACATCAAGTTGGTTGTGGAGATTTAATCCGCTGCTCCTGAGCCTGCTGGGAGAGATTTCCCTTTCTCTTCTTTGTTCACACAGCTCCTGGAATTCAGCTTTGGATTTGGCCCCACCTCTGCATATAGGTCACCTAAGGGCGTCTGTTCTTCTCTCAGACAGGACGGGGTTAAAGTAGCAGCTGATTAGGGGGCTCTGGCTCACTCAGGCCGGGGGGAGGGAGGGGTATGGAATGCGGGCCAAGCCTTCAGCAGTAGAGGCTGGCATGATGTTGCATCAGCCTGAGGTGCACCGTGTGTTCTCCTGGGGAAGTTTTCCCTGGATCACAGGACTCTGGCAGTTGTGGGCTGAACAGTCTCCCGGAAGGTGTGGTGTGAATAGTGACCTGTGCTTGCACACAGGCTTCTTGGTGGCTGCAGCTTCAGCCTTAGCATTTAACGCCCATCTCTGGGGTCTGCGCTGATAGCCGCAGCTCACACCTGTCTCTGGAACTCCTTTAGGTGGTGCTCTGAATCCCCTCTCCTCACGTAGCCCAAAACAAAGGTCTCTTGACTCTTACGCAGTTCCAGACTTTTTCCCGGACTCCCTCTCGGCTAGCTGTGGCACACTAGCTCCCTTCAGGCTGTGTTCACGCAGCCAACTCCAGTCCTCTCCCTGGGATCTGACCTCTGAAGCCAGAGCTTCAGCTCCCAGCCCCCACCCGCCCTGGCGGGTGAGCAGACAAGCCTCTCGGGCTGGTGAGTGCTGGTTGGCACCGATCCTCTGTGCGGGAATCTCTCTGCTTTGCCCTCTGCACCACTGTTGCTGCACTCTCCTCCTTGGCTCTGACACTTTCCTCCCTCCCACCCCCAGTCTCCGCCAGTGAAGGGGCTTCCTAGTGTGTGGAAACTTTTCCTCCTTCACAGCTTCCTCCCAGAGGGACAGGTCCTGTCCCTATTCTTTTGTCTCTGTTTTTTCTTTTGCCATACCCAGGTACATGGGGAGTTCCTTGCCTTTTGGGAGGTCTGAGGTCTTCTGCCAGCGTTCAGAAGGTGTTCTGTAGGAGTTGTTCCACCTGTAGATGTATTTTTGATGTATCTGTGGGGAGGAAGGTGATCTCCACGTCTTACTCCTCTGTCATCTTGAAGGTCTCCCCCAGGAGAACTCTCTGTTGCTGCTTCACGTTACGGACTCTCAGTGCCTTCTTTACGACTTTACAGATGAATTGCACAGGCTGCTGGACCCTGCCGGCTTTCTAAACAGTAGCAACCCAGATGTAGCTGACAGTCTCTTGGCTCTTGGGGTGTGAAGGGTCCGGAGAGGCAGAACAGGAAGGAAGATCACACCCTCAGCAAGTACACATGCACAAAGATAAGTGCTTGACCTTAAGCTTTGCACAAGGTGAATTGTAAGTTCCATCTTGATTTTGGCTATTTCACAACTTTGCAAGCCATCTGAAAGTGCCCAAAGAAAGTAGTCTTTGATGTCTTTAAATAAAACTCAATTCAGTGAAAAAATAACATATTCAAATTGTTGAAATCTTTTCAGTTATCTCACTCCAAGCTTTTATACCTTACTTTACCAATACAAGGCATTTATTATCATTTAGAGCTATATTTTAGCTCATTAGTATCAAGACAAGATTTCATACCTTTTTTTCATTTTTTTTTGAAACTTATTTTATTTTTTTATACAGCAGGTTCTTATTAGTTGTCTATTATATATATATTAGTGTATATATGTCAATCCCAATTTCCCAGTTCATCCTACCAGTACCACCCCCTGCCCCCACTTTCCCCCCTTGGTGTCCATACCTTTGTTCTCTACATCTGTGTCTCTATTTCTGCCTTGCAAACTGGTTCATCTGTACCATTTTTCTAGATTCCACATAGATGTGTTAATATATGATATTTGTTTTTCTCTTTCTGACTTATTTCACTGTGTATGACAGTCTCTAGGTCCATCTACATCTCCACAAATGACCCAATTTCATTCCTTTTTACGGCTGAGTAATATTCCACTGTATATATATACCACATCTTCTTTATCCATTCGTCTGTCAGTGGGCTTGCTTCCATGTCCTGGCTATTGTAAATAGTGCTGCAATGACCATTGGGGTGCATGTGTCTTTTTGAAATGTGGTTTTCTCTCGGTATATGCCCAGTAGTGGGATTGCTGGGTCATATGGTAGCTCTAATTTTAGTTTTTAAAGGAACCTCCATCCTGTTCTCCATAGTGGCTGTATCAATTTACATTCCCACCAACAGTGCAAGAGTGTTCCCTGTTCTCCACACCCTCTCCAGCATTTGTTGTATGTAAATTTTCTGATGATGGCCATTCTGACCGATGTGAGGTGATACCTCATTGTAGTTTTGATTTGCATTTCCCTAATAATTAGTGATGTTGAGCAGCTTTTCATGTGCCTCTTGGCCATCTGTATGTCTTCTTTGGAGAAATATCTATTTAGGTCTTCTGCCCATTTGTTGATTGGGTTGTTTGTTTTTTTAATATTGCACTGCATGAGCTGTTTATATATTTTGGAGATTAATCCTTTGTCTGTTGATTCAGTTGCAAATATTTTCTCCCATTCTGTGGGTTGTCTTTTCATCTTGTTTACAGTTTTCTTTGTTGTGCAAAAGCTTTTAAAGATTTCATATATTGCATGAAGTGATACCAAGGTGGAACAAAGGTCTCCCTCATTCCATTAAAAGTGATCTTACCAAACTGCTTCTCACACCTGCTCCAAAGCTACCCCAAACCAGAGCAAATTCCCTCAAACCAACTAAACAACCAAACAACCCACCCAATATCATACACACAAAACAAAACTCTCCTAATTCAAACCATCCAACAAATCCACACAATATCCACACACCCAAAACAAAGCCACCAGAGCAGACATGAAATGTCCCCAAACCAACCAACCAACCAACCAATTAACCCAATACACTGCCATCCACACATATCAAAGCAACTAAAATACTATCTGGAACGAATAATACAAAAGAACTAGATGAATTCCCAAGAATAAATATGAATCAAGAGAAGAATGACCAATAGATTAGCTATTTTAAATTTAATATTAGAAAACCAACCCCTCCAAAAAAAGGTCATAAAATAAAAGTGTATGTTTTAGAACCTGTTGTTTTCCTGATTGAGTTTGATTCTATCATACCAAGTCATTAATATGAAATTTACCTTAATTTCATATTAATTGCCTGGAAGAAATCTGAAATCTTCATTATGTCTGATTTATTATTGATCCTCATAAGATACTGTAAAGCTTTACGATTTCCTGTACATCAGTTTCCACAATCTATAAAATCCAAATAGGTTCAGAATGAATAAATTAACATTTATAATTTTTGCTTTCTGCCTCAGCAAAAAAAAGATACAAAGCATAGAGATTATAAAGGAAAACACATATATAAGAAAAATTTGTATGGAATATTTAATAAGTTTAATTTCTAAAGTGTCCCCAAATATTATTCTCAACAAATGTCTGAAACAGACTTAAAAAGAAAACAACAATAATAAAGACTACTTGAATCTATATTCTTTCCTATTTAACCACCATATAAAAAACTGATAGCTCCTCATCTAAATTAACTAAGTTGATCATCTTATAGCAATTTGAAACCTAGCAAATTTGTGATTTAAAGCACAAGCCATATTAACTGTCCTAGTTAATTAGTGGGTTAATTAACTGTCCTAGTTAACTAGTGGGTAATTTATTAGTGGTTACCCCAGCTAACATATGAAAAACAGGTGAAATAATATATGAATTTTATTTACAACCTGATGCACATTTAAAAAACAAAAGAACACCATCCTTGCATATATTCCCATATTACACAAGGTTAGCACAGTCAGTAGCTTGTACTGTATCTGTTTAAAATACAACATGTATGAGAAAAACCTCTAGGAATGGCCACTGAAATGTTTTCTATTTTCCAGACAAAAGCCAAGATGTATTTTTAAGAACTCAACAATGGATGATTACTTTGCTAAATTTGATTACTTTGCCTTTTCCCTTTCCTTTCTTCCTTCCTTTATTTAAAAGAGAAATTTACCTGTATTGTACAACCAGATAGTTAAACATTGGTGTACTCCCATGATGCGTCTAAACAGAATATAGAAGAATTATAATAGAATCACCAGCAGCAGTAATAAGACTCTGGTCATTTTCTTTTTTCTTTGCGACTGTTACCTTGGATGCTGAATCCCTCCATAATTTCTGATAGTTTTAGAGATGGGAATGCTGGCATATCAAGGAGAAATTAAATTTCATCATTTTGGCTTTAACACGTACGCTATAAAAGTGACAGCTTGGTGCACTGTAGCTGACAGCTCCCATTAACTAGAAGCTAATGTTGCAGAGTCAGTCCAAACACTGAGTCACGGCCTCTGGCTACAGGAAGGTCCCCTTCATACTAGGATTCTCACACACCCCCCACGGGAAAGAAAAGCTATAAATATTTTTCACTCGTTTCCTCCTCAAAGTGATATAATGAATATTTACACATTGGGACCCTTTTCCTATCCTGAATCTTCTTGGATAAACCCCTCCACTGACACATTTTATTGGTCTGAGCAGTTGACTCAAACTGGCCCTCCTTCCCTTCAGAGTAAAGAATAAGCATGTATCGGGATTTAAGTTTTTGAATCACTGGTAAAACAATAAATAAAATGTTAGGAAACATGTTTTGAACCTTTACACAGGTTTTTTTTTTTTTAATGAATTGGTGGAAAAGTAACAAGTATCAAGAAAAATTAACTAAAATATTTTTAAAATGTTAGAAAATGGATGTGGCCTAAGGAATATTTTGAATGAGACTTCAAAAATAAGATAAATACTAAATTGACTTACTGGAAATTGTACTGTACTGGATAGTACAGGAGACTGTCAAAAGAAAGAAAAATAAATCCATTTTTTGAGTACATTTACGTTCATTTAACAAGTTCTTTTGAGTATTAGTTGTTGGCCATGGGTGCTGTGAGTTTGTATGTGTATATAGTGGGAGGGGAGGGAGAGGCAGATGGTACAAAGAACCTGCCAGTGTTTACAAAGTGCTCACATTATAATTAAGGAAGCTTGCAAATCACAAGTTTTCCAGAACAGAGCACAGACATTAAAAGCAGAAGCACGAGAGCTAGACTGCCTACGGTCAGTTCTAGCAATGCCATTTACCAAGTGGGCAACCTTGAATAATAAGTTATTTAAATTCTGGGTACTTTAGTTTCTTCCTCTGTAAAATAGGAATAATAGGACCCAAGTGAGTTTGAGAACTAAATGAGTTAGTATTTGTAAAATGCTTAGAATAGTGCAAATAGTGGCACAATATGATATTTAATAATGTTATTAGGGAAACATATAGGAATATAGTGATAAATAAAAGATAGCTCTTGCCTTCATGGACCCCATTGCCTACTCAGGAGGAGAAAGATAAATAACTTTTAAATTTCCAAAAACATAGGTAATTGCAATATCCAAGCTATGCATACAGTACCATGGGAACACAAAGAAGAGATGTACCCAACTAGAATAAACTGAGGGGTTTGAGGAGTGTCCAAAAAGGGTTGGACAAATTAATAATAAATATTATTTAGGCACCTTGTATGGAAGAGTTAAAGTAATCAATAAAATATTTATTAAATAAAATATACTTCTATTGAGGATACAGAGATGGTATAAATATGACTCATTCTCAACACCTGGTGAAGAGACACATCTTATATATGCAAAGATAAATAACAAGGTGACCAATTATGAGATGTTTGTTTGTGAGTCGGGTTATTGGGCAACTATTTGAAGAGAGTTTTGAAAAGAAGGGGAGTGGACAGAGATTCCAGGCAGGAAAGGCTACAGCTGTAGAAATACATGTTAAGATGCTGACACGTGGACTGCACAAATGGTGTAGACAATTCAAACAGGAGGCCTATGTGAGCTTATCCTGGAAAGGTGACCTGTGCCATACTGTGGAGTGTTTTGAATGTGCAACCAAGGAGAGAAGAGCATGTTGTCTAAGAACTTGAATATGACCACATGATAATTTCAGTGGGAATTTAAAGGGACTGAGGAGGCCATTGTCGTTTTTCTAGGAAGAATCTGTAGGATTCAGTGACTGAAGGAGAGGATAATGGAATAAAGAGGGTCAAGGATGACATCAAGGTTTTTAGTATGATTGACTGGGAAAATAAAGACATCATTTCTCTGTAAAAAAAATTCTTAAGAATATTTCCCCCAATGTACAGCTAGGAGAAGTTTCAATAGAAAACTCACTTAAAATTCAGAGTGAAAAAAAAAAATCACTCTAGTCACACCAGTGATTATGTGAAAACAATCACAACTGTTAATTTATAAATATTGACAATGACGGCCCTCAGGGGTATAGTGACAGTGTACATGAATTGCGTTTCTGAGTGTACATTTACTTAGCCCTCTTGTAATTAAGTTTAGAATTTCTACATGTAATGTTAAACATGTGCACTTACACTGCATTTTATATAATGCACAAAAGTATTTATAAGAATCCTATGCATTTCTGAGAGCTTACCTAAGCATATAATTTAAACTACTTTTGAGCACTTAAAAGTTTGAAAGTTTTAAAAGAATAAAGACCACTGAAGCATAATTAAAAATTCTAAGAAACCTACAAGGAATACTTATTAAACATTAAAGGAGGAGTAAAATAACTCTAGGACCATGATCAAGAAGAACAGAGAACAGTGAAGAAAGGAAGAACAAATGGAGATTTAAAGAGTGAAATGCCTTAAGATCAATCAAATATCAATACCAGATGTGAACAGTCATCAAGCTCAAACAAACATGAAAGGGCAGAACTCAGGAAATAAGTGTTAAACCCATGAGCACTGCACGATAAGGTATTGGGGACAAGAGTTAAAGACATCAAATAAAGCCAATCAGATTTAAATAACTATCAATAAGGTGTTCCAGAATAACATGTTACCCCAAGTGTAACTAGTTAAGCTTTAGCAGGCCATCCAACCTGAATAAAGATAAAATGGCTTGTCTTTGGATATAATTTAAAAGATTACACAAGAGAAACTACCATGAGAAAAATGAGTTTCATTTAAAATATGGTTGAAGAATTCCATACTCCTTTTTCTTACAAAGAACAAGTCTACTACCATTAAAAACTCTTTGCCCTGAATTTGCTCAAAGCCAAAATTTATCCTGGACTTACGTACACATACATGAAATATTCTCTGCATACTGCTTGAATACAGAAATAAACACCCTGCACTGTTCTAAAATTCTCAAGGGTAAATAATAAACCTATATAACACCATGAAATAACTTAGGCACTGGTTGTTAATGTGAGTAAAATATATGCAAAATAAGTAGATATCATATATCTAGGAGATACTGTACATGACTAGTAGCTCAGACAGACAGACTCAAAAGTAAGTAAGTCTGGCTTTTTTGAGCTTTATTTTACTAAGTACTTCTGCTCTTGATCACAAATTGCCTTACAAACTGTCTAATATGAAGAAGGCATATGATAAATGTTATAAAGTGACTTATTGTATATGTGACTCTGAGATTTGGAGAAGCAGTGAAGATGGTTGTAATCTTAAGAACTAAAAAAAAAAAAATTTTTTTTTGACTCTTGCATTTGGTAGAGTACATTTTCCTGAAGGGGCTGACAATTTGAGAAGCCCTTGTAGGGGTTAAATGGAAATAACTTTGTCACCATTTCTATATTCTGACATATCTGAACTTATAAAGCTATTATAAGTCAGCTTCATAATTTTATTTTAATTCACACATCCTAAGGACAGGTAATTTTTCTTTATGCCAACTATTGTTGAGTTCTTGTTTTAAGAGTCTATGACTAAAGGCTAACTTCTACTTTAATTTTTTTTCTCAAACCTCAGCCTTCTGGAGAGCTAGCTTCCCTAACACAAGGAATTGAAACCCAATCTCAGCCATCTTCTTTTTTGTTCCTGAGCTTTTTAAATATGATGGACAAAGTCATCTTTTATATATTTCACATTACTGCATTTTCATTTAGCCCTTTACTAGCAGGATCATGTTTTAACTTTAGAGAAGAAAAGAGAATGCTGATGGCCCTTTAGAGCCCCAGACAATTGAAAGTATTTCTAGAAAAGTGTGTGTGTGTTTAACAGCAAGAGGCAGACATCATCCTGGTTCACAATACACTATACACATTATAGACATATTTATGAAAGTAGAAAGTAGAAAACTTGCCATGAGGAATACCAGATATTCCACAGTATGTCGATGTTACATATTTAAATATACTTTATTGAACAAATCAACAGAAGGTAATTTTAAATAATATGTTTTGATCTCTCTTGGGCTGTAATCAGGAGGTTCATGTGAAAAGAAAAACAGAGCCAAGGTGTAAGGGCAGAAACAACCACTCTGTAACCAGAATATGGTACTTATTCCTGATCTGCGATCATTTAAGCACTCGTATAAGTCAGTCCTGTTTTTCCATTTATTTTAAGCAACATTAGTGCATAAAGATTTATGCAAGTATTTTACTGGAAGTTTCCCATATGCAAGTATGACAGAATTAGACCTATAACTATTGCCTTCTTCAAGGTCAATTCCAGTAACCACCACAAGAAAAGGAAAGCCTACACATTACCTAAGGGAAGAAAACAAGGGAGTATTAGCTTCATTGGTTAATGTAGCTACTGGCATTCCTAAAATATACAATCAAGAAACTATTGGTTTAAATTAGCTACATTTTTGTTTTCAGAAGTTTTATTTACCAGAAAATCTATGACCTAAAAATTTTATTCTAAATTTTCATGCCCCCAAATTCTAAAATCAACCATAATATAATTGTACATATCTTTCCTTTGCAAATGCTCAATTAGTAGTAAGATATAAAAATAATACAGGCAAAAAAGTATAACATAAATAAATTATATGTCAAATACTGTGAGAAGATTTGAATCAGAAATATAGTAAGGGTGCATTTTCACTCTTCTACCACATGAAATATTTTTGATACTTCATATGTGAACCTGGACAGCTAAAACACAGGTAAATGTAGCAAAACACATCAGGAAAATAAAAGTGCTTATAGAATTTACCAAATAAATGATTTTCTTAGATGCATGCAAAATAATTGAGGCTAATTAAAGCCACTGCAAGAAAAGCTAAGTATTATATTTATCAATTATTCACACAGCAGAATTTGTGGTTGTTTCTAGTTTATACTTTATAAAAATCAGCCTGGATTTTCTATAGTATCCTTTTAAATTAATGAGGATAATTTATGTAATGAAATTCACAGTTCTTAAATATTACTGCTCTTTGACATAAGAATGAAAAATTATAGTAACAATTATTAAACCCCTTATAAAAATTCATTTTATATGGTAGCTAATACAATAAATATGATATCTTTATATTGTAAAAACTATTAAAAAAAACTCTTTGGGATATTTTTAGTGGCATAGATTAAAAGCAATACAGATTTTTAAATTAAATTTATAGTGTGGCATAATCAAGAGTAACTCCTGGATCAGCTATTTTTAATTTGTATTCCTATGCACCCTTTCAATTGAGTGATGAAAAATAAACGGCTAATAAAACTTTTTGTAACGTTGGCCTTTGAAATAATATGCAATCCCATTTTCTTTTATCTCAAAAGTCTTTATTTTTTTGCCTTTCATTTCCAAATTCGGGAAAGCGATTCCTTCTTCCTCCCTGCCCCCCAACATCTAACATGAAAGATCTGGTATTGCCAAGAGTAACTTTTTTCTAAGAAAGGGCAGCACTGCCCTCTAGTGGACATACAATATACTAAAATAGTTTCGCAAAAGGGAGAAATACGAAGTTTTAAATAGAACAATTCAACAGCCGAAGTTTTACTGCACTGATAGCTCAGTTTTAGAATTGTGCCTGGATGCCATCCACTTTTCAAGTAATAGTGGTCTGCTACCAATATCATTATTGGTAGTCACACATGATTTCTTAGAGCAAATGAAATCAAAATGTCAATGAAGTTTTTTCAACTTCAGTACAGATATAAAATGTATGTTACTGTTGCCCTTGCTGTGAGCACCAGAAATGTCAGTCACTTCATGGCCCGCTGCTTGGTGATAATCATTTAAATGTAAGCTCAAATAGCTAATCCCACACCCACCACTAGATCATATATTCTTATATGTTCTTACAGCATTGCTCCTTTTCCTTCATAGTACTTGTCACAGTTCATAATTATATTACTGTGATAATTTGCTTAATATCTGTTTCAGAGGGCAGAAATGACCTCTTAATATTCATTACTATATCCTTAGTACTTAGCACTGTGCCTGGCACAGGGAAGGGACACTGTATAGTCTTATGAATTAATAAATAGGCCAGAGAAATAATTTATTAAGAATAGAGGATCAAAGTATAGTTTCATAGTTTCATGCTAATTTCCCACTTAATAAGGTACTCCTGTACCCACTCAAGTAACGATGAAGCACCAAAACAACACACTCGCAGGTGTCTCTTTACTTTTTCAGGTTTCCGCTCTTAATAATATGTTTCTCCCTGATTTTCTTAGTATACTTGTCCTTCAATACAACATCATCATTTAGCTTTTGCTTTACCCCTCTTATTAGGCTTTGAAGTATTACTGTTTTGGGTGAGACCTCTGTTACTGGTGACTTGATTTCATAAGTTATATTCTACCTCTTTTAGAGGGAATACATTCCCAATTTTTTTTGCCTTGATGACTTCACAGTATCCATGGTTATTTAAAATTCTGCAATGACTTCATGGTGTTTCCTTACAAAATACTTCCTTTTTTGGAGTATGCATAAGATAACACCAAAAGTTCAGTTGTCCCCTTCCGTGAAATATGTTCTGCCCATAATGACTGGCTCACAGTCATGAGTCATTGTCAATGACAGTAAATTGACACTCTCTTGGGACTTCCAGGTAACCTTGACTTAGGTTATGACGCTGAGCTGGCTTTGCACTAAGTTTAAGCACTGCAACACCATCTGCTTTTGGAAATACTAAAGGATTCATTCAAATGCAGTTGGTAAACAGGGGAGATTTTGGTATAGCACAAAAATCCCTTTGATTCTTACACAATTTTCTCAGCATATTAATGGTTTCACCTACCAAGTAACAAAAACCAAACACTAAATGACAACACAACTGAATATAGAAAGCAGTAGTGGTGATAATAAAGTATTCTACGCATGACTTTTTTGAGCCATCATTCTTCTTGGTTCAGCTGGGCCACATTCTGTGTGACTACTGGAAGTGTTTATTATGTGATTTTCCTTGTTTTTCCCACATTTTGCTTTGCCTTCATAAATCAGCAACTTCACCAATTCCTTACACCTGCTTCCATCAAGATACATCTCTCCCAACCCTGATTTTTAAAATAAGTCCTTTATTTAAAGTAGTGTATATTTATTGATATTAGAAATTCAGTATGTCATTTAAACTGGTACTTTATAGGATTATTATTTTTGTTAGTGTTCACTAAATTGCATAGGTTTTGCATTGCCTGTTCCAACCCTGTATTTTTTTCCTACATGCCCTATTATTTTTTGTGTGTTACTTAATATAACATGAGGTTTTTTTCAGGAATGCACATATCCTATGTAATAGGCTATGGTAAACTTTGAGGAACTACTGGCTCCCCAAAGACGTCCATGCCCTAATCCCTAGAACTTATAAATATGTTATTTTACATGGCAAAAGAGAATCTTGATACAATCAAGATTACTAATCAACTGACCTTGAGATGGGGAGATTATTCTGAATTATCAGTGAGTCCAATCTAATTTTTGAGTCCTTAAAAGTAGAAGAAGGGTCAGGAAGAAAAGGACTCAATCCACCATTCTTGGCTTTAAAGATGGAAGAAGGGGGCAATGAACCAAAAAAAATGTAGCCAGCTTCTAGAAGCTGAAAAAGGCAAGAAAATGGATTCTCCCTTAGGACCTCTAGAAAGGAATGCAGCCCTACCAAAGTTTGATTTTAGCCTAGAGAAACCCATGTCAGACTTCTGACCTACATAACTGTAAGATAATAAATTTGTATTGTTTAAGATACCACATCTGTGGTAATTAGCTTACAGCAGCAATAGAAAACAAATACTTAGATACATATTTAAATTGCTGCTTTTATTGTTATTATTAATACAAAATATCTAGTATTGTATACTTGCATCTGAAAAAATTAAGTTAGAATTGATTTTATTAATTTAGTAGGAAACAGATATTTAAAAATCTCATTTACAGGTTTAGTTTGATTCAGGGATTACAAATAACAATTAGATCTAAATTGTCATTAATACAATATGAACACTCCTTTAGAGTAATGAGGACTAACCTAGGTGAAATGATTTTATATATGCATTTATAGACACACACACACACACACACACACACACACACACACACACACACACACTTGAAGATAAGCTAAAGCCCCTCCACTAAAAAGAAATGAACAGCAAGCTTATCATGTTAGTTACCATCACCAGCTCATACCCTGACATCTGCACAGGGGCCCCAAATAATTTCCCACCTGAAGTTCCCCTCAGGCAACATCCTGAAGGGAATGTGTGAAATTCCTCTCCATACTCCTCTAGATAAAAACTCTTCTGTCCTCTATTCACTTTTCTCCAAATCCTGATAATGAATCAATTGCTGTTAATGAATTAATGGGAGATGATATATTTCCCCTAAATTAAATAATTTAATTTTAATGAGATTTTTCAGGGGATAATCACTTAACCCTTAGCTTTAATTGATATGAATTTCAGTAGATAATATTGAGCAGGTGGGATTTTTCATCCTTCAAATCACATGTGTTCAACCTTAATTATAAGGCTGGGTCTCATGCATCTAACAAACTCACTGTGTAACCCCAGCTAATTAGAAGTATTTTTTCTGTGTCTAAAACATGATAAATGGGATATAAATGGGATTACTGTTGAAGTTCATTGTTATTAAAAGAAAGTACAAATCTCACAGTTTTGGAGGGATGATTTAACTGGAAGACTTACATATTTATTTATAATCTCCTTAACTGTAGCTGTTTTACCTATAAAATAAAAGACACAGAGGATAGATACTATATGTATTTGATGAGCTGCCACATAAAAGAGATATTAGATTTATTTGGTTTATCACCAGAAAGCAAAGATAGAATCAAAGGAGAAACTAAAAAGGAAGCAATTCTATGTTCACTACAATAAAATTTCTAAAACACATTAATGCTGAAAATGGCACTGGTTTCCTTACAAGGTCCAAAGCTCCTGTAGTTTGAAGTATTTAATCAGATATCAGATTGCACTAAACAGGAATAAATATTGCAGAACTTCAGTTTTCAGTGGCCCTTATGTGTAGAGCTCAAAGAGTTCTATCCTGGGACTCAGACAACTTTATCCAGACTTGATCTCTTTCCAACTTTTGACTCTGCTTTCCAAAGCACTGGCCTTATTTGCATAAACTCTCTCAGACTGAGGTTGGCAAGATAGATACCAACAGTTTAAAGCTAACATCTAATCTTCACAACCACTCCCACTGAGATAGAACTTCACTTTCCCAGCAACAGTTCTGAAATTGAATCTGCTTGAGCTGGTATGAATCATATGACCTGAATCAGTCATGGCCAGGAGCATTCGACTGAGGAGTCCCAGATCCCATACTGAAACAAGGGGTTGAGAGATCAGTCCCACCCAATCACAAGGACTGAGAGTGGGCAGTAGGAAAGTCCCTAAGTAAACCAGAGTGTTATTAGCAGAGGAGAGAATGGATTTTGGGCAGCCAAAACCAAAAGATACTGTTTATAGTGAAACTTTGATTTCTAAAGTTTCTTTCAGTTCAAAGATTCTATGGTTTATACATTTATTTCCTTCTCAACATGCAATTGATGTAAATAAGTATTCTCTGAGGACTTCAAATTATTTTTAATTTTGAAAAAAAAAGTTATTGTCCTTTTTTCCAAAAGCAGATTTTCATTGATAAGAGATTTCTAAAGCACTCAATACTAGTAAGGATAATTTAGATGCATCATCTTCAGAAAGGAGATACTCTAGTAACATTATTTGTTATATCTTAATAAGCAATATTGCACAACATCTATTTTGTATCAGGTGGAAAATATTCATAATATTTCTCCAAATTTGTATTTGTGCTTCTTTCACAGAAAACCATGAATACTGCAAAAAAGAAAGTGATAATCCTTCGGGCTTCTATTTGTCAAAATAAAATCCCTTTTCAAACACCTAATAGAAAGGACTTAAAAATCTTGTTACAGGGTTCAGTTGGGATGATGTGACATGGGTTGTTTAACTAGATTCAGAAATGGCCTCCAGGAAGTCTCAAGATGTTATATTCCTTATCGAAAGAGCTATGCCAATGAAAGAAAACATTAATACTGAGAAAGTCAAAGACTTCCACTACTTTCCCTAGTCCCACACCAAAACAGTCATCCTGAACAATTGATGTTTAATGTTAGATAATTGTTAAGACATCTATAAACACTGCTGAAAACTTTAAAGGTCATTGATTTCCCTTTTAGACTAACATTGCATAGAGGCAGCATAGTGTAGAGATTAAGAGTACAGAGCCTGGTGCCCAACTGTCTAGGTTCAGATCCCAGCTCTAACACCTACCACCTGGCTAACCTCCAGCTGATGATGATAATAAAAGAAATGCGTGAAGATTAAATAAACCAAAATTAAAATTCATAAAGCATTTACAATAATGTATATTACATAATAAGTGTGAAATGAAACTAGTTCATTTTCTCTTTCCAACTGTCTTTCTGTGGTTTGTGAAGAAATAGGTAACATTTACCTGATCAGTGATTAGCTCAATTTTGTCATCCTTATTGTCCCTTTAACAAATGACCACTTAATGTAGGACATGGTCTGCTCATGATAGTCTGCCTCTGGGGGTTAATTGATACATATGATATGACATGACATAACATGACAGAATTTATAAGGAAAAGAATATAGAACTCTAAAAAGAGTTCTTTTATTTCTTGTACTTCATTGCCTCTTCAAATAGATCTGCTTTGCAGATTAGATTATTCATTGAATACATTATACTCAATGCTTTGAAGTATGAAAGTAAAATAATTGACTATATCCATCTTGCCTTTTTGTGTGTGACTCTGGTTTTATAAATAAGTACTCTGTCACCCTAGAATGAAAAACTCAACAAATTCAATTTCACAGCAAGAAAATATGTTTTTAACATTAGATGCCATTTTTAAATTAAGTATTGTTTTAGCCTACTTTTTAAAATATTAGCTGAGAAAATCAGGAAGTAAAAGAAAAAAATTATATTTGATGTGCATAGGTTTACCTATTCTTGTATAGACAAAACCAAGTTAGGAATTATCAGTAGATTTTTTTGCAATTCTCTTGATTCTCATCAGTCTAATTGCATTGCAATCATTGGTCTAGTCTATATGAGTAATTTGGGAGTAGAGGTTGGCACACAACTTGGTGAGGAGGGGCAGAACAGGTGTCGGTATGGATTCATGAAATGAGCTGTGAAGTTAACTGCATTCACATCGTTTTATCAATGTTTATAATCAGAATTATTATACAGAATCCTGGCTATTTGTTATTCATAAAAGCTGTTAACTCCTGCCAATCTTAAATCATAGAATACCTTACCCATTAAAATTTAACAAACAAACTAATAGAGCAGCCAATGTTTTATTGTCTGTTTTATAGTTGTTTGATTTACATTAATTAGTCAGGATTCATTCTTGGATTTGATAGGTCTTGTTTAAAAATAGGGATAACCAATCCAATCCTACTTTCATACAAGTCCTAAAAGAAATTCAGCTCCTGGAAGAATAAAGAAAATCTCATGATGCAAAAGGGAGCACATTACCTGCAAATTACATATTAAATTGTAATTGAGACTAAATAGTACTTCAGATATATAGTTTAACATTTTTCTTTTAAAATATTCTTATATTTAAAATAAATATTGCTCTAAAAGTTGCTCCTTTTGAATACTGCTAAAACACCTAGGCCAAAAACGCTTAATTAGTTTGAAAATTGAGCTAAAATACATTTTGTTTTCTCAATCTAGATAATAACAATGGTATAGCAAAAAAGGAAACTTTGACTAAATTATAACACATAAATATATTTACATAGCACATATTATAAAACATATTTGGTTTTATAAAATGTATTAATCCCTTACACTCAATTGTGCACTAAACTGTGCATATTACCTGTTATAGTTTGATACTTAAGTATTTGCAATCAAAAGTCAATGCTTAGATATTAAAATTGATTTTACAATGTAGTCTGAATGGTACAATAAAAAAACTGTTATTTTTAAAAGTAAATGAACACATATGTATATAAAAATGGCAAGAAAATATGAAACGTAACAACATCTGAATAAGTTCTAAAAATATGGTTTAACTATTTTATAAAATAATTTTTAATGATGTAAGTGACATTTACAGAAATTTCAAATAATGTTTTTAGTCTAACCAAGATTTTGTATACCAAGTTTCAGTCAAGGAGAAAAATTTTCATAACTGAATTATAATCTCCAAAATATAGGAATTTAACCTGAAAACTGCAAGAAACTCCTTAGTGACAACATCATAAATAGAAATCTATAAAAACTTGATGGTTGTATATGAATTAGAGTTGAGTGTACTATGCAATTATCTCAAACTGCCCTGCTGCTTTCTGAGTTTCTGTCAAGAGTAGGACAACTGCTCAGAAAAACTAAGTACAGCTAAATACTCAAGAATTCAGATATATAAAACATTGCATTTCCTGCCTTGTGATCCAACCAATTTAGTATGTGTATTTTGGGTTCTAATTTTTTCTTTTGAAAAATGAGCTATTTTTCTGAAATTATTTAATATCTTGCAACATAGTGTAAAATAAGCAAAAATTTGAAAGACAGATGAAAACTTACCTCAGCTGGCCACCACGTATTCAGGAAAAAAGGCCTTCAAAAAATTCAATTGACATGTTCATATTGCTGTTAGATAAAAGAAAAATTATTTAGCTTGGAGAATACACAGTTTAGAAAAGAAAGACTACAGGATCATTTGCTTGGCTCAGGAATCATTATTTCTTGTTATTTATATGTAAGGTCTCTCTATCCAACTGGGTTGCAAGACCTTATAAGATGAAACAACCTTATGTACAGCTCTGTTTATACAATCAATAACTGCTGGTGATAACAGCCTTAGGGACACTAGCCACCCACTCTGTCAAGTTTTTTCATCTGTTAATCTTAGACAACTTCTATCTGTATTTTTGTGCTTTCATAATATTTTTCTAACAAATTTTATCTTTATTTGTTTTCCTGAGATGTCTGTATAGGGTTCTATTCTCATTTATATGTCTCCCTTCTAATTTAGATTTAATTGTGAGAGGAAAATACTGATTTCTTCCCAACTTGGCATTTATGGACCCAAAATATGATTTCCTTTGCTTTTCCTCACCTGTGTTTCATATCTCAGGTTTATTAGAAAATCAGATATAGCAGTAACAAGAGAGTAAAAAAAAATGAATCTAGTATACTAAATGCAGATTTTTTTTTTTTTAGATTAAGGGAAAATGCTATTCTATTTTTATGGGTTGAAATTTTATTTTTAAAAAAACTGTCAGACAATATCAGTTTAATTTTGTAAATAAATCTCTTTGATAGCTCAAAAGGCTAACCTGATACATTTTGTAACAGAACTAAATATATCCTTCTGTACACTGAATCTTCAAATTGAGAGGAGCAACATTTTTTTTTAATGTTTGTACAGAAAATACATTGTACACTAAATAGTGAAGCAATTCTTACCTGGGTCACTGTCATAGAAAGCTATGCATGAAGAGCAAAGAGAAGTCTTCAGTAATGATTACTATTTGATCTATAAGCAATAATTTTTCAATAGTCTACATGACGTGTACTAGAAATATTGTTCATCAGTAAATCACTGGTGGCATAATAATCTGTTATGTGGGTTAAACAATCCTTGCCATTTTTTAGTTACTGTCATTAACATTTTATTGGGAAAAGGCAATTGAAACCTGATTCCTGTTTAGAGAACAATTAATCAGTCAAGTCCTCCATCTGTATATATAACACGAAGGGATGGAGTTGATCTCTGTAATTCCTTGTCGATCTTTAAAATCCTGTAATTCTTATCACTGAGCAATTCCTATGTGCTCTGCAGTCCCAGATGTCCCAGAGAATCTACTTTTATTGAGCACTCATGATGGCTTAGGCTTATAAATGGAAATCTAGCTGGCATGATTAATACCTATGAAACAATTAGTGAGCAAAATGGCACATTGTTTAGCCTATAAAAATCTTTGCATTTACAATATAATGAGTTAAATTAAATGGACTGCTGCTCACTAAAGCTATGCGTGCACAACTTTGAGTTTGTAAACATACCTTTGAAGAGGAAAAAATAAATTTGAAAA
This sequence comes from Leucopleurus acutus, assembly GCF_964270905.1. Taxonomy (NCBI): domain Eukaryota; kingdom Metazoa; phylum Chordata; class Mammalia; order Artiodactyla; family Delphinidae; genus Leucopleurus; species Leucopleurus acutus. The sequence continues at coordinate 94,596,338 of NC_139149.1, forward strand.
CGTGTACCTATTATGACTATGAGATGGCCCTTAAACACGTTTCCCCAACTACTAACCATTTAACACAGGCCTTTAAAAAGCTAGGAAGTAAGGTGAAAGAGTGTTTTTCTAAACTTGAGCCATTTAGATTTTTTGTTTTATTTTTAACTATAAGATACTAAGAAGTATCAGAAATGATGCTCCTAATACCTGGTCACAGGCAGACATGTACCTATGTATCTTCTCCAACCAAAGTGTTCGCGCTTGTTTTTGTTTGCTGATGAGAATAAGACTGATCAATGAGAGTTCAAGTCCTTAAGGCTTCAATCCTACACCAAATAAGCCACAAGAAAGATGAGGCTACACAGCTATTCAACTGGTTACAAAAAATAAATAAATACTGTGTCTTCAGTAGAAAGGGGAGGGCTGTAGGTAGGAATCTTTAGAGCCCCAAACAAAATCTGCCGACTCCAAAAACTCGTTAGGCAAACCTGCTGTGCTTGTCTAGGTAAAAGCAAAGTATCAGTTGCTAGCATACTGAGAATTTATGTGCATGGTAAACTGGGAGCAGCCAACTCTTGTCTGGGTAGTAATATAATCTTTAAAAAGGAAAGGAAATTTTAAAAATTTAAATCTCCTTTGGCAATCCATTTCAACCTAGCATTTTCCTTCTCTTAGTTATTAGGATGGCAATAAAAAATTTAAAATATTTTCTTATTGTTTTTTAAAGCTTGTAGTAAAGTAGGAATAGAAGGAAATTGCCTTAATGTGATTAATAATTATTATTTCTTTATAAGAATAAACATAATCCTAATGTTTTATTAGTATTATGGTATTTCGTATTAGTGTTAGTATAATGGCACTAAAGGCATTCTCACTAAAGGAATAAGAAAGGAATAAGAAAAAGATAGCATGCATTGCCAAAACATGCATATTATTTTGGAGATTCTAAACAATATGGCAAGAAAAGAATTAGGAGTGGTAAGTTTTATAAAGGATGGGACAAAACTGTCATTGTTTGCCACATGTGTATTTTTTTAATTCCAAAATTACAAACATCAACTGAAGAGCTTTAAGAAGCAATAAAAAGTTCAGTTAAGATGTTCAGAATCAATCAGTCAAAAACATGCATACACACACATAATGTGTGTGGGTATATTTCTCCTAACAGCAGTAAAAGCAAGTTAAAAAGTATAAAAAATAAAGCCCCTATTCATGGTAGCAGTGAATAAGCAATAAATGAAGTCTGAGAACAAACAAGCAATATGAAAGAATCTAAGTGAAGAAACCTCTTAGGCTTTGTTGGAATATGTAAGGAAGACATAAATAAATTATAATAGTGAACATTACAAAGACATTTGTCCTAATGTATTACAACATACTAAAAATATAATTATTCAAACAAAGTATCACTAGTGCAGGAATAGAAAACTACATAAAAGAAACACAGGAGGGAGTCAAAAATAGACCCACATATGTATGATAAAGGCATCATATCAAATCATTGTGAATGTACAAATTACTCAAAATATGGTATTGGGATATTGACTATTTATATATATAAAAAAGATTTAGTTAAAGCCCTAGCTTTCAACATACGCAAAAATAAATTCCAGAGGATTAAAAGGTGAAAAGTAATAAATCTTAAAAATTATAGGATAGGGCTTCCCTGGTGGCGCAGTGGTTGAGAGTCCGCCTGCCGATGCAGGGGACACGGGTTTGTGCCCCGGTCCAGGAAGATCCGACATGCCGCAGAGTGGCTAGGCCCGTGGGCCATGGCTGCTGAGCCTGTGCATCCGGAGCCTGTGCTCCACAACGGGGGAGGCCACAACAGTGAGAGGTCCGCGTACTGCAAAAAAAAAAAAAATTATAGAATAAACCATAGAATTCCATCTTAAGAATGAAAAACTTTTATAATCATGTTACTAATTTAGAAACCATAAAATAGAGGAAGGCCAGACTTGGAAAAACAAGCCCTTTAAGACTTAGGCACAAGAAAAGACACTAAATGCAAGGTCAAAAAGACAGTGTCAAACTGGGAAAAATAGTACTACCTGTATAAAACATTAAAACCTTTCAAACACATATTTCTCTTACAAATAAATAACATCAATTTTGTTGAGTAGGATGCTTGGGCAATTTCAATTTTATATACTTTAAAATATTTTAATTTTTTAAAATAATTATTGATAAATGCTTAAAGACCTGAAGATTCTGTGAAGGCTAGCTGTTAAATAAAAGAAAATTCATGAACAGGGCAGAAAAGAGAGGATTGGGCTTTGAGATTTTGCAGTGTTGATCTTGATCTTCCTTCCCCAACTCTCTGACTTTCTCCACCTGTCCTTGATATCACTCTCACGCCCTGTCCTCTGCCATGGTCATTACAAAATATTGAGATATACACCTTTTCAGTAATAATTTAATTGAAACATGTATATTTCTTAATTTACATTTAAAAATATGTTATTCATCCAGATAGTCTATGCTTAGCTATAGTAACAATGAATCCTGAAATCTAAGTGTCTTTATATATAAAGGTTTCTTTTTTAAAAAATATCTTTATTGGGAGTATAATTGCTTTACAATGGTGTGTTAGTTTCTGTTTTATAACAAAGTGAATCAGCTATACATATACATATGTCCCCATATCTCCTCCTTCTTGCATCTCCCTCCCACCTCCCCATCCCACCCCTCTAGGTGGTCACAAAGCACCAAGTTGATCTCCCTGTGCTATGTGGCTGCTTCCCACTAGCTATTTTACATTTGGTAGGGTATATATGTCCATGCTACTCTCTCACTTCGTCCCAGCTTACCCTTCCCCTCGCAGTGTCCTCAAGTCCATTCTCTACGACTGTATCTTTATTTCTGTACTGCCACTAAGTTCTTTAGAATCTTTTTTTTTTTTTTTTGATTCCATATACATGTGTTTAGCATACGGTATTTGTTTTTCTCTTTCTGACTTACTTAACTCTGTATGACAAACTCTAGGTCCATCCACCTCATGACAAATAGCTCAATTTCATTTCTTTTCATGGCTGAGTAATATTCCACTGTATATATATGCCACATCTTCTTTATCCATTCATCTGCCAATGGACATGTAGGTTGTTTCCATGTCCTGGCTACTGTAAATAGAGCTGCAATGAATATTTTGGAACATGACACTTTTTGAATTATGGTTTTCTCAGGGTATATGCCCAGTAGTGGGACTGCTGGGTCATATGGTAGTTCTATTTTTAGTTTTTTAAGAAACCTCCATATAGTTCTCCATACTGGCTGTATCAATTTACATTCCCACCAACAGTGCAAGAGAATTCCCTTTTCTCCACACCCTCTCCAGCATTTACTGTTCATAGATTTTTTGATGATGGCCATTCGACTGGTGTGAGGTGATACCTCATTGTAGTTTTGATTTGCATTTCTCTAATAATTAGTGATGTTGAGCATTCTTTTATGTGTTTGTTGGCAATCTGTATATCGTCTTTGGAGAAATGTCTATTTAGGTCTTCTGCCCATTTTTGGATTGGGTTGTTTGTTTTTTTGATATTGAGCTGCATGAGCTGCCTGTATATTTTGGAGATTAATCCTTTGTCAGTTGCTTCGTTTGCAAATATTTTCTCCCATTCTGAGCGTTGTCTTTTCATCTTGTTTACGGTCTCCTTTGCTGTGCAAAGGCTTTTAAGTTTCATTAGATTCCATTTGGTTATTTTTGTTTTTATTTCCATTTCTCTAGGAGGTGGCTTAAAAATGATCTTGCTGTGATGTATGCCATAGAGTATTCTGCCTACGTTTTCCTCTAAGAGTTTTATAGTGTCTGGCCTTACACTTAGGTCTTTAATCTATTTTGAGTTTATTTTTGTGTATGGTGTTAGGGAGTGATCTAATCTCATACTTTTACATGTACCTGTCCAGTTTTCCCAGCACCACTTATTGAAGAGGCTGTCCTTTCTCCACTGTACATTCCTGCCACCTTTATCAAAGATAAGGTGACCATATGTGTGTAGGTTTATCTCTGGGCTTTCTATCCTGTTCCATTGATCTATATTTCTGTTTTTGTGCCAGTACCATAGCATCTTGATTACTGTAGCTTTGTAGTATAGTCTGAGGCCCAGGAGCCTGATTCCTCCAGCTCTGTTTTTCTTTCTCAATATTGCTTTGGCTGTTTGGTGTCTTTTGTGTTTCCATACAAATGGTGAAAATTTTTATCCTAGTTCTGGGAAAAATGCCATTGATAGTTTGATAGGGATTGCATTGAATCTGTAGATTGCTTTGGGTAGTATAGTCATTTTCACAATGTTGATTCTTCTAATCCAAGAACATGGTCTATCTCTCCATCTGTTTGTATCACCTTTAATTTCTTTCATCAGTGTCTTATACATTTCTGCATACAGATCTTTTGTCTCCTTAGGTAGGTTTATTCCTAGGTGTTTTATTCTTTTTGTTGCAATGGTAAATGGGAGTGTTTCCTTAATTTCTCTTTCAGATTTTTCATCATTAGTGTATAAGAATGCAAGAGATTTCTGTGCATTAATTTTATATCCTGCTACTTTTCCAAATTCATTGATTAGCACTAGTAGTTTTATGGTAGCACCTTTGGGATTCCCTATGTATAGTATCATGACATCTGCAAACAGTGACAGCTTTACTTCTTTTCCAATTTGGATTCCATTTATTTATTTTTCGTCTCTGATTGCTGTGGCTAAAACTTCCCAAACTATGTTGAATAATAGTGGTGTGAGTGGGCAAACTTGTCTTGTTCCTGATCTTAGTGGAGATGGTTTCAGTTTTTCACCACTGAGAACAATGTTGGCTGTGGGTTTGTCATATATGGCCTTTATTATGTTGAGGTAAGTTCCCACTGTGCCTACTTCTGGAGAGTTTTTATCATAAATGGGTGCTGAATTGTGTTGAAAGCTTTTTCTGCATCTATTGAGATGATCATATGGTTTTTCTCCTTCAATTTGTTAATATGGTGTATCACATGGATTGATTTGTGTATATTGAAGAATCCTTGCATTCCTGGGATAAACCCCACTTGATCATGGTGTATGATCCTTTTAATGTGCTGTTGGTTTCTGTTTGCTAGTATTTTGTTGAGGATTTTTGCATCTATGTTCATCAGGGATATCGGTCTGTAGTTTTCCTTTTTTGTGACATCTTTGTCTGGTTTTGGTATCAGGATGATGGTGGCCTCGCAGAATGAGTTGGGGAGTGTTCCTCCCTTTGCTATATTTTGGAAGAGTTTGAGAAGGATAGGTGTTAGCTCTTCACTAAATGTTTCATAGAATTCGCCTGTGAAGCCATCTGGTCCTGGGCTTTTGTTTGTTGGAAGACTTTTAATCACAGTTTCAATTTCAGTGCTTGTTATTGGTCTGTTTACATTTTCTATTTTGTCCTGGTTCAGTCTTGGGAGGTTGTGCTTTTCTAAGAATTTGTCCATTTCTTCGTGGTTGTCCATTTTATTGGCATATAGTTGCTTGTAGTAATCTCTCATGATCCTTTGTATTTCTGCAGTGTCAGCTGTTATTTCTCCTTTTTCCTTTCTATTTCTATTGATTTGTGTCTTCTCCCTTTTTCTCTTGATGAGTCTGGCTAGTAGTTTATCAATTTTGTTTATCTTCTCAAATAACCAGCTTTTAGTTTTATTGATCTTAGCTACTGTTTCCTTCATTTCATTTTCATTTATTTCTGATCGGATCTTATGATTTCTTTCCTTCTGCTAACTTCGGGGTTTTTTTGTTCTTCTTTCTCTAATTGCTTTAGGTGTAAGGTTAGGTTGTTTATTTGAGATATGTCTTGTTTCTTGAGGTAGGATTGTAGTACTATAAAGTTCCCTTTTAATACTGCTTTTTTTTTTTTTTTTTTTTTGTGGTACGTTGGCCTCTCACTTCCGTGGCCTCTCCCATTGTGGAGCACAGGCTCCAGACGCACAGGCCCAGTGGCCATGGTCCACGAGCCCAGCCACTCCGCTGCATGTGGGATCCTCCTGCACTGGGGCACAAACCCGTGTCTCCCGCATCGGCAGGCAGACTCCTAAACACTGCGCCACCAGGGAAGCCCTAGAACTGCTTTTGCTGCATCCCATAGGTTTGGGGTCATCGTGTTTTCATTGTCATTTGTTTCTAGGTATTTTTTGCTTTCCTCTTTGATTTCTTCAATGATCTCTTGGTTATTTAGTAGTGTATTGTTTAGCCTCCGTGTATTTGTATTTTTTACAGATTTTGTCCTGTAACTGATATCTAGTCTCATAGCGTTGTGGTTGGAAAAGATACTTAATATGATTTCAATTTTCTTAAATTTACAAAGGCTTGATTTGTGACCCAAGATATGATCTGTCCTGGAGAATGTTCCATGAGCACTTGAAAAGAAAGTGTATTCTGTTGTTTTTGGATGGAATGTCCTATGAACATCAATTAAGTCCATCTTGTATAATGTATCATTTAAAGCTTGTGTCTCCTTATTTATTTTCATTTTGGATGATCTGTCCATTGGTGAAAATGGGGTGTTAACGTCCCCTACTATGATTGTGTTACTGTCAAGTTTCCCTTTTATGGCTGTTAGCATTTGCCTTATGTATTGAGGTGCTCCTATGTTGGGTACATAACTATTTACAATTGTTGTATCTTCTTCTTGGATTGATTCCTTGATCATTATGTAGTGTCCTTCTTTGTCTCTTGTAATAGTCTTTATTTTAAAGTCTAGCTTGTCTTATATGAGAATTGCTACTCCAGCTTTCTTTTGATTTGCATTTGCATGGAGTATCTTTTTCCATCCCCTCACTTTCAGTTTGTATGTGTCCCTAGGTCTGAAGTGTGTCTCTTGTAGACAGCATATATACAGGTCTTGTTTTTGTATCCATTCAGCTAGTCTATGTCTTTTGGTTCGAGCATTTAATCCATTTACATTTAAGGCAGTTGTTGATATGTGTGTTCCTATTACCATTTTCTTAACTGTTTTGAGTTTGTTATTGTAGGTCTTTTCCTTCTCTTGTTTTTCCTGCCTAGAGAAAGAAGTTCCTTTAGCATTTGTTGTAAAGCTGGTTTGGTGGTGCTGAATCTCTTAGCTTTTGCTTGTCTGTAAAGGTCTTAATTTCTCCATCAAATCTGAATGAGATCCTTGCAGGGTAGAGTAATCTTAGTTGTAGGTTTTTCTCTTTCATCACTTTAAATATATCCTGACATTCCCTTTTGGCGTGCAGAGTTTCTGCTGAAAGATCAGCTGTTAACCTTATACGGATTCCCTTGTATATTATTTGTTGTTTTCCCTGCTGCTTTTAATATTTTTTCTTTGTATTTAATTTTTAATAGTTTGATTAATATGTGTCTTGGTATGCTTCTCCTTGGATTTATCCTGTATGGGACTGTCTGTGCTTCCTGGACTTGACTATTTCCTTTCCCATATTAGGGAAGTTTTCAACTATAATCTCTTCAAATATTTTCTCAGTCCCTTTCTTTTTCTCTTCTTCCCTGGAGCCCCTATAATTTGAATGTTGGTGCCCTTAATGTTCTCGCAGAGGCCTCTAAGTCTGTTCTCAAATCTTTTCATTCTTTTTTCTTTATTCTGCTCTGCAATAGTTATTTCTGCTCTTCTATCTTCAAGGTCACTTATGCGTTCTTCTGTCTCAGTTATTCTGCTATTGATTCCTTCCTGAGAATTTTTTTTTTTTTTTTGTGGTACCCAGGCCTCTCACTGCCGTGGCCTCTCCCGTTGCGGAGCACAGGCTCCGGATGCACAGGCTCAGTGGCCATGGCCCACGGGCCCAGCCCTCCACAGCACGTGGGATCCTCCCAGACTGGGGCATGAACCCACGTCCCCTGCATCAGCAGGCAGACTCTCAACCACTGCACCACCAGGGAAGCCCCCTGAGAATTTTTAATTTCATTTACTTTGTTGTTCATCATTGTTTGCTCTTTAGTTCTCCTAGGTCCTTGTTACACATTTCTTGTATTTTTCTCCATTCTATTTCCAAGATTTTGCATCATCTTTACTATCATTACTCTGAATTCTTTTTCAGGCAGACTGCCTATTTCCTCTTCATTTTTTTGTTCTGGTGGGTTTTTACCTTGCTCCTTCATCTGCTGTGTGTTTCTCTGTCTTCTCATTTTGCTTAACTTACTGTCTTTGGGGTCTCCTTTCTGCATGCTGCAGTTCTGTAGTTCCTGTTGTGTTTGGTGTTTTCCCCCCGTGGCTAAGGTTGGTTCAGTGGGTTGTGTAGGTTTCCTGGTGGAGGGGACTGCTGCCTGTGTTCTGGTGGTTGAGTTTGTATCTTGCATTTCTGTTGGGCAGGACCACGTCCGGTCGTGTGTTTTGGGGGTGTCTGTGACATTATTATGATTCTAGGCAGCCTCTCTGCCAATGGGTGGGGTTGTGTTCCTGTCTTGCCAGTTGTTTGGCATAGGGTGTCCAGCACTGTAGCTTGCTGGTTGTTTAATGGAAGTGGGTGTTAGCACTGAGATGGAGATCTCTGGGAGAGCTTACACTGTTTGATATTACATGGAGCTGGGAGGTCTCTGGTGGATCAATATCCTGAACTCATCTGTTCCACCTCAGAGGCACAGGCCTGACACCTGCATGGAGCACAAAGACACTGTCAGCCACATGGCTCAGAAGATAAGGGAGAAAAAAAAGAAAGAAAGAAAGAAAAAGAAAAGAATAAAATAAATTTATAAAATAAAAATTAAAAAAAATTTAATAAAAAAATAGAAAGAAAAAAAAAAAGAAAGAAGAGAGCAACCAAACCAAACAACATCCACTAATAACAAGTGCTAAAAACTATACTAAAAAAAAAAAGAAAAAAGAAAAAAAAAATGGACAGACAGTACCCTAGGACAAATGGTAAAAGCAAAGCTATACAGAGAAAATCACACAAAAAAGCATACACATACACACCCACAAAAAGAGAAAAGGGGGAAAAAAATATATATATATATATATAAAGAAAAAGGAACAGAGCAACCAAATCAGTAAACAAATCTACCAATGATAAGAAACTCTAAATACTAAACTAATATAAACATAAAACCAGAAACAAATTAGATGCAGAAAGCAAGCCCCAAGTCTACAGTTGCTCCCAATGTCCACTTCCTCAATTTGGGGATGATTCGTTGTCTATTCAGGTATTCCAGAGATGCTGGCTACATCAAGTTGACTGTGGAGATTTAATCTGCTGCTCCTGAGGCTGCTGGGAGAGATTTCCCTTTCTCTTCTTTGTTCTCACAGCTCCTGGGGTTCAGCTTTGGATTTGGCCCCACCTCTGTCTGTAGATCACCTGAGAGCATCTGTTCTCAACTCAGACAGGACAGGGTTAAAGGAGCAACTGATTAGGGGGCTCTGGCTCACTCAGGCCGAGGGGAGGGAGGGGTATGGAATGTGGGGCGAGCCTGTGGCGGCAGAGGCTGGTGTGACGTTGCAACAGCCTGAGGCGTGCCGTGCGTTCTCCCGGGGAAGTTGTCCCTGTATCATGGGACCCTAGCAGTGGTGGGCTGCAGAGGGTCTTGGGAGGGGAGGTGTGGATAGTGACCTGCGCTTGCACACAGGCTTCTTGGTGGCTGCAGGAGCATCCTTAGCATTTCATGCCCATCTCTGGTGTCCACACTGATAGTCACAGCTTGCACCCGTCTCTGGAGCTCGTTTAGGCAGTGCTCTCAATCCCCTCTCCTCGCACCCTGAAACCATGGTCTCTTGTCTCTTAGGCAGGTCTAGACTTTTTCCTGGACTCCTCCCGGTTAGCTGTTGCACACTAGCCCCCTTCAGGCTGTGTTCACGTAGCCAACCCCAGTCCTCTCCCTGGGATCTGACCTCCGAAGCTCGAGCCTCAGCTCCCAGACCCCACCCACACCGGCAGGTGAGCAGACAAGCCTCTCAGGCTGGTTGAGTGCTGGTTGGCAATGATCCTCTGTGCAGGAATCTCTCCGCTTTGCCCTCAGCACTACTGTTGCTGCTCTCTTTTCCGTGGCTCCAAAGCTTCTCCCCCCGCCCACCCCTGTCTCCACCAGTGAAGGGGCTTCCTAGTGTGTGGAAACCTTTCCTCCTTCACAGCTCCCTCCCACTGGTGCAGGTCCCGTCCCTATTCTTTTGTCTCTGTTTTTCCTTTTGCCCTACCCAGGTACGTGGGGAGTTTCTTGCCTTTTGGGAGGTCTGAGGTCTTCTGCCAGCGTTCAGTAGGTCTTCTGTAGGAGTTGTTCCACATGTAGATGTATTTCTGATGTACTTGTGGGGAGGAAGGTGATCTCCACGTCTTACTGCTCTGCCATCTTGAAGGTCTCTCTAAGGTTTAGTTCTTACTTATGTAACGTTGCTGAGGGGCTGCAGTTACTCTACAACATCAGGAACATAGTTACATCTTATAACTCTGCCATCTTATATAAGTTACTTCCAAGGTTGCTATTACAAGATAAGAAAACAGTGGAGGGGGAACATGACGTCTCAGAGACGGATGTTGGGATCACAATGTAAGAGAGAGGGATTCTGGGAACATTATCAGAGATTGAGAGAGAGAGATGCTGGTTAACATGAAGTCAGAAAGAGATTCTGGGGACATATTGCCAGAGGAAGGGATCCCTGCAACACCCTCAGAGGGATGCCAGAACACCCATCAGAGAAGGGATCCTGGGAACATCCCTTCAGAGAAAGCTGATGTACCAAGGCCTGTTATTACCTATCCGTGGGGTCCTTATTCAGAAGTTTAAGTGTGCAAAGGGAGGATCCTGAGATGTTTAAGGTATTAAATGGTACAGACAGTAAATGTATTAATTCTCTGAGTAGTTGTGATTGTTTTAAATCTTATACTTGTTTAATTAAAGTTCATATTGTCTTTCTTTGGCTGGGGGAAAAAAAAAAACACCCTGGCTTTTTAACTGTTTCAGCTCAGATGCAACACAAGCCACTTCTGCTCATAGTTCAGTAGTCAGAACTAGTGACATGGCCCCAACATAACTGAAAGGGAGTCTGAGAAATGTGGAGGACCACATGACCTGTTGGATGAGTGCTGTTTCTCCCACAGTTGAAAATTACAAAATTCTGTATTTCTTTTAGAAATCCATCTAATTCAACAAGTATCTTTGAGCTCTGCAACAACACATTGTTGAATGTACAGTTACCTAAGACTTCCCTTTCTTCAGTGGATTAATTACTGTTATTTTAACATGCAGGTAATTATTAACCATTAACAGAATCACAAAAGGATCCTTTTTTGCCATGACAAACCCAGTCTCACTGATATGAAAAAGGCTTGGTTTTCTATAGCTTATAAATTCCAAAATTTACCTGGGCAACATTCTACTCAGAAGCTGAGAAACAGAGAATACTGTGGTGATAAGACCTCAGGACTTATAGCAATAATTAAAGTTTTAAAGTATTTATAACCACAAATGAATATGTGCTGTGATTAAAAGCAATGTTTTGGGCTTTAAAATTTTCAGATGCTATTTACCATGTGGAGACAAAGATGCTTAATAAGAGTGAGTGACATACGGGATTTGTTTTAAAATTTTTATTTGGGCAAATAAAGTAATGCTAGTTGCAGAAAAGATGACAGATACAGGTTTAAAGGGAAATAAAATAAAAATCTCCCTAATTCCATCACCCAAATATGACCTCTGTTAACATTTTGGCATAGTTGATATAATTTACTTATATGGGCTCCTATTCCCTCAAACTGTATTTTTCCCTGTCCCCTGAATAGTATACCTTTCTATGTTACTGAATAATCCTTTATTGTTTCCAACATAATGCCATTGTAGGGATTGTTATAATATATTTAAGCATGACCCCCAAATCCTTCAATATTAAGGATGTTTGATGGATACTTGATTTTTTGGCTGCCCATCATCACCTCCATCTTCACTTGGTAACAACCCATATTGTCTTTGGGGAAATTTCCTTTCTCCCAACTTTTGCAGGCTTGTTGAGAATATAAACAAAGGTTCATGCTCATCCAATCTCCAAATTAGGTGAGTGTGTTTTCAGTTAATACATATAAAGTACGGAGAACATTATGTGACACTTAATAAGGATTCAACAAAAAATATGAGCTATGACATGTTAGATGATCAAAGCCACTGCTCTTTCACAAATGGCAAACTGAAGATTTCGCACATGGTGTCAGTCTAAATTAATATGCTTCATGATTTTCTTTTAGGATTCCTCTCATAGTTTACTGTGGAATAATTTAGGGAGGTAGAAAATTAAGGAAGGAAGCAAGAAAGTGAGGAAGTAAGGAAATAAGGAAGGATTTATTGATGGAGTGAAAGATTTAATGTCATTAATTAACTTAATTTCAGAGACATACCTTGTAAGGCCAAAGTATTTTCCGACCTGTTTCAATTTCTTTATCTTACCTATATCTGTACATTGTTGTAAATTGTCTTCACTCTTCTTACTCAAATCTATAAAATAGATTTAAGCTTCAAGAGCAGATAGCAAGTTCAGGGTAATATTTTCTTGTTATATTGTGCCTCTTAAAGCAATAGCTTCTTTTCTTGTCCATTTCAAAATCCCTGTGTGAATATTTCATTTTAATGTCTTCAAATTCCACTGAATAAAAAAGGCTTTGGTGTTTTTCCCAAGACCCTAAATCTATTTTTAACTTAGAGCTACTAACTTTTATCATATCATTTCATATATTTTAAATGGTTATTGTGGTACTATTTGCCAAATAATACACTAAGTACTGGCAAACCCCAAGTGTTCCGTATATTTGTCTCATGAAGGTCCTTCCTATAAATAAAATTTCTTCTCCCTTACCTTTCTCTATTTCCCCCCTATTTTTCCACATAAAAATATTTATTCAATACCATATTTGACCATGATAATACCATAAATAATCCATCACTTGGGTGGCACTCATTGAACTATGTTTCGGGTGCGCAGAGGAAGTAGGACAGTGACTAGAGTAATATATCATATTTTGAAGTCCACGATCTATAACACCAAACTGCAAAGGGAATGAGAGCCACTAATGCTCAGATGTTCTGGACTTTTGCTGAACACGGGACGTGGAATGAGATTAAATATTTAACACCATTATTGCAAACCAAGTCTGCCAGGACCCCAGAGACAATAGTATTCAATAAGTATTTTTTAACACTTTCTATGAGCAAACCTTGGTGTTCATGGTGCTATAAGGTAAACACTGAAAAATATAACCTACCCTCCATTTAAAAACAAGATTACAATCCAGTAGTAAGATAAGTGGCTATCTAAAGATAGACCATGGTAAATACCATAAGAGAGACACTTATAACTTGCCAGTCAGTAAGAGATCAAAGGAGGAAGCAAGTGAATCTGCTGAAGGCAAGGAGAGAGCAGGATTCAGCAGCAGCATGAACCTCGAATGACATTGGCTCCAGGCTCAAGTCTGATCATCTAATTTTACATGAGGGCTGGAAATCTGAATTTCTATGTGTAATATCCTTCTACAATGTTGAAATTTATTTTTAAAAAATCAGTGTGCCAACTTTAAGACAGCAGAGGCACTATATTCAGAAATATCATTAGAAGAAGCAGAACAGGATTTGAAATCAGAATATGGAAATCTTTGCAGCATTTAGGATTTTATCCTTAAGAGAGTAGGAAATGGGGATAATTGAGGGGTTATTAAAAGAGACATGAAATGAAATGGCTAAAACAATGCTTAAGAAAGCCAAGTTTAGCAGCAGTAGGTAGTTTGGATTGGAAGGCTGAACTGAAAAGAAAGAAGTCAATTAGGAGACTGTTGCAATGGATCAATAAGAAAGTGATCAGGGTGATAGAAGTGACAATGGAGAATAAGGCAGAGATGGTGGTTAGAATGTAGAAACACATGCAAAGTTCACAGCATGCTGCTCACGCTAACTCTTTCTTCCTAGCATAATGTAATTTCATTTGAAAATTCATTTTTTGAAAAGCAGGCTAGCCCCTTCATATATATATATTCCCTGGTACACAGTAGCAATTAAAATAAACTTCAACTATTTAAAATAATACTAACCACTGGAGTAAATAATCACTTATTTTTTATATACAGAATCTCCCCCACTGACTTCCCTTGCCAATCCTATTCACCTCCCTCTTCATGACTGCTCCATGAAAAGTAAGACGTCAAATTACATAGTGCCAAATGTTTACACCGTATCAGAGATATTTTGCAGAGAAGAGAGGATTTCCACCAAACCTTTGGTGGAACAGTTATTTGTTGGAACAACCCTTTGGTGAGAGTTACTCTGTCTTCATTGCCCTTGTAACTGTTTACAGCTAACTTTTGGTCCTGATATAGGTAGAGAAATACAGACATATTCTCTAATAAATATGTTTATATACACACACTATAAATATACTATAGATAAGCTATAGCTACTGTTCTAACATCTAAGCTTTTTTTTTTTCATTTTGTTGATTTCATAGTACCAAGTAAGGCATGTTTTCATTACTACCACTTAATAAATGTGTGTTATGGTACAATTAATTTCTGATATTCTAAGTAACCCCTCCCTGTGCCAAAATACCTGGATTAAAGTGCCCTTATTCAGAAACATAAGTGAGGGTGAGACAAGAAAAGCTGTATTCTCTCATCTAACTCTTTTTATTACCTTTTAAATCTGAAGCATCTAACTTCCTCCTCCCTTCAGGTGGCCTGAGCCATGACTAAGGCGTCATGGTTGTTTGCTATGTACCTTCAGGTATGCCCTCATGGGGATCTGCAACTCAATAGCTTCGATTTGGAATAGGGAAATCCTACTAGTTTTTTCATTTCATGTAATTTGCATCTCTTAGGTGTCTTCTATATCCAAGAGAGTCAGGCAACTTGGACAGATAGAGGGGTAAATCAGTTGCCTGGATTTTGTACTATATAATAGAGAAGACAACTCTAGAAAAGTTTAAGAACAGATGTTAAGTGTTATAATTAGCAATTTTAGCCATAAAGAATTATAGTTCCTATAGGACTCTTGGACTGAGTCAAGAAGATAAAATGGCTGCAAGAAGTAGCTGAAAGTTGGTGAAATAATTAACTTGTTGCCCTCTCTATCCAGAGGTTTTACTTATGTTGATTTCCACATGAAAGTTAAGACACCTGCCAAAACCCCACAACTTTTCCTCTGACATAGTTGCTGTAGAGTTTCTCAGACGAGAACCAACCAGTAAACCAACCAAAAGGTTCAGTTGCTTCCTCAGCCACACCTGGTTGAAAGAAACCTGACATCCTTTATGAAACCTGGCTCATCTCAAGTGCATCTTATCTCTCAACATGACCGTGAACTTTGTAGTTTCTGCCTTTATGCTGAGTCAGGCATTCTCTTCATATCCTCGCTAGTTAAATTTGCTGTCGTGCCTTCAAAATTTCACGCTGTACAATTCTAATCCAGTAGCAATGAGTGATCTAGAAGAGAAATCTTCCCATTTTAGTTATAGCAAAGAACTTTGATTGCATAACCATCCATTATTTCTCATGAAAGTTACTGGACCTTTAAACCGTGAAACCACATCTCTTTTAAGTAGCAGCTTTTTAACATCTATAGCAGAAGAAAATTTAGGGATCTCAAACTGTTGCAGTTATTAAAGTAGTTAGCTCCCTTTCGAATCTTTACTTTCGCAAATTTTTCTCTGCTTGATGTTTTTTTCGGTGCCCAAGTACACAGAACATAAAACACTGAGTAGCACTGAGTGGTACAATATAAAGGGTATAACATAAACAAAAAGAAATAAAAGGAAATAATTAAGGAAAAACAATAGTAGCGTATACCAAAACAACTGCTTGTTTTTTGCTGTTTCAAGCCAGATAATCTTGGGAAAGAGACAAATAATCTTGGGAAGGAACGGTAATATGGGGGAATGGGGAGTGGGGTGCAGAGGAATAAAAGAGTTACCCTAGAAAGTACAAACCTCTCTGGTCAACAACTAGAAGACTGTTGACTAGACTACAAATTCTATTTCTTGGAGGGAAATGATAACCTATTTTCCAATAAACATTGATATATTAGTTTAAGAATGATAAAACTAAGTTACTTTCTGTGACTATTCTGTTTCAGCGAATTGAATAGCAAAATAATTTTCTGATGAATGAAAGCTGTTCTTTCTTTGTAAGTTTATATGTGTTGTCATCAGATAACCTCCTTTCCAAAATAATTTCAAGCAAAGGTAGCAAAATAATGAGGAAATAACTCTGAACTTTGAAACCAGAGATTTCTTTGAGGCTGGATCTCTGTCTATTATTGTATAATCTTGGCTGATCATTTAAGTTCTTCAGCTTCAGTTTCATCTACTAGATCAAACGGAAAAACCTTCAAAGCCAGGAAGCCAAGCGATACCCACCTTTGTATCCCCAGCATCTAACAGAGTGCCAGGCACAAAAAGGATTTTAATAAGTATATATTTAAAAAATAAATTTAAAAATGGGGATAAAATCATTTACTTTACAAGGTGATTATAGCAATCAAAAAAGTAATCAAATGCAATCATTTTTAAATCTGTAAATTATGCATAAATATAAAATATTTCATTATCTCATGAACAAAAAAATTTATTTTGTATTGTATAGTTTTATAAGCAACCTGATTTATTTTTCTTGAACAGACTCTCAGTACATGTGTGTGTATTTGTGTGTGTATATATATATTTTATATATATATATATATATATATATATAAAAAATTCAATTGATCTAAGCCTGCATGTCCTCACCAGTAAATTTAAGAATTGTAGACTTGTGTTAATTATCTTCAATAATTTCTGGTGGGCAATCAACTTATGATCTAATGTTTTATATGAATATTAGATACACTTACATCAGATGAAATATTAAGTAAGTCATTAGAATTTCTTTTTATCTAAGTGATATTTTTAAGTAAACATCAAGGTCATACAGCTCTTTTTTACCTCATGGAATGCTCAGTTTATTGTAATGCAGAAACAAACATTTCAATAAACTATCAAAATACAAAAATCAAATTACAAAAAACTATAAAAATTTACCAAAATAAATTACAGAAAACCAAAATTTCAAAAATCCTGTCAAATATTTTTATTGATCATTGACTGACATCCTCAAACAATTTGAAAAGGGTGTTTAGAAGTGTAGAAATTCCCTGAACTCAAGGAATTTGCAGTCTAATTGATGAAACCAAACCATCCTATAAGAGAAGTAGCAATTAATTCAAGACAGACTATAACTAAATATCAGGAGTTATATAGACTCTAAATGCTATAGAGATTCAGATAAGTGCTTCGGAAAAACAAAAAAAAAGGGAAGACATGTCAAGAAAATGAAACCTGAAAGATAAATAAAACTTGACAAAAGACAGTGAGAAGAACCTTCCAGGCAGAGGGTATAAATCAAGTTGTGGAAGCAGAAAAAACCTGATTTGTTCATTGAAAGTGAAGAAATCAAATCTGACCAAAAAACAAGCATATGTTTTGGGAAATAATAGGAAATAAGATTGGTAGGAAAAAGGGGGAAACACAATATAGGAATTCCTTGAAGAACTGTAAATAGAGGAATAATATATTGGCATGCGGTAAGCCCAGAACTGAGGAGAACAGCTAGGAAGGAGGTGCAATCACTAATGTGGTAACCATGGGAATGGAGAAAACGCAGTGTAAGAGATGAATCTCTGCATATATAACTAATCAATGATCCCTCATTCATCTTCAATCAAACTAAAGCCATGTCTATTCTTATCTTTCAACCCAGTGACATAATTTTTCAGGCACTAGATGTCACTGTTCCACCTAAGCAAAATAAAATCTAGTCATTCTGAAGCCACAATTGCATCTACCTAATAATTACATCTACCTCTATGTAGATCTGAGTCTGCTTTACTTGGTCCAGATAATTTCAAAATAAACCTAGGGATTAGTACCTACTGCAGTCTGAAGAAAAACCAGCTCTGAAGTTCTCTTTGACATTTTCTTAAAGTCTTCCTTTTTTGTAAAGAACAAATACAACAAAATTGTTAAAATGTTTTTAATTCAACAGGAAAATAAAGAATTTATACCATTGAAGAATAGGAAAATTTCTACTAGTAGAAAATGGCTTTGCTAATTTCTATAAAAACAAAATAAAACAAAACTAACATCATTTCTTCACAATGAGTCCATATTTGATTTGATTATAAACCTACCTATAGAGAATCCTATATAATTTTCTTTTATCTGTTCAGCATCCCACAGTTGGACATTTGACCTCCTTTTTGAAATTCCTCTTTGGGCTTATCATGAAAGTATAGTCAGTCTCACACTAAAAACAGCCTAAAGGACTAATCTGTTCGCTGTCTGCTAATCTGTTCGCTGTCTGCTGACTCAAGTTTGATCAACGGGACACTGTTTGGAACTTCTGACTCTTGAGTGATGCAAGGATATGGGATTGTTGGAGGTATTTCTTTAGGAGCCATGGGGGTGCTATCCTGATACTGACCAGACTGACTGTTCCCACTAAAGGCTGTCTCTGCACTTCCTGTGGCCGATCGCTCTAGTGTCCCCGTGACTCCTGGGTGTTCCCAAGCCTGGCTCTCCAGCTTCTGGTTGACTCCATGAGACTCCCACCCCAATACCACCACAACCCCAAGACACACATACAAACACATACAGACCCACACACATAATAACACTACAATAAATATCCTTTTCTTTATGGCAGCCAGGGTCAGTTTCTGTTGCCTGCAATCACACAAAACAAAACAAAAACCTAAATTCACAGCATGCAGAACAATGCAAATATTGTGCTGGTATTAAACTACCAGCTCTGTCTTGTCAAGTTCATGCTTACTGAACCTCTAAGGACTGGGAGAAATACAAAGGAAAGGGTTCTCAAAAAAGAAATATTTTATGTACCTAAAGACTGCAATTCTGAACTCTAGCATCCTTTTCTTCTAGAAGTGTTCAGGTACTTAATTATCCTCAACCTCTAAGGTTCTAGTTTTTGGACATCAGTCTTTGGACACCCTAGTTGGTATTTCCATGAGAAATATGAAGTAACTGAAAGACTAGAATTTTTTAAACTACTGGCAATATAGTCAGTTACCAAAGCATCCCTAGAAGCTGCAGGAATGCAGGTTGGCATTTTAGAATTGACAAAGGGCCCAGCAGCAAAGAAAGAAAATTAGTTTAGAAGCAGTTTCCTGCCCCAATCCTAGATGTTATGATTTCTTTCTGAGAGATGACCTGGTATGGTAGAAAGGTCACAGACTTTACCTATAGGTTTTCCATTCCTAACTCAGCTATTTGTTAGATGTATTAACATTGATAATTTAGTATAATTCTCAGTTTTGTTTTTTCAAACAGAAAAATAATGCTGCTTCTAAGGGTGGCTGTGAAGTAGATGTAAAGTTCCTTGCAAGGAGTACGGTAGAAATGCAATCTCATATCCTCTTTTCTGTCTCTCCCCTCACTCCTAACCCACCCCAAGGAACCTGTTCTGGAGGCCTCAGTTGTGGATACCTGGAAATAGATGACTAAAAGTGAAGGGAGCAAGAAAAACACCCACACATTAAGCACCTGGAGACAGTCATAGAATTACTAATTTTTGGAGCTTGAGAGAATCTTATTGATCTTATACATATGTGAAAGGAACCAATGCTCAGAATTTTAGTTTTTTCCAAGGCCACAGCTAATTCATAACTAGAAGCATATAAGTGCCTTATTTCACAAAAATTTCCAATCAATAGTTTTATATTACTAAAAAACACGACCTGAAAATCTGATGCACTGAAAGGTACTTGTGATATAATGACACTTGCCTAGAGAATCTGCATTTTAAACTACTGACAGAGAGATAAGTATACAATATTATATTTGGGTGATATTTTTTTTTTCGCACGGGGTTCATTCCTACCTGTCCTCAATTAACATAAGGCATGTCCACCTATGTGAACAGGTGCAGCTACTTGAGTCTGAAGAGACTGCAAAGACAGAAGCGTCTGGAGGCTCATTTCTTTTCCTTTTCATACTGTTTTGGTTTAAAAATATTAGAAAATACAAAAATATAAAGAAGAAAATAAAAGTCTTTTCTAATTTGACCACCAAGGAATAACAACTGTTAAATCATTGCTTTCCCTTGGCCTCACATTCTCTTCTTCCTGCTCTTTCTCTCTCTGTAATATATGAATATTTCACAAAAATGTGATGTTTCACAATTTTCCCACTTAGTCCAGACTTATGGAAGGCTTAATTTGAAGTGAATAGTAGCCAGCAAACCTATAGGACTTCATAGCTTAAAAGTACTTTCTGGTACATTATCTTTTACACTTTATTGCCACAGGTCTTTGGGGGAGAAGGGACAGCAGATTATGTTTAGAAAAGAAAACAATGGTAGAGTTACATCAACAAACACAAGTCCTTCTTTCTATGCAAGAGGATCATTCTGGAGAAGAAAATACTAGCACAGTGCAAAGAGTGGCTATGTGTTCTTTACATCAAAAAGTAAGGTGTCCTTACCCAACGAAAATTGATTTTTTCAAGGAAAAAGATACGTACAATACATGTTCAAGTAAAGACTGCAAGACAGAATTCAAAACAGAATCTATAATGCCCTGCAGCCCTGAGATCTCCCTATGCTGTACAAATGTGATATTAATCTCTACAGTAAAGTAATATTAATGGTCTCAGAAAGGAAAAATAATTTTAAATCTTATGTGCATACTAATTTAGAAATATAGAGATTAAAAAAGGAGAGAAAGAGTGGAAGTCAAAGGTATTAAACTTTAAGTGTTACTGTCTAGTTGATTATTGGAGTGGGTACTGTTCAGTGTTGCCTTATTTCAAATCTTTTTAAAAATGTGGATATATTCCAGAGGCTAGGAATCACATCTATCTTGTACACTGGTGTATCTCTAATACCTCAGTGTATCTCTCATGCTAAGCACAAGCCTGCAAAAAAGGAGCTTAGCGAATATAGTCAACCAATTAAGATAACTTAATTAAGATAATTTGGTAACTTATAGTTACCAATTAAGAAGAACAGAAGTACCTCAAACAGCCCATATTCCAAAATTAACGTTTTTATGACTTTGAAATGAATGTTTAATTTGTTTTAATTATGCATCAATTAATGAACATACAATATTTATTGAGACTCTATTTTCTGCAATATGATATATCCGAAGGGAAAACACACACTATTCCTGCCCTCCAAGAGCACATTCCCTAGTTAAGAAATGTGTCTGATAGGCTGAAAAATGCACATCTGAAAGGCAATAATGAATCCATTATTTTGCTTTTCCTTGATGGACACTTCCCTAACCTTAACTTCATTCGGGGATTGTATGACTATGTATGACTACGCTTTCAGGTCACTTACTGTAAAGTAGCTTTAAATTTATGTGAACAAAATGCATCCAGGACTTCAAGGGAAGTCGGGTCAAACTATGTGTGCCAAATGGACCTCTAAACCTATGATAAAAAAAAAAAAGGTGGATAAAACACTGTGTGTCCTGGAGTGGAGACACCCAAGAGAGACAGGAAACACAAAGAGAGAAGATCAAAGGTTATAAAACACATACTTACTTATCTGATAATTTACCTATGATTTTCCCTGCTGGTCGATGTGGGTTAGCTGACAATGAAATGGGATAAAGTACCTAAGGTTCTTAACTCTTACACAGGGCCTGAGTGGAAAAATGTTAACTTGTTGTATGTGTGTTAGAGCATATAAACTGTGTTTAAACAGGTATTAAAGTCCAGGGCCAGGAATCATTTTGAAATGGTCTTTAAGTCTATACTGTTTCTCTTATCCTCTCAAATGAAATTTCTTTGTCTTTTCTGTTTTTATGTGTATTCATCATCTGTTCTGCCATACTGAAGACCAGACCAAATGGCCTTTTTTGATTAATGGCATAGGGACTAATGGCTGATAAAGAAAATCATTTATTAATTGCTACAGATAGAAAGCTAAGTATGGATTTTCAGGTACAGTAGCCTGTACTAACTCTGCCCACAAGGAAGATAAGGCCTTAGAGAGAAGTTGATGGAACATTTGCAGAAAAAGATCAATGTTAACAATGTTATAGTATTCCTTAGCACGGGTGGTACAAAGGTCATATAGATTCTCAGCCAAAGAAGAAAATCATAAAAATTTCCTGAAAGGGCAAGGCCAATACTTATTTTTAAAATTAAATATAAGGTAATGCTGAAGACTTTTAAATGTTCTGCCAGTGGATGTATGTATTTGATGTATTTGTGTGCCTTTGTCAAGACGAATACAGCCAACTAAACAGTTCTGTTTTCTCAGGTACCTTGTTTAAACTGTTTTGTTCTAATCTTTTTAAGATAATGACACAGAATCTCTTAAAATCCAATTTCCTGTTCATGCTCCTAAAAACCCTTGATGTTTGTCTATGATCAATTTATTCAAAAGACAGAAATTTATTTATTTATTTATTTATCACAGCTTTTCATGCATAAAACTCAAAATCATTAGAAAAAGATTGAGTTAAAAGAGTTTAAAAAAATCCACCTCTTAGGAAATGAAGTTTAGCCTTAGAATGGATTCTGTGGGAGATAAGGAACATGATGGTGACTTACCTTCTCATGCCCAAGCTACATTTAGAATCAATATTTAAAACTTTCTAGTGAAAATTCGAAATACAATGATCAATCATTGATTGTGGTATGAAGAAGGAATTAAAAATGTGTGTTTCATTTTGGGATTATGCCATATACATTTCCTCATGTAGGGTTCCTTAGTTCCTCAATTACTCTTCCTCTCCACCTTTCAATCAATGCTATTGAACCCAATGCTATTGAACCCACTGATCTCTGATGAGTTCTTTTTACTGGACTCCTTACTTGGCCCAAATTGCTCCTGTCTATCTCTGGAATTATAGGTACTCTGCTATGGGTCAGGACACTTGGTCACAAGCAAATATCAAGGCCAGAAAAGAATGGCCAGGAGTATTCGGGGAGAAGATAGTTAAAATCTCTGTGGTCCTTGAGAATGTACCCACTACATTCCTCTATAGGACTCCATTCTTCCCACCATAAGTAAATTCTTTATCTGTGTATAAATTCAACCGCATCAGAAAGTCCCTGATGGGGACTTCCCTGTGGACCAGTGGGTAAGACTCTGAGCTCCCAGTGCAGGGGGCCCAGGTTCGATCCCTGGTCAGGGAACTAGATCCTGCATGCATGCTGCAACTAAGAGTTCGCATGCCACAACAAAGATCCCGCATCCTGCAATGAAGATCCCACATGGCGCAACAAAGATCCTGCATGCCGCACGAATACCTTGCACAGCCTAAATAAATAAATAAATAAATATATATATATATATATATATATTTTTTTTTTTTTTTAAAAAAAGAAAATCCCTGATGGACCAGGTGGGATTATCTGGTGGGGTAGCCTATGAGGAATACAATTTAGATCAACTCAATGAGACAGACGAGATTTATATCTTTCAAAACAAGAAATGGAGGTGCAGTTTCAAAGTTTTAAAACGAATTGTGAAATCATTTTAAACAACTGTTCTAAGCAGTAGGAAAGAATAAGCAGAACTAATTGGTGTTTCCTGCCTATAATCTTATGGCTTAATTTACACAGGCACTAGAGCACTAACCTATGGCATAAATTTGACATACAAAATTGTTCAATATGTGCGTCCACAACATCCACATGAATATGTTCATGTTACATAAACATATGGAACACATCAAACAAATCCAGAAAAACTTGGAGTTCAAATACCATATTGGGATCTTTTTTTTCTGACCTAAACAAATGTTGCTTATGAACAGCTGGTGAGTGGGTTATTAGGAAGGAAAGTATGGCAAAGGAAATACATGCAAGAAAGTTTTCAAGAGCACACTAAGGAGCACATTCAACCATTTGAATATATCAAATAGTTAACTTGTAAAGAAATGACTCATCTCTTCTTTGTCAGTGTCTGAAGAATTTCCTCAGCACTCAAAGTAGTCTTTTTTTTTTTTTTTTTTTTTTTTTGTGGTACGCGGGCCTCTCACTGTTGTGGCCTCTCCCGTTGCGGAGCACAGGCTCCAGACGCGCAGGCTCAGCGGCCATGGCTCACGGGCCCAGCCGCTCCGCGGCATGTGGGATCTTCCCGGACCGGGGCACGAACCCGTGTCCCCTGCATCGGCAGGCGGACTCTCAACCACTGCGCCACCAGGGAAGCCCCTCAAAGTAGTCCTTTTTAATGGCAATAATAGGTACCATTTAGTGAAAACCTACATCATAGACAGCACTAGGCACTTTATAAATATTTATCTTGTTCTCACAGTACCACTCTTTAAAAGTTATGATAAAATGCTTACTTTAGTTTTCAATTTTCAGTGAGAAGACCACAAACTAAGGGACAAATAAAAAAATACTTGATAACATTACTACAGCAATTGCCGGCTGATAGCGTGATCTCAGCTATGCCAATAAAGATACTCTACACCACAGTGGAATAATAAAACTGGGCCATTTTTATTATTCCACAAAAAAACCCCACAGTATGTGTTGTGGTAGGCTGACCCCAAAGTAGTAAGGATCTTAGAAATCATCTGATCTAATGTTTTCATTTTACAGATGGGGCAAGCTAAGGCCCAAAGAGTTTGTGTAACTTGCCCAAAGTCAAACAGTGAGTCAGTGGAGTGAATAAGATTAAGCATTATAGTTTATTAATTAAATCTGAAACACAGATTATTTTCAATGTAGAATATTGCCCCTAAGGCTAAAATTTCTTCTATTTAAAAAAAGTAATAATTCAGATCTTCAGAAATTGTGTTTTTGCTTTGATTGATTTTTGTTTATTGTGCATGTTTGTGTGTTTGGGTGTGTGTGTGTGTGTGTGTGTGTGTATTTTGTGTTATGAAGGATTAGAAGTATCACCAAAAGATCAAAAAGGTCACACATCAGAAAAGATTCTCTTTTCAGTTTTACTGATACATTTGAACAGTTTAAATTTATTGAAATTCTCCTTGAAATCTACATGCTTCAGTCTACATATCAAAGCCAAATGATATACTCTTTCTTGCCTATATAATACTGAGTTCCTCAGCCATAAAGGAATACCAAGTGAGGTATGGTTTATTTCCTTTATAGCCAAGTGGATAATTTTAAGGCTCATTAAAATTAAAATTTCATTTTGAATGGCTGAATGAAGATGGTGGTAGTTTCCCCAGCTGGTTTCTTTCAGCCTCACAGTGTTACCATAAAACCTTTATTAATTATCTGCTGAGGTTTTCATCATGATAATGTTAATCAAGGAATAACAATTTTGTTTATCAAGCAATACATGAAAGCTATTAATTTGGCCAAATGATTAAAATAAAACAGCAAGAAAGTAAAGTAATATTTATTTATATATAAATGAAGTGGAAGATAGAAACTTTGAGATGGTTGATATGCTGAAAAACTTTGTTATTCTTCACAATGAAAAAGTTAAAATATAAGCATCAAATTATCAATGTAACTATTAATTTAAAATTAATCTTATGATAGAATATGGATATTGAGTTTGAGACTTTTTTTCCATGTAATTAAGTAATGTTATAGGCAATATGATGGCAAGCTCTAGAGTTGAGTTACTAAAATAGCATCCTGGTCCCACCAGTTACTTACTATGTGACCTTAGATAAATTACTTGAGCTTCCCATGCATCAATTCCAGGGCAATATTATTAACAATATCATTGATTTGGAGTGTGAATTAAATGTAAAGCATCTAGAATAGTGACTAGAACATAGTAAGCACTCAATAAATGCTGGCTGTAATTATTATTATTAGAATATATTTACTGTTACACATACTAATATCTGCAAGGCTTGTATAAGTAGTTTTACAGAGATTATAGTAACAAGTGATCCACAAACCTAATGATGTTTACTTTTACTACAGTAACCCTCATTAAGTTACTAAATCAACAACAGTAAATAATCCAATTTGACTCATTTGTTACTATAATTTTTGCTAATGGCTGCAAGGAAGCTCTTTCTTTTGAACTGGACAAAAGTCCCAACCTCTAGGATACTCCAGCCTCTAGGGTATAACACTATTGAATACATAGATGAGAGTATTGATATGATAAAAATGATTCCCTTAATACTACCAGAAGGAATAAATTGTCACATCTTTTCAAGAAGAAAGTTTGGAAACATATGATAATCACCTTTTGACTTAGTAATTTTACTTCCAGGAATCTACTCTACAAGAGTAGACATGTAGACAATTTACACCCAAAGATACTCATCACTGTAATATATACAATAACAAAAGTAGAGAAAATCTAAAAATCAAACAAGGCAAATTCCTGAATTAATTAAGATATATCTATGTGATAGAATAATTTGTAGTCATGAATAGATGTATTCATGCATCGTGAATAGATTTTTTTCATTTCTCTACCTTTAATATTCATTATCAATAAATCAATACTGAATACTTCTGTACCCAAGGCTCTGTAAAAGGTGTTACAATTAGTAAGAGATAGAAAATCCTGCATCAGATCCCCATTTCCTGCCCCAGAGTATTCTTACCGATTTTAAAGGAATAGGTTTTACAAGTTAGAAAATAATATGGTATAACATATGGTAGGTTTCAAGTAAGTGGCACAATACAACCTTCACTTCACCCCTAAATAATGTGCTTCAATATGATACAGTTAACTTATATGTCTTTTAAAATTAGCCATAGAACACATGTTGTTATCTTATAAAGAATTCCTGGAGAAAAAAATCCTGTCTTGTCCTAATATCCAGAAAACTTATCCATTCCATTAGTGATTGGCAAGTTTTTAATCTCAAAAATATTGTAAACTTCAGAATTAATCAAATTTTCCCTCTTTTAGCTTTTGGAAAACTTAGAGCCATATATGTGGCCCACTATGGTGGGTATGTACTTTTTGCTTCATCTTTCATCCTACTCTATTATGCCCATCTTTGTTTTCATTAATTTGCCTAGACTTTAATTGGGGCTGCTTTATTTATTTTATATGTCTTTGTAAACCACCTTATATCCTTGCTAAATATACACATATATATATAATATATATATGTATATACACATTACATACACATTAATAGAAGTAATGCAAGGAATTAGGAGAATGTGTCAGACAGTTTAGGCTAAGTCATGATGTCCTAACAAACTACCTCAATTTTTCAATGGCTCACAAACCAAAAAGGTCAGTACTTGATCATACCACATGTTCATCAGAATGAGCTTCAGTTAGGTTCAATATTGTCTTTATTCTAGGATTCACACTGAAAGAGTAGCCCTGGACTAGTATACTGCAGGTCTCATGGAAGGGGGAAAAGCACAGCTCGTTGAAGCTTCTGCTCATAATTGGTCCATATCACTTTCACACATACTTCTTTGGCCACAGCAAGTAATTTACCAAACCTGATATCAATGGGACAGGGAGGTACTCTTCCCATAGGGAGAGACCACAAATAAATGAATAGCACTATAATCTAGTCCATGGAAGAAGGAATAATTGTGCTTTGAGGTTTTTGAAGATGTCTACAGCTAGAGGACAGGATATATGATGCAAAGTGCTAGATGGCATTCCTCAGTTTCTCTACCTGCAAAATGGGGATGACAACATCTTTATCATGTTGCTTTTAAGAGGGAATGAAATAAAATATGTAAAATATTCAATTAATGTTGGTTCTCATTACTTTATTTTGTAGATCCTTGGGAAGCCAACAGAAGGAGCAGGAAAGTAATCATGTCAAACTGAGCTCTTGTCTTTTGTTTCCAATCATCTTGCATTTACAGTTTCCCCATCTCAATGGATGACTAGTCCATTCTTCTAGTTGTTCAGGCAAAATCCCTGCAGTCATCGTGATCTCCTCTCTTAAGTTCCACATCCAACCTACCAGTAAATTCTGTCCGCTGTCACTCTGAAACATATTCAGAACCCAACCATTTCCTACCACCTCCACTGCTACCACCTTCACCTGAGCCATCAAAACTTTTGCCTGCATTACTGCAGTAGCCTCCCAAATACTCTCTCCACTTTACCTTTCCTCCACCAAATTCTGCTCCCAATATCACAGCCAAGTTTTCTGTAAAACACATAAATGAAATCATTCCTTGCTCAGAACCCTTCAATGATTCTGCATTGCACTCAGTAAAGACCACAACCCTTTAAATGAGCTCCAAGGCCCTACATGAGCTTATTCCCTGTTATCTCTCTGACCTCACTTCCCACTCCTCTCCACTTTGTTCAACCTCTGAACCTTTCCACATTTCAGCCATTCTTTCTATCCCTAGAATGTGCCAAGTACACTCTCACTTTTGGATCATTGCAGGCTCTTCCATGTGCCTGGAGGGCATTATCCACAGATTATCCTTGCCTCCTTCAGAGCTTTGTTCAAATGCCACCACCTCGTAAGACCTCCTGTGGACACCCAATACCTCAGAAATCCTCCCTCACCTTATTCTACTTTGTCATTTTTCATGGCACTTTTCACCTTCTATCATCCTGTATAATGATTTGTTATATCCATTGTTTATCATCTCTCCCTGCTGGAATGTTTGTTCTATGAGAGCAGAGCTCTGCATTTGATTCATGGATGTATCCTAGAAGAGTACAGCACTCAGTAAACATTTGTTGGATTAAGGAGTGTAATACCGTGAAGATAGTATCTGCAAGACTTTGGTGAGTGACTGGGTGTGGTAGAGGGAATGTAGCACTTAGGGTTGGGGACGAAGGGAGGAAAACAGATACTACAAGGTTCTTAGCCTACACTTTTGGAACTCTTTTCTTATGAAAATAGGCCTTGGTGTAGAAATCTACTGAAAAACTATCCATTCAAGGGTAGTTGAATTTTACAACTCAACCAGTCAAATTTATGCCTAACAAAAAATTACCCAATAAAACATGAATTTCATAGTTAAACCAGTTAAGTTTACATAATAGAAAGGACTGATAGATTTACCATGAGGTGTTTAAAAAATAAATAAATAAAACTTGGAGGGGATCACTATGAAAGAACCACGCAGAAATAATTTAACTCTTTTTTTCCCCAGTTTGTGCTCCACTTGGCCTTGGAAGGAGGTGAAGAAATGGCACAATACAGTTAATCTTTAAATAATAAAATATCATATATTCTCCCCTCTCTATAATTTTCTCTCTTCCAAAATGGACAGGTTGGCTAAGGAAAGATAAGCAGGATTATTGTGCAGATTAATAATTCATTTACTATTTTACTATATAGGGATATTTAGAATAAGGTATATTATTTAATTAGTACATTAAATTTTATTATATCTACACCATATATATTATATATGTGTGTGGGTATATATACATATATATATATATAAAAAATACATATGGTATGGCTCATTAGACTAGTGACAAATAGGGATTAAAAACAAGGGTCTGAAAGACTCAGATAAGAGGGAATGTGAAAGCATCTTAAAGGTAGTTGCCATGTTTTATACTGCTATACTGTTATCTGCATCAAACACAGGGCAACATACATAGTAAGAGTTTGGAAGTTATTTGTTGATAGATTAAACAAGAGACAAATTACTTGTAGTTTAAATACCAGCTATACTGTAGACTTGGCTTGAAGGACAGATGTGCTCAGAGAGACCCTAAATCATTAATCTAGAAAACTGCTGAAGCCTAGCTTTATTAGAGCATAAGTATCTTTTTCTTTTTTTATTAGTCACAGCAATTCTTTCTATAGCATAGCTTGCAAAGGGCATTATGTTAATCAAAGTCCTGGAAGGAAACATATTGAAACTTGCTAATTGAAGAGAGTTTAATAAAAAGGATTAATTTGAAGGTGTGGATAGGGTTTACAGGAGGAGATACAGCAAGTGATAGTGCAGTCTCCCAAGGGAGCTATCCCCACACTCTCCTCCACCACACCCCCACCCCCAGCCTGGGCCTAAAGGATCTGAGGATGGAGCAGTTACTGAAACCTGGAGAAAATAATTCTATGGTGAAGGTCACTTGTCAGGAGTTGCAGCAAATTGCCTGAAGATGTAAATACCCTGACTAAATCCAACTGGAAGCCAGGGGCAAGAGAACCCATGGAAGTAGTCCATGGAGGTCCACCTCCCAGGGCACAGGACAGCCAGGAGAAGAAAGAAGGTAAACTGAATTGAAAAATGGAAAACATCAAGCACAGGTACAAATCAGTCACTCCACTAAATGTGGTAAGAAGCAGATGTCACAGCAATTCCTATACTAATGAATAAAGCAAATTAGAATCATGTTTCCTTGACATATGCAAATGAACACTGACTTCACTGGGAATTGTGTATTTAGTCTCTAGAAAAATTTTATATACACAAAAAATACATATTTTTATTATGTTAATAGATTATAGAAATAGGTAAAATATGATCAATTGGAAGTCAAATGAATAAATCTTTTAAAAATTTTATACTGGAAATAGATTTTGAAACTTTCTTCTATGAATTGCTTACCACTTTTGCACTTCTACAAAAATACCATTCCCATTAATATTATATGAATATTTTATGGCTAATTTCACAATTACAGTTCCACTAATATGTTGCTTATAATGTTTTCCATTCACAAAATTCATTTTTGTGAAGTACATTAATCTATTTTAATTTTACATTGTATGATATAAAACCTTTCTATTTGCTTTATAATCACCAGAATTTTATCCATTTTATTTGTCAACCTGTTAAGTATCGTTTGACTCACTGACAGCTTCAATTCCTCCTCAAAGTTTATTCCTTAGTTTTGTTACTATAGAAGTCTCATTCTATGAAGTGTGCTGATAAAAATATAGTGACTGCACAATACTTAAAAATAAAAACTACTGTTTAAATTGTCTTTGGTAATTTGTCATTTTCTCCCTTCTATGGTCTGTACTGCAGGAGCTAAAAAATTGGAGCTAAATTTCCAAGTATCCCTGCCATTAGAATCCATCAGTGAGAGTCTCTTGCATAGGATTCTGAAGGTAAAAGAGAAACAAAACACAAAACTATTGTTTCTCCAAGTTGAGCAGCTGTGACCATCACTGGTATTTCCTATGGATCCTGCAATCTCTGGACTGCGAGAAATGAACACAGATTTAGAAGCAGGATTTCTGACTTTAAATCCTCCTACCTTTCCTATGGATTTATAAGCAAGCACCTAACTTACTGTTAATAAATACTGCTCTACAAATATACGTTCTTGCTTGAAACACTTCAAGTTGTTTCTGTTTTCCTGACCTGATATGAACAGACACAAAATTTGGCTTAAAAAGGGAGAGGGCCACTGCCAAACAATAACTAAAAATATGTAGCACTGCTTGTTGGATGGGTAATAGGAGGTGAAGAAATTATCAGAGAGCCTGCAAATACGGATATGCAATAGAAAAAATATTTGGGTAAACTGTCACATGAGATAATTTGGAAGGTGTACCCACTGAACACCTCCATAGAGAAGACCATGAATCTAGAGAACAATGGTGTGCAGAAAAGAGTTAAAACAGCAGAACAGAGATTGCTACCCTTAGAAAAGCCTGCTTGCAAAGTTGGCCCCAGGCTGGTGTCTGAAAACTTAGATTTCAAGGAGGGTCCTTCTCACCATAAGAATGGCTTGCTGTGCCTAAAATATTTGTGAAGCAATATGGTTTATGCTAAATACCTGCTTTCCTTCTGGGAGACTGAAACTTTGGTACGTGCTAGGCAGAAGGTGCTTACATGACCAGTCCCCAGTGAAAATCCTAGGCAATTAGTTGCTAATGAGCTTCCCTGCTAGACAACGTTACACATGGATTATCACAGCTTGCTGAGGGAGTTAAGCACAGCCTATGTGAATCCACTGGAACAGGGCTCTTGGAAGCTTTACCTGGTTTCCTCCAGACTTTACACCATATGCCTTTCTTCTTCCCTGATTTGGCTTTGTACCCTTTTGCTGTAGTAAATCATAGCCATGAGTATGACTATATCCTGAGTCCCCTTAATCCTCCTAGTAAGTCATCTAAGCTGAGGACAGTCTTGGAAATTGCCAACACAAATGGGAAATCAAGTTCCTCCCAGATTGTGTAACAGGGGCCTAATTAAGAAATTTCCCTCATTCCTAAGGTACAGAGTCTTCATGCGTCCTACCCAGCTGACTGAATCACCTCCCTGGTTATGGACCAGTGACTGCTATGTGTCTCCCATTCTTCTCCTTTCTGAATGGGCAATTTTACTGTAGTTGTCTTGTGTCTGCTCCACCATGGAGAATTGTATAGGTGTCTTGTCTATCAGCTTCTAACCCACCCTCCTATACAGTATCTTCTTTGTGATGTTGTCCTGAGGCTCTGAAAACCACATTTCTGCTTTGCCAGCTTGTCCCCTGGCAATGCTATGCCCAAAGGGGATACTTGTGGCCGCCCAGAAGGCTGGAAAAGAAAGAAGAGACACTATACTTCCCGTTTGTTCTTGTTTGTGTCTGTGCCACACCAGCCACACCGGAAGTGGCCGTTCATTTCAGTAGCAGCAGTTGAATCCATTTTGTAGTTTTCGCCAATCCCCACAGAACCAGCTTCATTGCAGCTCCTCAGAGGCATCAACACCAGTGGAGCGATGTCCCTTCCTCAGAGGTTGGGGTCCCAGCCCTACAGAGCACCTTCCTCCAAATTTAGAGATACCAGCAGTGGTTGATCAGCATCTCTTTTGTGAATTCTACATTTCAGCTTCACAGAGTCTCTTCTCCAAGCTTCTAAATGTTAATAATTCAAACCTCTTCCCTTTACTCCCTATGTCCTAGCGGTGGTAGCTACAACTCTCTGTGACCTCTTAGAATTCTTATTTTGACTCCGTTTTTCAAGGACCAGTTATTAACACTTTGTATTAAATCCTCTTTTAAAATAGCTGATGTGATCTCTGACTCCTGATTGCATCCTGTTTGTGGCAGGTGTGGGGGGGAGGCAGTAAAGTGGGGAAGGTAACAATTTGTCTTACAGTTCATAGGTCACCTGACCATGAAAAGCCCCACCCAGACTTAATGAAGAACACTGCATCATCTAGAGACCCTGGGCTACCAGCCTGCTGCAGTGATTGGAAAGAACTTTCTGTTGTCTCTCTTGGAGAGTGTGTAAGCTTCATATGTGGCAGGAAGTGTGAAATGGGTGTTAGGTGGGCAGAAGGGCAGACTGTGGCAGAGACCATTTAGCTGTTCACCAAACTTGTTCCCCTTTCCTCCTAGGTAAATAGCTAGATTACAGTTTCCAGAGACTTTGCTTTTAGGTGTGGTCACATGATGGCTCTGGCTCAAACTGGGTGGCTTAACCAAGAGTAATTTATTGTCTCCCAGTTCTAGAGGCTAGAAGTCTAAGACCAAGGTGTTAGCAGGGTTGGTTCCTTCTGAGGGCTGGGAGGGAGAAGCTATTCCATGCCTCTCTCCTAGCTTCTGCTGGTTGGGACAATCTTTGGCATTCCTTGACTTGTAGAGGCATTACTCTGATCTCTGATGTCTGAATTCATGTTGACATGGTATTCCCCCTGGTTGTATATCTGTCTCCAAATCCCCCCTTTTCATAAGGACGTCAGTCATATTGGATTAGTTAACTATGTCTACAATGACCCTATTTCCAAATAAGGTCACATTCAGAGATAGTGTGGGTTAAGATTCACCATGTGAATTTTAGGGGGACACAATTCAACCAATAACACTGACGACAAAATGTAGTGTGATGTATACCACTCCCAGGTTGGGCCCATAAAAACACCCATATTATATATGCTCTCTTTCCCATGCCTTCCTCTTAGATATCAAGCTCTAGGGACCTTGAAATCCACATACTGAAGAAGCCTGGAACCTTGAGTGATGTATAGAGCAGAATCCCAAATGCCACCTCATCCTTATGCTGACTGGACTCTTTGTGAGTGAGAAACATCTGCTACGTTGAGACACAGAGGTTTCTGCAGCTATCTGTTATAGCAGCTAGCATTACCTTAGCTAACACAACTACTTTGTTGAAAGTAAATACTCTTTAAAAAGAGTATCATTATTCCACCTCGACTTTTATCTACACTTCTGGGACAGCACTTTAATAGAATAGTTACCTTATATATGCCTAATCTTCCTCTAAGCAAAGAGCTCCCAGAGGGTAGGATTTATGCTTCATTTTTTATCTCCTACACTGTCTAGCACAAGTTTTTGAATTAGCACTGAAAAATATTTGTTCAGTTGAATAAAGGAAAATAAAGGTCCAAGCAAACAGGGAAATTATATTAATACAGAGTCCATATGCATTGATTCATTGTGATTGTCAAAATTCTTATCAATTTAAACAATTTTCTTTAAAGTAAACCTATGCATTTTAATGAAATTTTCCATTCAGAAGAGTGAAGATGATTCATGCCTAGAAAGCCTAAGGAAAATGATTCTAACGAATTTCACTGGTCATCAGACCACAAAGCTGATGCATTCACTGAGAATATTTAACACTGAAAGGGGGACAGACACGTGCACAGACCCAAATGTCACAGAACATAAGCCAGAGAATCAAATGACAGATTTCTTGAGTAAATAGAAAAAAAGAAATATTATGGACATTTGTAGAAAAGCACTGGTGAAATTTCCTGAAGGAAAAAGTATGTTTAAACTGCAGTTGTTTCTGAACTTAAAAGTAAACTGTCAGTTCTTCAAACTAGTGGTTACCAGTCAGGAGAGGAAAGCAGGGAGGAGCAAGACAAGGGTAGGGGATCAAGAGGTACAAACTATTAGGTATAAAATAAGCATTAAGAGGCACAAACTATTAGGTATAAAATGAGCTATATTGTACAACATGGGGAATATAGCAAATATCTTACAATAACTATAAATGGAATATAACCTTTAAAATTGTGAGTCACTATATTTTATACCAGTAACATATAATATTACATATCAACTATAATTCAAAAAAATTTTTTTAATAAATAAATTGTCAGTTCTTAGTGAGAGTTTGATATTGAGAAGCACTAAAAAAAGTCACTAAAAACACTATTCTCCGTATGAGGAAGGATTAGATTTTACAGTCATCTGAAAAAGTAAAAATTCCAGAAATTTTGGCAAAGGGAAAGATATTGTATTTCTCCATAAATTAGCATATTGAAAATACCTTCAGGAACTTCTCAGCTTTATGTATGAAAAAAAATGGTTGAAGTGAAAACCAACTTGAACCCCTGTATTTCTAGAGAATGCAAGAACGCTATTTTAATACATTATATAGTTAGCTGCTAGCAGGTCAGCATAAATCAACCATTTGTTTTGAGTATTCCAGGTACTTAGAAAGAGAAATGTGTGTAAAGTCATCAAATTTACTAATCTAAGACATTTTTCCCTGGTTATCTGGTGAAATGCAGTACTAATTGGAAGACTCATGTTGGCCTTCCACTATGTAATCATGGGTTTTCAACACAAATCTAGGAAATTGAGTTTCTGAAAATAGAATAATAGAATGATGTCTTTCGTTCAGATAGATAATGTTGACAGGAATGACTTTCCAAGTAACGATTTCGATGGAAATTATTGAATTGCACCCAAGCTAAGTAATTGAAAAAAAAAATTCATTTGCCACAATATAAGTTAATGTTTATTTGTGATAATAGTACAAAAATAAGGATGATAAGGTACAAGAGAAAGAAAAAAATGTTGAATGTAAAATATCAATAGCGTACTTTTAGAAAATAATTTTAAAAGATAGGGAATTGAATGTGAATACATGGAACTTATATAGATTTAAATGCAATAGTATAATTTAGATACAGGAAGTACAACACTATATCTGGAAGGCAGAGTTACTATTCTTTCTCTTAATTGGGCAAACCAGAGTTACCACCTTATCTCCTTTTGAAATGAAAGAAATCCCAGGAGCTGAACACATAGGAGTCAGCAAATATTTTTTCAGTATTCACAAGAAATGAAATGTTAGAAGGGACTTTGGAGAAAGAAGATTCTTTATGAAAGGGAATAATCCAGCTGGCTCTAGATTCCTGAAATTATCAAAACAAACTACCTCAATAAATAAATTTAAGTAAAGTTCAGTAAAAATTTTTATGGACAATTTCAGCATGTAAGAGACCTTCTGCAAGTCACTTAAGCTCTCTGAACCTCAACTTTCCTTTCTGTGAAAGGGGAAAATAATGGCTAATTGCTGGAACCCGTGAAAAGTACAGGAGCGAATATATGCACATCCTCCAGAATATCTTCCAGCTAACACTTTCTTTGTAGAATGCCTTTTGGTTTAGAGTACACAAATTTCATGGAATGTATGTATTTCTCAAGATAATGCTTTTGGCTGACGTTTACAAAGAAACAATGTAATGCTCAAAACTCACTACACTTTTAACAAAATAATGTGTAGGAAATATTTCTAATTACCTTCCAAATACAATTGTTAGACCATCAAAATCACATGTAGACCTTTTGAAAACAAGGTGTCAACAAAGGAAATATATAGTATGCTTCCAAACACATAAACAACTGTATGGGAAACAATATACTGATTGGTGATCAATAATTGACAGTTTAATTATTTTGCTTCTTAACATGGTTGTGTGTAACTCACACATAGGCAGTTTACTTTGTCTTCTTTACCTTTTAAGAAACTGAATGGGGGCTATGAGTGGAAAAGAAACACCTTAAAATATTTCACATTTTTAAAGAAAGGGGAATAGTCTACCAGTCAGTACTATTGTACAGAGTATCAGATTTTCATGATTTTGTCACTGACACCAAGCAGGTGATGACTATATATCCAACATAACTGCCACTTAGTAGGGGATCAAAATATGTGAAGAATCTTATAATAAACCATGATAAGAAAGGGAAACCAGATCCTTTATCACTATATATTTTTGAGAATGTTGTTGTTAAACACAGTATAATAAAATACTTATCTACCAGAACTGTCATTAAAAGAAGTTCACACTCAGAATTACAATATCACTATTTTAAATCAAGTATACATATTTAAAACCTATTTTTGATTGTTAAAAAGTTTTACTTTGTCAGAAATGTTTTAAACTGTTTTCAATATTTTTTGATGGATGTGTATAAAATACAAACACATGTGTGCTTTTAATTGTCTGGAAAGAGTTTGTATTCATGCAGAGCTGCCACATTTTCATTTAAGACTTCCAATCTGTTGCCAAATTTTATTATTCTTTTGTATCTGCTGTGATTGCCAAGCATCATATCAATAAATAGATACTCTCTTAGAGAGAACCATACAGTGCTAAGAAAAATGAAGAAGCTAAACAGGGTCTCTGAGGATGCAACCACATTACAGTAGTTTTCTATTTTTGTGGAGATGCTAAGGACCATTTATTATTTAGGTTATAACTCCATTCACTTATTTGTGAATACCTCAAGAAGTATTTTGTGATATTTAATCTATTTGTAATATTTAACAATACTGATATTATGGAACAGTGGTTAAGTTTTGAGCCATCTATATTTGAATTAATTTCTGATTATTTTTAATAACTAAAATCAGATATTTTTCTTTTCTGTACAGATAACATTTGTATTTAAAACTCTTATGAAGGTAATATGAAGAAACATAGCTTGAAACATATCCAATGAAAGGAAAGCAGAAGTAGAAATGTGTCCTCAAGAGATAAAAGATTATAGTCAGTTACAGTATGAACTCCAATATATTATTTTATAAGCCCCAATATTCTGTAGCTTCCACACTCAGTCATCTCTACTCTCTCTCTCCATTGATATAATTATCTTTTTGCTTAAAATTGGCCATTTTGAAGTAATAGAAATAAATGATAGAATTTTAGAAATGATGTGTCACTTAGAGACTACTGAGGTAAAATTTTTATTCATCTCTGTATTCCCAGAATGTATTCCCAGCTTCCCATAGTAGGCATTCAAAGCATATTTTTGTATAAATATATCAACCAATCTAGCCCACTGTTTCCCAACTTTTTTCACATTATAGAATACATGGGAAAAGATCATTTTGTATGGCACTCTTGGGTAAATGGAGCAGGTTACTTAAAGCAAAAGGTCACTGGCCCAAAGACTCTGGCCAGCCTAGGTGTTGTCCTGCTGCCTTGAGTGGCAGCACAGGGACTGGAAGCCAAATGTACTGAATTGAGATCCATTGGACGATGCCAATCCCAGCTACCCTGAAAAAAAATAACACCACTTCCAAATCAGGCTAAAGTTCTAAAGCCTAGCTCTTAATTTGTTCTGAAGAAAACTTCATCAGAAACACTTGAATAAGGTGTATTTTTTCCAAAATAGTATCTTTAAAGTTACATATTTGTTTTGTTTTCCTGTAGAAATGAGTCTTAATTACATCCAAATATATATGTAGCAATA
Organism: Leucopleurus acutus; assembly: GCF_964270905.1. Lineage (NCBI taxonomy): Eukaryota > Metazoa > Chordata > Mammalia > Artiodactyla > Delphinidae > Leucopleurus > Leucopleurus acutus. The sequence continues at coordinate 94,634,526 of NC_139149.1, forward strand.
ACATGAAATCAGAGACAATCTCTGGCATTTGCTTGTAGATGCTATATTGCCTTTGATATCTCTGTAGCCTACAGAGGTACATGACTACTATTTGACTTTTGGGTATCTGGTACACTATCGAGATGTTTGATGAGATTCTGCTTTCATACCCCAGGGTCATTTTCAAGACTTTAAGTAATTACCCATATTAAGTAATTCATCCTGTGCTCCATGATTTCCTTAGCACTAAATTCTGGGTCCTCACTGGATTTAAAATGGAAAGAAAGACAATAAATGGGTGGGAAAAAAACACTTTTGGAAGTCTATGCAGCATGAGTGCCTTTTATCTTCTATCTTCTTTGCTCCATTAAGGATGAAACACCTCTTTAGGGCAATAATCTTGGGCTGAAATATTTCATGTTCTCTTTGGAATATTTTTGTTCAATTATCAGAAACATCAATTTATCAGCCAAATAAACAAGTTCCCTTGGTTAATATTCATCCTACTTCATTGATGAACAAGGTATAAGTCATCATTACCCTGAAAAGACTCTTAACATAAGGGTGTTCCCTGTATTATGTTAACATTTAAATGTGCTTCCTTCATAGAATCATCAAAGACAAAATCAACACCAAAAAATGCTGTCAAGCTTGCTCAGCAATCGTGAAATTACATGTGCGTGTATGGAGTGCAGCTCTTACATAACAGGAAATTATCTATCAACTATAACAACAGAATATTGTGGCAAGTGTGGGAATAAAGTGAATATAAACTAGCCTGTGAAGGGAAAAATATATTCATTAAAGAACCAGTGGAACATCTCGGATCAGCAAAGTTCTGACGCACATTGCAAAAGAGACCTTCCTAATTCTCATACTACATCCTTCTCCCTGGGTCACTAAAAATCAAATTGAGTAGATCTTCCAAGGACTTAATAGAGCATCTCATTTCTTTATTTAATAAATAACACTGGATATCTACTAATTATTTCAAGATCTATTAAAAAACAAAGTTTATGCCTTCATAGAATTTGCATTCTAAATATACAAAATGCCTGAAAATGCTATGAAGAAAAAAAAGAGGGGAGAGATAGAATGATGGAGTCAAGGTACATTTTTCGATGGGGTAGCCAAGGAAGATCTCCTTACAAGGGGGAAGTTTGAGGATCAAGGAGAAGGTATAAAATGACTGTCTGGGGAACTGAACTGGTAGAAGCAGGAAGGTTACTGAACAACACTGAGGAACCACCTCAAATCTGTGATCATTTTAAACTGTGACCAGTCAGTATGGCCATGGATTATTCTCTAGCTACACAGAGCTGCTCAGGTACAGGTGGAGAACAGGCAGAAAGATGGATTTCATCAGGTTTGGGGCAAGAACTTCAGGAGAAAGAAGCAAGGAAGCTGAGGGTGATTTCTATGACTGATCTTAGAACCTGACACAATGAAATGAGGTTGGGATGGTATGATGGAGAGTGGAAAGGAGATTGGGCAACGGTTTAAAACTCCTGGTGTGGTTGAAGTGAACTTGGAGTATTGCCTAGAGAGCTGAGAGATAACTTGAATTCTGTGCCAGAAAAGGCCTTGAGAAAGTCAGAAACTCATGCTAACTAAACATGGCAATAAAGTCTTTCTCCTGAGTGCCTAGTCTAGCTCTCAGGAGAAACCAGCAAACAAAAGAAACAAACCCAAAAAATAACTGCTTTATCCAGAGAAACCCAACCATGATCATTGCTTTTTGTCTCCTAGTGACTGGTGCTGGTGAGTTTAAAATACATATGTAACAGCCTCACGCTGCTGGAAACTGAAATCAAAACTTTACATTTTGGGCTTCCCTGGTGGCACAGTGGTTGAGAGTCCGCCTGCCGATGCAGGGGACACGGCTTCGTGCCCCGTGGTCCGGGAGGATCCCACATGCCGCGGAGTGGCTGGGCCCGTGAGCCATGGCCGCTGAGCCTGCGCGTCCGGAGCCTGTGCTCCGCAACGGGAGAGGCCACAACAGTGAGAGGCCCGCGTACCGCAAAAACAAACAAACAAACAAACAAAAACTTTACATTTTGATTGATTTCCGGGTGAAATTCAACAGTGAACGAAACTAAAATATTCCATTTATCTGCATTCTTGACACAGATAACTTTTCTAGGTGAGTTACTTTCTTTTTTTTCCTAATCCTGATGGTTGGAACTTCTTAACCGGACTAAAAACCCATTGCCTGTTCTACATCACCTACCAAAATCACCTTTTTCTGTGATTATTCGATCCTAACAGTGGCAGTTTGCTTTCTCTCTCCTTTTCCTTCTTGTATACTTGAAGTCCCTTCTCAAATTTCATGTTTTGAAAGATAATTTCAATGTCTAGATTTTCTCAGCAAGTGGGGGAGTGACTCTGAAACTACTGAATAAAAATTACATATGCCTTCTCGACCTTTAATTACGGTTCTGAATATAAAGATTTATGTAAGTATTCTCAAGTTGAGTGAGATACGTAAGTACATTGTAATGACAGTGAGTCAGCTCACCACACCTCCCCTCGAAAGCTACTTTGAAATTAGACGTTCTTCCAAAAATTGGACGGATGTTCTGCTCATTATGGATGAGACTAACTAAACATATGAGTGCAGGGTTCTAATGTACTCCAATCACAGTGGGTTAAGTCTCATCAGAGAGTATGATATAATTGTAGCCGAGAAAGATGTGCTCTAATCAGTGCATTATTTCAGGCCTAAAGAAAAACTATGTAACAGAGAGATATACCCTGGAACCCCAGCAGTGACTCTCACCACCCCCCAACCGCCTGCCCTGTTGCAATATCTGACAGCAAAACAGTGGAAATTTACCCTGAATTTAAAAGGCAAACGCTAAAAGCAAACACACATATAAGATAAAAGAATTAAGGCCCCAACTACCTTGTATACATAGCTGCAGTGGTGGTCTCCTTCACCTTTTATGAGAAGCATCTCTACCCTTGCAGCAACAAAGCTAGTCCTAATGAAGCCTTTTCCATTTTAAAAAAGTAAACCTATGCTAGTTTTTATAAAATATTTTTTATGATAAAACAAAACAATGTATAGAAACAATAGAAAATCATATAGTAGGCACGTAGGCATCCACTATCGGGACTGACGTGACCTTTTTGTGCTCCTTTATCTCCCTCTCATTCTCCCTCTCTTTCTCTCCCCCGGACCCTACTACCCTTTCTCTCCTCTCTTTTTCCTCTCTCTAAAATTGAATCCTGGGACTTCCCTGGTGGTCCAGTGGTTAAGACTTCACCTTCCAATGCAGGGGGTTGCAGATTCGATCCCTGGTCGGGGAGCTAAGATCCCATATGCCTCCCGGCCAAAAAACCAAAACATGAAACAGAATATTGTAACAAATTCAATAAAGACTTTAAAAATGGTCCACATAAAAAAAAAAAAAAATCTTAAAAAATAAATAAATAAATAAAATCTTCTCTCTCCTTGCAAATATGGCCATCCTCTTTCCCTCTGTTTCCATTTTCCATACTCAGAAATAGTCTCCTCCACCCCAAGGTTGTTATCCATTATTCCTCTGTTATGTTTTTGTTCATTTACTACTTATGGATTACTCCATAAACAATTCGACCTATTGTTTCGTGTGTTTTTCAAATATGATCAATTATATCAGATTGTATGTATCCTTTTGCAACTTAACATATTATTTTTGAGATACACGTACACATATTATGGAAATATATAAAAGTGCTATGGACTGAATGTTTATGTCCCCGCAAATTTGTATGTCAAAGTCCTATAGTCCGCAGTGTGATAGTATTTGGAGGCATAGCCTTTGAGAGTTAATTGGATTTATATGAGGTCATGAGAGTGGAGCCCCCATTGCAGGATTAGTGCATTTATAAGGAGAGACCAGGGAGCTTGTCCTCTCTCTTCATCATGTGAGAATACAGCAGGAAGGCAGCTATCTCCAAACTAGGAGGAAGGTTCTCACCAGACCCCAAATTTGCCGGCACCTTGATCTTAGACTTCCCAACCTTTAGAACTGTGAGAGATAAATGTTGTTGTTTCAGCCACCACTAGTATTTTGTTACAGCAGCTTGAACTAACACAGAGAGGAACACATTTCTATCGAATTCATTCATTCTAACTGCTGTAGTATAATATTCCACCTTATGAACAAATCGCCCTGTGTTCGCTCATTCCTTTTTGAGAAGGGGTGCCAGGTTTGGCATTCTACTTCTTATGGACAATAATGTTATTTCCACATTTTTACTCTTATAAACAATGTCATAGTAAACATCCCTGAACCCATGAATAAATTGGTTGAAGACAGGCACCAGAAGAGAAACTGCTGGGTTGAAGTAAATGAATATCCCCCTATATTAAGTATCATTAAATGCTGGATTTAAGTGTATGAACATCTTCTTATACTTGGTATTCTAAAATTGCTCTCAAAAGGGTTTGTAATTGATACTCTAACAGCAAAGCTAAGGGTTCCTGTTTCCCCCCATCTTGACTAATATGGTTATTATTATTAAATTTTCCATTCTGTTGGAAATGAAAGGGTATCTCATTGTTGTTTTACTTTGCATTCCCTTGGCTGTTAGTGAAGTCCAGCACGACACTTACCTAAGCAATGTATTAAGTACTTCTATAGAGTAGTTACATGGGATGGCACATCAGGATATTATGCTTCTCCTGTTGTTTCATTATGTGAGCACTACGAATGGTTCCGGGTAGAGGAGAGAGATGGTCATAGTCTCTGAACTCCAAGTCTTAGGGGATGTTGACTAAATGAGAACCTGAAGAAAGGAATGAAAATTTAGTTGTGAAGAGTCCCTCAATTCCCCTAACAACCTCAAAGGGCTTGCATGACCATGTGAATGGTCTTTAATACATTTAATTTCCAGGTTGTACAGAAGTGAACTATTACAGCTGTCTTGCTTGTACAACAAAGACTAATAATTAACTCATAGCTACATATGGGTGACAATAAGCCTGATGTTACCTAGAGATTCCTGAAGAGGACAATGGGCTTTTACAGTTTATCAAGGCACGGCATAAACTGGGCTGTTGGTCTATATCAGTTACCATCAAGCCCCTGCCTCGGGCTCCAGCTCAATTCTGAAGAATTTCCTTTCTTATTAAAGTCAGCAAGTATGTATGATGTAGGAACATGGAATGGACTCCCCTTGTGCATCAAAGCAAATCTTCTTAGCTTCACGTCTTATTTCAGCCACTGCCACAGAAACCAGGTGTGTAACAGAGGGGCAACCCGACCACATCTTACATCAGGCTTAGATGGGGGGGTTCTTTAGCTTTCATCCAGCCAGGGGTTTCTTTGATACCACGTTGTGGGACACCTGAGGGAACCCACTTCTTACGCATGCACTCGCATCTTGGAATGCAGACGAGCTGACGATTTATGGGGCAGCGCTTGACCAATGGGGATGGGATCCAATGGATAAATGCTTCTCTCTTTCTTTCCCCAGGTGAACTCTCTTGACACATACTTTATAAGGATCTAGGAACTAGTCTTATCTTTAAGGTAGATAAACGTTGGGGAATCCAGCAAAGCCAACTATGAAGGTGATGCAAGTGAGATAAGAAGAAAACCAGGAGAGGGAAAGGAATCATTGTGGGAGCAAATTCTTAAGGAGGTAGGAATGAGATGCAGTACATAAGTGGAGGGGATGGCTATAGATTGGAACAGGGGAGTGCGTCCATTGTATGACGATGAAAGTTAAAATGTATGAGGTAAATATGGTAGCAGAAGGATAATGTTCTCTTCTGATTTCATTAATGCATTCAGGAAAATTTAAAGTATTGTCATCATCTAAGGGTTAGAAGAAGAGGTGAGGTTTTCAAAGTTTGAGAAGAGAAAACATGTGTAATAGTTGATGAGAAACAGAAGTCCTAGAGAGGGAGTGAAGTGATTAGGGAAAGAAGTAGAATTAGTGGCAACATCTACCTTCTTGATATATTTCCCATGCACTATCCAATTTAAAAAAGACATTTTCATAATTATTACAATTTTAAATCCTGCATTCTTAGAACATATTAGGCTACTGCAGTGGTTCTCAAAGTGAGAACCCTGGACCAGCTCATCAACATAACCTGGAAACTGGTTAGAAATGAAAATACTGAGGTCTTCCCTAGATCTTCTGAATCTGAAACTGTGGGGTGGGGTCCAGCAATCTGTGTTTTTAAAAGCCCTCCAGGGGATTCTTATGAGAGCTAAAAGTCAGAATCCACTAGCTACCGTATGTCCTAACTCAATTTACCTTCACACAACTTAACTGTGTATATTTGATTTATAAAAGTATTCTTTTATAATAAAAATGCTACAAGATGAACACAAACTTTCTTTTTAGAGTATGTTAATATCTAGAGCCGCCCACTTTCTTTATATTATAAAGTCAAAATATTTAATAGAACACCAACGATACTACTTTTCAACCAAAGCTATTATAACTACTATGATTTGAGTTTGAGGCATTCCAAAATCTTATAAAATGTAAAAACATTTTTTCTATATGTGTTAACTGATGTACAGCCTAATTTCCTTATTGCATTTTTAAGAACTGACAGCTGTTGCTTCACATTAGATCACAACATTGGAATTAATTCTGGATGTTAATGAGGCATACATTTGCCCAGATTTTACACTGATATTTTATATTGGAATTGAAATGAATTTATTTTAAAAAATGATGATACTGAACATTTCCTTCTATTATTTGACCTTTTGTTATGCTAAATTACTAACCAATTTACATGTGTTTTCAATGCCATCAATATGCTTAAGAACAAAAACACTTAAAAATAATTAGGCACATTCTACAACATGAAAAGAACTGTAAAGTAAATAAGACATTTTTATTACCATTGAAATGCATGTTGAAAAGAATCTTTATTTCAATAGCTTGACACTTAAAGGCATAATAAAAGTGCAGCTCTATTATCAGTAGTTACTGATGAGAAACACAAAAGTATATGAATCTAAAATACCCATTTTATCAATCTCAATAAAGTGGTTTCAATGTGGGAGTTATTTGGCTACTACATAGATTATCTTGAACATAATATACAGCATACAAAAGAGTTCTTCTGCCAAGAACACCTCCCACGGTGCACTGTAAGGAAACGCCCCCTGTATTTGGTCAGTAATGAAAAACACAAAATAGTGCTTGATATCACAACATCATCAATGATTCCCAATTTCTTACCATCTGGGGACTGCTACAACCTAGTCTATCTCCTTCAGTGTCTGATGCCCACTCAGGAATTATTTGCCACACATTGTAGGGAAGTCATCGTCAACATAATCATTGTAAAGATATATTAAATATTGATTTCTGTACAAAATGAATAAAAGAGACATGTTTTTTGTCTTCTTTGAGTAAAACAAAAATGAGGACTTTTCACTGCATTTTGCTGGGCTTTGTTTCATATTATTCCTGTGTTCCTCTTTTTTTTTTTTTTGTCTGTTTTTATGACATTCTAATATAAAATAAAGTTTAAAAAAGACCAGGATGATCTGACACAATATCTGATTTGCTACAAAATACTCCTGTGGTGGGCATGGAGCAGAAATGGGAGGATATAAATGAAATAAGATTTGACATTTATTGATAACTGTTGAACCTGGATCAATGGGTCCATAGAGGTTCGTTGCTCTTTTCTTACTACTGAATATGTTTGAAATTTTCCACAAGAAAAAGTGAAAACCAACTTTAATCACATTTAATTTTGTTTGGGAATTAAGAACTTTAATGCAATCTTTGAAATAATTGGAGGCATACTGGAGTGTTGCAAAACAAAGATTGAGAATTAATGTTGAGGCTTGTGGGACAAATTTTCACAGTAAGAATTTTTAAAAATATCTTTCTAGAGATTGATAGGGAAACAGTACCAATTTTCTCACCACTTTCAATTGGTGGTAATTATGAATAATTCCCAAGTCTCTCCAGGGTGTTTCTGGTGTGATTTGACATCTGAACTGAACCCAGTCTCAGATACAGCCGGTTACCATGGAAAACAGCTCAGCTCCAGCCTGAGATTTTGCTGTCTACACAGGCATGGTCTTAGACAAGGCATGGGTGGGTATAAAGCATAGTGGAATGAGATGACAGAATTTTGAGAGAGAAATACACCAACGAGCTCAATAACTGGATGAAATCACAGAGCTTTCACAGGTATCCTACAAAAGCGTACTGTACATAGACTTTAGCGACAGCAGGCCTGTGTTTGAATTCCTTGTCTGTCTCTTAGTTTCTGTGTCACCAGGGATAACTTACTTTTCCTCTGAAGCTTTGTCTCTGTTTCTGTTTTTCTTTCATTTGTAAAATGAAGATGATAATACATATCAGAAAAAGGTATTGTAAGGATTCAGTAATATTTGTGCATGTAACATTCCTGAAACATACTAGACAATAAAGCAGATGGTAATAATTCATCCTAACATGTATTACATGCCACTATAACTGAAATCAACTAAGCTCTGATTCCCTGACATTCATGGATGCAAGTGATAGGAAAAGAGACACCCTATTCCCACATATGACTGTGCAAATTCCAACTATCCCTTCAGTGAGACTTTGTTAACCAGAGGTTCAACCAGACAGTTCAGAGCTGGCCATGGTAACATTGTCTGGAAATGCAGCTTTTGGATGGTTTGGTTAAGTAGAAAGGGGAAAATCCTAATGGGCACACTGGACATCTCTCTAATATTGACAAATCTAGACAGATTAAGGAGGCGCTGGATGGCAGACAATACCTATCTTAGACTGTCATGGAGCTATAAGGCAAATATTTTGTTTTATGGGTTTTGTTTTTTTAAAGACCTACTTACTTTAGACAATAAGAAAGTAGATGGTAATCTTGGTGTGAATAATTTTTGCTTACACCTTAAGAGTGTCTTGATTGTTGTATACCCAACACCTAATACTGACATTTAGATCTTATCCATTTATTCACTGATCAAACAATTACTAAGTGTGTACTAAGTTCTAGGCACTGCTCCAGGCACTGAGGATACAGCAGGGAATGAAGTAAAGTTCCCTCATAGAGCTCATATTCTGGAAGCAAAGGCAAAAAATCAATGTTGGGAGTTTGGTATTAACATATACACACTACTGTAATGAAAATAGATAACCAGCAAGGACTTACTGTCTAGCCCAGGGAACTCGGCTCAATATTCTGTAATAACCTAAACGGAAAAAGAATTTGAAAAAGAATAGACACTTGTATGAGTATAACTGAATCACTTTGCTGTACACCTGTAACTAACACCTCACTGTTAATCAACTATACTCCAATATAAAATTTAAAATTTTTTAAAATTAACCATCAGAAAAAAATCAGTGTTTTCTAAATTAATGGGTACTTTAAGAAGCCCCTCCAAAACAGGCTCAAAACTTTCCGCAGAAAGTAAGTTGGAGCCTGTTCAAGACCCAACTTTCTGCACTATCACATGAAAAGAATCATCTTTGTCTGAAAGATTATTTTCCAGCAGAATTTTCCCAATGCCTAACTGTATGATTAGATTTTGAGCAGAATTCTCACTTGTTTAGTAAATCAAGATAATGTATTTCAGGTACCTACATAAATAAGTAAACCCCTCGACTACTACCTTTTTTAGTGTAATTCATCTAGGTGCCAAAATTTTGCTAAATATAAATTTAGGTTTGTCGCTAAATAAAATGTACATGATCAGAAAAATGTGAGAAAGTTAAAATAGACCTTCTTTTAAAGGTGATAACTATTTGAAACCAATATTTACATAGTCACTAGTAAATATAAATAATAGTAATTGTTAATATATATGATATTTAATTACCAAGTAATAGGTATTGTTTTAAGCACTATAGATACATTAACTCTCCTAATCCCCACAAAACCCTATGAAGTAAAGACTCCTATTATCTCCATTTTATCGATGAAAAAACTGGGGCACAGATGGGATTAAGTTATGTGCCCGAGCTAAGTAAAGGGATGAATCAGAGTTTGAACCTAAAGTTTGTGCTTATAATCACATTATGTAACCTCTAAGAAGATAAACAAGTACATTTCAACTGGTACATCCACAGATCACAAAGGAAGTACATTTTAACTTTAATGTGATAACAAAACAAAATATGTTTATATTGGCTTCTCTGACAATGACTCCTTGGTAGACGTTGTTTTACATGTACTCTTAAATTATTTAAGTGGCTTTAGTAAACTGCTCCAGATTTAGAATTTGCCTAATTATTGAGTTTAGTTTGAAAATTGATAATGCACTCTAATCTAGAAACTTGTTTTTCTTATTCAGAAAGGAAAAGAAATTTTATTGAGCATGTATTGTGTGTTTACACTCAATTACCTTATCTCATTTAATCCACAAAACAGTACTGAAAAATAGGCACTGTTCCCTGTATTTTATAGAGGAAGAAAATGAGACCCAGAAATATCACAGAACTTGCTCAAGATCATACAACTATTAGTTAAAAGGTCTGAGAGCCAAACATAAGTCTTATGCTTTGCCTGAGTTTTTGAATCAAATAAATTTTAAACTTTGGTTATATTTTACTTACATATATTGTATTATAACTACACAACTGTTGCAAATTTTTACCAATACACAGTTACTCAATACTAAGGCATCAGAATTACACAGAAGAAATCTATGATCTTACAATTGTGTTATGCTGATCATTTGAATCCTAAAAACCTAAAGATGAGAGTTTTGCAATTACATTGTGCATTTGAGGGCGGCCCTTTGTATGATGTTTGATTCCCCAATTTTTAAAAATATGTTATAGAAAATACTAGAAGTGTTCTAACCTCTCAACATGTTTCCAGTCAGCATGGAAATAATTTGCTAGGAATTTTGGGGAAATGGTCATTTTCATAATTCAAACACATAACTCAAATACAAACTTCTACATCCCGCTAAATATTGAACAAAATGAATGAATTGATGAGGCTTTTGTCTTATTTGAAGTCAATAAAACTGGCATCTCCTGACTACCAGTTATATTCCCTAGAAGATTCTAGCATGAATGAAATTAAGCTCGGAGTTAGAAGATTCGGTTTCTCATTTCAGTTCTGCTGCTAGTTGGCTCTATGACTTTGGGAAAATATTTCAGATATTTGGGACTCAGTATTCTCCTCCATAAAAGGAAGGAGTTAAATAGCAGATTTGAGGGTTTCTTTCATTCTATGCTGCCTGCAGTTTACTTTAGTTTTCATTTTGGAAAATTATCATGCTCAACTTCCTGTTGAAAATGTATTTGATATAATGTGACCAGATCTACAAAATCTATGTTAGTCTGTCAGATTAACTTCCTACTCAGTTCTATCCAAATATTACATCTGTAAAAACATATCCCACAGATATGCACTACAAGAACGTATGACGTATATTAGAATGTGCAAAACAAGAACACTGTTTAATTGTCTAAGCTCTATTTGCTCCTTCCCCTCTCCCTCCTTCATCCCTTCCTTCCTTCCTCCCTTCCTCCCTCCCTTCCTTCCTTCCTTTTTTCTAAAATAGTTAAGTATCTACTCTGTGGCAGGAACTGAGAAAACCCTGAAAATTTATATATAGTTAAAATTCACCACATTTTGTGCTTTTATCTGTAGTTCTTTTCCTTCCTGCTAGAATGTAAATTCCAGGAAAGCAGGAATCTTAGTTTTGTTCATCGATGATCACTGGTGATACTTTTATTCTATGCTTTAGTGACTTATTTCTTAAATAACTGCTCTGAGCCTTCTCTATTAGTCTCCTTGTTCCTGGCAGTTTCAAGGATGATTCACATCACACCAATAACTTCAGGGTACCTGGTATTATCCAGAGTCAAAAGTCCTTTCCCATGCTCGCCTTTCACACAGTGAAAATTCTTGGCCATTTATCTTTTTTCTTTTCTTCATGATTTTATCTACCAAATCACCATTTTTCATTAGTTGGTGATGCTTAATGTTTTGAAGGTCATTATTCCTCTGATTAAAATTCGGGGTCATATCCTTTGAAAATGCACATATTCATATACATTCACAAAAATTTGGCATTTGATTTCAGGGGTTTCAGTGAACCTCAAAAGCCTCAGAACCATGGAACCAGTGTTAAGAAGTTCTGATTTAAAAGTATGGCATGGTATACATAAAGACAAATGAAGACAACAGAAAGAGTTTTACACACACACACACACACACACACACACACACACACACACCAGAAATCTACAGTATGTTACTTTCATTTTCACAAACTTCTACTTCTTCAGTAATGCAAAATTAACCCTTGACAAATGTAAAATCACTCAATTCATGGTTCAACTTGTATATCTAAATAGTTTGGAAGCAGTAACTATTAACAATTACAGTAAAGTTTATATTCACAGCTGCTCTGATTGATGTGAGATTCATTTGTAGTTGTCCATGTATGAAAGTGATATTGTATAAAGCACTGTTCTCTGTTGTACCAAATCCATTTAGTTTGAAGCTGTTTCCTTCAAAACTCCTTTGTCAGATACTGAAAATGCTTCTAGTGTGATTCAGACTGATATTCCAACTGATATTCCTGATAAGAATTACAACAGGAACAACTTAGTTACAAAACAATAAGGCACTCCTGTTTGTTCAAAGTGCCCTAATGTTTCCATGGTAACTTTCTCTGCTGTTTCCATGTTCAACCTTCCCCACCCACTAATGATACTGTGAAATTTGTTGATTTGTTAGTCATCCTCCTTTTCCTTATTTTATTGGCTTTTTTTCCTTTTACTCTTCCCTCCTTCCGTGTCTTCCATGTCCCGACCTCATCCTCACATATCTCTTTCCTACTCTGATATGTATTGATATTTGTCCCCTTTCTCAGTCTCTAATATTATTTCTTTTGTTTCTGTTTTTGAAACAGTGTTCAATTTTCTACGATATATATATAGATACAGATTCCAGTAGAAGTCCAATTATTTTCAAACCAGTTTAACTGGCAAAATGACACTTCATTCATGAAGTCAGATTGTCATGTTGCTAGGACAACTGCAAACATGATAAAGCTCAAATCCTTCCTCATGGAACACTACTCATGTTGTCATGACAACCTATAAAACTCGGTTTAAGTGTCATTTCTGTATGGAAGATCTGAATATACTTTGGTTAAAATCAGGAACATTTGACAAATTTCTGTAAATTTTTACACTTCAGATTCACTTCAAACTTCCAAACTAAAAGTAATCAAATCTGATAGCAGCTTAGAATATGAGGATTTTTACCATTCTACAGAGTCAAAAAGTGATATGGTTGATATGGAATATATAAAGCAGTGGAAGTTATGACTTATTGTGATCTTTTAAAAGCTACTGGTAACTTGTGAATTGTTTTGCCTGATTAATATTTGAAATTTGGGTGTGTAATGATGAAACCTGTGGGTCCTTACTATCTATATAGTAGTGGAGTAAGTTCTGAATCAGTGGTACCTATTTCTTAAATCCAGTGATCCTTCAAATCATAATACATAATGAACATTAAATGTTAAAAAAAAGGAAGTTTTGATAAGAGTGAAATTTTATTGCTCTGCTAATTGTGTCTCTCTCTTCTAAAAGGTTTCAATGATTCAATGATTCATTGATTCAGAAGGCTTTACATGCCCTTTTTTGTGATCTAAAACCTTTCTTTTCACTTTACTCAATCTTCTATTACTAATATCTACATTGGATACTGAATTGCTGACAGAGTAAAAGCTGCATTATAAATCTTTCTTCTTAAAAACAATTTTTATTCTCTGTTCTTTATCATCTCTAGAACGTATCCCATGTCACATTTCTTTACAAATAAATCAACGGTGGCTTTTGACTATTCCCTTTCTTTTTTCCTGTTTTATAAATCTCAAATTAATACCATCTCCAATCCTTTAGCATCATTTCTTTGGCACTGATATGGAAGAATTGTGATTCAAGTAATACTCAGTGAGTTTTCTAATGTCACACTCAACCTTATGCTCTCAAGATCCTAATTACATGAATTCAGAGCAGAGCTCCTGGGAGAGTTCATGGATGGGCTTCAGAGTGTCCAAAAATGTGCCTAAAATTGTATACAAAGTTTTAAGTATATGTTCACATGTACATCTTTATGGGAGAAAAGCCCACAACTGGCATAGCATTAAGAAAGGAAGTATTACTAAAATTTATTAAGGAACGTTACTTTAGGGCATAATATGGCATTGCAAAGTATTCATGATGAAGTGGAATGAGCTGATTTTGAGTCAAAAGAGCTGGTTTTTAAATCCCAAATTTTCCCTACCAGAGTGACACATATGAGAAAACATATAGGGATTATGTATCCTACTATAAATATTAGAATATACTAATGACTGATAATTCTGGAAAACAGTGAAGTCTATTACAGGAAATTAAAAATTAAATGCAGGTAAAATCATTAACAGTAATTCAGCTTAGAGTCTTTCATTGATGCAAATTAACTTCCATATAATATTCCTCAAAGAACTGTCAAGGAAGATGTTTTTTAAAGGACTGCATTGTCTCCAAGGGACGAGAACAGAAAAAAAAATACTGGAAAAAACTGAAAATTTTAATATGGTATATATTACAGATATCTTTTTTTATATAATTTTATTTATTTTTGGCTGCGGGTCTTCATTGTGGTGCATGGCTTCTCACTGCAGTGGCTTCTCTTGTTGCAGAGCACAGGCTCTAGGCACATGGCTGGTTTCAGTAGGTGCAGCACGCAGGCTCAGTAGTTGCAGGATGAGGGCCCTAGAGCACATGGGCCTCAGTAGTTTTGGCTCGCAGGCTATAGAGTGCAGGCTCAGTAGCTGTGGCTCATGGACTTTGTTGTTCCGTGGCATGTGAGATCTTCCCAGACCAGGGCTCAAACCCATGTCCCCTGCATTGGCAGGTGGATTCGTAACCAGTGCGCCACCAGGGAAGTCCCTATTATAGATCTCTAAATAAGTCATTGCCCCTAGGTTATAAATTCCTTAAAATGAAAAACTTTAACATCTTTATAACTGCAATGTATGATTACCATTAATTGGTTTAGTAGGTTCCCAAAAAAATCAATAGACATACTTCCTAAAGGATCTTCAAAATCAAATTCGGTGTCATCTCCCTCCACATGAACAACTTCTCTTGCACATATGAAGAACGACTGCCCTTAGGTAAACACAGAAAATGAGCTTCAGGTAAAGAAAACTGAAGCAATGGAAAACCGTGTAACAAATACCTACTACAGTGCCATAAACAGATACCAAACCAAAGGAAATAATATCTCAAACTCAGTGGCATCAGTGGATATGGTGAACATTAAAAAAGCAAAAGATTGGGCTTCCCTGGTGGTGCAGTGGTTGAGAGTCCGCCTGCTGATGTAGGGGACGTGGGTTCATGCCCCAGTCCAGGAAGATCCCACATGCCATGGAGCGGCTGGGCCGGTGAGCCATGGCTGCTGGGCCTGCACGTCCGGAGCCTGTGCTCCGCAACGGGAGAGGCCACAACAGTGAGAGGCCCGCGTACCGCAAAAAAGGAAAAAAAAAAAAAAAAGCAAAAGATTAGCTAATGGAAAATATATGCCCAAGAAAATGATAAATCAAGAAGAATACCAAGTTAAGGAAATATTACTTATATGAAATAAATACTCCTCTGAAAATTTTATTTACTAGAGGATTAAGCTAATGTTTAATTTAGCACTGAACTTAGAACTCCAGCCAAGTAAGTTAGTTTGGAAGGAGAAAACTTTTGTCTCAAATCACCTGGATTAAGTATCTCATAAACATGCAGGGGTTTCAAGAACAGGTGAATGACTGAAATCATAAGCAGTTCGGTGGTGAAAACTGAAGGGGGGGTGTTTCCCTAACACCATCTACACTATTACTATAAACATTTGTTCTTTGTCTCTAAAATGTATTGGGTGCCTCCTACACATATAGCATTGATATAAACAATTGTTAGAATGTATCACAAAAGGTGATGTGAGGCTGGAAGGAAAACGGGAGCACCGAGAATACCTTTTACCAAGCAGAGTCAGGCAAGGATATTGACGCCCTAGCAGCCAACATACATGGGGCAGTTGACTCAGGGGCTGAGTCAGACTAAATTAGCTCTCAGCCTGGAAAGCCCTGACAAGGAGTGAAGACTGAGAAAGCCATGGAAATGGTGCCAGAGTGTTCCAGCTCAGGCATGACAAGTCAAGCTAGCCTGGGCTGAGAAAGATAAATACCCAGTCAAGTGGACTGTGACGGTAAAGTGCAAATTAGGAGAGCACAGCTGGCCAAGGAATGAGAGCTTCTGCAGTGGGTCAGATCCAGGGCAACAGTAAATAGAGGAAGTAAGTTTCTGCAGCAAGGCCTGAGGCTAAGAAACATTCAGGACAGTATTTTTAGTGGGGAATAACTATACACAATGGAAGCCCTCCTTGTCTTAAAGGAACCACTTTGTAAAGGTGAACGGGACCTTAAGATAAATTTCTTTTTTTTTTTTTTTTTGAGCTCAGAGAACATCCTTTTTTATTTTTTTTAATTTACTTTTTAATTTTTAAAATTTATTTTTAATTTTTTTATAGATCTTAATTGGAGTATAATTGCTTAACAATACTTTGTTAGTTTGTGTTGTACAACAAAGTAATCAGCCTATTCTTACATAATCAGCCTATGCATACATATATCCCCATATCCCTCCCTCTTGCGTCTCCCTCCCACCCTCCCTATCCCACCCACCCCTCTAGGTGGTCACAAAGCACCGAGCTGATTTCCCTGTGCTATGCGGCTGCTTCCCACTAGCTATCTATTTCACATTCGGTAGTGTATATATGTTGCTGCTACTATGCGTTAGCACACGGTATTTGTTTTTCTCTTTCTGACTTACTTCACTCTGTATTACAGACTCTAGGTCCATCCACCTCACTACAAATAACTCAATTTAGTTTCTTTTTATGGCTGAGTAAAATTCCATGTATATATGTGTCACACCTTCTTTATCCATTCATCTGTCAATGGACATTTAGGTTGCTTCCATGTCCTGGCTATTGTAAATAGTGCTGCAACGAACACTGTGGTACATATCTCTTTTTAAATTATGGTTTTCTCAGGGTATATGTGCAGTAGTGGGATTGCTGGGTCATATGGTAGTTATATTTTTAGTTTTGTAAGGAACCTCCATACTGTTTTCCATAGTGGTTATATGAATTTACATTCCCACCAACAGAGCAGGAAGGTTCCCTTTTCACCACACCCTTTCCAGCATTTATTGTTTCTAGATTTTTTGATGATGGCCATTCTGACTGGTGTGAGGTGATACCTTATTGTAGTTTTTATTTGCATTTCTCTAATAATTAGTGATGTTGAGCATCTTTTCATGTACCTCTTGGCCATCTGTATGTCTTCTTTGGTGAAATGTCTATTTAGGTCTTCTGCCCAATGCAAGGATTCTTCAATATACGCAAATCAATCACTGTGATATACCACATTAACATATTAAGGAATAAAAACCATATGATCATCTCAATAGATGCAGAAAAAGCTTCTGACAAAATCCAACACCATTTAAGATAAAAACTCTTCAGAAAATGGGCACAGAGGGAACCTACCTAAACATAATAAAGGCCATATATGACAAACCCACAGCAAACATCATATTCAATGGTGAAAAACTGAAAGCATTTCCACTAGGATCAGGAACAAGACAAGAATGTCCACTTTTGCCACTCTTATTCAACATAGTTTCTGACGTCCTAGCCATGGCAATCAGAGAAGAAAAAGAAATAAAAGGAATCCAAATTGGAAAAAAAGTAAAACTGTCACTGTTTGCAGATGACATGATACTATACATAGAAAATCCTAAAGATGCCACCAGAAAACTACTAGAACTAATCAATGAATTTGGTAAGGTTGCAGGACGCAAAATCAATGCACAGAAATCTCTGGCATTCCTATACACTAACAACAAAAAATCAGAAAGAGAAATTAAGGGAACAATCCCATTCACCATTGCAACAAAAAGAATAAAATACCTAGAAATAAACCTGCCTAAGAAGGCAAAAGATCTGTACTCAGAAAACTATAAAACACTGGTGAAAGAAATCAAAGATGACACAAACAGATGGAGAACTATACCATGTTCTTGGATTGGAAGAATCAATGTTGTGAAAATGACTATACTACCCAAAGCAATCTACAGATTCAATGCAATCTCTATCAAACTACCAATGTCATTCTTCACAGAATTAGAACAAAAAATTTTACAATTCATACAGAAACACAAAAGACCGTGAATAGCCAAGTCAATCTTGAAAAAGAAAAATGGAGCTGGAGGAATCAGGCTCCCCACCTTCAAACTATACTACAAAGCTACAGTAATCAAGACAGTATGGTACTGGCACAAAAACAGAAATATAGATCAATGGTACAGGATAGAAAGCCCAGAGATAGACCCACGCACCTATCATCACGTAATTTACAACAAAGGAGGCAAGAACATACAATGGAGAGAAGACAGCCTCTTCAATAAGTGGTGCTGGGAAAACTGGACAGCTACATGTAAAAGAATGAAATTAGAACACTACCTAACACCATATACAAAAATAAACTACAAATGGATTAAAGACCTAAATGAAAGGCCAGACACTATGAAACTCTTAGAGGAAAACATGGGAAAAACACTCTTTGACATAAACCACAGCAAGATATTTTTTGACCCACCTCCTAGAGTGATGAAAATAAAAACAAACAAATGGGACCTAATGAAAAGCTTTCGCACAGCAAAGGAAACCATAAACAAGACAAAAAGACAACCCTCAGAATGGGAGAAAATATTTGCAAATGAAACAATGGACAAAGAATTAATCTCCAAAATATACAAATAGCTCATGGAGCTCAATATCAAAAAAAAATGAACAATCCAATTAGATAAATTTCTAACAGACATAAGTCACTGCCCTTGCCGCCATGAAGTTCCAGAGACAAGACACATACATAAAAATGCAAATAAAAAATGTTATTGTACTTGTACTGCATACAAGACATCATGTGAAGCCTTTGTAGAGGATACAAAAAAAATGAGATTAACATGATCACTACCCTTAAGTTTTTATAGTTTAATAAAAAGGTAAATATGAAGACTATGTTCATGGTTTTGCAGAAGTGCCAGGTACGTGGAAGTAAGTGTAAGGCCAGGTCTAAAATGACAGAACTGTGAACAGCTAGGAAACTACAATGGCACTTAGATCACATTGGCAAACAGTACTTAAACACAGGGTTAATCATTTCAAGCACATGTTTCCTTCATGAAAAGAAAAGTTCTGCTAATAGCAGATTGATACCTGAAAAGATTGCCCATTTAGTTAAGCAGTAATGGAAGCTAGAGCTGTTGACTTATCACTTCAGCCACACCTACATCAAGAAACATGACACCTGAGCACAAAGTGTGTGTGTGTGTGTGTGTGTGTGTGTGTGAGAGAGAGAGAGAGAGAGAGAGAGAGAGAGAGAGAGAGAGAGAGAGCGAGCATTCTTAAAAATTGACAGTCTTCCTTAAATACTTCCATTCCTGTTCTCATTATCCAAGAGAGATTTTCTTAACCTCTAATTTAAAGACATACAGTCAGTTACTGTACGTTTGCTCCCATTTACTTTCTTTTTTTTCTTTTTCCAGAATGGAAAAAAAATTTACCTGAAGATTCACAAATTAGTTTTCTTTGCCACTTCTCTCCCTTCCACCAAGAAACTATCTTTGTGTTGGTAAGCAAAGTATAAATATAAAATGCCAATGAAACTCAGATGGACCATCTGAAAATCAAAAATTGAATCTACATAAAGCATAATTTCTAAACAGAAATTGTGCTTTCCTACTAGTTTTATACTGTACTAGTGTCAACATATACTAAAGAAAGAGTGGAAACTTGGTCAATGTGATTTTATATTAAAAATTCTAATTAAGTAGTTGAAAAACTGGTTCTGAAGTATGTCCTAAAGGAATTGGTTTAACCATAGAATCTCTAAAGACTTCAAGTTCAGCTGTTCAAGAAAGTCAATACTCTCATGAATCAGAAATTATGGGTGCAGTAATGGAGAATTATAAAAATTGGAAAGAAAGAAAAATTATTCCAGAACACATAATTATATAACTGAAAAATGCAAGCAAATCAACTTAAAAACTTTTATGGATGGAAAACGGAAAGGGAGTTAGGACTCACGTACCTGTTGTAGTAACTGAAAAAAAGTTCAAGAATTGTCAAGTGAGCCTGTGTGGCTTATGTGGAGGTCTGATACCATGTCCACAGATCTTCACCTGGTCAGTTCATTAGTTCCTTGCCATGGTCATATTGACCATTTTACACTTTTTGAATTGTTTTTATTCTTAGCCATATATTAATTAACATATTCATGATGGATTGTGTATTAACAACAGGAAACATGAATATTGAAACACAACCTCTTTTTTGAAGGTTGTAGAAAATTTGGTATTTTTGCACATTTACTTAAGATAATTCATTCATTTATCAACAAATACAGAGTGAATGACTTCTATATATCAAGTATTGTGGTAAATTTGGGGCCTAAAATGAACAAAACAAAGATACTCTCATGGATTTTATAG
Source organism: Leucopleurus acutus (assembly GCF_964270905.1). Lineage (NCBI taxonomy): Eukaryota > Metazoa > Chordata > Mammalia > Artiodactyla > Delphinidae > Leucopleurus > Leucopleurus acutus. Next base: position 94,655,064 of record NC_139149.1, read on the forward strand.
TTTAGTTGGTGAGAAAGAAAAATAGGAATAAATATATAATTATAAACTCTTATGAGCACTATGAAGAAAATGAATAAGGTACAATAAGAACATAACCTAAATTGGAAGTCAAATAAGATGTCTCAGGGCTTCCCTGGTGGTGCAGTGGTTGAGAGTACGCCTGCCGATGCAAGGGACACGGGTTCATGCCCCAGTCCGGGAAGATCCCACATGCCGCGGAGCGGCTAGGTCTGTGAGCCATGGCCGCTGAGTCTGCACGTCCGGAGCCTGTGCTCCGCAAAGGGAGAGGCCGCAGACTGAGAGGCCCGCGTACCGCAAAAAAAAAAAAAAAAAAAAAAGATATCTCTTGATGAGTCTGGCTAATAGTTTATCAATTTTGTTTATCTTCTCAAAGAACCAGCTTTTAGTTTTATTGATCTTTGCTATTGTTTCCTTCATTTCTTTTTCATTTGTTTCTGATTTGATCTTTATGCTTTCTTTCCTTTTGCTAACTTTGGGGGATTTTTTGTTCTTCTTTCTCTAATTGCTTTAGGTGTAAGGTTAGGTTGTTTATCTGAGATGTTTCTTGAGGTAGGATTGTATTGCTATAAACTTCCCTCTTAGAACTGCTTTTGTTGCATCCCATAGGTTTTGGGTTGTCATGTTTTCATTGTCATTTGTTTCTAGGTACATTTTGATTTCCTCTATGTATAGCTGATTCACTTTGTTATAAAGCAGAAACTAACACACCATTGTAAAGCAATTATACTCCAATAAAGATGTTTAAATAAATTAATTAAATAATAAAATAAAAAATAAATTGCAAGTAAGATATCTCTGAAAAAAATAAATATTTAAGATGAGATGAGAATGATGGAAATTTGGAGACTCTGGAAAAAGGAAATGGAAAAGAGGTTGGCACAATTGGGTAACAAAACAATACCACTGGGGCTAGAGTGTGGTATCCAGATGAAACTTGCACTTAGAGAGTTAGGCAGTAGAAGATCTTTATTGTCCCTAGTAAGTAAATGAACTTTTATTCTGAGTATACTTGGAACCATTAAGCAGTGGAATGACGTGATTTGCATTGTCAATGATTATTATAACTTCTATGTAGAACTGGCTAATGGAGTGGCAAGGATGGAAGGAGGAATAACACATAGGAGGCTACTGCTGTATTCCAGGGAAGAATTTACTTTGGTAAGTGCAATAGGCAAGTCTACAGAGTGACTTGGACTATGGTGGGGTCAGTGGGGATAGAGAGAACTGGATATATTTGAGAAAGTTTTGGCAGTGGACTGAACAGGATTTAATGACGGATTTTGCAAATGGAGGATAAGAAAAATGAAGAGGTAAAGTTTATCTTTTGTTGAATGTCCAACACCTAGAATAATATCTGGCACAAAATACTTAAAAATTATTTGTTGAATGAATGTATGAAGTTCTTGTCCTGTACAACTAAATCAATGCAGGTGTTATTTACTAAAATGAAAAGCACTGGAGAAGTTTTTTGACAGACAATGAGTTTGATATGTCTATGAGAATTCAGAGTGGACCATCAGAAATATATCTGGAGCTAAGAATAGAGATCAGAATCCAGGTATGAGTTTTGGGAGTCACAGATATAATGATGGTATTTAAAGGCAGTGAGCACACACAATGAGAAAAGCAGAGGACTCTAGATTGAGCCTTGAAAAAGTCCAATATTTAGAGGATGGGCAAAGAAAGAGGAGTTTATAAAGAAGACTGACAAGGAGTACCCAAGTAGGGAGGCAACATCCTGGATAGTGCAACATCAAGGATGCGAAGACAGACAGTGCTTTAAAAAGGATGGAGTAGTCAACTCTGCTAAGACATTTAGTTATACGAAAAATTTAACGTCCATTAGATTTTTGCAACACTGAAATCCTTGATAACCCCTGTGAGAGCAAGGTTTATGAATGATACAGGCTGAATAGTGAAGGAGGGGTAAGGAAGTGGGAACCACATAAGTGGCAACTCAATTATGTTACATTTATCTGATTCAGACTCTTACCTAGCATATGCAAATGTTTCTAGAACTCTAGAAACTTAATGTAATGAGATAATATAAGAATGATTATGTGTAGCTTTTATTTATTGGGAAGAACAGCTATCCACATTTAAAAACTGTTTTTATTTTATTATTTAAAATCAAATCTCAAAAAAAATAAAGATCTATTTATGTTCTAAAACAAAATTTCAGATTTTAAAATATCAATCACGAATGCTATTTTTGTCTATTTTTGATGTTGTAACTTGTAGAAAATAATAAAGCGTTAGGGGGTGGAGGAGTAAAAATAGAATGACTGTGGAGCAGAGCACGGCTGCTTATTAGAATGCTTGGCTCAGGCTATCACATATGAGAGACATACACTTACTGAATTTTAAAGATTTCTTCATAGTCACTGAGACTACGACAACTAATACACTGACCTCAAAATAAAATACTTCTTACTTAAACCATTTGTTTATTATATAAAGTGCAAAAATAATTTGAACTTTTTTTTAATTCTAGAGTTTCTGAGATTTATTTTACCATGAACTGGTTCAATAAATGGTTGGGAAACTTAACTCTGGAGGAAAAGCTACAATTTTCTACTGCTGAGATTCTAGGAGATGCCCTGGTTCCTATCCTTTCTGTGACCTCTCCTCTCCCTCAAGTCTGTCCCCCTATTTTTTCCACATAAGCTAACTTGTGTTGGCTCCTTGCACTGCCAAAAATTTAACCAATGAATCGTTTTTAGAAGCAGCCAAGAGAAGAAAAACAGAGAGGCTGCATCCTTTAATACTAGCATTTGGGAAAAGGAATCCTAAGAGACTAAGTGACAACATTTGTGTTAAGGTCTAAAATTCCTCACACATACACACCAGATGGAGAGCATGAGAAAATGATCAGGAACTGTGGTGACACTGAAAATGAATTAGTTGAATTGATCTTCATGATAGTAAACTGATATTTACTTCCCTCAATTTAGTTAACTTGTTTAATGACTTCTTAATCCACACTTCTAGTTTAAATTTTCATTTAAATGGAAAGATAAATTTTAAAACCAAACTGTTTCCTCTTAACCTTATCTTGTGGCGTTTTAGTTCAAGTAAAGGCACATCTATAAATAAGAACAGACAAAACAGAATACACTAAAAAAATCCCTTCAACCATGGTTTCTTCAAACAACATCAAAGAATAGTTAAGGGTTACTGAATCAAAACAACTTTTTTTCCGAAGTTCTACAACAGGAGAAAAATGAATTACCTGAAAGAATTAACCACTCTATTTTACATTCAGCTTGGGTGCAAACACAAACACACATACACATAACTATCCACGCAAACACACCCTCACACATCACACTATTTTAAAGTTTTACTAAAAAATGATTGTGAATAGTCCAACCTTTCTTTCACTTTAATTCAAAAGATTAGGTTGCTTAAACACAGATGGTAAGAGCAGTACTTCACCAAGATCAGACCACACTTGGAATATTTTGCCTAGTTCTGGACTCCAAAATTTGGGCAGACATTGACAAAATACACATGGTTGACGGACTATGTCATGTAAGAACTGATTGATGGGACTAGTGCCATTTAGTCTAAAGAGGGGATATAATAACTATCCTCAAACATTTGTGAGGCCATCATCTGAAAGGTGTCCAGCCTCTCCGGCCCTACAACAGGTACCCCAGGGAAGTGAGGTCCGAGTACACTATTAGGGCCCTCAGATTCTGGAAACACTTGTTTTAAGACTGCAGCACTTAGAGCTGACGGAGACAAATCAAAACTTGTCAAAGCTTGGACCAGTGCTGGTGGCCATCCAAACAAGGTGTTAATCTGAATAGACTACAAGTAAGAATAAATTGAACACAAATGTTGGAGCTCAAATGAGGTCAAAGTTTAAAGTTAAGACAGAGGTGGAGGCCTGGCTTAAAATCGGCTCGATATTTAGAACCAATTATCACTTTGCTGAAATTTGATTTTGTTGGTTTCAGAAAGAGGTGGTGAGGGAAATCCCCAAGGTCTTAAAGAAATGCTTGGGCTTTGATGGAATAAACTCAACACTTTTTATAAGTTACTAATTACCAGGCATTTTACATGTATTACTTCATTTAACCCACACCACCATTTTAAGGTCACTTGCACTATTATGACTGTTATCCTCATTCTACAGATGAGGCTTAGCTACTACACCACACTACCTCTCTACAAGGGATTGAATGATTACATACGACACGTGTGAGGAGAACCAGGGCCCTATCCACAGCAGTACAGAAAGAGGCAAGTTTTAAATAACTGTAATTCTCTGTAGAACTTTCTGAAAATGGAAGAGGCTGCCTCAGGATGGAATGAGTTTAGTGGGTTCAAGAAGAGCTAAGAGATATGCAGAGAAGTTATGCATTAGGTTAAATAAGAAAGTCTTTAAGGTTCCTTCCCATTTGAAGATTCTAATTCTACAAATGGAGTAAAAGGAGTTAAGTGTTTAATTATTTTAAGCAAAGGAATTAGGTTAAGGTAACCTGGATCCAAATCTTAGGCAGTCTATCCACTGCCAGCTGTTTGATTTTGATCGAGTTACATAACATTCTTAAGCACCAGTGTCCTATCTTTACTGATGGAGAGAACAGTATTGACCTCACAAAGGTGTATATAAAACTACGAGAGACAGTATAGGTAACGTGCTGAGCACAGTGTCTGACACACAATGAGCATCACTAAATGGTAGCTGGAGTTCATACAGTTCAACAAATTACACATGGTTTAAATTTTGTCAACAAACAAGAACTTTCATGACTTTTTCATGATTAAGGAGATGTAAACTCTGGCTTCAGAGTGTCTAATTCACCATAAAAGTTGAACTTGAAGAGATCTGGGGTAACGAGGGGAAGAAAGAAGAAAGAAAATAATAAGACAGTAGGCCTTTGTGAATCTTCCCATCACTCATCTTGTTCAGATTCCCTGAGTTACCTAAATGGCAGTTTTCACTGATAAGGTAATCAGATGACACAAAACAATGTGAAACAATGTGGAAGCACCACAATGAGAACCAGAATTCTTCCAGCCAGAAATTAACTATCAGGACTGATACTATATGACAGCAAGATATTTTCAATTTTTTAATAAAAATCTTGTTCCAGGAAGAAATCATCTTATTATTCTATATCAATTTTGATCATCCCTTTTTTAATTTCCTCTTTTTTCTTTCCAGGATATCTGTAATCAGAGAATCAGCCTTTGCCCTGAATTTTTTTTTTAAAAAAAATTGCAACTTGAGGGAAGGGAGGTATAGAGATCTGATACGCAGGAAATATGAAGTAAAACACTTCATTATTAAATACCATAAAAAGAAAGAGGGCTTCCCTGGTGGCGCAGTGGTTGAGAGTCCGCCTGCCGATGCAGGGGACACGGGTTCGTGCCCCGGTCTGGGAAGATCCCACATACCGCAGAGCGGCTGGGCCCGTGAGCCATGGCCGCTGAGCCTGCGCATCCGGAGCCTGTGCTCCGCAACAGGAGAGGCCACAGCAGTGAGAGGCCCGCGTACCGCAAAAAAAAAAAAAAAAAAAGAATTACAAAGGAAACAATACAGCAAGCAATTAATCCACTGATGTTAAAGAATTCCAAAAATGCCTGTCTTTGTAGATATTTAAACAAAATCAAATATAATAAGGAAACCCAAGCATCCAGCTGAGAATAAATGTTTAATTTGGAAAGGGGAGCTGGGTAGCAAGTAGTTTTCAGCTACAACTCATTTTAATATGTACCCTAAGATCTCTGGAAAAGATTTAAAGGTACATCCTTGGAATTAGACAAAAAGAGTTCAATTTATTCTGTTTGACCATAGTGAACAAACCAAATTCTAAATCACAGAGGGGCTTCATCCTGATAGGCCTCCAGGGCAGTAGTATGGTCACTGACTTAAGAGGTCTACTTGTGTTGGAATTTTAGGAGAGATGAACAGTTTAGAAACCCTCTTTGGGTGGCTTTAATAGAGTTTATGACTTTAGAGGCTCTCAGTTCAATGGAGATACTGTAACAATCCATTATAGTTCATTGAACCTCCTCTGCTCTGTATGTACACTTGGTTATTGTTGAGTTTCTCAAATGAGTGTCCCCAGGGACACTAGCTGGCCCTGCAGACCATTCTCACTGGACCTGGTCTATACTGACAGGACATAGTTTACTTTTGACAATTTAAAAATCATTATTTAGGGGCTTCCCTGGTGGCACAGTGGTTGAGAATCCACCTGCCAATGCAGGGGCCACGGGCTCAAGCCCTGGTCTGGGAAGATCCCACATGCTATGGAGCAACTAAGCCTGTGCACCACAGCTACTGAGCCTGTGCTCTAGAGCCCGCGAGCCACAACTACTGTGGCCCGTGCCCCTAGAGCCTGTTCTCCACAACAAGAGAAGCCACGGCAATGCAAAGCCCACGCACCACAATGAAGAGTGGCACCTGCTCACTGCAACTAGAGAAAGCCCACGTGCAGCAACAAAGACCATTGGCCAAAAATAAATATAAATAAATAAAAATCATTATTTAATCAAATTGAAAAATTCATAACATTGAAAGAAAACTATAAAAAAAGTATCAAATAGGAATGTGTTTACTTGTAAATACCAAAAATTAATAATAGTAAGTATAGGGACTATAGAAAAAGGAGGGTGTTATTTATCTCACAATCAGAAGGTCAAACCTAGGTATCTAGGGCTAGCGTAGCAGCTAAATGATGGCATCAGGAATCTCGGCTCTTTAAAGTTTTTACAATCCTTAAAAAGTGGCTTCTGAAAAAGGGAACCTTCTGGTACTTGCTTTAGGACTCAACCTAATGATACTAAGATTGATGTACAAAGTTGCTGTGTATTAAGTGGTTTTCACTTTTATATAGTAAAATGAATGTACCACTATTTATTTATTCATTCACATATTAATGAGTATTGGGGCTGTTTCCAGTTTTTATATTACCGACAGTGCTGCCATGAACATTCTTTTCCATGTCTCATATTGTTCTTAAGGACAATTATAGTATTTGTTCATTTTTATCCTCATTATCCAAGGTTTTGTCACCTAGTGGAAACTCAGAGAGGAAAAAAATATATATTTACTTCCAACTTAAAAGAAAATAAAACTATGGGGTAAAAAAAGATGCTGTATTCATGGAAACTCTGACATGGTACAAATAAAAAGAAAGACTAATGGAAGCCTGAAAAGTGAAAAAAAATCAAGTGAAAAAAAATCAATCAAGGTAATCTGTATTCTTGTCTTGTGGTTGTTAAGATACAGTCCCATGCTAAATAAATAACCTTATACATAAATATTCTCATAAATATATGAGAATAACCTTGAAATCTTTTCAAACATTTCCTTCTCATTAACTTCTAAGAGTCTTTGGCATTAATGCAAAGATGAAGAACTGTCACATTCCCATGCCTGTTCTGCACTTACTGTACAAGTACATCCAGGAGGTCATAGAAACTTGGAAAGTACTTTATTAAACCATAGGAAAACCCTCTTGTTAATCCTAATACAATTTAATGTGCTGCCACTGGTCTTCATTTAATTCAATTTTTTTCTTCACTGATTTTTGTTCTATACCATCTACAGTTTTATGAACCTCTGTCATGTGAAATAATTTACATCTGAATTCTCAGCAAGCTCACAGTGAAAGCTTTTCACTTTTATACCTTCCTCCTTAGAGACTGAACAATAAATTAGCTTCCTTAAAGTACCTATGTCCTTAAAGTATCTTGTTTCTTTTTCTGCGGTACGCGGGCCTCTCACTGCTGTGGCCTCTCCCGTTGTGGAGCACAGGCTCTGGATGCGCAGGCTCAGCGGCCATGGCTCATGGGCCCAGCCGCTCCACGGCATGTGGGATCCTCCTGGACCAGGGCACAAACCCGTGTCCCCTGCAACGGCAGGCAGACTCTCAACCACTGCGCCACCAGGGAAGCCCGCACACATATTCTTGATTGAATCACTTAGTGGCCTAACCCATTAGAAACCATGGAATTCTTTTTTCCCAATATACAACATTTCCAATCATGTTAGGTTAACAGGAAGGAAGAACCATGTGACTGAATGCCACCAGTATATTGCTAGGGAAAGGGAAACTACTTCTAAGTTGTTGGCATTTAAAAATGTATATTTTCAACAACTGTTAAAAATAAAAGCTAACTTGGGAATTCAAATGTCAAGGCTCCAAGAATGATGCCGCGAGGGAACACAGTAACTCTGTTTTCATTACCTTCAGTAGATATTCTCAGTCTCTAAAAAGAAACAAGGTTAGATACCTCAATTTTAGGTAAGACTTAAAAAACTATTGCCTTTTGTTACATTAATTTATACCTACCAGTTGGAAGCAAATTGTGTCAGATGTACTTCAGAAAATCCCATTTCTTTTCATCAAATGTTCATCTTACTGTAAAGGGAAATCACTTACTGTAAAGGGAAATCAAGAAACTTCTATATATTCATTTTTAAAACACAGCATCCTTTTGAAATTGGGCAATAAGAAAACCAGACATAAACATTCTGAGAGAATTAAATTACCCACTTGTACTGCCTAGTACAAAGTTTTTTGGGTTTTTTTTTTTGCGGTACATCGGCCTCTCACTGTTGTGGCCTCTCCCGTTGCGGAGCACAGGCTCCGGACGCGCAGGCTCAGCGGCCATGGCTCACGGGCCCAGCCGCTCCGCAGCATGTGGGATCTTCCCGGACCGGGGCACAAACCCGTGTCCCCTGCATCGGCAGGCGGACTCTCAACCACTGCGCCACCATGGAAGCCCCTAGTACAAAGTTTTTAATCTTTAATGCTGACATACAGATGGTATTCTCTTCTGCTTTCTTAAGGGTCAGCAACGTAGGTATAATTCTTCCTCAGAACGATATTAAGTTATAAACTTTTGTGATACTCAAAAGTCTTGTACTTGTAATAAGCCTTGCCAAAAAAATAAACACAAAAACAAACCAAACAAACAACAACAAACAGACAACCAGGAAAAAGAAAGGAACATTCACATTTGAGTCCTATTAGAGGGATTTAAACTTTTTTAACTTGATAGTGTTTTGCAGTAGCTAGTGTCCCTCCATTTGATTATCTGAGATAATGTGTAGGTAGGAATTGCCTGTCTCCTAATAATCACTCATTAAATGACAGGTATTGTTACCATTTGTTGAGTACTTATAATGTACATTATAATTTAAATTTGTCTTTCCAGATACGACTATAGGACACGCCTATTATATCTCAATTATATAAAACAAGAAACTGAGGCTCAGAGACATACACTGCCCAAAGCCTCACAGCCTAAAAGTGGCCCAAAGTCATATTAAAAAGTCTAGAGCCCTAACACAAAAGAGATTTTAGTGCTTTCCCTATACACATCCATGATATGCTGAAAATTAAAATTCTAGGCTATAAAATAAGGGTTCGTTCAAAAAAATCTTACGTTTTCAAGATGATTTTTTTTCCCTTAAATATCAAATTCTTTCATTTGGGAGGTGAGATTGAGTCTGGACTTTGGATTCAGATGCGTGAGTCTAAATTCCTGCTCTGCTGCTTCCACTTACTCATTCCGTGACTTGGACAAGAAATAAACCTCTCGGTGCCTTTGTTTCCTGAGGGTAACAATAGTATATCTTTATAGGACTTCTGGGAAGGTTAAAAGAGTTAAGCTATATATCAAGTGCTTAGAGTAGTACCAGGCACATGGTAAGCCTTGAATAAGCATTAGCTATTATTAGGAATTTTTACATTTTGTCTGATGTTTGAGGGACCCAGCTTTTCCCATGCCCCTAACCAGGTGCCTGGTCTGCCTGTTTATAATCCACCTGGAGCACCGATCTTGCATGCAGCCATTTGGTCTTAGCTGATCTACTAGTAGCTGAATATTTTGAGACACAGGAACTCAGGGGCTGTGGAAGATTCATCATCATATTTCAGGAAACTAGAGACTAAAGGTGAGATTAGGAAGTGAAAGAAGACAGGAGTTGGGTTGAGGTTGACACTTTCCCAGGGTGGAGAGAAGCAACAGGTGAGGACACGATAAAGAAGGACTTTCAAGACATTTCCTTGAACCTGAGAGTTCCAATGTGACTTTTCACATCCATCCTGAAATTTAGATCCTCTGATACCAAACCTTCCATAGGTGTCTAGTTGTTCAAGCTCTGGAACAAATTCTCATAAAAGTAAAACATTTAATTTATGGTGAAGGAAAAGATTAGGATAAACAAGGAGATGAGGGTGAAAGATGCTAACTTGTTCAATTCATCTGTTCAATCTGTCTGGTAGAACTACGAACCCCTTACCCCCCCACCCCTGTACCCACCCCTCAGGCCACTGTATACAATTAGAAGTAGACTACGGTGGGGGAAAAAACAAAATAACAAGAGGCTTCCTTTAGCTTCTTCAAGGCTGAGTTAGATAGTATCTGTAGGCATTCAAATTTATTTTTCAAGTCAGGTCAGTGGACCAGTGAAGGTAGAAGGTAGATGAAGAGTTAAATTATATAACTTTTCCACCAGCTCTCCATGTCAGGCACCCTGACCTCCAACAGCATCTCTCCAAAACACTACTCTTAAAGCACAGGCTCCAATTACTTATTACTTCTGAGAGCTCTAACTCATGGGAGTGATGGACCAAAAGAACAAACTGCAAAGGGACACTCTTGCTTGAATTTCTGTTAAGAGACGTGTAAACATCTATGTATCTTGGGAAGAAATACCCTGACTCTGGGTATGTGTAATAAAGCACACATAAGTTCCCAGCTACAGAATCAGAACTATATGTGTGGATGGAGGGGTATTGGTGCAAAGGGACAGGATGGTAAAACCCACTGAGAGAAGAAAGAGACCTTTAGAACTCACAAGAGTTACCTTTCTAGCTGAAGACATCAGAGCACGAGGCCTTCTGAATAAAATAAAGCCTTCTTCTGTTATCTATAAAACCATGATGTTAGTGACATTGTAAGGAGAATATTTTGCTTCAGCACTGCTGATATCAGAATATTTATTACCTTTCTATTATTTATTGACTGTCCCATTTGCTATATCTGCTTGTATATTGGAGGAATACAAGTTGATCCAATAGAAATAATTTTCCAAATTATTGGCACAGCTAAACCCAGGAATGATACAGTACAAAATGATATTAGGAAAACACTCGATTACTGGTATCAAACACTCCCTCTTGCAAGCTTGTAGAAAAAGGGACATTCTATTCAGCGAACACAGAAGTGCTTCAGACTATCCACAGATAGAATAAAAACTAATCTCAATTAGAGACTTGAATGAGAAAATGGAAAATTCTCAGGAATCCAAGAAGTATGTCTTTCTTTTACTACAACTGGTTGATTCTTCTCTCTCTAAACCTTGACTGCCTTTGCCTCTCTAATTATTTGGTATAATGTCTGTCTTGCATTTGCAAGTTTCCATGTTCCAGATCCACAGAGAGTGAACAGCTCTCTCTTAGTCCCAACTCCAGCTTCTGGAAACAGAATATGGACATCCCAACTTGAATCTGATGTGACCTCTGGTCCAGTAGGTTACAGACTGAGAGGAGAAAGTGTTGAAATCACACACATACATGATATCTCTCTGACTTAGGAAAGTGTGCCTTAGAAAAGAGAGGGGGAAATAAATAACTCATTGGCAAAACAGACCAGCTAAAATTGTTAGCAATGACAGTAATGATGTTGTTGTTGGTGGTGGTGATGATGATGATGACATGACGTTTAAGAATTCAAGCGCTCAATAAAGTTTCACAAACATATTACCCCTTAACCCTGCAATTTAACTCCTGAGTTTCTATTCAAGACAAATGAATGGACATTCTACCAAAAGACATAAACAAGAATGTTCACAGCAGTTCTATTTATAAACGATGAAACCTGGAAGCAACCCAAATGTCCTTCAAAAATACACTGAATAAATTGTGATATAATCACAACGGATGTCTGAAGATATTTAAGAACACCTCTGAAACTATAGGACAATGTCTTTAATCTCAACAATGAATTGGAGGGAAAAAGTTTTCTAAATAATATAAAAGTAATTGATAGTACTATTCCCCTCTGCCTGGCTCTAAATGTTTCACATTTATTTAGACCTCACAACAGTTTTCACAGAAATTCCATTTTATAGATGAGAAAACTGAGGCACTAATTACTTGCACAAATAAGTAGTGGGACCAATATCTGAATCCAGCTGAGACTCAGTCAGAGTTGGGATGAGTTTGGAAGATTTCTACTTTGTACTTCCATCTACAGTTATGGTTTCATCTAGTAGTATGTGACATCATGTGGAGTAAAAAGAGTTCTTATTTTAATACACAAAAAAATCCAAAAGACAGCCAGTAATAACTGGTCTCTCTTTTCCCAAATTATTCCAGACTCAACATAATGCTTTCCTTTCGAGGACTGTATGCAGGGTCTTAGGACACAAATGTTTAGGAACAGATAATGTCTCACCCAGAGTCATGGGGAGATGACTGCTATGCCTGGTGCCCACAGGGTGTACCAAGCTGCAATATTCTAGATGCATGAAAATTTATGCATCCTGTCCATTCTACTAGGGACAGATATAATTAAGGAACTAATTAAAGTGCATAAATATAATCATTCTGCTTATTTTAAATTTTCAGATAATAAATATATGATTTTTCATCAACATACAAAAATATGTATGTTATATTTCAGAAAATTTTTTATTTTTGAAAATAGTTTGTGATGTAACTATACATACTTTAAAAATCTGTCAGGAAATATTTCAAGAAATTGTGTGACGTTACTGATGCTTAGTACTCTCTTTGGGGCAATGCACTGTGTAGTTTCCTACCTGTAATTCTGCACTGCTTTACCATCCACCTCAGGCCCACTCATCTTTCTCTCAGCCTCACACTGACTTAGGCATTCAGCTCCTTTTAGTTGCACTTGAATTGAACTTGGGCTTTTTAGGTCAAAAGACCCACAGGGCATTTAGACCCTTGATGTTGCCAAGATCCTGGGACAGTTTTACGTTAAAAAAGTTGGCATCTCTTCCTCCGCCTTTATGAGCACTACCAAAGGGTCTTTGGGGCTTTCTCCTGGTCCCAGGAGATGGAGGAGAAAATAATCTATCCAACATATACAGACAGGTGAATAGACACAGCTTCATATACATCATGTTTAATGTATTATCAATCACTTTACTTCAAACATTATTGTAAAAGATTGTGCTTAAATAAATTTCAAAATATACACAAAACTGTTATCTATAAACTTATCACCTCTACTTTGGTAAATGTGCCTTCCACTCTCTCTTGCCTCATTCAAAATGTTTCATGTCAAGATACTTCAAAAATATTTGACATCTCTTTTAATTCTGTGTGGTCACTAAATTGAGCAATATTCCATTTCACTTAAGCCCCAAATACTGACCTCTCCAGCCATTATCTTGGAGGGAAGCCACTCAAATGGAATTTTCAAACGTGTGTGCATTGTTAGAAGCCATGCTTTTGCTTCTCACTCATCATTTTAGCCCTCTGGACCATGCACACAATACAAGAAAAACAGGAAAGTCTGCATAAGGCTCGATCAAGCACAACATGGCAGTGGAAATATTTTCAAATTCAAACTACCAATCACTGCTGGATATGACTTGTTGACACCCAGTACCATCCCTGCCTTCTGAGCTCTCCTCCTGAGCTTGCAGGAGTATAAAGCCTGCAAACTACGTTTCCAGATTCTTTTGCCAGCAAGGATCCAGGGAGAGTCCTTCAGTGAGAGAAGCTTGTGTGAGAGCTGGAAGGCAAAAAAGAAAGAGAAACCGTTGTTCTCAGGTCGCAGTTGGGGCAGGTGTGGTCTGGTCAGAGGGCTCAGGAGCTTTTGCCCAAGGCTTTGGGTCATTTCCTGAGATGTACGCGTGTTCGTTGCTACAGGCATCTGAGACTGTTGGCCCAGCTCCTCTCAAGTTCCGCCCTTTCAGATTCCCTACATTACACCTCCTTTCTACAGTAAAGACCTAGGGTGGTTTTTACTTTCCTGACCCAAATCACTTACACATCAAACAAGTACACAAATGTTCAAACAACAATTCAAATTATGATTTTCCTTTCACATAGACGGTACTGCACTGCTACAGAATTACACTCACCGTGCTGTACATAAGATCCTCAGGACTTACCCTTCTTCTAACTAAAAATCTGAGCCCTTTGATCTGCATCACCCCACTTCCCCTGCCCCCCAGGCCCTGGCAACCATCATTCTGTTCTCTGTTTCTATAAAATCAGCTTTTTTTTTTAAGAGTCCACATATAAGTGATACCATACAATATTTTCCTTTCTCTTTCTGGCCTATTTCACTTAGCATAATGCACTCCAGATTAATCCATGTAGTTAATAATATATTATATACTTGAAAGTTGCTGAGAGTAGATCTTAAGCATTCTCATCACACACACACACACACACACACACACACACACACGAAAAAGAGTTAGCTATATTAACTACATGAGGTATGGATGTGTTAATTATCTTGATCTTGGTAATCATTCTGTAATGTGTGTGTGTCTGTGTATAAAATCATTATGTTGTATACTTTAAATATATCCAATTATATTTGTGATTATTCCTCAAAAAAGTTAAAAAATAACTTTCAGTTCACAGATTTCACAACACATCTTCATCCAACTTCACAACAATCTTACAAAATTGATGTAGTTGGTATTAGTGGTCTTATTTAACATGAGGAAACTTAGACACTTCTAGGCCACACTGAATGCGTGCTTCTCTCCTTTTTCAATGCCTAACCAGATTAAATGATAAAGTATATAAGATGCAATGCAAGGATCCACCTGCAATTTCATCTAAGCTCTAACTTTTAACCTTGTCTTTGTGAGCATTCCCCATAAGGTAGAAGCCCTCTTAACTGACCTTCCTTTAAGTGGCCCACTGGGTTCACATTGATTAACAATTTCCATTTCCATCAGTAGTGTCTGATATGATTGCACACTGAGTGATCCCAGCTAGTACGAATCCCACAAGTTAAGTTTATCAACAATCAGTTGTGTTTATTCCCAACCTTGTTTTACCAGCTGCACCCGTTATTAGACTTATGCAATTCAATAAATATTACATAAATAATTATATTGTTAGCAAATATTTATAGAGAAGTTCCTATGCTCCTGGCCCTGTTCTATATACTTTATATAAATTAACCCACTTAACAACCATCCTATGTAGTAGACAGTATTATTATCTCCCTCTTAGAGGTGAGAAAACTGAGGCCCAAAGAATCCAGGAAACTTTTCCAAAGTCATACAGATAGTAAGTTGCAGATTTAAACACAAACAATCTAACTTTAGAATCCATGCTTGCTCTTAACCGCTATGCAAATAAGAGTTCAAAAGGAAAGAGTTGTTTCTATTAAGACTAAACCACAAAAGCTCATAAAGAAATGTTCATAGCAAAATTATTTATAATTGTCAAAAGTGGAAACAGTTCAAAACACCATCAACTAATGAATGGATAACAAAGTATGGCTTATCTGTACAATGAAATATTATTCATCCATAAAGGTGCAGGCAATACAGATACATGTTACAATATGGATGAATCTTGAAAACATGCTAAGTGGAAAAGCCAGGCACAAACTCCAATCATATAAAAGTTGTGACTCCATTTATTCAAAATGTTCAAAATAAGCAAATCCATAGAGGTAGAAAATAGATGGGTGGTTGCCTAGGGCTAGGGATTTAGGGACAAATGGAGAGTGGTTGGTAATGGATATGGGAATTCCTTTTTGAAGTAATGCATATCTTCTAAAATTGACTGTGGTAATGGTTGTATAATTCTTTGAATATACTAAAAACTACTGTATTAGGGGAAAAAAACCAATTAATTACTTTGGAAAGGCTTTAAATAAAGGTGACCTGCTAAGAGAAATATCAATACAGTGGAAATACAATGCAAAAAAGACTTGGGAAAAAAAACATAAAAAATCTATAAGGACTCTGCCACTGGAATATTTCAAAAGTATTCTTACCTCTTGCTTCATTTTAAAGAAGCTAAAACTGGAAATAATAAACATTGTATTACAGATGTGGGTAATACAAAAAATAAAAGTCAAGTCCTAAAAAGCAATGCATGAAGCCCTGGGGGAGCCCTGAAATGGGGAAGCATGGGAAATCAGGAAAGGTTTCACAGAAGGGGTGACACTGAATGTCTTCTAAACAGTGTTCACGAAACCCTGAAAAGTGCAGATGGTTTTTCAAACAGGAGCATGAAAGTCATGTGATCAGAATATGGTTAAAAGCTCTTATGTGCCTGGAACACGAGGCAGGTGCAAGAGAAGGAAAGAGGAAGGAAATGCAAATGGAGAGGTAAGTCAGGGCAAAGATGTCTTACTAAGGATTATACACCTTATTTTGTCAGTCCAGGAGATCCAACAAAGAGGTTTAAGTGAGGATCAAGCAGTGATGCAAACCTGCATGCATTAAAGAAACAGGAGGTTCTGTCAGCAATGCAGACTGATTGGAGGGAAAACAATGGAGGCACAGAAACCAACTTTGTGGCTATTCACTATCAAAGCAGGAAATGCTGAGACCCAAACCACAGCAGTGACTATGAAGACAGAGAAGAGAGGATGTGTTGGTATCTTTATATAGAATAGAAAGAGCTGAGTGACAAGAACAGAGGATAAACTCCATGAGGACAGGAAGCAGGTGGTTTTGCTAACAATTTTACCCCCAGAGCCACAAGTGTTCAATATTTATGAAGTAAATAAGTGACTTCTGAATGTGAAGGGGGGAAAGAGAAGGATGATCATTTTCTTCATTTTCTAGTATTATTTTCTAGGTTTGATGATGAGATCTTCAAATGGAAATGAAGATTGCAAGAGAGAGATCTCAAAGGGGAAATGGTAAGTCTGGTGGGACAGTTTGGGATTGAAGTACCTGAAAATAAGAAACTGGTGAATATGTACAACATACAACTAACTGAAAATATGGGACTACAGTTCCAGAAAGAAAGGAGGGCTGGTGGATATAAATCTCAGGAGGCCTTGAGGTAAATGACAGATAAAACCGAGAGAATGAATGAGCTCGAACCAGCTAAGTCTTCAATGAAAGAGAGAACGTTAGGGGTGGTAGCTTGAAAAGCTAAGGAACAGAAGACCAACCAAGGCATGTAACCAAAAGTGGGGTCTGGCTGCTCACCGCTCAAAAGCCAATAAAGAGACCAGGTTGGTGGAAAGGAAAGTTTGCTTTATTTTGGAAGCTGACAACTGGGGCAGGGGGGGCGCTGATGCCTACCCCCGACCCCCGCCCGGACAATCAGGGGGCAAGAGCTTTTATAGACAGAGGGAGGGGGCCGCATGCAGAAACAATACAGTCAGCTCTGACAGTCATCTTGAAACTGGTCATCGGTGATCTGACCAGCATCATCTTGATCGTTTTAGGTACAGTTAGTCTTCAGTTCCAGGGTCAGTTTGTTCCCATATCTTTGAAGCCAATTCTCAGAATTGTGGCAGCCTATGTCATGGCTACAGCCTGGTCATCATGTAGTTAACTTCTTCTACCTGGTGGGAGTTTCAGTATCTATAAGACAGCTCACAGGATATGGCTCAGAATATTATCTACTGCCCTTAAGGAGGAACTAAAGGTCCCTGACTATGCTCAATGACTAAACTATTATTATTTGGTCTCTTTTGACTGTTTTCCTGTTTCTGCATTTTCTCACTTCTCTGATTAAACTTATTCTTTGGCTAAAGTTTTTCCACAGACAAAAGCAGGCTGAGGACATGGGGAGGGGGGGGGGTGGTAGGACCATAGGGTCCTGCTCCGTTTCAGGCAGACTGTAGAGGAATGCTCACTGAATTAGTGCGGGATGATGGGAGAAATTTTGAGAAGAGTGTTAATATTGGGGTTTCTAATCCTGAATGCAAAATTAGGATTCTCTGCATCCACTCAAATCTACATGGTAGAAAAAAGACTTGTATTTATTTATCATTCCAATCATGACAACTCACTACCAAATATCAGGGTTAATCCAATTCTTGGATTTGAGAACCCACTGAATAAATTCCGAGTCATCATCCATCAGGAGTATCCTCAGCTAAACTGTTAGATATTTTTTTCTTTCCAGATGATAAGTTTGCTGACCTTATATTAAAACAGTGCCTACCGTAAAGCATCATTTTTTGAGATTTTCATGTTAAGTTAGAAAACAATTCAGTAAAAAGACTAGCCTCTTTGCAAATTAAATCATGATGACCACCATGTATCCACAGAAACAAGAATATAACTGCAGTAAAGAAACACACTGTCAGACATGTTTCAACATAAGGAGATAAAGATGGGCTCAGAGAATGGAAGCTAGAAAAGGGAAGACCAAAGGACAATGAAGTTCAGCTTCTCTCTAGGCCAGGCCTAAGGGAAAGTCCATTGCTTCCAGGTATCCATTCTCATCCTATAGACAGAAATAGTTTTGAGGTAGGGAGGAATAATTCATCACATTGCCTACAATCGCGCTCAAGATCATGCAATTTCCTTCATTATTATTTGATGGCTTCCAGCCAAGTTCTTTACCTGTAATTGTTTCTGGAAGGACCTGCCCATGTCTGGTAAGTTTCTGGTGAGGCTCTGCAGCATCAACCATAATCTCCTCCTCTAACTTTAACATCTTTCCATAGAAATACACAAATCTAAAAGCAGCCGCACTCCACCTCATGTCCAAGTTGAGTCATCTGTTCTCAACATCAGTAGCCTAAGAGAAGAGTCATTCATCAAACAATTTTCTTGGCTGTCTACTATGTGTTAGGCATTGTGTCAAGTGCTTTGGATACTGGATACATCAGAGATTAAAAAAGAAATCGCTCCTCCCTCATGGAGATCAGTGAGAAAGAGAGACAAGGGGGGAAAAGGATTAATTAACTTTCATATTGTGGTAAGTGTCGAATCAAAAGCTGAATCCACTCCACACTCACTGGCCCTTCACTGTTCCTCAAACATACCAGGCATATGCCCACCTCAGGGCCTTTGCATTTATAGTTTCCCTGCCACTGTCTGGAATGATCTTCCCCCAGTTATCTGTATCATTCCCTTTCTTCCTTCACATCTTTATACAAATGTCTTCATATCAGGGAGGACTTTTCTTACCATACTACTTAAAATTGCAATTTTCACTCCTGAACTTTTCAACCCTATTCTCTGCTTTATTTTTCTGCAAAGCATCTACCACCTTCTAGCATACTATACAATTTGATTATTTTATTTCCTATACTAGAATGTAAACTACTTTTGATTAGAGATATTTGTCTGTCATATGAATTGATTTATCCCATGTCTAGAATAGCTGCTGGCACATAATCGATGCTCTTTCTAAGACAGATAAAGTGAGAGTAAAGAAGGAACGACTAGATTGGGGTGAGGATCAGAAGGCTTTGCTGAGAAAGTGATATAAAGAATAAAAAAGAGCTAGCTATGCAAAAAGAAGCGGTAGTGCTTTCAAGGCAAAGGCCCTGAGGCAGGGAGAGGTCAACAAGGTGAGGACCTGAAAAAAGGCCAATGTGAAAAAGTATAACGGGAGAGGGGCTGGTGGTCTGGGGCAGGGTCCTAGAAGTAAGCAAGGGACAGATGATGCAATACCTTGAAGGTCAGGATAAGGAAAATAGATGTGCAAAGAGAAGGATTGCAGGGAGAAAGGAAGGGAAGTAGACAAACCCTGACTGTACTATGAAAGCACAGATTGGAGGAGGCAAGAATGAAAGGATAGAGGGCCAGTTAGGAGACTGTTGAAAATTCCAGGCTCAAGATGAAGGTGACCTGGACAAGCACACACCAGTGGAGATGAGAGAACTAGAAGAATTTAAGAAATGTTTGGGAGATATAATTGACCACATTTGCTGATGGATTCTACCAAGGCATAAAGAAGAGTGTGGAATCGAGAATGACTCCTGGGTTTCTAACTTACGAATCAGATTTTAGCATCAGCATCTAGAGATTCCAGCAAGAATAAATTGCTCTGACTGTCCTGTAAAATGAAAGGGACATACACGAGATCAACCATTTGTTAAATGTATTGAACGTCTTCGAAGTCTACTGTCTAACTTCATTAAGTCTAAGTTAACTTGCGTTTCTATTTTAATCTAAAGATTTCATTGAGTTTAAGCTCACAGCCCATACATAGTGTAGTCTGTCAATGTCTTTTACTCTACTGAAAGGAAAGATTAAACGTTCAATATGTGTTCCTTGCTTCCTCTTTTATTTTGTATACACTCATTGCTTTACTGATGCTATTTCATTCTTCCTTCTCAGCAACCTGTTGTGTCTATATTATTATTACTTAAGAGAAAACCAAGGCTCTAATATTTGCCAAATATCACTGAGCTAGTAAGGGTTGGAATCAGGATTCAAATCCAGGCATGCTCATTCCCAAACTGCTTTTTCTTTATACTATGCTACTTCTGATGGTTTGAATTATTTGAAATTCAAAACAGCAATTCATCCCCACATTCCTGCCATTTTACCTTCAAATGCATTATTTCATTATTTTTACAGTACTTTTATTCACATTTAGATTAAGATTAAAATAGTTGTTGGGTTTTCCTGGGGGAATGCCACCTGGACTAGGTGGAAAAGCAGCAGAAAGCTAAGGATAAACCTACCCTGAGATTAAAGATTGACTCTGAGTCTGACGATCCTTTTATAAAAAAATCTAGAACAGACTGTGGCTTATTTATTAATCAAATCACATAGGATAGTACCATCTTATTAAAGAATTTTCTCCCATGATCTGATTATAAAAGAGGATCTCTCTATTGTCATTTAAATAGGGCACTTTAATTAGGAGCAAATGATATTTTATCACCTTATTTTCATCTCTAATGTCTAAATGTCTATAAAAAGATATCTGATTGGAATATAATAGCTCTTAGCCGCGGGAGCATTCGCTGTTTATAGGGTTATTATAGCTTACACATACGAAATAAAGGAGAAAAGAGTTCCTTTCTTCATTTGACTTGGGCTATAGTGTCATCTGATTCCATCCCTTTAGATTTAAATGAAAATGTTCAAATTCAGAAACACATGGTGTAATAACAATGTCTGTCATTAACATAATGCATATCTTAATTCTTTACCTAAATTCTATAAATGTTTAGTCTGACCAAAATGAAGCAAAATTAATAGAAAACTGTGTCTTGAGCTGTCTCCAAATTTGAAAGTTCCATCAATCAGTTAACATTTCACTTTCTTTTTACATGCTTGTATTATGAATGGTATAGAGAACCTTAATACCCATATTTATTAATTTTTAAAATGCATATTAATATTAAAACAAAAACACCTGGAACCCTGGATACTGATCATAATATGCATTATTCATTGAACATAAAAGATTATATGTGAAATAATTTATGCTTGTGTTGTCTTAAATGACACCTGAACTAACATCCTTTTCACAAGTGCAGGCTGGGGGGAGGGCAGGAAAGATTACTTTATTATCATTATTTTTTAAATGACAAGTAGTACTTAAATTACCAAAATAAAATAAGAAATACAAGCATATAATATTGTTTGGGGGCATCATAAATGTATCTTAATTATAACATAATAACTAAGAAAACATAGCAATGGGCTTCTAGTAGTTTAAAATTATATTGCTATTCTAATTCATCTGATTCTTCTAAATAAAATTTAAATATGTGAGAAAATTGCTTCACGTTCCTAAAAGACATGCAAGTATATATTATTCCACAAGGTGGTGCAAGCATGCCATGCGTTGTTCTTTTGTTCTGGCTCAAAACGTGCTTTACTTTTTAATCCTCTTTATTCCGTGATCATGGTGTTTTCTGTTATAAAGAGTTCACACTTCAAAGTGCCATCTTTTTCTTAGGCAGTGCTTGCTGGTACACAAGCTATTCATGTTACATGCAAAAGGACAATGGAATCAGAGCAATTTTAAGCAAATAAAATTGCAAACCTATTCAATAACCTCTTCTGAGAGACTACGGTTATCGCTTTGACTTTATTGTTCTGGACTCTCTCTGAATCCCAGTGCAGCAAATGGTTTGCATTTGCAGTTTTAAAACATATTCTACCAAAGGTATTTAGAATATTCTCCTTCACTTGTGTCTCAGGTTAATATCGATTATGTTTCCTAATAACTACAAACCACAGGTCCTCAGAGGCATTGTGATTTGAAGTGACCAGAAGAAAGCTACTTTTCTCTACTGTCAAAAAACCCATGTTTGTCCCAGCTAAGGGGGATAAAGTGCCTAACATCCCTCTTTTAGAGAGTGATTCTTTTTTTTTTTTTTTTTTTTTTTTTTGCGGTACGTGGGTCTCTCACTGTTGTGGCCTCTCCCGTTGCGGAGCACAGGCTCCGGACGCGCAGGCTCAGCGCCCATGGCTCACGGCCCCAGCCTCTCCGCGGCATGTGGGATCCTCCCAGACCGGGGCACGAACCCGTGTCCCCTGCATCGGCAGGCAGACGATTCTCAACCACTGAGCCACCAGGGAAGCCCCAAGAGTGATTCTTTTAGGTAAAATATTACCTTCTGTACTCGCTCTTCTTTAAAAACACAAACCCTTCTGTTAGGGTAACACTAAATCTCTAGCATCCCCCACTTACCAGCTGTGTGACGCTAGGTGAATTACTTAAACTCTCTGTGTTTCAATTTTCCCTTATGAGAAACAGAGGAAATAGTAGAAGCTATCTCATATAGTTGTTCTGAAAATGCATGTATGAATAATGCACATAAAACACCTTGCTCAGGACCTGGCATACAGCAAGGACCCAACAAACAGTAGCTATTGTGATCATGGCATTTTTCTTAAGAGATCTTTTGTTCAGTGACTGCAATAGGGCAATGGAAGATGAGAGAGAGGCAGTAGAAGACTGAAAAGTAAATTGTGTGTGGCAGTTTTGTTCAGTAGTGACCTGTGTGCTATGATGTTCCTACATTGCCATGACTTCCGAAAATCTCAGTGAAGCCCCTCTTAAACTCCCATTTTGAGGTCGGTTAAGTTTCCTCTCTTCAGATCTTACCTGCACCTACTCGGTAAGAAGCCTGAACTCATCTAGAAGAACCCTGTCTTTCTATTCTTTCTATGACCCCTCTCCCCAATCTAAAATTCAACCAACAGCCTCAAAGGTCTCTGAATTCTGCAGGCACTCCGTAAATGCCTGGCAGCTCAGGCCTTTCTATTCAACATGCACCAATAGCTAAGAAGGCTTTTGTCTCCCAGTCTCTGCATATATCCAAACCAGTATATAACGTCAATCCTAGCAGATAGTCTGTATGCTCACATCTCAGTATTAGTTCTGTCTCACTGGGTGCTAGCTGTTAACTTTACCAAATAGGGGCCATTGATTAGCCTTATTAAGAAGCCAGCTGTATCCTCCAGAGCTACAATAACTTGGAAACTTGGATTTACTATATTGTTACTCTTTTAAATAGGGGCAATATGTTACAGTACCGAGGAAGGGGGATTTCATTTTCATGTCTTTATAAGATACTTCATATAAGTAAGCGAAACAAATAAGCAAAAGAAATAAACCTATGTTAGACTCAGCCTCCTGATTTTTAAGCAAGAAAATAAATTCATAATGTTATTTCTTGCATGATAATTTTAAAAACATGTAAGAACAATGGTAGAAGAAATTTAACTGCTGACGTTACATAATTAAAGTGGTGACACTACTGTAATCTGAGATGAAACCTGCCCAGTGAGACTGACCATTACACGTGCTATTTCAGGGCTCTGGATGGGGAACTGGTGCAAGTCTTGCCAACGTAAGTGGTAAAACACTCTAGACCTGCACACAGTTCTCAAAGTATGATCCATGGACCTTTGGAGTCCCCAAGACCGTTTAGGGGTTCACAAGATGAAAGTTATTTTCATAATATAAAGACATCGTTTGCCCTTTTCATTCTCACCTTGTCACAAATGTACTGTGGAATTTTCTAGAAACTATATCATATGAGTAATGGCATCACTGTGACAGTTAACGACTGTGCTTGTGGATTCTCACATTTTAAAAAGTTTTCAGGGCTTCCTTGGTGGCGCAGTGGTTGAGAGTCCGCCTGCCGATGCAGGGGACGCGGGTTCGTGCCCCGGTCCGGGAGGATCCCACATGCCGCGGAGCGGCTGGGCCCGTGAGCCATGGCTGCTGGGCCTGCGCGTCCGGAGCCTGTGCTCCGCAACGGGAGAGGCCACAACAGTGAGAGGCCCGCGTACCACAAAAAATAAATAAATAAATAAATAAAATAAAGCATTTAGCACAGTGCCCAATTCATAATAACTGGTTAATAAATAGCAACAACTACCATTATTATTTTTAAAAAAGGAAAAAAAAAGCATGGTATCACATTGGTTTTCTCAATTTTTATTTCTTTGATTACTAATGAGGTCAAACGTTTCTTCATATTTTTATTAGCCATCTGAATATCTCTTCTTGTGAACTGTCTGAACATGACTTCACGCCATGTTACTCTTAACACAACATGTAAAGACGTTTTTATAAGCAGAGCATTCTGGTGTAGTAAAGAAAAGGGTGTTTTCAATTAGCCAAATATAAACTATGAAGATGAATACCGTTTATGTAACCCAAATTTTAGACAAAAGCTTTATCTCCAAATTTGGAAACAAAGTAAAAAAAAAAAAAAAATTTAAACACTTTATGCTGATCATTCTCCATGTGCCCCCAGATCTATTCTCTGTCCATCTCAGCCCTGCTCCGTGCCCTGGGAGGCTGACCTCTACAAAACGCATCACCTACTCTCCCTGGCTCTCATGCTCCTGATTGGGTCTGGCCAAGAATGTTACCAACAGGAGGTCATAGTGCAGGAAGAGAGAGGTTAAAGTATTCAGTCCTGTCACCTCTTTCCTGCTTTCACTCAGTTCTGGTGTGGCTACTTAGACCACAGCTTCTGTTAGCACCTCCTCTTGCTGGTTCCAGCTCTCAGCTGGGCTCAGTAACTCTTGTTTCTGCCCCTGACCCCTTGGCCTGCACAGGTAATGGCTTCCTCTTCTTGTTAGTCCAAAGGTGCCTCAACCACACTTGGGTCTTTTAAATCTGGCTGCACTTCTCTAAAGAGTAACTGCATTAAAACATTTCTTAAACAGCACCACTGAATGTGTTTGGTTTTTGCTGGAACTCTGAAAGATACACTAATTAAATTCACTATTCAATTTATATTTAGGACTGTCTCTGATATTTCATTTATCAGAAACATCTTATTCGGTGTTAGCTGAGTATTTACTTTGAATTTGGCCCGGTGGTAGGGTCTGAAGTCACATAATTCACATAAACGTGCCCTTCCTAATTTGGGCACGTTTTTTGTTTAAAAGTTAAAACCGTTAACATTCTCCAATTTCCACAGCATCAAATGAGATGACATTTAAACTCTCCATAACCTACCTCTTTCTTACCTATCTGATCTGAATCTCCAGCTCCTTAATCGTGCCTGTCTACCTCATAGAACCCGTCTCTGTCTACTGAATATGTCAAATTTCTTCCCCACCTTCAAAGCATGTTCATGAAGTTCTTTTTTTCAGTTGCTAGGACAATTTCACATTTTTTTCTCCCTAAACTGACCTAATGTTTAAAATACTATTCTTTTCCTACCTTCTCTTTCAAGTTTTAAACATGCAATGGTGGTTTTTCTCTTATATTTTTCATCTCTAGCTTTAATCTGGCCTTAATCAAGTGCAGTAACATGTTTCATGCTTATATCTTGGGTGTCTTTAAAGTTAGAGAATGAGTTTTTTTTTATATGCTTTACCAAATTTGGTATGATATTGAGCATATAATAGTTGTTCACAAAGACCTTTTTAGCTATTGTGAGAAAGGAGTTAGTCAATATATAAAATAATAGAATAGGAATAGAAAATGTAAATTATAAGAATAAATCAGTATTCAGCAGAGAATTTAAGGGAGTAAATTCTGACTTAGTGTAGTATAACATCAAGTATATGATTTAATTTTCAAGATACATGAGCTGATAATTTAAAATAATTGATAAAAGGGAAATTCTCCAGTCCCCAAATACAGTTAGAATCACACAGGTTATGGATGTGGTTATTCATATGGAAACTGACTAACATAATCTGGAGGCTATTTTAATAGAATTATGATTTTGAGACTTAAGTGAGACCCTTCATGAAACTGCAGTAGCTAACATATCACAAGAAACCTAGGCCTAAGATTTTTCCTTCAAATTCCAGAGCACACATCTGTGTGTGTTGAGAATATGGAGGTTACAAGAGTCACACAGTCACCACTGAATCCTGACTCAGGTCAGATTCCAGAAGATGCTACAACCAGAGGCCTCTGCAGCTGCCTCCTAACAATTTCCTAAGTAGCTCCCACAGCTGCATAGTAAAATGTTGGAGGGTTCAGGGGAAGCACAGCTGTGCTCCCAGACACAGCTGTGCACCAGAAAAATTACTGGGTGGGGCTATACTTAGCAAATGCCACCCATTGTTATAGACCCCAACTAATGGGACCTGGTAACTGTGGTTTGCACGAGCACAAATATACCTTTGAGGTTAGTAGCAAAGGGCGTAAACCCACAAAGTTGTATTATGAGCTACTGTTTTGTTCAGCTTCAGAATAGAGAATTAAGTGCATTTTCTCTTTCCCAAACAATACCACACACACACACACACACACACATACACATGCTCTATTTTGTTTTGTTTCTTTGTGGAGTTAATCTCACTGGATTATCACTTGAAATGACACTAGTTTGAGTCTGCATTGACCCTGAAGGAAGCTTTACACATTGATCAGTTATATCAAAAAAAAGGGGGGGTAGGAAGAAAGCTTAATCCTTCAATGTATGTAGCCAAGAAAGCACAATCTAAAATTGTGCAGATAATAACCACTAACTCGGCCTTTAAGTAACAGCTAACTTTTCTGGAGAACTCTTGAATCAACACTGATTCAGCAAAATATTTATTGTGTGTCTACAATGTACAAGGCACTCAGAAACAAGTCTTAGATTTTTTTTTTTCCCATTGATGAAAAGAAAGAGCACTAAAAAGAAGACTGGTAAAAATACTTCTCTTACATTAGTGAATTTAAAAGCTCAATCTGTGAACTTTATGAAAAGATACCTTCCAGATTAATTTTTACATGTTTTAGCTATTTAGGCTTTCAGTTAACAAACTTGCAGTTCATATCTGTGCTGCTACTAGTGCCAAAAAAAAAAAATCATATATGGTATACCTGAAGTTTCGGAAAGTTTAAAAGAAATACTTACAGATTTAATTTATTCTGGAGCCTGCACTTTTAAAAGCAGTAAAACAACTAGTGTTTCCTTCATGAAAGAATCCCAAACATGTGACGAATGTTAATTATTTTTTTCAAAATCTATTTGATGTGACAACTTTAATCACTAATTAATACGTGTGTAAAATATATATAAGTCAAAGGATATAAATGTTGAAAAAGTAAATGGAATACTGGATTAATAAGATTTAATAATAAAAGCAAAATAACATTTACCTTTTTTCTATCTGGTAACTATTCTCCATCATTTCCTAAAATGCTATTTGGCATTCACCTTGCCTAAAATTAGTGTCATGACAATTATTGGATTTATCATGCTGATCTGTGTACCGATGCCTCATTTGGTCTTTATGCAAGGTGCATGAATAGTGCTAGGTAGGAAGCTGGCTATGTGAGACTGCAGAAGAGGTCTATGTCAGGATTAACCTATCAGTAGCTGTGCAAAAAATTATGCAGAGGGTCTTGCAGATCAAAGCAATTTTTTAAAAAGATTGATAGTAACTAGTAAAAACTCCGGTTATACACCCAAAGACAGCATTCATTTGGCAATGCCTACATTTTATATATCTCAATTGACATTAGCATTTTTTCTCTATTCTGTACCCACTTTAGGTAGTGCTGTCATTATGAGTTCATCAGCCATTACATTAACAAAAATATTCTTTCCTGCTTTTTCCTGGCATAGGCTTCTTCCTCCTCCCTTCCCACATATGCACTCTTCCAGTAACTAATCTCTACAACCCTGGCAGTAAGAATCTGAAATGTTTAGTGGGAGATTTAAAAGAAAGATGGGAGCATAAGTGCCAGTGTTTTAGCTCTAAAGTACATAATTAAAATCATATATCACTCTCTCCCACAAAAGTCTTTACTCATTAAATTTATTTTAAACATATCTGTTCTAGAAATAACCATGTTGCCATGCATCAGAATGTAGATGAGATTTGAAGAGCAGACTCATATAACTTTAGCAACAACTTGAACTGCACACTGCTCTATGAATGAGAGCATTACAGGGATGACTGTTTTGACACAATTGAAATAAAAAACTTTGAACTTTTGCCCCTCTCTCAAACTGATGATCATGCAAGAGGAGATTATGATGGTCAGAAAGAAAAACAGATGTCTGTAACTAGATCTTGATTTCAATGGAAGGCCACAAGAACATTTAAAACCAACATCGGGATTGATATATATACACTAACATGTATAAAATGGCTAACTAATAAGAACCTGCTGTATAAAAAATAATAATAAAATTCAAAAAAATAAATAAATAAAACCAACACTCATCACCTGGAGAACAGTGACTTAGTGAAATAATTAAATCCAGTGAAGAGGGAACATATGTATATGTATAACTGATTCACTTTGTTATAAAGCAGAAACTAACACACCATTTTAAAGCAATTATACCCCAATAAAGATGTTAAAAAAAAAAAAAAATCCAGTGAAGAATCCATGTTTGGCTTCCAGTGCAGTATTAGGTGCTCTCCTGTAATGACTACAGGATGCTCCGGGTGTGCGCAGAGTGGAAACCTAAGGCTTTAGTTCAGTGAATTTCTATAATAAACACAAATAGTAACATAACTTGCTGAAAGAAGAAAGGGAATAGAAAAGACATAAAATGACCATTAGCAAATGAGGCAAGTAAAGAAAGCATCAACTGACATAATGGCCTAGAAGAGAGAAGGCTTGAAATTTTTAATTAACCTTTTCACTTAGATGGAGATTTAGAGCACACATTCTTTATGTCTTTTAATGCTCTTTTGCTTCATCAATGGAAAAAGACACTTGCCCTAATATATATATTATATATAGCTTATATATATAATATATATAAAATAGTGTATATGTATATGCACACATCTATATGCATATATACTACCTATATGTATGTATGTATATATTAGATAGATAACTTAGTATGTATGTATATATACTTTGCTAAAAGAAAACCTTCCCTATTGGTTATGACTGTTAAGTACTTAGAATGTATTACCGTAAGGGGTGGTCAAAATTTATTTTTAGTATTCTTTTTTTAGTTTCTTATCTGACTGAATATATTGAGATCCAAAGAGAGGGATGAAATGGTTAAACTTCAGTGTTTTCGGTTAAATTATTAGGGGTATAATGATGTTCTGAATCATAAGATCCTGAAGGTACATGTTACCATGAGCCCCCAGTCAAGACAGGAAAGCAGTTACATATTGGGCCAGAAGACAATTTAATCCACATGACGTGGTCACTTAATGAGTTACTTTCCACACTTTATAAAAAAGAACCAGAATAGACTCAAGTAATTGCATTAATGTGCTGGGACATTTTGGGGCCAAAATCAACATACACAAATGTCCCGCTGCATTAAAAAAAATAATAATAACTCTTTAAATGGTTAAGGGTAGCTTATAGGTCTGAAAGTTTCCAACCAATTCTTTGTGTCTTTCACCCTAATTCATCACTAGTTTGCCAACCACTATTAAAACACTTTCACATCTAAACGTAAAGGCCCATATCCTGACATTGATCCAAGTGCAGAACTCCCATTGAAGTCGATGAGAACGTTGCATAGAAATCAATGACAGGATATGCACCTCAAGGCTGGACCATCTCTCCCCTGGAACCTTTTTTTTCATTGACACTCGGAAATTTGAGAGTATTACAAGAAACAAGACACGTAAAGCAGAGCATTTGCGGATGGGCTCCAAGGTTCTCTGTTCCTTCCCTCGCAGAGTTTATTGTGGGCCAGATGCCAATTGTATTTTTAAAAAGGGGGGACTGTAAAAGTGTCAACTTCAGCGGCAGTGATGTGCTTAACCAGAATTTCATCTCTCACTATGCAGGTGAGCAGGCCTTGTTTTAATCACAGCCTCTGTTTTGGCAAAGACACTACCTTACAAACTAAATGAGTTCTTTTCCAGCTCTGATGTCTGAATTGGCAATCATAAAATTTTTTACAAAGTATACTTCCTATTCAAAACTTGAATAATATTGAACATTTTATAGTCTAATTTCCAATAACAAACTATATGAATTATTCTGCCGTGCCATAAACACTAGAAATAATCCTTCAGATTTAAATTGAGTCTTTCTTCCAGTAAAAATGCAAAGCATTTCAGGCATATTGAAGGTTATTCTTTCATTTTTTCAGTCTTGAACACGGTTTTCAAAGATCTTCAAGAAAATGCAAACATCTTAAAATAAACTCAAAAGTCATTCCTTCCTTACCACCACTATAATATCCTCATTCTCTTTACCTACAAATATGAAGGGAATAGAAAATTACAATATATGTTTGGTCTAGTTCAAGTTTTAAACAAGCCAGGAAGTAGTTTTCTAAAAGGACAGCTTTGATTTATGTTGTTGCTCATAATATTAACTCATATTTAAAGTGAACAAGCCAACTACTCACCTTGGCCTTGATTCCCCTCTAGGTTAAAAATTGGATAGATTGTCTGGAATCAGTGGTTCTCAAATTTTAGCTTCCTTTAGAATCAACTGGACCCCACCCCAGCAGTTTCTGATTCAGTAGGTCTTGGGACAGATGGATAATTTGCATTTCTAACAATTCCCCTGAGGATACAGATTCTGCTGGTCTAAAACTACAATTTTAGCCTTTAGTAGGTGTAAGAATCAGCTGGGAAGCTTGTTAAAATTGCACTGCCCATCTCCCTTCACCCCTAATTTAGACTGAACCCCTAATTTAGACTGAACTGGTATGGAGGCGGGGAGTCTGGGTATTCTCTCCGTAAGGGGCAGCCACAGCTAATTCGGATGTGGTTGATCTCAGAATACTCAGAAAAAAACTACCCTCTAAGTCCCTTCAAGCTGCGACCAAGTATGGCATTTTTTGTAAGTCAAATTAGGAAGGCTAAAACAAATAGCCTAGGGACAGAAAACAAACACCAGAGACAAAGACATCACAGAGGTGATGCCATAAGAGGCTCTACACAGGTAATCTTTCAGATTCTTTATTTAGTGGCAAAAACCAATGACGAGACCATCTTCCATTCTAAGCTTATCCTTTGTAGCATTTTATGCATTTGTAGTTATATAACTGCCTATTTATAAGAAGGTATATAATGTCTATCTTGTCAATGGCAATAAGATGACCAGGTTCCATCATTTTTTAAATTTGCCATTATATCTATTAGGTCTGACATATGGTGATACATTTTGGTTGGGACTACTTTCTTTGGTATGGGAACAGTAAACACCTTTCTTGCTACTATATGGAGAAATCCTATAGACAGAAAGAGAACTCAGCAGGATTTATAAAATTACTTTTGAGTAAGCTGAGTATCTACTTAGCAAGGTATAATGCAACTATATACTTCATTAACAATATTCCATACACGTTAGGATTATAGGATCAAATGCTCCTAATTATTATCTATTACATTGAAAAAAGTTAGTCCACATGAAAAACAGAAATCCTTTGCCTCACTGAGAGCTCTTGTTTGAGGAACTAGAGAACTGTTCAATACCCCTGGCCACCTTAGTTCTTCATAAGAGCACCATTTGTCAGGATCATTGTTTTTCACTTAATGGTGAAATAAAGGGTTCCTTCCAAATTCAGGGCACTCATTCTTCTGGTAAGTCACTGAACACTGAGAAAATAACAAAATTTTCTGTAATTCAGCTCTTTATTTGCAAAGGGGAAATGTTGTTGGATTAGGTGATTTCTAGGGAAGGCCTCTTCCAGTTCCAAATTTTTTATGGTTTATGAGTTAGAACTACAAAGTGGACCCAAATGTCTATCACGTCAAAAATTCCATAATGATACATGGTTTATATTTAGTGTTAAATTTCTTTTTTTTTTTAGGCTGGCAAAGCAATAACTCAGACCCTTATTTATTTGTTCAAGTCAGATGTGAGCAACTACATAGATTTGATTCCTGATTTTGAAATTCAGTCTACACAGCAGAATATGAGAAAACAACATATATTTAGTGTTAAATTGATATTATAAATTATTTCATTCTCACTCAGCCTTCTAAATTCTTTCATATTTCTTTTTATCTGAAATTAAATTATTTCTCTATGGGTAGATCTCCTGTTAAGTGTTCTTACCACAATACAAACAAATGATAATAAAAAATAATGTTTCTCTTTGAAATTCAAAAAAAAAAAGTGGTCCTCTTTTTCAACCACTTATTAGCATTCTTCACATTATGGTTACCTAGTAATTAGGTTTTTTTTTTAATTAACCAGAATAACTGGGTATAGGAAATTAATTTCTCTGATTTTTTGTATATTTTTCATATACTACATAAGTCCCTGTGAGTGCTATAATTGTAACCCTTTATAATTGGCAGACATTAATTACTGAAATTGTACTAGAATTTCCATATAATTTTATACCAGAGCCACATGAATACTGAATACATTCATCATGTTTAGAATACCAATGGGAGAAATTAATCTCCAATTATTAAGGTATGCAAGAACTTGTATGAATATGATAAGGATGAGATATGCATATTCCTGCGTCCTATGTCACAAGTAATGTGTCTGCGTATGTTCAAGTGTATTAAATCTAGAGCAGTGGTTCTCCACTCACTAAAATTAATCCAATCCTCTCTTGCTAGAGGGTTCAGACGAGTAGAAGGTGAGAAACAAACCATGAAACAGCTCCCAAGAGTGGAGGGTACAGAGTAAGAGGTGATCACAGCTGTCCTCAAGAAACTCACCTTACAGATATCCCAACTTTTGCAGTTCTCCCAAACAGCCAAGCTTATTACCTCAGAGGCATTTTCAACTCCCTACTCCATGGCACACAAGCTATAGATTCAACCTCCATAATCTCTTTTTAGATCAGGATTTCTTACCTTGAGGTCCATGAATTGCCTCACAATGTCTGTAAACCTACTGGAATTACATGCAAAACTGCACACCCATGTATGGACACCCTTTCTGAGTGACGGGTCTACAGCTTTTATCAGATTCTCAAAGAGGGCTGTCACGCAAAACATTCAAGGGCCACTGGGCTAAACTGTTTCATCCTTTTTCAATTCCACTGCCACCAAGCAAAGCCAGGTCCAGGGCTCCCTCTTCTGAATATCAGGGTTCCTCCCATCCAGTCTCCTGGCTCGTTTCTTGTCATCTTACACATGGTGCTTTCAAAGTCATCTTCCTGAAGCGTATGATCAGTCATGATCAGTAAGCTCCTGATTACTCCTGTTCACTAATTTTCAGGGCTCCCCGCTGCCCACTGAATAATGTCTGAATTCCTGGGTGCAGACACCATGTCTTATTCATCTCTGTAACTTCCGTATCTAGCTAGCCCAAGAGATTCATGTTTTCAAGTTCTCCTGAAGTCAGAAACCTTCTGTGTCCCAGCCCCTACCTCTCTACTGTGTTATATCTGCCCCCATTTCCTTTCATGAAGTCTATGCTACAACCAATTCAATCATCTGACCTCCTGTCAGTTCTCTGAACATAATCCACGTTTTCTCTCTCTCCCTGCATCTTTTAATCATGTTGGGTATTTTTTTCCCTTTGATTGGGGTGCTTTCCTGACCTCTCCACACCCAGATCACTTCTATCTGATGAAATCTCATGCATTCTTCAGTGCTTAAAAAAATGCTTCTCCATGAAGCCTTCCAAGCTCTGTCTCCTTGTGAGAAATTATCGCTTTCCTCTCTAACCCCTTTGAGCATTTCTTAGGACTTTACTTTTATTAAGCACACAGAACTCAAATTTTAATATTGAATAAATCATTTATATAGTTTATATATTACAAGACACTGTATACTCCTTAAAGGCAAGGCTGTATTTTTTTTCTCTTTCCCACAATACCTAGCATTGACTCACACACCATAATATGTATTTCAAGAATATTTGCTGAAGAAATAAATGAAAGAATAAATAAACACAAAGTCATTGATTTTTCAGATGCTTCAGATGTTGATGAGAGGTCAGCACTGGTTTTACTGATGAAGAACATGAGGTTCAGAGAGGCAGAGAGAGCAGCACAGGATCACACAGCAGTCACATAGTGACTGGCCAGTTTGGGCCGGTGCTCAGATCAGATATTTGAATTTGATCTAAGTCTCTGCCCACCACACAAGGATGCCCCTTTTCCGGACAAGAAAATGCACTTAGATATTTTATTTTTAAGCAACTACAATCCTGTAGATTTTATAATTCTAATTACTGGCTTTACCATTTATTACTTGTGTGACAGTATTTTACTTAGTTTTCTCATCTATAAATTGAGGGTCTAAATTTCACGCTCTCTGTGCTTCCTTCCAGCTGTGAAGTTTGAACTGCTTCTGTCACCTCACCCTTCTTTCTCCAGCAAAGAAGGTAACTTACCAGGTTTTCCCAAGTTTCAAGGTGCTCCACCTTCCATTCTGTGTTCTAAGAGACATCTGGTTATCAGTAGATGGTAATGACAAATACAATGCATGGGACTAAAGAATTCATATGCAAAAATTAGGCTCGATAAAGGTAAGAGCTTAAAGAAGTTGTTTTTTTTTTTTTTTTTTTGCTGTACGCGGGCCTCTCACTGTTGTGGCTTCTCCCCCGTTGCGGAGCACAGGCTCCGGACGCCGCAGGCTCAGCTGCCATGGCTCACGGGCCCAGCCGCTCCGCGGCATGTGGGATCTTCCCGGACCGGGACACGAACCCGTGTCCCCTGCATCGGCAGGTGGACTCTCAACCACTGCGCCACCAGGGAAGCCCAGAAGTTGTTTTTTTTTTTTAATAAAAGATCCTTTAAGATATTTAAAAATTCAAATAACTAGGTAAAAGAAAGGATAGTTCCACAGATCTGATACTTAACCTATAAGGTTCTACTATGCGAAGCTCCCATATGTTTCTTCATTCTGACAAATACGAATAGCAAAATAAGGTTTAAATCTGAATGGCTCTGAGTGCTGCCCCAACAATCAAAAGTGAAACTTTTTCTTTCATTCTTAATATTCCAAATATTTTCACTTTGTTTCCCACACACGGCATTGTTGTTTCTTCCAATTTATATATTCTACCCTAAAAGGCATTCTCATCCCTCTCAATTCCAACACAAAGTCTTGGGCAAAATCTGGCATTACCACCAAGTTCTGTAATTCCCTATCCTGTCTTTCTTCTAGTAAATCTTATGTGAAAGACTTTAACAGTGCCTGCATTTGTTCCTTGATAATATGAATGTTTGTCATACATATAGGCTTCAAAAGAACATGCTTTGTCTTCTTTAAGTGCAACATACACTGGAGGGAACAGTATAATCCGTGTTCCAAAAAGAGGGTCTCAGAATCCGATGAGGAGAAGTTACTAGATGAGATAAGCATTATAGAGAAACAAATTGGCCCACTTCTTAGTCAAGAGACCAAGTGAATCCCTTTAAGGCCTCTAGATTTAGCAGAGGGCACAAAATCTCATGCTTTCTAAATTTGCTTCACAAATTTATTACTTTCTCTCAGGATACGTTGATTTTCAGTTGACTTGATACCAGAGACTTTAACTCAAATCTAACGTATTGTATTTTTCTGTCATATAGAAACCTGAGCAAAACATTAACAGGGGATAGTAAGGGAAATTAATCTTCAGAGTCATTTTAAAATAAACGGCCTTATAACTCAAAATGCTACCCCATTCATAGTAGCTATTTTGCTATTATATTCTCCCAGAGGAGCAAATAATAATGAAGATAACGTGACAATTTATTACGATAACATGGTGCCTATGCACACACAGGTAGCTTAGGGTATTACATATGGGTATTTGGATATTCTTCACCCTCTTTAAAGTACATATATATGCATATATGTATATGTATGTTATATATGATTTATAAATTTGCATAAACACACATACTCCATTGCGTGAACAGAAGAGGATAACTATGTTTCAAACTGTGATAAGCCCTATGCCAACCAATGGTGTTCAATTCTTGTTAAGCCCTGTAACACAGGTTAACTCATTGTTACTTTCTTACAGTTGTTGCTACATAGTTGCAGTACTGCCACTCAATTCTGATTTGTACTAGAAATTGTACTAGAAGTTGAGATATTGGGGCCAGGTGACCTTGTGCATTAAAGGTAGTTGTGGCAATGATATACAGTAACTCCTGGAGTTGTGGGGTGATGATGTTGAGGTACAAGAAACTTAGTAAGTCCCACGTAGGCTATAGAAGACCTCGTAGGACCTCACCCCAGACAGGTGAAATGCCCTGCCCACAACCCAAGCACCCTCCCTGAGGACACGACGGACACTTGAGATTCCCACTCTCTGAACTTCCCCAACCTTATGTCCTCTGCATTCCTTCAGCTTTGCACTGTACAAATAACGTATAGAAAGCTATGTGCTGACACACCCACTTTTGTCAAGCCTCTGCAGGGCTAATTCACTACTAGTTTTAATTAAGAACACATTGCTAAAAAAGAAAAAAAAAAAGAACCAAAATATCATCAGTTCAATAAGTCAGCAAGGATTATGCATTTTACAGCTCTAAGATACTTCTAACATTTGAGGTATAATTTATATTATATAAAAATGGGCAGTTTAGTTTAATTCTATTAAGTTTTCAGCTGGGTCCATCATATATATATATATATATTTTTTTCTCCTTCTACAAGGAAATATGATTCTCCCCTTAAGACTAAAGCAAGTTAGGCAGCGAGTATGACAAAATGGTTCAAATCATCCAAATTACAGCTTTTAATGAATGCAATGTTTATGTAAACTCTGAGAAACACAGCTGAAAGGAAACTGTAGGGAGATGTGAGGAACCCAGAGAAGACGGTGCCACATCAGCTGACTTGAAGCAGTTAAAGGGCCTTCATTGCAAACAGAATTCAAAGACAGGAGCCTTGGCCTTGGGTTGGTTATAGACCTGAACCTTGAGAGACAGTTGGAACTGGGAGGTAAGTTAAAAGGTAAAGGAGAAAGTCCAAGCAAAGGTTTGAAGACAAAAAACAACCATACTGCACAGAAAATCCCAGAATGTCCAGGCTAAGGAGTTTGGATTTTAATCAATCGTAAATGCGGAGCTATTGAATGTTTCTCAGCAGAAGGGGGGATATATTCCGTTATAAAGGAATCTTAGAAAACATATAGAATGAATTAGCAGGGAGAAGGTTAAAGACCAGGAGGCTGCTACATTTATCCAAGTGTAAGGAAACAAGAACCGAACCTGAACCATGGCAGCAGGAAGCGATACACGTTGATGAATGAAAGAACAAAGAATGTGAGTCAGTGTTCATGAGTGCACTCCAGGAGGGCTGTAAACTTAATCTGTACCTCCCATAAAGGAACTATAAATTGGAAATTCTAGGGGATTTTGGACTGAGTGTATTTGATATGAAATTTTGACTTCAGTTAATAAACATGTCTCAAAGAGAGAAATACCTACGAGATTTTATGTTATAACAAATTCTATTACAATTTCATATTGGACCCACATAATATCACAAGAATTACACTGAGATGGGACTGGGCTAAGCTCTCTGTACCTCCTTACATACAAAATGCAAAAGCTGTACAAAATAATCACTGTATCAGTTAAGGATTGTGTTCAGTGGCTAACAACCAAGATACAACCAAAAGAGAAGTTAATTTTGTCTCATGAAAAAGAAGTCTGGTGCAGGTATTACAGTTTTACAATATTCCTGGTGTCCCACAGTCCTTATTCTTCTGTTTCATCATCCTTGTTGTGTACCTTGAATCTTCATGGATGTA
This sequence comes from Leucopleurus acutus, assembly GCF_964270905.1. Lineage (NCBI taxonomy): Eukaryota > Metazoa > Chordata > Mammalia > Artiodactyla > Delphinidae > Leucopleurus > Leucopleurus acutus. The sequence goes on from NC_139149.1 coordinate 94,693,010, forward strand.
AAATAACGACTGACATTCTGGCCAGCTTATCTGTGTTCCAGGTGGAAGGAAGGCACCGCCCTCTTCCCAATGACTTCCTACTTAAGATTCATTGGTTGCGCCTGTCTGCAAGGGAAGGGTGGACAGTATATTCTTTCACCTGGGTATATCGCCACCATGACTGAAACTGGGTTCTGTTAGTAAGGCAGAACAGGGGGTATTGGGTGGGTCACTAGCAGTCCCTCCCACAGTCACAGAAATTCCTCCCAGCTCTAGAATTTTGTGATTACAACTCCACACAGAACTCATGCACAAAGAAATAGCTACTAATTTTTTTCTAGTGTCTTCTTTGAAACATTAGCCTTCTTTTTTCCTACTGAATTATGGAAAATAAGTCTGTTGTACTCTAAACATTAAGCCGAAAGAAACTCCACATTCTACCTCCTAACGTGGGATTTTTTTTTTTTTTTTTTTCACTTATGGGCAAGCCACTCTGCCCACAGATAAAAGACTGCTGCTTTTCTAAACTGTGCTGGACACTGATACATTATGATACAATGCAAATGTACTGTGAAAGCTGTCAGGGAATATCCATTATTTGCACGTGGCAAATTTGGAACTAACTATATAGTTTTTCAGCATCAAAAGCCGAGATTTTTGAGTTAAAGTCATCTATTTAGGAACTTCAGGTTCCTGTCAACTTGCATATCTCTAAGGTCTCTTGTCATCTGAGATCACCATTGCCTTTAATATTTAAATAGAATGCATGACTACCCACCTCAGAGTTTGTGGGAAACCTGTCCTCCCTCACTGCATACACAAACCTATAGAGTTTGTCGAAATGCTTATCATCTCCTGGTCACCTCTTGATCTGATTTTTTGCTTTCATTCAGTTATCAATGTCCTCTGTTTCCTGTACTTTTGTGTCCCCTATCGCATTCCTTTGCAGCTTTACCTCATGTGGACACTGCCTCTATTCATTAAATCCCCCAAAGTACCATTCACAAAATGCTGTCACTGGTAACCAATTTTTCCTAATGATTTGAGTAGCAGAGAGATGTTAGAGTGCAGGACGGTACAGATACCAACTGAATGTTTGACAACATTGTGCTAACAATGCATCAGATTTTCCCTGGGCGAAGAGAGATTTCTTTTTGACTCAGTCCATCTTTCTACCTTGCTCATTGCCCACAACTCTTTGGCTCTCTAGACCCTTCATTTCCCCTTCTCCTCAGCCTCCCTATTCTCTCTACTCTCTTAGGCAAAGGAATTTAGGTTTCACTCCCTGCCTTCTTAAAAAAAAAACCCGGAAAAAACCCAGTAGCATGGTCAATATCTGCAGACTGAAAACCTTGTTAAGATGCTCTGCTACGTACAGGACCATTGATGCCAGGTCTCTCCTCTTTTTATATAATAGCAGACATTTTGAAATTATCAGCTTATGTTTTTTGTATAACCACAATAAAATCAGACACTGATATAGCACAGCCTAGGACAAACCCAAGTTCTGAGAATTGGACCAACAACAAAAAGTAGTTCTAAAAGCATTAAGACATTTATTTTTGTCACTCAAAAACCATCATTGTGAATCTAACTCATAACCCATAGCACTATCTCACCAAACCCTCTATTTTCCTTCTCTCCAAATCTATTATACCCCAGAGATGTATCTGGGTCTTTTACAATTTAAATTCCAAAGTCTCTCCCAGAAACTCCGTTCCTCGTAAACTTCCTATCACTTTCTTTCCCTTTTTCTTTCCTCCTGCTTCTCCAGTTCTGCCCCTCTACCTATTCTTCCAATTGTGCATCACAAGCCCCCCCAAAACTGGACAGAAACAAGTGAAAGAAGTTGACAACCACACCTGCCCCTGAAACAGGTAGTCACTAGCTAGAAATATCTCAGTATAACACTGATGTGCCCAGAGCCACCTAAGAAAGTGACCAATCCTTAGAAAGAAAGCCAAGAATGAATAGAAACCCACTGGTGAAGAGGAAATGACAGAGGACCATTCAAGAAGTACTCATGGCCAGCAGAGAAAGCACATAAAACATATTAGACCCAGTTATAGTCCAGCTTTAAGCCATGAAAAGTCCAAGGGACAACAAAGGTAGCAGGAGAGTTTAGAACGATTCTTCAGTTCTTGATTGTTGGCTTTGGTAATCACAAAATCAAATAAACAAAACAAACCTAAGAATAGGTTGGGTAGAAATTTTCCTATTGCCCAGGAACTGGCAAATAATTTGGTTTGTTTGTCTTTTTGTTTGTTTGTTTTTTTCGGTACACCGGCCTCTCACTGTTGTGGCCTCTCCCGTTGCGGAGCACAGGCTCCGGACGCGCAGGCTCAGCGGCCATGGCTCACGGGCCCAGCCGCCCCACGGCATGTGGGCTCTTCCCGGACCGGGGCACGAACCCATGTCCCCTGCATCGGCAGGCGGACTCTCAACCGCTGTGCCACCAGGGAAGCCCCTGGCAAATAATTTAAAACAACAGATTCAGTATACTCCCACATTCTAAAGAGAGCAGTCAGCAGTTGACTGTCATGTCCCAGTCAACACCTATGAGCTGTTATGAGAAAGAGTAGAATCAGCCCTACTAAAATCAACTACTGCCCTGTCCTCCCTCTCCCCATCCATAATATATAAGAGGGAATAAAGAGGGCAACTGAGAATCGAAGTCTGGGTAGAAGTTATTAGCCTATACAAAATGCAGTGATCATTGTTAGAGGCCAAGTGAGGTGGGAGCCTCCAAGAGAATCATTTTTAGCATCTGGGGGAGGGGCCTATAAGAATGGGAGAATGCGAGAATGCATCTTTTTCTCCAACTGAATGCTTGCTGGAGGCCCTCTAGGGGCTGCCTTCAGAGGAGAGTGTAAGGAGGGCGTTCTTAGAAGAGCATGTCAGATTCCCAAATTTGTGATGTGTACATTTCCATAGACAATGGAGCTTCCACTTCTAAGGAGAGCAGGCTTGCTGCAGTAGCCAGGTGGAAAAGAGCTACTAGTTCTGCGACACAGGTTGCCTATGAAAAAAGTGGGGTAATCCTGAACCTTGTTCTATTTTTCTGCAACTCTCAGAGGACAGCAGTTCCAGCGGTTTCACTTCAATTAAAGAACACAAGAGAATTGGAGCCAGTAGACCAAGCAACCCTACATCTACATTTTCAAATGCCTTTTTTCTAGATTTTTCTAATATTCTCCATCTTTCTTTTTTATCTTTCATCTTGGCTCTGATACGTCTGCTTAAATGTGCTAGAACCCATGCTCAGGTGGTCTGCTAGGTAATCCAGCATGGCTTCCTTCAGCATTTTGCTTCTTGAGATCACAGATGCAAAACTGGCCCCCATATGTGTCTACTTGTATCCAACTCCACCTTGGCCTAAATCATCACCATCTCTTACCTGGAGTTCTTCAACAGTCTCCAAAACAGCCTTCCTGCTTCTAGTCTTGCCCGTTCTCCTCCACCTCCTCTCCATGTTGCAGTAGAAGTAATTTTCTTACACACAAAATGGATCTTGGCCTTGCTTTGGGCATAGAATAAAATCCAAACTCCTCATTTTGCCTTATAATACCTAGCATGATCTGGCTTCTGCATTCCTCTCTGACCTCATCTCCTTGACCAAACGGCTTATTGGGTGACCTTCTAACTCTTCCTGTGCCACTCTCCAGCCACAACTGTCTTCTAGGAGCTGTCATATGTGAAATTCGTTCCTACCTCAGAGCCTTGATTCAGTCTGTTTCTTCCATTTCTCTCTTTCTCTCTCTCTCTCTCTGCATAACTGACTCCGCTTTTGGAAGGTCTTAGGGTCTTTGGAAGACCCTTTGGAAGGGTCTTCTTCTCAGACCACCCAATCAACAGTAAGCTCCTCCTGCTATCCTCTGCCATAAAATCATGGAGTCAGTGGAGAGAGGATTGTTCATATTATTCATCACAATTTTTAAATAAATTTTAGAACATATATATTTATTTTCTCATTTTTTATTTCTCATCCCTAATAGATTATAAATGAAATTGAAGATTTTTGAAAATTTGAAAGTATGGGAAAAAGAGAATGGTGATGGATTCGCTGACTGATGGAAGGTGGTCTCTGAGAAATAGGTGAGATCACCAGAAGCGTTCTTCAACATGAGTAAGGAAAACGAAAAAAGAAAAACAATGCTTTAGATGTAAATATGCCTTTCAATGAGGGTGCTGGGGAAAGAGAAATGATTAGTATGGATGATTGCCAGCTGACAACTTCTATCTCTTCAGTGAGGGAGGAAATAAGAGTGAGCATCAAAATCGCAAAGCACTGGGCTTCAGAAGGATGAAAAAGGCTAAAAATAGCTGCTGAAGTAAATGGGACAGAAAGCTGATTAGGGACGTTGCAAATGGATTTGTAGTGCCACCAAATCAAGTCTTCATTAAGTTATCCACTCAATAAATATGTAGCGGGTTCCAATTCAGTACCAGGCACTATACTTGTTTCTAGCATCGCAAAGACAAATAGGCACCACCTTGTGAAAATGTCTCTGGATTTGAATTAGAGGATGCTAATTGTGTAGCCTCCAAAAGGTCCAAACAGCCAGCCATCTCACTTGGTTCCCCTTGGCTCTGGTCAGAAATGAGGCATTGGTCACTGACCTGCCCTTGCTCAAGGTGGGCTCTTGCATTTCATGAAAGTCTTTATTGTATGGAACTTACTCTATGGAATTTACAAATCCTTCAATATTGGAGCTTGTGATTTTTGAGGATTTTGCAAAATATCCCCATTCCTCCTTCACAGACCTACCTCTCCCACCATTTCCATGGGACACAGGGGCCTTTTGGTTCATGCCATCCAAGGAAGAGGAACAACTTAGGTGACCTCACAGTTTTCTAAGAGAGATATCTAAACTAAATTACAATAGTAATATTCAATTCATAAAAGTAAAACAATTATGCATATTACACTTTAATATAATTTTTTTTAAATAGGTAACACTGATACAAATCCTTCTATAATCTGGCCATCACTTCACCTTTTCAATGGATCTTAGCTTTGCTGCAGCTCAGGTTAACTCCTCCTAGACTCTTGAAGGAGCCAAACCATTCTTGTGGCTGACTAAGGCCATATGACACCAGCTGGGAATTCTCTCTTCCTCTTCTCCTTTGCAAAGCCTCCTTTTACTTAAGTTTGATCTCAAGTGCTACATTTTTGAGATTCCAAACAGTTCTGGATTATTTGATAATCCTAGAATATCCAAAATTGTTTAACATCTCTTTTAATAATTAAATTTTGAATTGATGGTCCCAAGCTTAAAAGATAACCCACACCCCCGGAACCTCACAAAATAATAAACCTATATAAACAATTAAAATACACAATCCCTTGAAAATTTAAGGCTGCAGATATCTGGGTAAGTAGTCTAAGATTGAGATTTAAAAATAAAAAAATAGAATTCAGAAGACCAAAAGCACCTAAAGTTAAAAAGGGAGATATGTCTAGATCTTATGGCTAGAACTTAAAGAAACATTATAATTATGTTACTAGGTTTAATAAATACTTATGAAAACTCATCAAAAAGGCCACACTGGTGTTTAGAAATAGCTGAGGCTCTGTTGACTCAGATGGCTTATTCCATCTCTCAGGAATGCAAGTTGTTAATGGCAGCATGAGAGATGAGGTGATCTACCCATAAACACAGGGCTCTGATTCAGCCTGAATGCTAGTGATTTTAATGCCAGACACATCCACTTTCAGCTGGAGGGTATTTGTTGAGAGCTGCCGTGGAGAATGGCCACACTTAGAAAAAAATGCACACCCTTAGCAACCACTAATGAATAAAATACAAACCTACTGATCAGAATTTGGAAGTTGCAAAATACAATATGATTAGGTATTCTGAAGTAATAATTCGGGTATGTAAACAAAAATAGATCTGGCAATATAGGTTGGGTTCTACAGGTGTTACTCAAGCTACCCTTTGTGATCCTCGGAAATTTTTTCCCAAATAAGCTCTGGAAATTCAAATCTTATTTTTTCAAAATCCCTGGAGTGTCTTCCTCAAACCATGTGAACAGCATTTAACAGTGGGAATTTCTTTGGGTTGGCGTATTGAGAGCCCTTTGTCATGTCAACTGATATCTGTCTGTGCAAAGAAGATACACACCTCCGAGAAACACATATAGGAAAATGAGACACCAGTTTGGTGTCTGTCCCAGTATTTCTGACCACTTCCACCTGCTCACCCACCCTAGATATCGGCCCAAATAACTATTTCATGGAGATACCAGGGACTGCTGTTAAAGAAAAAATGAGAGAAAGTGCCCTGCCGTTAAATTATAAGCAGAAGTCATGGTATCTACTTCCATTTCCACCTCTTAAAATGCCTATGACAGGGGGTGGGTAAATCAAGTAACTTGAGTCTCATTTTCCCGACTGCTGAAGCAGGGACTCAAATGTTGCTTTAGTCAACATCTGCTGAGCATTTACTATGCACCAGAGACAGTAGTAGGTGGTGTGCTAGGTACAGTCACTATTTTCAGGCAGCTTACCATTTATTTAGAAAGGAAGACAAACATCTAAACATACACATAATATGCACACTACTACACGATACACTACATTTCTAAAAATTACCATAAAGAAAAAGCAAGGAGTACAAGTTAAAAATAAATAAATAACACAGAAATGTAGCTTAATCTGGGAGGTCAGAGAATATCTCCTTAGGGAATGATATTTAAGCTAAGACGGTGGGAAGGTAGGGGGTGGAGAGAACATCCCAAGACAAGGGAATAATATATGCCAAGGCCCCAGGCAAGGAGGAGTTTGAAGTGGTCCAAGAACAGCAAGAAGACTCCTGTGGCTACACTGAAGGGGAGAGTGGCAGGAGATAAGGCTCTTTGTGTTGTTATAAGAATCAAAGAGAAATGTGTGTGAACATGCTTTGCAGAGTGCAAAGCCCAGCCCAGTACCACTGTGAGAATGAACACAGTCATCAGTGTTTCAGAAGTCCTGTTCTCAGCAGCAGAAGCAGCAGGTCAAAAAGAAAAAAACACCTGAACATAAGTTTTACCTCTTCTTCCATCCTTCCTAAATTGACTATTGCATCTTTGCCATCAACCGAAGTGTAAGTAGATTTTCGATTTGCATTATCAGAAGTCTTAAAACAAGACCTAAATTTCTCTCCTTCATGTACCCAACTGGGCTTCTTTAAAGCCGGAAGACAAAATTACTGAAGCTTTTTTATATCTGGGCAACAGAAAGCAGAGAGAGAATCTTAAAAATCCAGGATTCCTTTATATTTCCATTTGTGCCACATAGGGACATACAGGAAACAAAACAAACCAATGGAGAAGAACAGGACACTTCCTCTAACCCGTGTCTCCATCTCTGCCACTCATTTTCCAGTGGAATTTATTTATTTATTTACTTACTTACTTATTTATTTATTGGCTGTGCCTCGAGGCTTGCAGGATGTTAGGTCCCCGACCACAGGGATTGAACCCAGGCCCAAGGCAGTGAAAGTGTGGAGTCCTAAACACTGGACCGCCAGGGAACTCCCTCCAGTGGAATTTAAAAAATGGAATGTGGGAGGAAGAATGGTGGGGATTATTTCCAGCAAACTCATTCATCCATCCATTTATTCATTCAATCAGCACATATTTATTGAGTATCTATCAATCTCTGTGATGTTGTATATAGGAATTCTCAGAATTGAATTTTATTATACTGATTAAGTTTCACAATTACGCAGAGATATCAAGGATCTGGGGGAAGATTCCCGTTTAAGTTATGACCTTATCTCCTTTACACAAATATACTGTTAACCCATAAGGATAATGTGGACTCGGGCTTCCTGGACAAGGCATCAGAAAGGGACTCTGGCATCAAGATGGCATAAAAGCCAAGGGTCAAGAATGGAGGGAGGAGAGGAGGAGAGACAGACAGACACCAGAGGGGAGCAGTGACAGGACCCTGGTGTGGGCGTGGGGATGGGCATTGATGTGTGCAGATGGCATACTGATGACAGTGTGCGTGGACAGTGTACTTGAATGTGAGCTCACTTCTCTTCTCCGAAAACTGTATCAGGAGGCAGCTTTGTTTGGAAGAGTTTTTTTTTTTTTTAATATATATATATTTTGTCTGCATTGGGTCTTTGTAGCCGTGCGTGGACTTTCTCTAATTGCAGCGAGCTGGGGCTACTCTTTGTTGCGGTGCACAGGCTTCTCATTGTGGTGGCTTCTCTTATTGCGGAGCATGGGCTCTAGGTGCGTGGGCTTCAGTAATTGTGGCACGTGGGCTCAGTAGTTGTGGCTCGCAGGCTCAGTAGTTGTGGCTCACAGGCTCTAGAGCACAGGCTCAGTAGCTGTGGCACACGGGCTTAGTTACTCTGGGGCATGTGGGATCTTCCCGGACCAGGGCTCAAACCCATGTCCCCTGCATTGGCAGGTGGATTCTATTTTTTTTTTTTTTGTGGTACGCGGGCCTCCCACTGCTGTGGCCTCTCCCGTCACGGAGTACAGGCTCCGGACGCGCAGGCTCAGCGGCCATGGCTCACAGGCCCAGCCGCTCCGTGGCATGTGGGATCTTCCCGGACCAGGGCACGAACCCGCATCCCCGGCATCGGCAGGCGGACTCCCAACCACTGCGCCACCAGGGAAGCCCAAGCAGGCGGATTCTTAACCACTGCGCCACCAGGGAAGTCCCAGAAGAGATTCTTAAACCAAAGTCATCACTAAAGCTTGTGCCTACTTCCATAAGTGCTGTCTCCAGAATGTTTCGTCTTCTGTCTCCCATACACTGAATACCTTGAGAAAACTGAGCTGACAGTGATGCATAACAAAATATCAGGCAATTGCTGCAATGAGAAACAAAATAAAAGGATTGCTTCTGGGAAGTCACATATAAGAAAGGATACAGAATGAAGTAGAGAGGAATTATCATGAATGTGGTTGAGGGAAACTAAGAATGGGGTGCTGTTCCTAGAGAAGAAGTATACAATCATTTGAAGATGCTTAGCTGTAGATGATAAACCTGACTTTTAATTGAACTGTCTAGAAACCAACCAGAAGCACAGAGGTATAGAAGAGTTAATACGTCCCAGAAGAACTTCTCAGAAAATCAGAAAAAATCTCTTTTTATAAGGCATCAAGGCATTTTATCAGCCAATCAGTTTTTGTTCATATATGCAGCTGGAATTAGTGGGGGAGGGAGAAGTTGGTAGATACAGAATCGGACATTTTTTGTTAAGTTTTTCCAGAAAGAAAAACAAACAAGGTGAATCATGGCAACTGGGAAAAACTGTTCAAGGGGAATGTCAAGAGCTAAGCTAGCTAGAAATTTGCTCTTATAAAGGGGGTAGTCTCATATTCCCTACAATATCAGGAACAAAAATTCAGATATAATAACACATTTTTAAAGGAGACACAAAAAGTGTTTTGCTAATAAACACATCACATATACTTTACAGAGCTCCTTTCCTGAACACGGTGGGAAGAATACAATAGAAAATCTGAAAGAAGGACTTCTCTTCCTCTGATTTCTTTCTTGCTTTGTCATTTTTGACATTTCAAACACCAGTTACTCTCCTTTTAGTTGTACAACCACTGTAAATAGTGCTGAGGTCTTTACAGGACTCCATCACAGTTATTTCACAATCTGTTCCAAATTATAATTTTGACTCTTTAAAGCTTAAAACAATTAGATTAAATGTTCCCTGAAAACAACCACCACTAGCATTACCAACACAACCACCATTCGTGCCCAAAATGCTTTCAATAAAATTTACCAAGTCAGTGTTAAAATGAGATTAAACCCATGTGAAAGACCCAAGTCCTTGCCACTTGAAGGGAACTGACATCCTCGGTCTCTTTTGGACACACATTAAATATTCATCTAGTTGGAAAGCCAGTTGTAAGGAAAAAAAGGTCCAGCTGTAGATGTAGCAAATTTAAAAAGTCAGACTCTTTCGTATTTAAATATTCATTTTTATCTCACCAGCTAATAGAATTGAGGACTCACTCTCAGATATGTCTATTAAGCAGTTTCAGGTGCTAGTTCTAGGTCACCCTGGGTTGTGGATAGAAGAAGAATCATTTATGAACATACATACATATAAATGGTGCCCTTATACCAAGACAGTACTTTGCTGGAAGCATCTACCTATTGCCCAGATACATTTAAAGCACAGAAAGCAACTGTGTGACGATTTCCCACCAATTTTTGAATTGCTTATTCAACTCAATCTCATAATGGAAACAAAGGCTTTTTAAAAAATTTGATAGCAATTTATTAATGATGAAATATAATCCTGGCCTCTTTCATCAAAACCTAACTTCTCCAATCAAAAGGCACATTACCATTCCCTAGTTCCAGGCTCCATTCTCTCTGGTTTAGACAATTTAAATAATTTCTTAATTGGTCTCTCTTCCTCTAATCTCTCCCAACTTAATCCAGCCCTCACAGTGTCAGGATACCTATCTTCCTAAAAAAAAAAAAAAAAAAAAATCTAATTAAATTTCTTTTCCTCCCTATTCATGCTAGAGGATAAAATCCAACTCATCAACATAACATTTTTACTACAAACCTATCCCAACCTGCCTGGCCATCCCATTACCATTTCTTGTCTCTGACCACTCAACCCTCTAGAATACTCATTCGCTTCCAAATGTCCCCACCTCCTCTCTTGCATTCCCTGCCTGGAATACCCTTCTCCTCACTGCACCTGTCAAAACCTTACTCCTTCACGACCAAAATATTTGAACAATCTCTCTCACCCTCAGAGCTTATAAAATGTCATTTCCTTTTGTACCCTTTGTCTTTAAATGTTTGGGGTTTTGTTATTGCTGAGGGATATGCCAGGTAAGCCTTTATGTTGAGCGTGCCATATAACAACAAGCCCCAAAGCCCCTTCTGCACACCTCACGTAAGGTGCACTCTGTTGGGTTTTTACATCGCTTCTATCTACCATTTGTCCCCCAGGGAGGCTTTCTGACACAGAAATTCCTCCCTTCTGTGTCAACCCCAGTGCTTGAAAAAGCATAAGCATTCAAGTGTTTGTTGGATTTTACTGATGTTGAAACATCTGCATTGGTAGGCTGGCCAAATTCAAGCTGATTCACAGTCATAGGAGGCGCCCATAGAACAATTTTTGAAGACCATTCAGTCTAACGGTTTTTAAGCATTTTCTGTTTCTTTGTTTTTTTGGCTTGCTTTTAGTAGAGCAATCCTGTTTTCAACAAGAGGTTTATCTGAAAGCCCAAGATGCAGAACAGATAAGAACCATTCATGTTAAAGCCTGAGGAAGCACAACCACAAACTTCCCCCTCCCATCCCCTGCCATTAAAGGGAGTCTGAAGAACACAGTTTAAAATCCACTTCACAAGTTAAAAAGTACGGAGGAGGAAGATATCCCAAATTCTAATACCCAGATCTTACATTATTTCTAAGCTTTATCACAAGCAGACATTGCACACTTCATATTGTCAAGTGAAATAAGTTCTTAAGAGTATGAGAAGTACCTTATGGCTTTCCAGAGAAGTTACATGGTTTCTAGTAACACCCAGTCTCTAATATGCCTATTTTTCAAGTTATTCTGGAAAGTGACTTGCTTAAAGGCAACACATTGCAGTGTTTATGTGTTGGCCTTTTTGCATGAGCTCATTTTCTGGGGTGGGAGTGAAGCTAGGAGGTCACAAGATGGGGAAATGCTAGACTGCTAGATGGTAAAAATTTCTCAGTTTAGTAAAAATATAGCCATGTTCCTTGGCTGGATGTAAGGCTGAGTGATCCAATGAACTATGGGGTTATGGGCCCGGGTACTTAGGAAGAAAAGCAATAGTAGAATCAGACAAAATAGTATGTCTCAGCCCCGCTGAGAGAGACAGCATTCTTCCCATTTGTCTTCAGACCACACTATGACACTGAAGCAGTTAAGATCTGCAAAGAATAAAGCAAGTTCTTAGGACCCCCCAAGGATGTTCATCTTTAGAAGCACAGGAAGACATTAGGCTGGCATGCTCCTTGAATGGCAGTGGTGGACACCAAATATTTTTAAGTGACTTTGTTGGTGATGGCACTAACGTGGCCACCAAAGTATGTGAACAGATTTGTTCTTGGACATAGTGGAGACTCAAGGCTGACGTCCTCTGATGGATGGGAACAACAAGCTGGTGACAGAAACACCAAGCTACTCACAGAATGTGGGAATGTTAATGGTTCACTTTCATATTTTCATCAATTATGAGAATTAGGGAATGAAAATAAAGCTGGTAAGTACTCTCTGTAAAACTCATCTCGTTTGAAGGAAAAGTTTTTCTACCTCAGCAGTCTCAACCTTTTAGCTTTTGTCAAAAGTTGGTCTGAAGCAATTAATAATGGCGAGGGGCTTCCCTGGTGGCGCAGTGGTTGAGAGTCTGCCTGCCCGCCCATGCAGGGGACGCGGGTTCATGCCCTGGTCCGGGAAGATCCCACATGCTGCGGAGCAGCTGGGCCCGTGAGACACGGCTGCTGAGCCTGCGCGTCCGGAGCCTGTGCTCCGCAACAGGAGAGGCCGCAACAGTGAGAGGCCCACGTACCGCAATAAAAAAATAAATAAATAGAAAATAATGGTGAGGAACAGTCTACGGTGCATGCTAAACACCTATCACCATATCATCTCAAAGTTTTGCCCTTGAGATAACCAGAGGGTGCCATCTCGAAGTAACTCACTCTAACTCCCCCACAGAAATGACTTCACAGAGAGCTACTTTAATTTTGTACCCTCGTTTTTTCTTTTTTTCTTTTTTTTTTTTTTTGCGGTACGCGGGCCTCTCACTGTTGTGGCCTCTCCCATTGCGAAGCACAGGCTCTGGACGCGCAGGCTCAGCGGCCATGGCTCACAGGCCCAGGTGCTCCGCGGCATGTGGGATCCTCCCAGACCGGAGCACGAACCCGTGTCCCCTGCATTGGCAGGCGGACTCTCAACCACTGCGCCACCAGGGAAGCCCTCGTTTTTTCTTAATCAAGTGTTGATGTCGATGACAACATGCCTACTAAAATGTTGATCACTAACTTTTATATAAAAACTTTGCAATAAATTCACCTTAGAGTTTAGAAAAATGGTAGGCGGTAAATGATTTTACTGAAAACATCCATGCACTGTATCTTTTTTGGTTTCATTGTATTCTTCACCAGATGTTCATGAGGAGGGAAGTATCCATTTTACAGATAAACAGAGAAGAGCTCAAGTATGTTACAATTTGTCCAAAGTTAATGATGAGTGAAGGGCAGGACAGAGATCAGAACTGACCTCTGTCTACCCTCACTGTCCATTCTACTCTCCCATTGCCTCTTGACAAAATGTTAATTTCTCCTGTACAGATTCTGAAAACAATGGGAATCTACTGGATTTCTCTTTTTATATGTCTTCTAGAGAATTCTTAAGTGCCATAGCTCTGGGGTTCTAATATAAGTTTTTACCCTTATTCTATTAGCTAAATTGTTCTTGTAGCTTTTCACATCGTTCCTAAAATCTTTTTGGAAAGTAGGAGGACATAAGTAACCAATTTACTAAGCATTTACCCTGGAAAATTCTATTTTTAACCTTATGATTCAAACTAGAAAGTAGGAGCTTTATATATAGTAGATAGTATTGGAAGTCACTTTAAAGTCAGAATTTTTAATATACATTTTACGTTTGTCATTTTTATCCATCTTTACTAAGAATGGTACCACATACGCAACTTAATGTAGGCATTTTTTAAAAATCTGGAGGAATAAGCAGAGGTGGAGGCCAGTCAGAATCCATCTCAAACCAACACGTCTGCTTGCTCACAAAAACTTACCCAGGAATCCTGCTTGGTGTCCTGGTTATCACACAGCTATCCTTCAGTAAGAAAGTAGAATGTTCCCCACCAGACTGCAGTATTCACTGCATCATATTTTGAAATGAGTCCATGTACAATACGAAAGACATCTGCGCTGACAGTTGTGAAACACTCAGAATCCCATAGGCATACACTGAGAGTTCTATAAGAGAGGGACACGGCTGACTAATGGACAATGTCAGAGCCATTCAGCCTCTGCACTTGCTTAGCTGAGTAATGAGTCAGGAACAGTTAGGCTGGTCTGTTAGCAAAGGTGGACAAACCAGTCTCAAAACACCAAAGACGCATCATCTAGGAATCTGGACTCAGTGGATTGCTGAATACCAGTTGCTGCCTATAAAAACTGAGTCATCCTGAGAAGTTGTCCAGGGAGTGTATTGTCTAAGGGGAGCTTGAATCTGAAATGCCATAAAAAGTTTGGCAAAATTCATCTGACCCAAAGATTACACTCTAGTTACATGTGTGCTAAAGAGATTTCATCAGCATCCATAAAGATGAGTGGTTCTAACACCTACAAGGTCTGAGATGACCCTTGTAGAGGAAGGGCTTCTATGTGTAAGACATATGTAAAGTGGGTGTTATCCAAAAGACTCTTTCAGGAGACTCAACAGGATAATTTCTTTTGTTTGTTTAACGAACCAGGATTCTTCAAAGCAGAAGTAGTATCTAACACAAATAAACATTTATATGTATTTAAAAGCCTTGGTATTTTAAAAGTTATACCCCAGTCTAATAAAAGGAACTGATTTTAAAACAAAACCCAAACAATTCTTTAAAGACAGAGCTTATCATTTGGTATAGGTTAAGAATGAAATACATTATTTTTATTTCTAAATTTTGATTTCAATAAACATGTGTTCCTTTCTTGGGCAAGAGTTTTGCTTAGGAAAATACAAGTTCAATAGCCTTTTCTTCATTATTCTAATCAAGACATTGCCAAGGGTAGAACCTTTAGGAAATGCAAAAAAGAAAAAAGAAGAAAACAAATTTTCTTTTTAAAAGGCTGAAAGAGAAAAGTGAATCCATAGGCTTATGTTATGAAACCACAGACATAACTGGGGAGAAAACTTGGGGACAACAGAGTGCCTTCTGGATTCTCTCTCTCCCACATGCCTGCCTTGCTCTGGGTCAGCTTTAGTCCCTCAGCCTGGCTCTGAATGGGACACATCCGTGGGCAGCTCAGAGTTCCCAGCTCAAGAGCTTGTAACCAGAGACGATAAGAAGGCTGCACCACTAACTCTGGTTAGACAAAGTCAGGAAAGGAACCTGGGCAACTCAGTATGGGTCACATACTCATGCCTAGACCAATTGCCATAGTATACTCTGCTTAGAACAGCCAAAATCACAGCTCTCCCTGTGACCAGGGGAAGAGGTGAGTCCGATCAGTAGCCACCATCAGAACCACATCATCAGAGTTGAGCAGAAATTCTTTTGAGTAGGCAAAACAATCAATATTTACTCCCCAAAGTATTTACAGTTAACACTGCAATTACCCCAAATGTGTCCTTTATAAGTCTACATGCCAGTTTTACATATCCGTGAGTGTATATGTACATATATATACCCTAACATATATATATATATATATATATATATATTCTGTGTGTAAATACACATACATCCTAAGAAGCACTCTTTATATTTCTGCACTTAAAATAAATTTTCAAATTATACACATTTAGTACAAAATGAGTTGTGAAATGTTGTGCTGGCAATCTCTCAAAGACACAATAGAAACATTTTTACGTACGGGACATTTCCTTTGGGTACAAAAATCACTGAACTTTAACATTCAAGATTTCATTCAAAGGGGAAAAATGTGAATTTGGGGACACAGAAAGGCTACTACAATTGTCTTCGTAAACAATACAGAAAAATATGTATTTCTGGCAAATAAGTAAGGCCATACCTTCAAAATCTGCTTTAAAATATTTTGGAAAAGATTATGTTCTATAATATTCCAAACTGAATTCTAAGCTGAGGAGATAAAAAAATTATTTTAATTAAAAAAAAAACAACCATGGGCTTCCCTGGTGGCGCAGTGGTTGAGAGTCCACCTGCCGATGCAGGGAATGCGGGTTCGTGCCCCGGTCCGGGAGGATCCCGCATGCCGTGGCGCGGCTGGGCCCGTGGGCCGTGGCCGCAGGGCCTGCGCGTCCGGAGTCTGTGCTCCGCAGCAGGAGAGGCCACAGCAGTGAGAGGCCAGCATACCGAAAAAAAAAAAACAAAAACCAAAAACCAGTAGATGAATCAGTAAATCCAACTTGGGCTGTGTTGAAAGGTGTCAAATTAAGAGATGATGCACAGACTGTCATGATCTTCCACGTGGGTCAGACTGCTCACAGCAGGCATGTGGACTCTGACCAAGCCATGCTCTGGAAAGCAAGTTTCTGACCTCAACAGGAAGTATATTCTGAACTTCAGGCCAGAAGTAGGTGCAAGTAAAAACTCTATGTAAACTAAGGGTACACCGTGAAGCCAGAGGTCAAAAAAAGGCCCTGAATTCATATCAGATAAGGTGCTTGGAGTCAGGGGCAGCCCAGACACTAGAGGTCAGTGGAGAAGGCAGCAGCCCAGAGGCCGGAACAGACCCTGTTACTGGAGAGAAGAGCAGAGAGTCCCGTTTGGCATACCACTCATACAATCCTAGAGATGAGCAAGTTATCATATGCATTATGCAATCAGAGTATTTATTAGAAACAAGTACAAACCTGGTGTAAGAGTTCCTTTAGTTGAAAGCTGAAGTACCTTCTAGGGGTTTTCTCATATCTTTTCTGTATCTTTTCATATCTTCTTCTGTTTGTGTATGGACCAAGGCAACAGGGAAACTGGGAAGCAAGGCAGGGCACCAAATGGCAAAAGAAGGATTAAACAACAACAGTGAAAATGCTGGCCTCTAGCCACTTGCACCTGGTAGAGGGTGTCAAGAAAAAAACCACAGATGTATGCCTTGAGCTTTTGCAAATCTAAAAAAAAAAATCTATTAATTCTTTCAACAAGTATTTCTTGAGTATTCATACCTGTCAGGCAGTTTGCTAGGAGGTAAGGATGCGAAGATGCAGAAGACACAGTTGCTTCCCACGAGTAGATTTCAATACCTAGGGTGAAGCCAGCAAGTAAAATGTATATTATGAGTAAATGTCTAACCAAGGTATATATTACTATAAAAACCTAAATGAGGGAGCATGTCACTCTAACGGATGAAAAAAAATCAAAAGGCTAAATTTAAGTTTAGAAACTACAAATGGATAAAGAAATCATGTCCAAACAGATTTCTTGTACATGTTGAATACTTCCTGCTTTGGGATGGGCCAGAAATATCAAGATAACAAGTTGAGTGTATTCTGCTGAAACCAGGAAGTAAAAAGGACCATGAAAAATAAACCTAAAAAAATAATGAAACGAATACTTGAAAGATCTAATACACAAAAACGGGGCTGAATTTGGAATGAGACATAGGAAGGAGACAGGCGTACTTGTTCCATAGGAAGGAGACAGGCATACTTGTTTATTTTCAAGATATCGGTTCACCAACTCAATTTAATGTTTGCTCCCTTCAGTCTAGAAATCTTCCAAAAGAGTAACAAGAGTCCTAATCTGTCCCTTATTCAGCAAGACTTGCAATACAGAGAACTACAAAAAAAAAAAAATTCTTCCAGGCTCCACCCGCCCCCCTTCTTTTCTCCTTCCATGACCTCTTGTAAGTCTTTGATCATTTGAAAGGAATGTGTGGGTGGTGTGTAACCTTTAGAAACGTTTTTCTGCCAATTTACTATAGGGAAGTTTTTCTTTTTTTCCCTTTGCCCTAAGTTCTGCACAAAACCGTGCCCCACTGCATTGTGCAAAGCTGTTCAGAGTCGTCCTCGAAAGACTCCAGTGAAAAGAGAATGGAGTTGAGGCTGTGAAACCAGACAGCACCCCCTCAAAACCAGATCTTTGCGGCCCCAAACAATTCTGTCTCTTTGTGTGGGATAGCTAGTGGTTGGTGAGTCATGTTACCAGGTGTATTTATAGACCATGAATTAAAAATAAATAAATAAAAAAGCAGTTATCGCCTCTTGAGAGTCTCAGAATGAGCAAAGCGACTAGCCAAAGGAATGTCTGAAAATCCGAAGTGTCGCTATTATGAGAGAGCAGTCTAAACTCAACAGACCAGCCTAGGATAAAAGACTTCATTCAAAAGACAGGGATTCTGGCTGGGTCCTCTGCGGAGTCCACAAGATTATTCACACAATGGCTTGCACTTGAAGGATGATCAATAAAATTTGCTGTGGAGTCACTAGCAACGAGTATCAATGAACTAGGTGGTTCTCGTTTGTTTCCTGCATCTATTTCTCCTTTAAGTTTGAAACATGCATAGTGTGTAAGAATGATATTCCTTTTCATTAAATTTTCTTTTTTTATATTCACTGCATATTTGTTTTTTTAAAATTAATTTTATTTTTGGCTGCGTTGGGTCCTCGTTGCTGCACGCGGGCTTTCTCTAGTTGCGGCGAGCAGGGGCTACTCTTCATTGCAGTGCGCGGGCCTCTCACTGCGGTGGCTTCTCTTGTTGAAGATCACAGTCTCTAGGTGTGAGGGCTTCAGTAGTTGCGGCACGTGGGCTCAGTAGTTGTGGCTCGCAGGCCCTAGAGCACAGGCTCAATAGTTGTGGCGCATGGGCTTAGTTGCTCTGCAGCATGTAGGATCTTCCTGGACCAGGGCTTGAACCCATGTCCCCTGCTTTGGCAGGCAGATTCTTAACCACTGTGCCACCAGGGAAGCCCTTAAGTTATTTTTTAAAAACGTAAAAATTGAACTCATGGTAACTACTCTATTGGGTAGAGAAGAGCTGGAAATGGTAACTGAGTAACGAATCCCCTCCCTCAAAAATTCACCTAATGACCTGATAAATCAAGTTACCAACTAGTAACCTGAGCTGGAAAAGGTTTTATTTCAGGAGCTCAGAACCACTCAACCACTTCTGAACTGCTTAGAGTAAGTTCGTCAGGTAGGCCTAGTGAGGGACCCAAAGGGCAGTTTTTTTTTTTTTTTTTTTTGCGGTACGCGGGCCTCTCACTGTTGTGGCCTCTCCCGTTGCGGAGTACAGGCTCCGGACGCGCAGGCTCAGCGGCCATGGCTCACGGGCCCAGCCGCTCCGCGGCATGCGGGATCTTCCCGGACCGGGGCACGAACCCGTGTCGCCTGCATCGGCAGGCAGACTCTCAACCACTGTGCCACCAGGGAAGCCCCAGTTTCAGTTTTGAAACAAGAAAAGTTAGGCAGTGGTGGAGAGGTGGATGTAAAGCATAAATACACACTTCAGGAGAAAATGGTATCGGCCATTGAAGCCACTAGGTTTCTGTAGTCACTTAAAAGTGGTCTGTGAAGTGGGATGCACTTAGCCAAAGGATGTGCAAAATCACCCATTTTAATGAGGGAGAAAAAAATCAGAACTTAGATTTATATGTATTTTGTCTAAGAAAAGAAATTAGACTTTACTAATATTTAATATATGGATAAAAATCAACATATATAGAAAATATACACATGGTTGTGTGTTTTGTGTTCAAATATCTTTTTCTGTTTGGCTTTGGTTACTCATTGGCTTTTTGTATCATTTTGTCTGTTTCACTCATCAACGTTTCTAAAGTTTTAGAAGAGGGCTGGGATATGGAGGCATTCAAAATACTGTGTTTTCTTGAGTGAATTGGAATATATTTGATTAGAAAGACTGAAGACTACTGGGTTAAAATGGAGTGTAATAAAGGTGAGGTTTTTCAAATGATTAAATCAGATTCAAGCATCAAATAGTGCTGATGCTTTTATCAAATTGTATAGATCAGAAAGGCACCCATCAATGGCTCGCATCAGGCGTCAAGTCCTTGGGATAAGGAAATGATTAAGCAAACAATTCAAGGTCCAAAACAGGCCTCTCTGCCAGCCAGAGAGGGAAGCATCTTTACCTGCAGTTGGACACCAGAGAAGACTGGGGAGGCTGAGGTGATGGAAGTGGGTCTGGGGGAGCCTGTTGATTCTAAGAGATCTGAGACCCATAAAAATCCCAACCATCATCATCAAAAAGACATTAAACTACACAAAATCCACCTTAAACCAGACTTGAAAAGTTGCCACATCTTCTCAATTTAAAAGAAAAAGGGAAAGTCTTAGACACTGGGTAAAATATAAAAACCACAGCTCCTATTAAGGAAAAAAACCCATGGATTTGCTAGTCATATATAAATACCAAGTCACCTATTTATTACCTGTATAATCTTGAGCAAACTCCTTGACTTCTCCCGCTTCACTTTCCTTATGAATTAAAAAAAAATCACTAATACATCTCACAGGTCTATTGATTAAATAAATTAATGAAGCAGTCCCCAAATCTCAGTCTTTCTTATAATATTTTAAAACTTTGAATCTAACAGTAATAGTATTATTTCACTGTTATTTTTCCCTTAAACACATGTATTTAAAAAGAAAACTTTGTATTATTATACACTATCATGTATCATTAATAGTATCATAAAGATAAATCTATAGCTCCTAAAAGTAAGAGAACCACATTGTTCAGTTGCCTGAACAGTTTATTCCTGTTGTCCCGGTGTAATTATTAATACCTTTTCTTTTCTTTACAAAAGTATTTCAGTCTAGATAAGAAATGATGGGGTCACTCTGCCTAAAACTATCTGTGTACCCCCAGGGGTGTACTTAGCACTGGGGAACACTGACTCACGTGTAAGACATGCCGCCCAGAGTACCCGGCATGTGGAAATCAATCAACCGTGAGAGTTTTCATCCTTCCCTAGAGTGCATGTGAGATGGGAATCATGGCCCTAATAGCTCTAGAGGCTACAGAGAGTGGTGGTGGTCACAGGGGGGACAAATGCTGTGGGAGAGCAGGGCACAGAGGAGCAACAGCTGTGGTCACCATCCTTTCATGTCCTATCCTCCCAAGTGAGTTATGAGAAACAGATATGTATTGGATACTGGGTAATTTGTGTGTAGGTATATTAATGAGTGAGCACAATTTAGCATCTCCAAAAGTGTGAAAGTGATCTGCAACAGAACACCTGCAGACATAACAAACTTCCAGTTGTAAGATAAATAAGGATATAAAGTACAACATGATGACTGTAGTTACCATGGCTGTATGGTATACTTGAAAGCTGTTAAGAGAGTAGATCCTAAGAGTTCTCATCACAAGGAAACAGACGTTTTTTCTTTTACTTTTTTTTTTGTATCTATAGGAGATGATGAATGTTAACTAAACTTACTGTGGTAATCATTTCACAATATATACTAGTCAAATCATTATGCTGTACACCTTATATTTATATAGTGCTGTATGTCAATTATATCTCAATAAAACTAGAAAAACTTAAATTTAAAAAAACACCTGAAAACATAAGACAGCAAGGTCTTTTTCTCTCTGTTTGTGTTTATATAAATATATACATATAAAAACAAGAATTTGTGAGACACTAAAAATTGTGACGAAAATCCAGTTGTCTTCCTCTGAGCTCAGACTGAGTTAACAAATTTTGGTGGTGATTGGGGGGTTGATTTCAGATTCTCTCTTAGACTTGCTTGAATTTCATGGATGATAAGTGCACAAGAAGCAAGCATGTGTATAACACTAAAGTTTCCTTAGCATTTGAATCGACTTACCTCTTACAGTCTAGAAAATATCTTCTGGAAATAAATGAATGATCACTGCTATTATAGTTAAAACCGAAAATATTATGACAATAATTATTGAAAGAAAAAGTTGAATTGTGAGTAGGGATATAAACCAACCCTGAGAGACAGTGTTTGCATACCTCCTGTCTTCCAATGAGAGTTGTAACCTTTACAAGTACCATCTTGATTTTGGCAGTGAGTACCAAGTACCCTAAGGCAAAAAGAATGTTTCTGAAAGTACGGAGTAAAATGAGTAAATCTTAAAATAAATCCCATGTGTCTAGGTATAGAGCTTATATTTTAAACTAGTAGGTAAATTCCTCTTCATTCGGTAACCGTCTCAATTCCATGACAAAATCGATGCTGGATCGTTCTATTAATAACAGGGGTGCTGAGTAGCCCTTATCTACATTTAATATATATTAAAAGTGTCACAAAATTTTGTTCTAAATAAAAGCATTGTCCATGTGAACATACTAAATATCAAAAAAGGTAACAGAAATAACTAGATGATTAACAAGCAAAAGCAGATAAAGGAAAATATGAGCCCTTTAAAAGGTCAAAGAAAATTTTCTACTAGCTAGAGTTCTGTGCATTTGCCCTCGGAGGCTTTCTGAAAACTCCTTTGGGGCAAAATACCTTTCCAAGTGAAGTAGTTTTGAAAGTGGTTTCAACTCTTCTGATGTGTTACTGTCTAAATCAAGAAAACACTTCCTTTGTCTGCTTATCAGTAGGTGCTTGAGTACGCAGAAAGGATGAGGTTCCAAGTGGAAGGTACTTCCCCAATACCTTGTAAGCTGTAGTTCTAAATGCTGGTCTGTTTGCACATTGAAAAGGTAGTTTTTAAAACAAGCATAGGCATTTTGTGTAAAAAGATATCCTGTGTGGTTTTTCTTTAGAATAAAGGGGAAAAGATTGTAAAACATACTTCATTATAAGCTGGGATCTTGGGTATAGAGCAGTTTTTTGTTTTGGTTATTCTCTTAGAGGAAATTTTTCTTTAAGGTTAAATTGAGGTTACCTCTAAGCAAAATAATGAAAATATGGAATGGGATGAAATTCACACTAGACTTTTGTCTGCTTTTACTGCTAAATTTCATTCATTCATACAGTCACTATAATCCTTGTAATTTGTTGTTACCTTTTCCAGAATCATTTACATTTAATTTTTTTTAAAGTACGTTATTTATACTAGAATACAACTTTTATTTATTTATTTATTTTTTATATTTATTTTTGGCTGTGTTGGGTCTTCGTTTCTGTGCGAGGGCTTTCTCTAGTTGTGGCAAGCAGGGGCCACTCTTCATCATGGTGCTCAGGCCTCTCACTATCACGGCCTCTCTTGTTGCGGAGCACAGGCTCCAGACGTGCAGGCTCAGCAGTTGTGGCTCACGGGCCTAGTTGCTCTGCGGCATGTGGGATCTTCCCAGACCAGGGCTAGAACCCGTGTCCCCTGCATTGGCAGGCAGATTCTCAACCACTGAGCCACCAGGGAAGCCCCATTTACATTTTGAAAGAGCATCCTTGCTCCAAATTGATCTAGAGATTTAATACAATTCTGATGAAAATTTCCAAAAGTGTTGTCAAAACTAACAAGCTGATTCTGAAAGTTATATGGAAATGCAAATGACCTAGAAATGCCACAGCAATTTTTAACAAGAGCAAAGTTGAAAGAATTACACTACCTGATTTCAAGATTCACTATAAAGCTACGTAATCAAGACAATGTGGTAGCAAAAATTAGAGATATAGGGACTGGGATAGGAAGTCCAGAAACAGAGCCATGCATATAAGATATTTGATTTTAAACAAGGTGCCAAAGCTAGCCTTGTCTAAATGAGAACAACTGTATGTCTGTATGAAAAACAACAACTTTGACCTTATCTCATACTATAAACAAAAATTAAATGGATTCTAGATCTAACTGTGAAAGTTAAGCTACAAAACTTATAGAAGAAAATATATGAGAAAAATCTTTGTAACCATGGGTTAGGCAAAGATTTTTATGTACACACACACACCATGAACCATAAAACAAAACAAAAAGTAAAGCCACAGATTGCTAGAATTCATTATCTAATAAAGGACTTGTATTCAGAACATACAAAGAGCTTTTACAACTCAGTAATTTTTAAAAAATGAATGGATTTATAGCCATTTCACACAAAATAATAGGAATTGCCAATATGACTGACCAATCAGTGAAAAGATATTCAACATCATTAGACATAGAAGAAACATAAATTAAAACCACAATGAGATACCACTACAAACCCACTAAAAGAGTTAATTTTAAAAGACTGATAATACCAAGTGTTGTCAAGGATGTGGAGCAACTAGAATTCTCAATGCAGTAGATGGGAATATACAATGCTACAACTATTTTGTAAAATTACGTATACATATTTCCTTGTGGGAGTAATATTATTACCTGGGTTAAATAGGCCTTTACATCTGAGGTTTCACAGGACCTTAGGCTAACTCTCTATCCAGGTCAAGTAGATGGTCATGTTTACTATGTGACTCTAAAAGACAGGGAAGACCTTTTCTCAAGTTTTGGCAACTAAATGTCTTTCTCTTTCATTTGATTTCCTGAGCTAGTGTTCTAGAAGTCATATCTAACTTTTTCTTTTCCTTCATTTCCCACCCTTTCCACACTCAACAGCCTTTCTCCTACCCATCCCCATTACTAATATCCCTGTTTTACACCAGCCCTTATCATATCATGCACAAACTTTTTATAGGTTTTTTCTTTTATAATTCTTTCCATCTAACTTTCCTTCTTATAGCATGATGTTTGACCCATACAAGATACAATATGTAACGTGTCAAAGTCTAAAGCATAATACTACGAGGAACAGCATCTAACCCAAGACTAGAACAATGGACTTGCATCATCTACCTATGTGCCCCTCTCCTGGCCTATATCCTCCTTCTCCCCAGAGGTAAGAACTGTCTTGAATGTTGTACAGTATTATTTCTTTGTTCTTTTATTCTTTATAATTTTATTAGATATTGTGTTTTAACTAGACTTTCTGCTGCTAGAGCAAATTATAGCATTTCCCTGCTTCAACTCTTAACTGTCTATGTGATAAATTCAAACTCATTTGCATACAAGATTATTCACAATATTGTTCCTCTTACCTATGTAGTCTCAACTTCTGCCACACTTCCTGACCACAGCAAGTATTCTATATACTTTCATATCAGGCTTTCATTACTCACTGGAGCAACCTGTGTGTTGAAAACAAACAGCTCCCCAGCCTTACTTGCCCTGTTCTTGGCTTCATCAGAAGTGAATGTGGAAAATCAAGGACTTTTTTTAAGATGATGGGAAGATTACCAAGAAAATATATTCTGATGAAATTCACAAAGCAAGTTCACACTTCAGTTAGCAATGTGTGTTTTGCATTCATCAGAGCTTTTGATCCCAAATCATAAAAATCTATCCTAGATATTGACACTAAGTATGGGACAACCTTCTGTACTCCTATTTCCATGTCTTAGAGTCATATGGATTAGGAAGTGTCGAGATAGACACATATTTAACAGATTTGTCAGTTTCATTTTGTGGAAGTATCTTGAAACGAATCTTGAAGTTCAATGGAGAAGTTCGAAAATATTAGCTTTTAATTATGCTCTTCTTAACAAATAAACTTTGAACTTAAATCCAAGCCTAGTTATAGGCTATTTTAAGTTAGAATAACATACAGAAATTTGGCAGGTATCAAGAAATCCTGAATTACAAATGGACAAGAAAGGATGAGTAGGTCCTTAATTATAAAAACTCCGAATTGGCACATATGCAAATCAAGCATTACACTTAACAGAAATTGATTTATCTTTCATTGCCTTTTAAAAATTTTAGTTCCTCAGTCAGTAATTCATATTTTTCCTTTGTGTAGTCATTTTTATTTCTACAAGGCAAGTGAATGATAGTCACAGCAATCTTGAGGGTGTTTTAATCATCACTGTTGTTACACACTCACCCCAAACAGGGAGTACCTAATGTGTTAGTAACTCTCTGTATGTGTGACTCTTTCTAATCATATAGTGACTATTCCTATACCGTTTCAGATTTATATTTAGAGTAATGAGCTCATATATCAAAATGCATTTCAGGGCAACTCCTGGCATAAAATATAATAATTTGAACGCAAATAAATTGAGCTTATGTTTCATGAATTTATTCTGATTCATCTTTAACTTTTGCTGAACTTTTACTTCATACTTGATACTTAGCTAGAAACTATAATGACTATAAAAATGAGATTCTTCAATCTTAGTTTTTAAAGAAGTTACAATCTGATTGAGAGAACTGAAGATACACACAGGGATAGGAAGGATGGGAGGGAGGCTCAAGAGGGAGGGCATATGGGGACATGTGTATGCATATGGCTGATTCACTTTGTTGTGCAACAGAAACTAACACAGTATTGTGAAGCAATTATACTCCAATAACGATCTATTAAAAAAAAAGCAAGTAAAGGACTTGGCTACATTTAAGATAATGCAGAACAAGTGATGTACCTGAAAGAATGTGAACAAAGAAATTATCAGTGTAGAGGGAGACAGGAAAACAAAGTCTTTAGGGAAGGATGCACGAAGATCAGGAGCATTTCCTTAACTCATTCCTGGGACTTAGGCTATACTTAAGAATAAAATAGAAACACTAAATAAGAGGTCTTATTTAGTAAGGGTGGTGCCTGAATTTGAGTTGCTCTAACAAGTTACCACAGACAGGTAGCTTATACAACAAACGTCTATTTCTCAGAGTTCTAAAGGCTGGACAGTCTGAGATAGAGCAACTGGAAGGTTTGGTGTCTGTTGAAGACTCACTTTCTAGTTCATAGAAGACTGTGTCCTCACATAGCAGAAAACTGAAAGAGCTCTCTGGGGTCTCTTTTATAAGGGCATGAATCGCATTCAGGAGGGCTCCACTCTCATGGTCTAATCACCTCCCAAAGGCCGCACCTCCTAACACCATCACATTGGGGGTTACAATTTCAACATATGAATTTAGGGGGATACAAATATTGTCTATAACAGTTGGTGACACAGTAAGCCTAGTATGGGCTCTGAGGTTTCAAGGTAGGTAATGAAATAATTATGGGCTCTATTAACCATAAAGGGTGTCACAAAGAGTGAGTCTTTAAAAACCTGCTGAGGAAAATCGCAACGCCAGCAACTTCTTAGTTTTCATGATATAGGAAGCGAGTTGCTCGGTAGGTGAATCCTTTGGAAGGCCTGTCTAATTAACAGATAGGACCTTTGGTGAGATTTACCCCAGAGACTAGCTGATAAACTGTGTGCTGTGTGTATATGTGAGTGTTTAATTTAATAATTTGGTTATGAATTTTAACTTAGGTCTATCAAAATGTGCTATCAGAAGTATGTCATAGTTTTAAAACATAAAAGCTCTCCTTGCAAAGCACCTATTCTTTACTTTCTTCTCAATCTCCAATAGGACCCACTGTGGTAGTTGGATGAGATAAGGTGACTTTATATATTGAAAACCATTTCTGGTCATGGACTTTGTCATATGGAGCCAGAACTGTTTGAAAATGAGGTGACAGTGTTGCTCTAACAGGCTCCTGAATTGTTCTATGACTGGGATTATTGCTCCTCCTGGGCAGGAAACCATGACAGGTGGCTCAACTGATTTACCAGAGGCAGTAATTGTTTAATGTGAAGGCTGTCAAGTTTCATTTTCCTGGTGCTGCTGTGCTTGCAGAAATTTGGCTAGTGAGTTAGAGAAAAAGTCAACTGGGAGAAGAAATCAATGCTGCTTGAGTGCCACTGCCTATCCTCCAAGACACCTCTTAAAATGCTCTGCCCCTTGGCTTTTGGTTATTCTCTTTAACTCCCTTCCTCAGCTGTCTTGTATTTTACAGTTTTCAATTCAAAGTCCTGCTTGAATGTCTTCAAAATGCACAGGTACCTTAACACTTCCTGACACCTACTAGATAATTCTACTTGGCTGTCCCACCGGAATCTCAATCTCAATATATCTAAAATTAAACCAATTACCTTCCCTGAAAAATCAGCACCTTTCCCTGACTTTTATATCCCTGTTAACTGCTGAACCATATATACAACCACTCAGACATGAGCCTTCAGAATAACTTTTGACAGGATAAAGGGAACTGTTTTGGTGGGAGAGTCAGGAAAACGCCCAAAATGAAATTTATAGTACACAAAACATAGGTGCCTTCTACATTTTACTCTGCCTAATAAATAGATTTAAATACATTGCTTACACCAGGCTATGCCCCTAAGTTAGTTATGAAGTTCAAGGTAATTCTCAAAAATCTTTAATTTCTTAACTATCTGAGCTATTTTCAGTGCTAGTAAATCAGAAGGTTAGAATAAAGAAACATGAGCATTAAAGAGTAAGAATTTGCCAAATTTTACAATACTGTTGATGGAAGAGGGTGCCCCAAGAGTAAATATTTGTTTTAAATATCTTGGCAGACATCCCCTGATAGTAGAGAGGGATGCATTCATCTATCATGATTTTATTATGCTAACCGTTTGGACCATCAAAACTTCTCCTCCAATTAGTCATCTCTCTGATAATTCTTTCCACATAAACGTAATATAACAGGCAGGCATCAAAACAAATGGAGATAATGCCATACACTACAGGGTATCAAGAGGATTTAATCAGGGATCCTAGATGAGTTGAAGCTAAGAGCTGGATACACCTGGTGTGTGGCATAAACAATGCCTATGCACCCTGACCACAATCAACATCTTCACCATATCTGTTTGCCAGCTCCACTGTTTCTGTGGGTGCTTGGAGTGCGGTCTGATACTGTCCAGAGGCACGCAGTGCCTTATGTCTCTATGTTTCACATTAAATTGATATCAGCTTGAGACGTCACCCAGCAGTTTGAGAGGCAGTCAAGTAACCTTAAAGTTCCTACCTCTACATCTGGATCATTGAAGTACTATGGGACTAAGCCAGTGCAAAAAGGTAATTTGGTACTTCCACTTTCAAGAGGTAGGTGCCCTGGCATCTCTCAGACTGTAGCTGCTATCACTGCCGTTGTACTTTGCTGCTTCATGGGGCAGGGACTGGATGCTGGTTCTCCACTATCTGCCCAGATCTGCACTTCTGAGGCCAAGAAAAACCCTGCCCAGGCAAGCCTGGTCCTTCGAGAGAAGACTACTGCCCAGTATCCCTACTTTTTCTGAACCAAGCTTACCCGCATGTAACCCATGCCCTGGCTCCCAAGGCTGCAGATCAAGGCACCCTGTCCCTTCAGTCCTGTACATAACCTTCCTCATCTCAGTCCCACCTCTCATCCAGCATAGACCTCTGCCCTGACTGAACCTGAAACCATTATCTCTCTTCCCAAGTTTGTGTTTCCACCCCAGGGACAAACTACTTTGCTTTTTTGCCCACCTCTTCCTTTTCTATGGTAACAATTTGAACTATCTATCAGAATCTCAAGATCTCAGCCTTCAGAAACTCAAAAGGGCCTGTATACCTTCCTTAGGGACACAAAGGACCCAGGTCTTAGACACACACATTTCTGTTTACCTTCCCATATTGAATAATTTCCATTCTTCCTAATGTGCAACCCCATCTCAAGAACAGATTGGAAGTCTTCATCCTGCAGCAGAGATCAAACAAAACAAAACAAACAAAAGAACAATGCACACACAAGTTAATTTCTAAATGGGTCACCATGCTACAGAGATATAAGAGCATCTAATGTTAATTTCTAAATGGGTCGCACTGCTACTGGTGTGTGACAAATCTGGGGCAGGTAACAGAAGCTAAATTGCAGGGATAAAAGGAAAGTATTTGGAAATGACCCACCATGAGTTAAAAAGTCAGCTGAAGATCTGCACTTAACAGAAGAGTCGGCGGACACTGGTAGTTTGGGGGTAGTTTTTAGCTAATTTGGGCCAACCTTTTGGCTTTGCACCCTGGGAAGGAAAAAGTGTTGTGGAGTGCGTGTGGGTGGGTGGGTGTTTTGAACAAAGCAAACCATTTTAAAAAGCTTTTACCCATCAGGCCTAAGCCAACTCTAATATGGGAATGAAACACAGGGAAAGTGAAAGCATTTTCCTACAGCAGGACTGAAGATAAGGTGTGGGTCCCAGAACAACCGTGAAGGTTCAGTAATAGACAGCTCGTGGCAGCAGGGGCAAGAGGTAGCAGGTAGCAGAGGCAAACCAAGGGTAGCACTCTGGTGTAGTGTGCCATTGTCTAAGGGGGTTCTGAATGATGGAGGAGCAAACTCAGCAGGCACCCGGGCAAAGGCAATCCCGCAGGCAAATTGAAAGTGGCAGTTTGAGCAAATTCACCTCCACAGCAGCAACCAAAGAGTCTTTCCAAAGTCATATAACTGAAAACTAAGATGAAGGCTCCTGCTAACTAAGTCATGAAATAGGTTGTAGGGACTCCTAGAGAGAGGTCATAAAAGGGGAGAAACAGTAAGTACTTGAGGTCTTGGCACCATGCAAGTGGGGGTTAAGGTTAAAGTGACACCAGTATTCTGATCAAACAATAAAATGACTTATTTGAACCCACAAATAGGTGAAGGCTGGTGAGATCATTTTTACATATTTAAATATCCCTAACAAGGCAGAATTTAAGCAAACTTTCATTAGTTTACCTCCTCTGTGACATTCTTTCCTTGCAAGTTGTCAGGGGTGTGTGTGTGCATGTGCTTGTGCATGTGTGTATGAGTTTGGTTGTCAGTTGTTCTGAACTGAATTACTTCTGGCTAAACTGGTAAAATTATTAGTTTTTAGGACTTCCAGGCCTGAGAATCCAAATCTGGAGCCATTGTAAACCAAGGGTCATTCACACAGTGTGCATGAGCTATCCAGTGACTCTGCTTTCATAATTTACCTTTAATTCATTTTCTCCATGTCCTACTGTCAAAATCATAATCCAGATCCTCATTAACTCCCATTTCTCTATCCAGTGAATCTCATACACTGCTTCCATTATGTCTTTTCTAGCTCCATTACGACTACCTGGGATGCCTCTAAATCCTACCCATATTTCAAGGACCAGCTCAACTATTACTTCCTTCATGAAGATTTTCCACATCACCCACCCAGAAATTAACTACCCCTTCCAGGAAGTCTTAAGGCTGTTTGTTTATGTTACATAAATGGGGCTTCTTTACCTCCTTGTTTGCCAGTTAGTGTGTGTGTGTGTCTGTATATTACCTTACATGGTAATTACTTGGAAAGTTCTAAGGACAAGGACCACATCTTTACATCCTGGCACAGGGTTCCTCACTCATGTTAAACCTTCCTCCCACCCGGTTTGCCACCGATCTCAGGCTGCCAGCTGCAATTTTATTACTTTGTTTTTCTCTTAGGGCAATTCTTAATATATATGTTAGCTACATGTCATATTCATAAAAAATATGGGAGGTTTGAAAGGGAACAAGATTAGAAAAGACTATTTGATTTGCACCAAAGCATGGGTTCCCTCACTCAGGAATGTATTTGACCCTTTAAATCCCCTAAGTTTTAATAACTTTTTTCAATTCTTTTCAAATGTCCCCCATTATCCAAAAGCCTTGGAAAAAACATAAAATAGTGATAAATGAGTTTCCCCACTGGTTCCCACATTATTCTCTTTTCACCTAGACTTTCCACCTCTTGAACAATATCTGATGAACACCATGTTGATGACATACAAGTAGATGATTCAATATCAGCCAAATAAAGTCAAAACTAAATGAGTCAAGCTTTCATGTCAATGTTGCAAATTATACTATGGCTAAAAAAGTCCTTTAAGTACCAATTAGTTAAGTTAACCATTGCTTAAAGCTTAAGGAGGGCCAATCTTCTTTCAACAGGCAGGTGCAACTGTGCCACTAATCATTCCATCGGTATTTGCACAAGTAAGGCCTCTACGGTACTGCCAAATTCAATTCTATGATTCAAGTAGACAAAAAAATAAGATAAGTGAAATTGATTTCACAAAAGGACAATATATCTCATAGGCATGGGCTCAGAAATGAAACAATTTTTATTCAAGTTTCACTCATTCAAGTTATTAGCTATTTGATCCTGAGCCATCAAAAACAGAATCTAAGGTGGCCTCATTCCAATTTCTAGTAAGCCCCACTTACTAAGTATGTGACATTGATCATACTATATTGTGCTCTGGTTTCCTCATCTGGAGATGAAAACTATCTACCTCATAGAGTTATCTGCAGAATTAAATAAAATAATCCATATAAGGCTAAAAATGTCTAGGCCAGAGTTAGTGCTCAATAAATGTTAGCTATTATTTTTATGTGGTAACTCATACATTTATGCTAATACTGTGTCTATAACTACAAAATAAAACTGATGAAAATGAAAATATCAACTATGCATTTTATTCCAGAGACTAAACTGTGAAGAACAAAAGGATAAACCAGCATGGATCTAAAAGCCTGCAATGATTTTCTAGGAGTCAAACGTTTCAAATTTTGTGTTCACTTACTTTGGTTTAGAACATATGAATCTACTGTAAATGCTAATAGTCTGTGATCTTGAATAATATCAGCGTGTAAACATGCCTGGTGATTCTGAGTCCCTACTAAGAAAACAATATTTGAAATTTGCACAGGGACTAAAGTCTTAGCACAGTCTCAGTTGTACATCTGTGACAAATCAAGCTAATGAAAGACAGCAGATTTTCACAGCAACACAAATTCCTATGATCTTGCATTTGGTGCTCTCTGCTACAAACAATAACCCCAGTTCAGCCATTATATCCTCATTTTCTGGAAACTTACAAATGTATGGATGATTCACTGAATTTTTTTCATTTTCTAACTGAGTATGTTGGTGTCATTCAGGGTAGACACAGAGTAAAGCTCCTAAATGACTTACTGATGGGGATAAGAAGCATTTAAATAAACAATTTATATTCCAGATCGTCACATGGATACCTTTTTAAAAGAGAGCAAGTGAAAACATTAAAGAACAAAATTTCCACCTCCTATTATTAATTGAAATGCTTTTCATTAATGGTGATAGAATAAACACATTTACTAGTCAGATGGCTAAGTGTCCATTATCAAGTGCTGATAAGTTGCAAGAAATTGCCCTTCCTAGTGCAGTGTAACCTGAATGCTTTCTGCACTTCCACCAGCTCAGATAAGGTGCACCAAATTATCTTTCCAACTGCAGTTGTGTCACCTGAATGCAATTAACACCTTATTAAGTGTTAAGGCATTTCTGCAGGTAATAAATTAGTCATGGCTCAGTACCTCACAATACTTCTTTAGTACGGTACTTGATACATTCACTGTAGGCTATGGACATGCGAAAAACAAATTCTTTATAGCAATACAATTACAGGGATAATTTTATATTTGTCTTAGTGATGCTGATTGCACAAGCAGTCAGAGGGTGTAAATCAAAGATGTCTCTTTTTGTGACCACAGGGCTTCTTCTGGATTCAGGCAAAATTTAGTGCCAGAAAGCTGATAAGTGTATTTCTGGAATTTTTATTAAATTTAAGTCACTAAACCATTTCTTTACAAATTTTGTTCCCACTTTCTTTCCTACACTGAAAATCTTAAGATATAAAAAATTAACTATAAGCATGCTAATTAAAAAATTGCAAGTGAATGTGGAGCAGCTCTTAATATTTAAAATACATGAGTAATTTTAAAATTTTATATCCACTTTATACAAATAAAAACTTCACTCATTTGAAAAAAATCCCTCTTCCATTTTAGTTCTACAAGCTAAAGTCCACATATTAACAACTTGTTCCATGAAGAAGAATGAATGGATGAAATATCCTTATTAAAAAATAAAAATATTGATAATTAAATAGGTTTTACCCCCACACACAAAAATTTTTAGATAATCTCTTTTTGCATTTCTTCTGAGATTCATGTTTTCTACCTGTTTTCTTTCCCTTCCCCTAAAGAATCATCATCAATGATTGAAGGCCTGCACAGAATTTGTACTTTGTAACAACATCGGTTCTTCCAAGGGAACCGGAGAACCTTTCCTGGGTTCAGATGATAGAAGTTATAAGATACTTGATTTCTTCACTAAATACGAGCTCTAGTTCTACTGCTACAGAAGTGAGTTTTCAGTATATATGCACACATGAGTAAAAAATTCAAGTTATTTGCGAGTAAGCAACTCTTTGGACTTTGCCTGCAATATTGTTAAAATGTAAGCGATGATTTTTTTTTTCCTTTCCTTGTCAGGAAACTAGGCCCTAGTATTAAGTGCCACATAAATAGCTAATTGGGTGGAATGATCAGAAGATTACATAAACCACTTCTCAGGTAGGAACCTCTGAGACAAGCTACAGAGGAATGTGGGTCAAATGTTTCTTCATTCTTTTCTATGCATATGAAATTAATATTGATATTTCTTAATGAACTCCAGATTGGCAATTTTCAACTTTCCTATGAAACTACAAGTCAGACCATGATCACAAAATCTATTAGAAGGTTAAGATCACTCTAGTCCACTTCCTCATAATACAGCTGAGAAGTTAAAATCTAAACAGGTTAAATGACTTGCTCAAAGTCACACAGTGAGAACCCAGATCTTATGATGTCTCATCTGGAGCATTAGGGGGATGGGGGAGGTGATGCATGTACCTTCTGAAGAAACTTTGGGTGCAGTGTTCCATTATTTGTTTTTAAGAGTGGAACCTGGTATATTAAAGCATATTTTTATATACTATACACAGCATTTCCTAAGTTTAATACTGATTTTGTTTTGAGCCACATTACAGTAGCTAGAACAGTAAAAATACTTTCCCTCTATTGGGACATTTTTATTCTATATGAGCTTCAGAATACTTCTCCATTATTCTCATTATTCTCATTACTTCTCTGAGAAGTATTCTCAGAATACTTCTCCATACTTCAGCATTATTAAAATTGTCCTTACAACTTGCAATTTTAGGTCAGTTTTGCCTCATATGATTTATCAAATCCTAAAATTAACTGAAATTAAACTACAAATGCTGTGTGTGACCCTTTCTTTTTTATCAAAATATAAAGCCTTCTGTAAAATAATATAAAGAATAGTTGAAGACATCTATGAAAAAAATACATCATTTAAGTAACAGTCATAAAATACTAAGAAAAAACTTTTTTTAAAAGATTCTATAACTTTTACAGTTATGGCTGTTTTACATTATAATTTTCTATAATGCTCAAATAATGAGGTTTAAATAGTATTTTTTAAAATAGCCCTTTAGTTGCAGTTAGTTCAAAATTGAGTTAAGGAACGCTATGCTTCAGAATTAGTATATAATTATTCCTTTGGGTCAATGGTATGTTTCCCATAGAGCAATCATTGGTGACTACAGGAATGATTAGTTATATACTAAACAGATGCCTTTATCTATTTCTACTCTCAGTACTGTCCTTTGACTACAACTCTTAAGATTTGATAAACAACAAAGATTAAGACTGTTCTATTGAATATCCAAGATAAGACGCCCATATTACTGCCAACATACTATTAATCAATTTATGAATGAAAATATACACTGACTATGGTTGAGGGCTATTTTTCTGTACAATGATTATCTTCCCCATTGTTGATGTAATTGCACTTCTAGAAATATATATTACGGAAATCAAGACATAGTCAAATATTAATGAAAAAAGTCTTAAAATATTTATTGTAGCATTATCTAAAATAAGCAACAGATGGGAAAAAAAGATCCTTAGAAGTCAGAGAATTATTGACAAGTAAATCATGGCACATAGTTCTGCTTTATTACTTTTGCTTATTTTTCAATTTATCCTTAATGAATACCTATTACTTTTATCATTCTAAATGAAGGCTTTACAATATTTTTAAAATGTCATTTTGACAAAACTAAAATTTAAGAGTTCAAGAGAACCACAGTACTACATATGTCATTGCCAGAAGCTAAGTTGTGAATGTATGCTGAGACAGATTGTATTTTCCAAAGAGGGCCACTGCAATATAGCTCATGTCACATGCTCTATTACAACATGACATCTAGTAGTGAGGTCTTAGTCCCCTCCCCTTGAAACCTGGCTGACATTTGTGAGCACGTCTACCAACAGAGTACACTGAAACAAGAGTACCTTAAAATCTTTATGATTTCTGAGTCTAGGTCATAAATATGCCATGCGTGTCCACCTTGGCTTTTTGTTTTTTTAAGAATGATCTTTCTTCAAAGTCTGCCACCACACTATGAGGAAATCTAATCTAACGCATGTGCAGATACCACATGTTTATGCCTTATTTAGATGCTCTGGCCAACAGCTCCAGCTAAGGTCCCCCAAAATAGTCAACATCAACCACCAGACATGTGAATAAATAAGCCTAGAGATGAATCCATCTCCCAGCTATCGAATCATCTTTCATTGAATTTTCCCAGTTGAGGCCCCAATCTGCACCCTTTCTGAACTCCTGAAACACATAATCTGTGATCAATAAAATGGTTATTGTTTTGCACCACTAAGAACAGGCTGGTTTGTTTTACATCAATAAATATTAGGAACATATGTCTCTTCCAAAGAGAAACAGTTACTTTCCACTAAAAGAGAAGAAATGAGAAATTACTAAGGCATTCAACTCTCCAAATACCCAAGAGAGCAAATAAAAAGTTTGCAAACATCGCTATGAATAAAAATAAAATTTGTATGCTTAAAAGAATCAAAACTTCTTGCTTTAAATGCTTAGAATCAAAATTGAATTTTCAGAAAATACTTGAGTGTTTGTGAATTCTTTGTAAAAGAAAAGTCATCAAACTTCACTCTAAATGTTGAAGACCTTGACTTCAGCCTCAAGTACCCATAACAAAGACTAACTACCAAAATAGGAGAAAGGAGAAACACTATGTTTTCACTTTGATTGAGAATATGTACAGTAGTACATAAGAAAATGCTACAATGAAATAAAACATAAGAGTTCTTGAGAATGAAATCTACTTAAAAAAAACTTTTAAATATAAACTTAAACTACATTTCCTAAGACACCGGAGTCACAAGATGAATAAAATGCAAAAATATTTTAGTACTACCATAATGAGGAATTACAATATCTGATAATCCAGCTTCCAACAGATTAACATGGAACAGGGATATTATTTGCTATGAATGTGTCATCTGACACTCTGTAATACAATCTGAGTATAATATACTTGTTCCTTTAAGTTAGTGATTATTGTTCCATCTGGACACATAAATGTCAGAAGAAGCAGAACAGACTAATTAAATAGTTCTTTGTTATAATAGAATTCTAAGATAAAAGGTCATTAAATCATTCACTCATACAGTAAGATACATATTTAATAAAGATTAGGTACAGGGTATTAAGAGACATCTAACAAGCCTTCGGTTGGGAATAGGAGGGAAA
Source organism: Leucopleurus acutus (assembly GCF_964270905.1). Classification (NCBI taxonomy): domain Eukaryota; kingdom Metazoa; phylum Chordata; class Mammalia; order Artiodactyla; family Delphinidae; genus Leucopleurus; species Leucopleurus acutus. Next base: position 94,729,838 of record NC_139149.1, read on the forward strand.
ACTTCAGATTGGTTTCTTTTTTTAAAAAAAAAACAACTTTATTAGAGTATAATTGCTTTACAATGGTGTGTTACTTTCTGCTTCATTACAAAGTGAATCACCTGTACATATACAAATATATATCCCCATATCTCCTCCCTCTTGCGTCTCCCTCCCACCCTCCATATCCCACCCCTCTAGGTGGTCACAAGGCACCGAGCTGATTTCCCTGTCCTATGCAGCTGCTTCCCACTAGCTATTTTACATTTGGTAGTGTATATATGTCCATGCCACTCTTTCATTTTGTCCCAGCTTACCCTTCCCACTTCCTGTGTCCTCAAGTCCATTCTCTACGTCTGTGTCTTTATTCCTGTCCTGCCCCTAGGTTCTTCAGAACCTTTTTTTTTTTTTTTTAGATTCCATATATATGGGCTAGCATACAGTATTTGTTTTTCCCTTTCTGACTTCTTTCACTCTGTATGACAGACTCTAGGTCCATCCACCTCACTACAAATAACTCAATTTCGTTTCTTTCTATGGTGAGTAATATTCCATTGTATACATGTGCCACATCATCTTTATCCATTCATCTGTCGATGGACACTTAGGTTGCTTCCTTGTCCTGGCTATTGCAAATAGAGCTGCAATGAACATTGTGGTAAATGACTTTTTGAGTTATGATTTTCCCAGGGTATATGGCCAGTAGTGGGATTGCGGGGTTGTATGGTATTTCTATTTTTAGTTTTGTAAGGAACCTCCATACTGTTCTCCATAGTGGCTGTACCAATTTACATTCCCACTAACAGTGCAAGAGGGTTCCCTGTTCTCCACACCCTCTCCAGCATTTACAGTTTGTAGATTTTCTGGTGATGGCCATTCTGACTGGTGTGACGTAATAACTCACTGTAGTTTTGATTTGCATTTCTCAAATGATAAGTGATGTTGAGCATTCTTTCGTGTGTTTGTTGGCAAACTGTATATCTTCTCTGGAGAAATGTCTGTTTTGGTCTTCTGCCCATTTTTGGATTGGGTTGTTTGTTTTCTTACTATTGAGCTACATAAGCTGCTTGTAAATTTTGGAGATTAATGCTTTGTCATTTGCACATACTTTCTCCCATTCTGAGGGCTGTCTTTTCATCTTGTTTATGTTTTCCTTTGCTGTGCAAAAGCTTCTAAGTTTCATTACGCCCCATTTGTTTATTTTTGTTTTTATTTCCATTTCTCTAGGAGGTGGGTCAGAAATGGTCTTCCTGTGATTTATGTCATAGTGTGTTCCGCCTATGTTCTCCTCTAAGAGTTTGATAGTGTCTGGCCTTACATTTAGGTCTTTAATCCATTTTGAGTTTATTTTTGTGTACGGTGTTAGGGAGTGTTCTAATTTCATTCTTTTACACATAGCTGTCCAGTTTTCCTAGCACCACTTATTGAAGAGGCTGTCTTCTATCCACTGTATATTCTTGCCTCCTTTATCAAAAATAAGGTGACCATATGTGCATGGGTTTATCTCTGGGCTTTCTATCCTGTTCCACTGATATATATTTCTGTTTCTGTGCCAGTACCATACTATCTTGATTACTGTAGTTTTGTAGTATAGTCTGAAGTCCAGGAGCCTGATTCCTCCAGCTCTGTTTTTCTTTCTCAAGATTGCTTTGGCTATTTGGGGTCTTTTGTGTTTCCATACAAATTGTGAAATTTTTTTGTTTCAGTTCTGTGAAAAATGCCATTGGTAGTTTGATAGGGATTGCATTGACTCTGTAGATTACTTTGGGTAGTATAGTCATTTTCACAGGGTTGATTCTTCCAACCCAAGAACATGGTCTACCTCTCCATCTGTTTGTATCATCTTTAATTTCTTTCATCAGTGTCTTATAGTTTTCTGCATACAGGTCTTTTGTCTCCTTTGGTAGGTTTATTCCTAGGTATTTTATTCTTTTTGTTACAGTGGTAAATGGGAATGTTTCCTTAATTTCTCTTTCAGGTTTTTCATCATTAGTGTATAGGAATGCAAGACATTTCTGTGCATTAAAATTTTGTATCCTGCTACTTTACCAAATTCATTGATTAGCTCTACTAGTTTTCTGGTAGCATCTTTAGGATTCTCTATGTATAGTATCATGTCACCTGCAAACAGTGACAATTTTACTTCATCTTTTCTGATTTGGATTCCTTTTATTTCTTTTTCTTCCCTGATTGCTGTAGCTAAAACTTCCAATACTATGTTGAATAATACTGGTGAGGGTGGGCAACCTTGTCTTGTTCCTGAGATTAGTGGAAATGGTTTCAGTTTTTCACCACTGAGAACGATGTTGGCTGTGGGTTTCTCATATATGGCCTTTATAATGTTGAGGTAAGTTCACTCCATGCCTACTTTCTGGACAGTTTTTATCATAAATGGGTGTTGAATTTTGTCAAAAGCTTTTTCTGCATCTATTGAGATGATCATATAGTTTTTCTCCTTCAGTTTGTTAATATGGTGTATCACATTGATTGATTTGCATATATTGAAGAATCCTTGCATTCCTGGGATAAACCCCACTTGATCAGGGTGTGTGATCCTTTTAATGTGCTGTTGGGTTCTGTTTGCTAGTATTTTGTTGAGAATTTTTGCATCTATGTTCATCAGTGATATTAGCCTGTAGTTTTCTTTCTTTGTGACATCTTTGTCTGGTTTCAGTATCAGGGTGATGGTGGCCTTGTAGAATGTGTTGGGGAGTCTTCCTCCCTCTGCTACATTTTGGAAGGGTTTGAGAAGAATAGGTGTTAGCTCTTCTGTAAATGTTTGATAGAATTTGCCTGTGAAGCCATGTAGTCCTGGGCTTTTGTTTGTTGGAAGATTTTTAATCACAGTTTCAATTTCAGCATTTGTGATTAGTCTGTTTATGTTTTCTATTTCTTCCTGGTTCAGTCTTGGAAGGTTGTGCTTTTCTAAGAATTTGTCCATTTCTTCCAGATGTCCATTTTATTGGCATATAGTTGCTTGTAGTAATCTCTCATGATCCTTTGTATTTCTGTAGTGTCAGTTGTTACTTCTTTTTTATTTCTAATTCTGTTGATTTAAGTCTTCTCCCTTTTTTTCTTTATGAGTCTGGCTAGTGGTTTATCAATTTTGTTTATCTTCTCAAAGAACCAGCTTTTAGTTTTATTGATCTTTGTTACTGTTTCCTTCATTTCTTTTTCATTTATTTCTGATCTGATCTTTATGATTTCTTTCCTTCTGCTACCTTTGGGTTTTGTTTGTTCTTCCTTCTGTAGTTCCTTTAGGTGTAAGGTTAGATTATTTATTTGAGATTTTTGTTTCTTGAGGTAGGATTGTATTGCTATAAACTTTCCTCTTAGAACTGCTTTTGTTGCATCCCATAGGTTTTGGGTCATTGTGTTTTCATTGTCATTTGTTTCTACGTATTGTTTGATTTCCTCTTTGATTTCTTCAGTGATCTCTTGGTTATTTAGTAGTGTATTGTTTACCCTCCATGTGTTTTTATTTTTTACAGATTTTTTTTCCTGTAATTGATATCTAGTCTCATAGCGTTGTGATTAGAAAAGATACTTATACATATTTTCTTAGATTTACCAAGGCTTGATTTGTGACCCAAGATATGATCTCTCCTGGAGAATGTTCCATGAGCATTTGAGAAGAAAGTGTATTCTGTTGTTTTTGGATGGAATGTCCTATAAACATCAATTAAGTCCATCTTGTTTAATGTATCATTTAAAGCTTGTGTTTCTTTGTTTTCATTTTGGATGATCTGTCCATTGGTGAAAGTGGGGTGTTAAAGTCCCCTACTATGATTGTGTTAGTGTCGATTTCCCCTTTTATGGCTGTTAGCATTTGCCTTATGTATTGAGGTGCTCCTATGTTGGGTGCATAAATATTTACAATTGTTATATCTTCTTCTTGGGTTTATCCGTTGATCATTATGTAGTGTCCTTCTTTGTCTCTTGTAATAGTCTTTATTTTTAAGTCTATTTGTCTGATATGAGAATTGCTATTCCAGGTTTCTTTTGATTTGCATTTGCATGGACTATCGTTTTCCATCCCCTCACTTTCAGTCTGTATGTGTCCCTAAGTCTGAAGTGGGTCTCTTGTAGACAGCATGTATACAGGTCTTATTTTTGTATCCATTCAGCCAGTCTATGTCTTTTGGTTGGAGCATTTAATCCATTTATATTTAAGGTAATTATCAATATGTATGTTCCTATTATCATTTTCTTAATTGTTTTGGGTTTGTTATTGTAGGTCTTTCCCTTCTCTTGTGTTTCCTGCCTAGAGAAGTTCCTTTAGCATTTGTTGTAAAGTTGGTTTGGTGGTGCTGAATTCTCTTAGCTTTTGCTTGTCTGTAAAGGTTTCAATTTCTCTGTCAAATCTGAATTAGATCCTTGTTGGGTAATCTTGGGTGTAGGTTTTTCCCTTTCATCACTTTAAATATGTCCTGCTACTCCCTTCTGGCTTGCAGAGTTTCTGATGAAAGATTAGCTGTTAACCTTATGGGGATTCCCTTATATGTTATTTGTTGTTTTTCCCTTGCTGCTTTTAATATTTTTTCTTTGTATTTAATTTTTGATACTTTGATTAATATGTGTCTTGGACTGTTTCTCCTTGGATTTATCCTTTATGGGACTCTCTGTGCTTCCTAGACTTGATTAACTATTTCCTCTCCCATATTTGGGAAGTTTTCAACTATAATCTCTTCAAATATTTTCTCAGTCCCTTTCTTTTACTTTTCTTCTTCTGGGACCCCTATAATTCGAATGTTGCTGCGTTTAATGTTGTCCCAGATGTCTCTGAGACTGTCCTCAATTCTTTTCATTCTTTTTTCTTTATTCTGCTCTGTGATAGTTATTTTCACTCTTTTATCTTCCAGGTCACTTATCCACTCTTCTGCCTCTGTTATTCTGCTATTGGAACTTTCTAGAGAATTTTTAACTTCATTTATTGTGTTGTTCATCATTGTTTGTTTGCTCTTTAGTTCTTCTAGGTCCTTGTTAAACATTTCTTGTATTTTCTCCATTCTATTTCCAAGATTCTGGATCATCTTTACGAGCATTACTCTGAATTCTTTTTCAGGTAGACTGCCTATTCCCTCTTCATTTGTTAGGTCTGGTGGGTTTTTACCCTGCTCCTTCATATGCTTTGTGTTTCTCTGTCTTCTCATTTTGCTTAACTTACTGTGTTTAGGGTTTCCTTTTAGCAGTCTGCAGGTTAGTAGTTCCCATTGGTTTTGGTGTCTTCCCCCAGTGGCTAAGGTTGGTTCAGTGGGCTGTGTAGGCTTCCTAGTGGAGGGGACTGGTGCCTGTGTTCTGGTGAATAAGGCTGGATCTTGCCTTTCTGGTGGGCAGGACCGGTGTGTTTTGGGGTGTCTGTGACCTTATTATAATTTTAGGCAGCCTCTCTGTTAATGGTTGGGGTTGTGTTCCTGTCTTGCTAGTTGTTTGGTATAGTGTGTCCAGCACTGTAGTTTGCTGATCATTGTGGAACTGGGTCTTAGCATTGAGATGGAGATCTCTGGGAGAGCTTTCGCTGTTTGATATTATGTGGAGCCGGGAGGTCTCTGGTGGACCAATGTCCTGAACTTGGCTCTGCCACCTCAGAGGCACAGGACTGACACCTGGCCAGAGAATTAAAACCCTGTCAGTCACACAGCTCAGAAGAAAAGGGAGAAAAAAAGAAAGAAAGAAAGAAAGAATAATAATAAAATAAAGTTATTAAAATAAAAAATTTAAAAAAAATTAGAAAGTAATTTAAAAAAATAAAAGGAAGAAAGACAGGAAGAAGACAGCAACCAAACCAAAACACAAATCCACCAATGATAACAAGCACTAAAAACTATACAAAAAACAAAAAATGGATAGACAGAATCCTAGGAGAAATGTTAAAAGCAAAGCTATACAGACAAAAATCACACAAACAACCATACACATACACACTCACAGAAAGAGAAAAAGGAAAAAAAAATATATATCTAAAACAAAAAAGGAAGAGAGGCAACCAAATCAATAAGCAAATCTACCAGTAATAATAAACTCTAAATAGTAAACAAGATAAACATAAAGCCAGAAACAAATTAGATGCAGAAAGCAAACCCCAAGTCTACCATTGCTCCCAAAGTCCACTGCCTCAATTTTGGGACGATTCGTTGTCTATTCAGATATTCCAGAGATGCCAGGTACATCAAGTTGATTGTGGAGATTTAATCCGCTGCTCCTGAGGCTGCTGGGAGAAATTTCCCTTTCTCTTCTCTGTTCGCATGGCTCCTGGGGTTCAGTTTTGGATTAGGCCCCACCTCTGCGTGTAGGTCACCTGGGTGCCTCTGTTCTCCGCCCAGACAGGACGGGGTTAAAGTAGCAGCTGATTATGGGGCTCTGGCTCACTCAGGTCAGAGGGAGGGAGAGGTACGGAATGTGGGGTGAGCCTGTGGCAGCAGAGGCTGCCATGACGTTGTAACAGCCTGAGGTGCACCATGTGTTCTCCTGGGGAAGTTGTCCCTGGATCACGGGACCCTGGCAGTGGCGGGCTGCACAGGCTCCCGGCAGGGGAGGTGTGGATAGTGACCTGTGCTCGCACACAGGCTTCTTGGTGGCTGCAGCAGCAGCCTTAGCGTCTCACGCCCATCTCTGTTGTCTGAGCTGATAGCCACGGCTCGTGCCCATCTCTGGAGGTTGTTTAGGAGGTACTCTGAATCCCCTATCCTCTCACCCCCTGAAACAATGGTCTCTTGTCTCTTAGGCAGGTCCAGACTTTTTCCGGGATTCTCTCCTGGCTAGCTGTGGTGCACTAGCCCCCCTTCAGGCTGTGTTCACGCAGCCAACCCCAGTTTTCTCCCTGGGATCTGACCTCCAAAACCCAAGCCTCAGCTTCCAGCCCCCAGCCGTCCCGGCGAGTGAGCAGACAGGCCTCTAAGGCTGGTGAGTGCTGGTCGGCACCGATCCTCTGTGTGGGAATCTCTCCACTTTGCCCTCTGTACCCCTGTTGCTGTGCGCTCCTCCGTGGCTCTGAAGCTTCCCCCTCACTACCCCGCCTCTGCCAGTGAAGGGGCTTCCTAGTATGTGGAAACTTCTCCTCCTTCACAGCTCCCTCCCAGAGGTGCAGGTCCTATCCCTATTCTTTTATCTCTGTTTTTTCTTTTTACTTTTGCCCTACCCAGGTACGTGGGGAGTTTTTTGCCTTTTGGGAAGTCTGAGGTCTTCTTCCAGCGTTCAGTAGGTGTTCTGTAGGAGCTGTTCCACATGTAGATGTATTTCTGATATATTTGTGAGGAGGAAGGTGATCTCCGCATCTTACTCTTCCACCATCTTGAAGGTCTCTCCCTCCAGGTTGGTTTCTTAAAAGAGGTAATGTCTAAGTAGATACCTGAACAGTAAATAAGACTGCACTGAATAAAGAGACAAGTGGTAAAATGTCCCAAGTAAAATTAGAGCCTATATAATAAAAGCTCAAAGGAGAAGAAAAAGGCATTGAAGGTATTGAAGAAACTCTAAGAAATTCAGAAATTCTAAGAAACTCTAAGAAATTCAGTTCATCTGGAGCTTAAACTCTGAGGAGAGAAGTGGCAGTAGATGAGACTGAATAAGGCTGCAGAGACTGAATATGATACACCCTACACATCATTCTTTATTTGGCTTTATGTTATGACTTTGAAGTGTTTTAGGTACAGAAATGTCACAATCAAACTATTTTCTATTAAGATCTCTCAGGATGAAAGCAAAAAGATCAATTAGAAAGTAGTTTGCATTGATCCAGGGAAAACACAATAGTGGCTCCAAATAAATCAGGGACAATGGAATGAAAAGAAATGGATGGATAAATTCCAGTGATGTTAAGGTAGAAATATCAGTGAGATTTGTTGTTGATTGATTGACTGTGGGACTGAGGAAGACATTAGGAATTGAGAATGTACCAGAGTATCTGGCTTGAACGACTGAGAAGATGGTGGTGACAAACTCTGAAACTAGAAACACAAATGGAATACTTGGTTGGGGTGGGGTTATGAAGAAACATCAATTTTTAGATATGCTGACTTTGAGATGTCTATGGAATATCCAGGTAGAGATATTAAGGAGACTCTTAGATCTGAAGCTCAGGGGAATGATTCATTCTAGAGCTAGTGAGCTGGAGACCAAGGGTTTACAGATGGTACTTGAAATATCATGAGCGAGTGCGATCATCTTGGGAGAATGTATCAGTTGAGAGGTGTAGAAAATTAAATGTGTGGAAACCAGTGTTATTTATGGATAAGGTAGAAGAAGGAGAACATTCAGAAGATAGATAAAATGAACAATCATAAAGGTAAGAGGATGTCTAAAAGAGAGTAGGGTCATAGAAGTACCAGAAAATAGAACTGTTTATTAAAGAAGGATTTGTCAATAGTTCAAATCCTATAATCAGTAAAATAAACTCTGGAAAAAGTTCACTAAATTTAGCCTTTCTTTTTAGTAGCCCCAAATATTCAATATGGTTTGCCTCGTCTATGTCTTTAGATTTCTACTGATTTCAGAAGGAGAAACTGTTTAATTATAGCAATCATACATGCAGGGATATTTGAGATAAATGGAGATTTTTTATTATTATGATACCATTCAAAATATATTTTATTGGAAAAAAATGATATAACAAACTTTCTTCCAAAAATTCCTTCTGTAGCTATTGTCATAATAAATTCAATCTAATAATTATTAATTTGCTACTTAAAAATAGGTAAACTGAGCACAAAGACATTTGGTGGTCTTCTAAGGTTTTCTTAATATAGGAAATGATCTTTGGACAGGGACTCATATTCTGATGCAGAGTCCTTTGTACAAGGCTCTAAAAAACATCAGGCAAAGCAAATAATCTTGTTAATTTCCTATAGAACATTTTTGTAATATCCCATTCATTATTCAGCTTTTATCATTTTTAAGTAGACATAAACAACTTTAGAGTTTCATATAATTAAAAGTTTTACACTTTGTGTGTGATTCTTTACAGTCTTTACCAGTTTGTCAATTAACGAAGAAAAAACCTCATTTATTCTAGTTATGCCTGGAAGCTGAAGTTCCTAGTAAAAAGGCTTCTTACATAAATAAAAGTAAATGCCTTAAAGAACTGACTTTCCCTGACTTCCAGAATTATAAACCAGTTATTGCTCTTCCTGAATACATTCAATACATTCTAAGTGCAAAACAGGGAATTTGTTAATCCCTTCTGTGCTGTAATATCTCTGTGTTTAACCACACTGATCTATGTACTATTTCAGCAAGTGGATAGCAATGATAGACATTCAAACTAAGTTGACTCTCACAATTGCTGCAGATACCTGCTATATATTTATCAAGGTTCACTCACCACATCTAGTGGAAGATAAATCCAGGACACAGTCAACAAAATGCACTCATATGCCTCATTTAGGCCTAAGCAACTAGAAGAGATAGGTGAAAAATTGGAAGGTAGTTTTCACTGCTTAAAAGTCTAACATCTTTTATACAAATGAAATATATAAATAAAATAAATTTTATCATCCAAACATTATTTTATGAGATGAATAGGTGGCTATACCAGGCGAGGCCATACCCAAGGATAACTCTTAAAATCAACAGGCACCATCACAATAAAAATGTCAAGATAGAGTAATTTAAGGAATTATTAATTGTTCATTCTCTCTCTGGATATTTGCTGAGTTTCTAACCTTAGTGCTAAGCACTAAAGATAAATATGTAAAAAAAAGTCATGATCCCACCCTCGAGGGCTTTACAAGAATTCCAAGTGGGAGAACTGAGTAACAAAAGGAGAAAACTGGAAGTGACTTTGCATAATATAGCATGTCAGGAGACGGTACTGGCCTACCCAACAATCATGACCTTTCAAACATTTTCTTCCGTTCTTTCCCCAGATAACCACCCTCCCTTGTCCAGCCATGACTTCAAAGGAGGTACGCCTCAGACCCAGTCCCAAAGAGTGAATCATAACTGGTAAAGGCAATCATCCTACACTGATTCCCCTGGTCAATGATTGGCTTCAACATGGGCACATGATCCAAGTTTATCCAATGAGCTAGGAGAATTCTGCTGGGGTCTTCTGAAAAAGGTTTCCTCAATAATAATGAGAATTATATAGGAAGAAGAAGTACCTCTTATTCCATTGGATGTTGTTTCATCATGATAGGATACCTAGTTCTACTGTTGCCATTTTGTGGCCATGAAGGATGCTAGCCTAAGGACTAGAAAACATACTGAAACTAGTAGGAAAAGGAAAACAAACACACACATACATATACACACACCAGATCCTGATGATGCCTCCAAACCACTAACTTTTTGTTATAGCAGATAATAAATTGTCAACGTTGCTTAAACCATATGAATCAGAGTTTTCTGTTTATTGCCGCCAAATGCATCGTAACCAATATAAACACTCTTAATTCACAGACAAGGTAATAGAGACCCTAAGAGTTAAAGAGATCTGCCAGATGTCAAGCATCTGGTTATATCTGTATTCTTGGCAGCCAATCCCCTTTTAAATCAACGGCCATCACATTTGAGATGGCTACTCCACCAATGCTAACCTGACCATGCTGAGTTAAGGAAATGTCCCTGTTTTGGATTTATTACCTTGATTTGGAAAGTACCATCCCATTTCCATTAGTGTCTATCACAAGACTTACTGATTAACCAGAAATGGGTATGTTCATCATGTACTAAATCCAAAATATAAGGTTCCATAAAATAAGTGCTGATATGTACTACATGTAACCAAGTGTAGCCATGTGATGGTTCTTATCATTTCTGTTGGCAAATGTAATGCCTTTAATAATACAAATGTTTAAAAGCAAGTTTTATTGAAGTTACAAAATATCACAAGGCTCACTCTTGATTCCACTAATGTATTATTAGAGTTGAAGAAGACCATGTTTTCATTTATTTATGGTATGATGTTATACACATCAATTGATGTTTAAAGCAACAGGGTCAACATTCAATAGTATTTTTTAAGTGAGTATGATTTTTCAATAGGTATAAATCATAAAACAAAATTTATTACATGGACAGACTGGTATACAGTGTCAGTGATGGAGGTGGTGCATATTAAGGAGCAAGCATGTGGGGGATGAGGCATCGGTGGCCATGGGACACTGATTATATATAGGGAAATTGATCAAATAAGTAAATACACTAAGGATAATGGGAATCATGTTTCTATCAGGAGGAAGAGTTACAAATGTGGAAAGGGAGAAAACTAGGATAAACTGCCAGTGGTGCTGGACTGGAATTGGAGTTACTGGTTTGAAATTATGGTTTTCAGTACATATAGATAGAAATAAAAACAGAAGGATATGTAAATGTATGTTTGCATATATGTTATATATATTTACATGTATATGTACATACCATACACATGATATGTAGTAAACAGGCATATCCATACAGTATTTCCCAGCTTACCTACTGAGAGGCCTTGGAGCAGTCGTACCTCAATTGAATTGAGCACACCTATAGCATCCAGATCATAAAGCCAAGGCTCCTTGGGGAAATGGTTGATACCAGTGCTGGGACAAGGGAAGTACAAGATAAGCCTGGAATATCTTGTTGTGCTAGAATGTAAGAAAATGATCCGATAATTATGGGGATTTGTCAAAGGGACACAGAAGTCAGCTGGGCTCCCACTGGTGAAACCTTGGAAATTTGTGCATAAAGTAAATGACTGAATAAAATAGAAAACCGAGGCCATACTGATACTAAGAAATAAAGAAGAAATTTAAAGTTTGATGAGGAACAGAATATTTACATAGGTGTAAAGTGCTGACCCATTAAACACTTTATAAAGAGGAAAAGAAGTAACTTTCCAGGGGAAAAGACTGGCATTAATCAAGCAATTAATGTAAACATCATCAGCAATGGAACAAATCAAAATCATGCAACAACTGATAGAATGCAATGACAAGAACACAGTATTACTTCTGTGACATACCCACAAAAAAATGTATAATCTAGGGCTTCCCTGGTGGCGCAGTGGTTGAGAGTCCACCTGCCGATGCAGGGGACACGGGTTTGTGCCCCGGTCCAGGAAGATCCCACATGCTGCGGAGCGGCTGGGCCCGTGAGCCATGGCCGCTGAGCCTGTGCATCCGGAGCCTGTGCTCTGCAACGGGAGAGGCCGCAGCAGTGAGAGGCCCGCGTACCACAAAAAAAAAAAAAAGAAAAAGTATAATCTGAATCTAATCATGAGGAGATTGTTTTTAACTGTACGTTTTATTATTATTCCGGTATGGTGAGGTCAACACAGGAGACTGCCATTGAAAAGACAGTTTGTTATTCATAATTCCTAAGAGGATGGGGCATGCCATGTCATGCAGGGACACACAGGGAAGCACCAGGGTTAAACACAAGCAATAGGAGCAAGGGGAAAGCATGGACAGGAACCTTTATTACAATCTTTTCAGGGAAGGTAAGGCAAGGAATAATAGGCAGGCTTGGGATTGACTAGTTTAAATAATTTCTGCAAGCTCTGGGGTACAGGGGCTACCTTTACTTGTTTTATACCTAACCCTGGGATGACTAGGGAAGAGAAATATTGCTTCCTGTAATAAGAGCCAGATAGAGGAGGTGGTTCTCCCTACTAGGTAGACCCTAGTGAGGGCTCTGAACAGGCTGGTTTGCATATGAAAGACATGCCCTCAGGGACAACTGCTTGCTATCTCCATTGACCAACCCTGGGAGGGGCAGTCTCTCCCCAGTCAGGGAGGTACCAGTGCCAGAGCATCAAAAATACACAAAAGAAGCAAACAGAGTTAATAAAGATATTTCAGATAAACTCATATTGAGGACCATTTTAAAAAACTGTAATCTTCAACAGTGTCAGAATCATCAAAGACTTAGGAACTGTTCCAGAATGAAGAAAACTAGAGCCCTGACAACTAAATGCAATGTGTAAAGTGAATCTTTTGCTATAAAGGACACTACTGGAAAATTGGTGACATCTGAATGGGGTCTGAAGATCACTTTCTGATTTTAATGATTAATATTATGGTTATGTAGGAGAATGCCCTTGTTTTTAGGAGATCACATTGTTCAGGGGAAAGCTCTTGGTATTATACTTGCAACTCTTCTGCAACATTTAAAATGTTTTAGAATTAAATATTAATCTTTACAAAATATATAAATATGAAAAGATATATATAAATATGAAAACATAACATTAAAGAGTAGAGAAATATTAAATCAGTGTATTTTAAATTAAGAAAATATTCTTGAACTCATACCTTGAATCTTGAATTTTTCTTACAAACTACAACTGCCTCAGACACATTATCACATTTGTTTCACAGCATAACTGTAGGTACTTCAATTTCCATTGTGCAATGACCAAAAAACAAGTTAAAGGAGTGTGGACGGGGTAGATCTCAGCCAAGCAAAAATGCTAACCAAGGCTCAGGCTGCTCTAGGTCAACACCTCAGGAGTTAGTAGCCTATTCTAGGATAAAGTACTTCAATATCATCTAAAAGTAGGCACAAAGAAAGGGTCAAAGAGTAAGAAGCAGCTGTAGACTTCAAGAAGGTTTAGAAATACATATAAGACCCCACGATTTCCCTGTCTCCATGAGATTCTTCCCTTCTTATGCGGACAGATCTAAGCTCTCTTTGGCCACCCCAGCACCATATTTTCAAGGTTGTTGATTGCCCGTGACTACATTCTGGCTATTACTTTCCCATCAGTATTCCCACTGCTTCTCCTCAGTTGGAACATAAAAGAACTATTAAAAGATTTGCCAGCAGGCTGATTTTTGCTGATCCTAGGCATAACAGAAGAAGGCTTGGCTTCTCTCTGGGCTTAGATCTTTAATACAAGTCTATGTTGTCTTGTTTTCCTCTTAGTTTTTATCTGAGCAAGGTTATGAACCACTGTACTACTCTTCCTGGATCTGTTTTTCTGTATCACCATCCTTCTTCTATGCCTTGTATTCTGGGGGTCAGCAAAAACCTTAACCCCTTCCAGAGATATCACAGAGTAGGCCATAGCTTCTATTTCAATGACCTGAGTGCAATTTTCAGAGCAGATGGAATTGATCAGGATAAAGGAATCTTCTGTACATCAATTAATACCATGTATTACTTGTGGCAAGATAATGTCTCCTTCATCACTTGCGTCTACTTCCTGCAACGTAGCACAACCCACACCACTCCTGGAGACCAGAACATTTATTCAGCATCATTTCCTGAGCATCTACTACAAGCGAGGCCCTATACTAAGCATGTCAGTGACCAAAACAGGCATATCAGTGAGCACAACAGAAACAAATCACTGCTCATTTGGGGTTTATATCTAGCAGAAAAGAAAATGAACAAGCAATGAGCACAATTAACAAGTAAATTATAGCATATGCTAGAAGGCGATAAATGCAACAGCAAAAAGAAAAAATGTAGAGCAGGGTAAGGGAGACTGAAATTACTGGGTTTGGGACATGCAAATTGTAATTTAAAAAAACAAACTAATATCACAAGAGTGTTTTTTTGTTTTTTGGTTAGGAAAAAAATTGAGACAGATTTTTAAAATTATAATAATACATGAGATTGTGATAAGAAGTAGTTAATGTTAACAACAGAAATGTTTGCCTGTATTGAAGATGCTTTATCCTGAAGTCTCTATACCCAGGTTTGGGGAGGGAAAAATGGAAGGAACAAAGCCAGGGGAAGAGCAGAAGAATCAGCAGAACTTTGTAAAAATAGCTGAGGGCTGTGGAGGCTGAGGGGATTGTAGAAGAGGAAGAGATGAGGGAGGGAGACTCTGGAGGAAGAATTCCTTTATGCCATCCAAGATGAAATCAAAATCACCTAATATGGGGTTAAGTGGAGGGAGAAAGCACAGACATCTTTTGCCCCTTTCCCTAGATTCCACCAGTCTTCTTGATTGCCTATTAGTAAGATTTTTCTGGAAAAGAATCATGTCTTCTTTTCCTACCTTACTTATCAAGGCCACTAATGACCTCCAGGTTACCACAGCTAATGGACAATTTTCAGTCTTCATCTTGACTTCTCAGTTGACTCTTCCCTCCCATTAAAAACTCTCCAATTATTTAGCTTCCAAGTCTCCACACACTCTGTTGCCCTTCAGACTCTCTGGTCCCATTTCTCAGCCTCCTTTGTTGATCCCTCCATATCTTCTCAACCTCTAAATATTATAGTGACCCAGTCCTCTGTATACTCACCTTTGAAGAAACCGTATCCAGGCTCAAGGTTTTAAACACCATCTCAGTGACAATGGCAGACAAATCTGTATCTCCATCCCAGAACTTGGTCTGCTTTTGAACATTTCCACTTGTATGTCCAATGGCCATGTCAAATTTACCATATCCAAAACTAAACTCTTGATTTTCCCCACACACCAGTTCTCCTCTGGACTTTCCCAACTTAGTAAATGGCAACTTGATTCACCTGGTTGCTCAGTATGAAAACCTTGGGATCATCCTTGATGCTCCTCAAGCATACTAAGAATACCCACTTCTCAGGGACTTGGCATGTGCTGATCCCTCTGCTTAGAATTTCCTTCCCCCTCCATCTTCATAGCTCACTCTCTCCTTTCCTTCAGGTCTCAATTGTTGCCTCCTCAGAATTCTTTTCTCATGACTCTTCCAGAAGTAGGATCTTCTGTCACTAATTAGCCCCTTGCTTTTTCTTCACAAAACTTTCACTACTTGATGTATGTTTATTTTTTGCCTATACCTCCTTTTGAAAAAAAGCTCTATGAGAGCAGGGATTTTAAGTTTGTGTATCTCTATGACCAAAATTAGTGCCTGTCATATAGTAGATATTCAATAAAAATTTTTGGAAAGAATAAACAAGAGAAATAAGGTTACATAATATAGATACAAGATGTATGCAGTGTTAGGCTAAGTTTTTAACTGAGATCAAGATGGTCTCTGTATGTTGCTATCTGAAAGCAAAAACCACCTGGACCTTGGGGGTGATTGCAACAAAAGCCGTAAGTAAAGCTTAATGAATGCCCATAATCCTTGGGAGAGCTTCTGACTGTAGATCTTTGCTGTCCAATATGGTAGCCTTTAGCTACATGTGTCTACTTAAATTTAAATTAATTAAAATCAAATAAAATTTAAAATTCAGTTTCTCAGTTGCACTCACAGCATTTCAAGTGTTCAATAACCACAGGTAACTAGTGACTACCATATGGACACTTTTTATCCCTGTGGAAAGTTCTATTAAATAGCACTACTGTAGAGTAGCACAGCACAGCTTTCACCACACCTAAAGCTTACAATTACTTAGATCTTTTCTTCCCTCATAATTTGCAAAATGTCGAAAGTCTACTGTTCAGGTATTTCAGTATTCTATTTCTGGAGGTATCACAACCTCTTAAGGGATCCACTTCCATAACAGTGTGTATATGTATACACAGAAATACACATATACACACAGATACACATGATATTTTTCTGAAAGGAAAAACTTTTGCTCACTTTGGTCTTTTGTCCCTGTATGTTTTATACATTTTTACTTCACTGAACCTAAAAATATTTTTGAATGTCTCCTATATTAAGAACCCCATGTTTGTCCCTGAAGGGACAAAGAGTGTACAAGTAACAATTAAATGTGCAAGATGGCTTACAGAAGGAAACAAGTGGAGATGTTGAAGCCTGTTATACTATATCCATGACCTGAACTAAAATGGAGGCTTGGGCAAAGAATCAAAGAAACTCAGTGGAAATTAGAGACAACATAAAGGAAAAGTCAACAAGACTTGAGGACTGACTGGACACAAAAGACATAGAGGCATAAAAGTCAGCTCTCTTCCTTGAGTTTGTGGGTTCCTAGTATGTGCATCACGCTGGCATTAGAAGCAGCCAAAGCTTTGGAAATTAAAACCAGGCAAATCGGGTGTGAAAAAAAAGTTCTTAGGGGATCTAATAATTTTGATTTGGAAACAATAATGGTAAGACATTTAACTGAAAATATCCAGCCACCAGTTGGACTGGAGGGCAAAAGGTTTGGAAATCACTTCTAACAAAGACAAGAAGGAAAAGATAAAACATGAATACTTTTTCCTCTTCATGGGCACTAGCACCTTCAAATATTTTCAGTCTATTATTATGTCCTCCTCACCACTACTCCCCCCCACCCCCTCTGTTTGCCAATTTTCACTAGGTCTCTCTTCCAAGCTTTCTTCATAAATCAAACTTTCTATTCATAGCATTATGGTACTGTACTCAAGTGAATTCTCATAATTTGTCTACTTCTCTGTACAATCTCCTACTTACCCTGATGAACAGAAAAGTATTTTTATACTGTGGAGCTGTACATGCAAAGTTTGTATATTTTGGAACATAGCCCAGTTAAACTGTAGTAACGTAACCCATTAATGTATAGTTGTTTACATGCATCTCACACAATTAAGGGTGTCTTACAGGTTTAACGAGTACCACAAAAGCAACTGAGAGTTTGTAGTATAAACTCTGCGGACTGAGGGTTGCTTTTGATGTTGACCCTGAGACACACAGCATTTAAAAAAAAAAGAGGGGTAAAGGGCTCTATTTTGCTAGAGATAAATAATGTCTACATATTTTTGTGGGGTTGTGACAGAGCAATTTAAATTATTATATCCCTTTATGTTTAATGTGTATTTATATGCACATTTTTACATTTAATACAACTTCATTTTAAGAACCTAGCTGAACAGAATCAGTGAATCAGGATTTCAGTGGCCACAGTCTATTTCAAAAGAAGCAAAACAAAACAATACAAAAACCAACAAAAATTCAGATAATTTAGATGCTACTTAAGGGGACTCTGTGATTAAGATCACTCATTCATTGTTAAATAAATGAGTTATTTTTATAATAAAAGCACAAGTGGCAAGGCACTGCACAAAAGGGAAGCTTAGCCTTTCTTGGGCATCAGGGAAACTTCCTAGAAAGTAACTTTCCAGCTCAGTCCTGAATGATGAATTGCAGCAATCTGAAAGAAGAGGAAGAAAGAAGGAAGCAGGATCTAGGGGCAGGCGACAGACGCAATTCTCACAGCCTCCCATCTTTAAGAAAAAAATAATAATAAAGCCATATCTGTGGCTTTTCAGAACGTTATGTGAGCTGCTTGAAAAGTAAAATCACAAGTATGGAAATACATGGTTCTCTTAAATAAAATAATACACAATTTAAAATCTTCAAATGATCTTAATGTGTGAGATATATGAAGACACACTGACCACTCCAAAAATTGGGGGAAAATATTTTTAAAAGAAATAAAACACCTTTATCTGGCCCTTTGAAATGGCACTAATCACCTGGAGTTTGTTTTCTTCACTTGGTCACATTTCTCACTCAAAGACTAAAAATCATTCCCAAGGGACAAAGAAAGGAAAAAAAAAAAAAAAAAAAAAGATAAAGCCACCATCTTCTCCTACGGACAAATGTTTCCAGTGACTCCTAATATTTATAATGCCCAGCTTGAAAAACCGTATTATAAAACTCTGGAAAGAACTGAGACATATGTCCAAATACTAACAAAAGTAAACAGCAGCCAGAAATTCTACAATTTTTGTGTGATTTCACAGTTGCTTTTATGTGGATCAGGTTACTATATTATTGGAATCTTCTTGCTGATTCTAGACTATCAAAAGCATTTTAGAACTGCTGTGTGTTTGGGATGCACTTCTACATACGTGAATCTGACATGTGCAGTTTTAAAATCCAACCTACATTAGAAAATGTCATTCTGGTCTTTTTGCTCCAGGAAGGAGACTGTCATCATTTTTTTAAAAATCTCTTAAATTTTTGCAACATTATTATAACACTTAAAATCATTTTAAGTATAAAAATTGCAAAAACATAAAATTTAATGAAATGTAAATTTAAAATATTAACAAGTCCCATCTACCTTAAAATTTAATGATAAAAAATAAACATAATCAATCACATATAACCAAATCATTTTAATAAAGCATTCATTGGCTTATGGATTCAGAGGGAACTGGCTTTGAATCCCTGTCCCACCTAGCTATATAGCTTTGGGCAAATTTGCTTATTTCCTTGAACTTTAGTTTCTTAATCTGTAACATGAAGGAAATAATCTCTAGTCTGTAAATTTTATTTTTGAATTATACAATAAATTATATAAAGTATCCAGACAATTTTGAAAAATAAACATTAATGTCTTTTCCCCTCCTTTTTCCTGAAGTGTTACCTTGAATTCCATGAATGACAGTAAAATCCACTACTAATATAGGGTAATCAACATGTTAGTAAGAACCACATTATAAACACACTTAATCCCTCCATAATTGAATTAATCCTGCTTATTGATTTTAAAAATCTTCTTCTTTCATAAAGTATAACCCTACATGAATGTTGTCCAAATTAACATTCACTTATTAGGAAATAGTTGATAAATTGAAAGCATACTTAAGGTTTTTATGAGCATTCAAATTTTGTTTTATTTTTATTTTTCAATGCAGCATATGAAGAATGATGATTTCTAAGGCCAAATTTTAGGATGAAAGCAACAGAGTCATTATATTATGTATATATTGTGAAATGATCACCATAATAAGTCTAGTTAACATCCATTACCATACATCGTGAAAGTTTTTATTTCCTTGTAATGAGAACTTTAAGGATCCACTCTCCTTTTTGTCATAAACCAAAAAGAAAAAAAAATTATTCAGATAAACATTAGAAATCATGAAATATTGGCTATAGACCACAAGATCTATTGAACCCAAATGGTTACCATTTATTATATCACTTCCATAACATTATAGAAAGTGTTTTGAAATATATTTTACCATTTAGTTTGTATAATAAGGCTACAAGGTAGAATGATTATCCTTATTTTATAGATAAATAAACCGAAGCTCAAGGAGTTTAATAAATTTGCTCAAGATTACACAGTTTATAACTGAAGAAGTCATTTAAGTTCAGATTTTTCTAATTCTAAAACCCAAGCTCTTCAAGATTAAGAGCAGAGTTATAATTATTCAGTGTTTTGGTAAATAAGATCTTAGGCTATGGACACAAATCAAAACCACCTAAGAATTAAGTATAATTGTTATATCTTAGAATGATTCTATGCTGTAGTAAAATTAGAAGTAGACTTTGAGTCCAAAAACTGGTCTAATCTAAAAATTTTTAGGTAATATAATATTTATTAGTAACTGTGTGAATTTCAACAAGGCAATTGACTTAAGAAGAAAACTTATTACTGATAATCTAGTCCAGTCTATCCAAGTGCTAAAATTCTATTACATACAAGTGATTTCCTAGATATTTTTACATAGATTTCAACTTTTTAAATGTTTAAACATTATACAAACAATACATACTAATGGATGAATATAAATAATAAAGGTCTAAAATTAAAACTAAAATTCCTTCTCTCCATATAGCTAGTTCTAGTTATCAATAAAACAGTAGGTTCTTTTGTATGTATCCAGAAAACTCCATTTTCTATTATATGTTTAGAAAGTTTTATTAAATTATAATATATATAGAGAAAAGTACACAATTCATAAATAGATAGCTGATGAATTATGATAAAGTGAACATACCCACGTAATCAACACACAGATTCAGAAGTAAAATACTACAACTATCCCAGAAGCCCCTTTCATGCCATCTCCCAAATATTACTCTCTCCTTCCTCCCAGAGATAACTCTTACCCTGAATCCTAACACCATAAGTTAGTTTGCCTGGATAAATGGGATTGTATGAATTGTGTTCTTCTGTGTCAGTCTACTTACACTCAACATTATGTTTGTAAAATTCATGTATTGCATGCAGCAGTGGTTGATTTACTTAATTATTGATACTATGAAACTTCTGATAGAAATATAGAAGTGAGATGTATGTAGAATATGCTAAACTATAATATATAAACATATTACAGTTTATGTATATATACCACTGTTGATGGACATTTGGGTTGTTTCCAGGTTTGGGCTATTATGTTTAATGCTGATATAAACACTTTGTTCAAGTCTTTTGATGTACGTACGGTGAATTACTTGGATATTTATATAGAGGAATAACTGCTGGGTCATACCATTTATTATGCTCAACTTTAGGAGACAGTGACAATTTTTCAAAGTTCTACACACTTTGGCTCCCAAACGTGGCTCCCATCAGCTGTGAATGTGAGGGTTCCAGTTGTTCTACATCTTTCCTGACAGTATTAATCTGGAAACAGTTTATAAATTTTAGCCCATTCTGGTGGGTGTGTAGAGGTATCACACTGTATCTTGTAATTTTAATGTTCCTTTCCCTAATGACTAACTTTTAATATGTTTGTTAGCCCTTTGTATATCCTCTTGGGAAACTTCTGTTCATTTTTTGCCCATTTAGAAATTATTTTGTCTATTATTTTGTTATTATTTTGCAGGATCTTGTATATATTTGTATTATTACATGTAAGCACTATGTGGTTTTTCTTATCATTTTTTAATGTCTTTTGATGATCATAAATCTCTCCATAAATTGGCAGAATGTTTAGTCAGACTATATTAAAACATTTATAAGTGCATCAAAAACATAAACTACCTAGGAATAAATCTAATTAAAGCTGTATAAGACCTATTCTCAGACAACTACAAACTAGTATTGAGAGAAATTTTAAAAGATCTAAATAAATGAAAGGATATGCTTCAGTCACAGTAGAGAAGCCTCAGTATTCTTAAGGTGTCAATTCCCCTCTATTGATTCACAGATTCAATGTAATCCACATTTTTAAATGAGTAAGTTTCTTTTTTGTGTGAGGTTGAAATCAACTGATTATAAAATTTTTAAGGAAACACAAAAACCAAGGATATCAAATCTAATCTGAAAGACATAGAGAGAAGTTAATACTGTCTACCAAGATTTACTATAAAGTTAAAGTATTTAAGACAATGTATTATTGACATAAAGATAGATAAGTAGACTAATGGAGCAGAACAGTGAGTCCAGAAACAGCTACATATATAATTCACTCTTGATTTATGACAAAGGTGGCACTACAAAGCAGCTGGGAAAAGAATGTCCTTTCAGTAAATGATGCTGGTTATCTAAATGAGTACATGCTTTTCTGAACTTTCTTTCAACTTAACAATATATGTTAGCAGTCTTTCTATATCAACACTTCCAAACCTAACTCATTTTGAATAGTTACATAATAGTTCATCGTATAAATATATCTCAACTAATTCACCCATTCCCATCTTGATTGATGTTTTAGCTTGTTTGCAATTTTTTTTGGTGGACACCTTTGTAAATATATCTATAGATAACATTCTAGAAAGGGAATGCTAAAGCAAAGACTGTGTGAATTTAAAGTTATTGACATATTTCCCTCCAAAAGGCCACTGCTACATAAGCTCTTATGAAGAGTTTATGAAAGTACCTGGATTATAACATAAATGAGAGATGTTCCACATTTGTTCCACTTTTACTCTTCATGACTCACAAAGGACTTTTTAAACAAATTTAATCACATTAACCACTGATAACTTAGAATGAAAGTAATACCGCCTCTGCAAAGATTAAAGAAAGGGCTGACAGAGCAAAAGGGGTGAACTACTCTATGAATGCATGCAAAAGTGGTCTTGGTACATGGGTAGTGAAAGCACAGAAACACTGTTCTCAAAAAGAAGATCACAGGAGTAGTAGCCAGTCTTGGGGTCCATGGAGAATGCTAACTCAAGAGGCAATATACTGACTGCAAGGAAAGTGTCCTCAATTTCTACTGATTATACTACACCCAGTTGCAAGAGATTGAGTGAACTGTCACGTCGTCAAGGAATTCTGTAGTTTTGAATATTGTGGGGTATTTAAATAAGTGAGTCATCTGCTGGGGTGCTGAAATCTTATTAAAGCCTTTCACTGGAATGGTATTTTCGTAACTGGATTGAACTTTTACTATACCCAACAATTCGGCTAGTGCTGTTTTCCTTGAAAAATAGATTCCTTTTTCTCAAATCATACAAATTCTCCTCCCATCTTTCAAGGTTCATTTTAAGCCTCATTTTCTCCCTGAATACTCCCTTGAAACTCCCTTCCATACTGCAGAATTTTTCTTACACTTCAGGGTTGCACTTGATCAAGGTGCAATTATGTAACATTCTGTCATTGTTTCATACCTAATTGCATCATGTATACCTGTCGAGTTTCCCAAAATTTACTGTGCCAGAAGGATGAGATGGGAACCTACCTTGTACTTTCATTGCGCCAGGCACTTTAGTGTTGTATTTAATCTTCATAGCTACTCCCTAAGGTATGCATTAATATCTCCATTTTTCAGATGGAAAAACAGAATTCCAGAGATATTATATGCCTTCTTTGGTCACACACCTACTACAGTGGCACTCTCGGATTCAAACTCAAGTAAATTTTATTTCATAGTTGCTCACCACAATATCTTCCCAAAGACTTCTCTATACGCTTTTTGTGTTGTAGAAATAACACCTTATTCTTGTGGGTACTTGAACCTATGCTATCAGCACCACCACCACCACCACTAAAGTGGAAAGGTTAGGGGCTTCAGGGACTGGAAACTAGAGTTCCAATCCTGACTATGCTACTCTGAACACCAGTCTCTTCTGTTTTTGAGAAATGTATACAAAATGTATCCAACTTCCAAAAGGTGCAGTCTGTACACAGTACATTTAATGCTGCTCATTTCTCAGAAGTAGTATAACCTAGTACTCAAATTGAGTTTTAGAGTAAAAAGAGTCTGGGTTTCAATCCAGGAGCTGCCACTCTTGAGCCATGCTAATTTCAGCAAGTTATTTAATTTCTCTAAGCCACATATCTTCATTGGTAAAACGGGTTTAACAATTACCATCTCACCGGATCATTAGATGGATTCAATGAGATTATATACCATAAACTTTCTAGGATATTGCTGGCCCACAGTAAGTGCTACACAAAACCATCTGTCATTTGTACTCATACCCACTGGATAAATAGAAAATAGGCATCTATGTGATAAGTATACTAATAATTCTGCATAAACATAGAAACTAAATGAAAGCAAAAAGGTTTGGAAAAGATAACAGTATTATTTTAATTTCCTTTAGTCTTAGTCTCTGATACGTAGTAGGTCCACTGTCAGAGTACTAATTAGACTACTATGGTTATAAGTCATGGCTGCACAGTAAATAATATTTTTGAAACTCTATAAGGAAAAATCACCTTTTTCTGGATTGACTGGAAAATAAGTTTATCACCGTATAAGGTTATCTCAATCACTTGTTTCTGTTTTATCACAACATTTATTAAAATTATAAGTAGCAAGAAATATTCAGACTCAAGTCATAAAGAGTGATTGAGACTCTCTGAGTCACAAAGACATATTTTAAGAATCTTGTGTGTTTGCTGAGATAATAAAAACATGAAATAAACTTTTTATCATTTTTGTCTGCATTTAAGTAATGAAAATAAAGCTTGACACATCTACAACCAGTAGAACTGACTCAGGAAAAATGATTAACATAGACTTTACTTCTCTTATTGAGAATGTTTAAAATAATCTTTAAGAAAACATATTACTTTTCAATGAGGTCTCATATCAACATGTGCTCTAACATTTCTACAGAGATTTGTAATTAAAGTTAGCAGAGCCTTTGCACGTGACATTATATTGTAGATGCATTTATAAGGAGGAAATACGCTAATATTTTTAAGTTCTCCTAAACATTGGAAATATCTAAAGGATGAAGCATCAGCTGAGGCAAACTTCATCCCAAAAGCTTGTAGACTTGTTTGCAAGAACCTCATTTGAATGCTGGCCTATCAAGTCAAGCACAGTTATTTTAGACAGGGGAAAAAAAAAAAAAGGACAGCAGGAGTTAAATTTGATGTTCATTAACATGAAGGGAAATTTCTTGCCCCATTTAACTAATATCTTAGTTGGTACAGTGTGACAAACAAATTTTAGTTGTTAAAATCTATTATACCTGCTTTAAATTGTATCTCCCTATAGCCAGAGGCTCCATAGTTGTTTAAATCCAATTTGAGTTGCCATGGGCTGTTAATGGGTAGGTTTTTCTATTTATTCTCTTAATTGTTCTCTATCTAAATTATCACTGATGATGAAATCTTATTTGCACCACATTCCCACATAATCAGAAGGTCTAAATAATTTTTCCTCTTCAGGATAATGACATAGAACTAAAGGCCCACAGAAATCTTTAGGGATAGTTTTTGTTCTTGTTGTTTTTATAATGTGCCACATTTAATTTTAAAATAAATAATTCCACTTGGGCTTCAACAGCATTAAAACGATATGGAAATAATAAACAAACTGAAAATTATACTTGCTAAGCCCATAGTAGGCTCTTAATAAATGTAGAAATGTGTGCTGATTGACTATCACAGTGTACTTCTAGCATGACAGTGCCTTTCAAAACTTTTAAAATGCAAATTGTTCTGTCTTGAGTAAGGCTTTATATCTAATGTGTCATATGTATGACATGACTTTGATATTTCATTCTTTAATTAGTTACTGAGTTTACAATATATGAGCCACAGTAAAACACAATAAATTGGAAAGGAAAATCTATACCTATCATTTCCAGCAGAGGTCTCTAGAGAGCAACTAAAATTATGGATATAAGGGATATATGCTCAGAAATTTGAATAGAAAATTTAACTCTTCAGCTTTATGTGAGCCCTTTCTTTTCACCCACGCCCCCTTCTCTTTTGATGTCTGTGCTCCTTCATCAGATAAAAGGCTGTCTAAAAAACTGATCAGAAGTAGACACAAGAGAACAGGTTAATCCCAAGTGCACCGGTGTAATGTGTCACAAAACAGACAATGTAATTATCTCAGCAGCCTGTTTAACCAGCTAATTCGGCAGCTTTGCATACCAGCGGTGAGCTCATCTGTTCACTATATTACCAGCCAGGATGTTTTCCACCAAGATCACTACTACACTTTTACAAAAGCTTGTAAAAGTCGGAGGATTGAGTATTATCTTGAATGTGGTATAACAGTTTTTTGCAGTTTTTTATTTATAGGGAGGTAACAGACTAACAAAGAAAAGAAAATGCAGATTAGGACTGCACAATACAAAAGAAACTGAAGTCAATGATATAAATCTCCATACATGTTCATTTAAAATGAAATACCCTCTCTTTACTTGGAATCTCTGGGGAAATGCTAAACGACTTAACAGAAATGTGATTTGATGGCAAAGACTTCTAAGCCTGGTTTTACTTTTCTTAGAAGTAAATTTATTTGCTCCAAATCCAGTCTGCATTTTGCTAATACTAGCACGCTTTGGGGGAGTTGGTGTGGGCTTTAGAGTCAAACTGACTTGGACTTGAATTCTGGTTCTTCAACTTTTTCATCTCCTAATCTTGGGCAAGTTAGATCCACTTGCCTCATCTTTAAAATATGAACTTCTAAAGATTAAAATTCCTAATCTTTAAAATATGAATTATACCTACATTTTGCATGGTTACCGAGGGGTTTAAATCACATGTCAGGGAAATGCTTGGCACAAAGAGATAGCTAAATAAACAGTAACTATTTTATTACATGATATATACACCTATATATATATATATATACACACACACACACACACACACACACACATACATAGCACACCCACATATATATGTATATATACACACACACACAGACACATATATGCATGCATTACATGTATATAACTTAGAAAAAAAAATAGTTAACCAAAACCTCAGGAAACATTCATGTATTATCCCAAGTCTTTTCCTTGAAATGACTATCCCCTGACCACAATGATAACACCACGTAACATGCAGGTCCAGCAACCAGCACAGTGCCTTGTGTGTTCAAGAATATTTGTTGAATAAAATAAACATAACAAACTAAGAGAAGAAAAACACTGCAGATGGATTTGCAGGAGAACTCATAGTGGGAGAGCTACATAACTCAATTTTTATTTCAGCCAACATGTGAAGAACAGTCTCTACAGGGAGTCAAACAGAAATCAAAGGCAGGGAGACTTTCTGGTTCTTCTTTCCTCTGACTTTGAATATATAAAAATATTCCACAATATTGATCATATTTTAAAGTGATCTACTTTGCTGTTCAATATTTCCAGCAAATTAAACTTTTACACCGAAGGACAGTAAGTTCTGCGTCTAACAGCTCAGATGTACCTTATACCTTTAATGTTACATGTCTCATCATTTGACACAGTTAAATGACAACAGCTGCAAGAGAGTCAAAGTCTTAGACAACAATTAAGATAGTCTTGAAGGGACTTCCCTGGTGGCACAGTGGATAAGACTCCGCACTCCCAGGGCCCAGGTTCGATCCCTGTTCAGGGAACTAGATCCCAGATACTTGCTGCAACTAAGGAGCTGGTGAGCTGCAACTACGGAGCCCGCCTGCCACAACTAAGACCCGGTGCAACCAAATAAATAGTAAAAAAAAAAAAAAAAAAAGATAGACTTGAAGATGAGGCAGAGATGTAGGAAGGTTCTGACTTATAGTAAAGTCTATGGAAGTGTCTGTTACACTAAAGAAATAAGAAAACACAAATGGCTTACACGTGAGGTGCAAAAGGCCCAAGGAGAGGGCATGGAAAAGCTAAATGGTCAGGGAGGTGGCCAGGAACTAGACTTAAGAGCTAGCCAATCACCATCTCCCAAAGTCTCACAGCATGGAAGTCTCAGGTCTTCAAAGCAAATTCAAAGCCAGAGGAAAGAAGAACCAGAAAGTCTCCCTGCCTTTGATTTCTGTTTGACTCCCTGTAGAGACTGTTCTTCACATGTTGGCTGAAATAAAAATTGAGTTATGTAGCTCTCCCACTATGAGTTCTCCTGCAAATCCATCTACCTCTTCCAAATTATTTCAAACCATCTTATGTCTAATCACTCGACTGAGACCATACTGGCACCATTCCCTTTTCTTTTTTCTTTCAAGAGCCTGGGGCATTTTTACCCACCGTTAACTGTTGGTAGGTCTCTTCCTCTCAGACTTTTGCAAGGCTTACTTCCTCACTCCACTTCCCCATGTCCTGGTTCAAATGTTATCTCCTTACAAAGGTCTTAGCTGACCACCCTTCCTAAAACAGCAATTCCAATCATCCTGTCTTTTAATGCTGCTTTGTTTTTCTTCACAGCACTCACCTGGACCTCAGTTTATATTATTTATTTGGTTATGTATTTACCATCTCTCACCCCACTGGAATATTAGTTCAGTGAGTCCAGAAATTTATTTCATTCACTCATCTATTCCCAGAGTCTAGAAAGGTCCCTAGCACACAGCAGTCACTTGGTACATATATTTGTTGAATAAATGCTGGTAAAGGAGGTCAGTAGCTGAACATCTGTGTTTCCACCACCTTTTGTTCATTCTAGTTTCATACTGTACAATAATTGTGAATTTCCATGTTCTAGTGCTACCACTACTCTGTCTGTTCCTTAAGTAGGGTAAAGCCTACATCTTAATTCAACTTTGACTATATTGTCTGGCACACTGTGGCACCTGAGAAAATAGTTGTCTAGTAAACAGAAATTTTTAAAAATGAAAAAAAGACTATTAAAACTACTGAAGTATTTTTAAAATTGAGGATCATAGTACATTACTAAAAGTAATTAAACATATCAAGATAAAACTTCTGTGGTGATCATTTTGAAATATATGCAAATATCAGATCATTATGTTGTACACCTGACACCGATGACATATATCAATTTTACCCCAGTTAAAAAATAAAATAAAATAGGGATAAAAAGTACTTCTGTGATATCAAATGCAGCCCACTAATAAATATCTCTCTGTCTCGGTCATTAATAAAAAGTACCAGACATTGTGATTTTATCTTGTGGAATTCTCAATATACCCCTGGCTGGGTCTCATTATACCATTCCTAGCTCATAGATGTAGAAATTGAGGCAAAGAATTGTTAAGTGTCTTACGCAGAGTCACACAGATAATAAGTGCCTACTCACTTGAATCCTAGTCACACAACAGCTCTGTTTCAGAGGCCTTTAATATCTACTCTTCAGACTGATCTTCTGACACTTCAAATATTATTTTCTCCATTTTCTTTTATCATTAATACCCATTTTCTACTTCCCTCTTCTAATGATCAAGTTAATAATCACTAAATTAAGAACTTAAATGATGCAAAGCTTCAGTAAGGTTTGGATGCCAAACTCTGAAAACATACTAAATAATAAATGCATATCCCCCCCAAAAAAGGGGGGGTTAATGAAGATTAATGTTGTCCTTGGGGTGGTAGAATTTAAATTTCATAAGAGTGTCCTAAGCCTATTTAACAGAGAAAAAAATGTTGCCATCTTTTTGTAAAACATGCATTTTAAGGCACTTCTATAAATTTCTCTCCCATAGAGAGTGAGTGATATATAGCTGTGGTCTAATTCATTCCAACTCATCACATGTATTTTGTAACTCCATATCACCCTTTGAAATCAATAGGCAGTTAACACTGAGAAGATGTATTTAGGTTTGAAAGAAGATAAAAATTGGACTGTGATCTATTCCTTGTATGGGATCCTGTTACCATCTTTTCATATGGTATCAGATCAAACAACTTAACTTGTTTTTTAGACTCATTGCCCAATATTCTTAAGCTCTTGTATAATTTACTCTTACACTAAGTTTGTAGGCAATATTAATTTGCATGGGTTAAAAAAAGGGTCATTGGTTTCTTACTCTTTCATTCCCTTTGGCAAAGATAAAGAATAAGTAGTGACTGTGTGTGTCAAATTAATAGTCCCTCCCTCAGCACCTTTATTTTTAAAGTTTTCTTAATTTTTCTTTTGTTATCAGATAATTTATATAGTTCTATTCAAAAAGCTCATTATTTTGCGGTACCTTTCTTTTATTCACATATTTATTTATTCATTTACTCAACAAATATTTATTGAGAGGCTAATAGGCTCTGTGATTACACTGGAAATACAGTGGGGGAAAAAATAGACACAAAGAATGAAAAACAATGTGCAAAGGCATCTTTGAATGTCAATATAATTATAAAATTAAATGAATAGTCACAACTTCTTGGTATATATGACATACAGGGCGAGGTCCTGTGGTTGAGGAAAACAATGCAGTACTTTGACGGTTACATCAACTCTGTCCTTTAACTAGGGTGTCAGTTAAAAAAAAAAAAAAAATATATATATATATATATATATATATATAAACACACAAAATGTAAAATTAATTAGCTATTCTAATATTTGAACATGAAAATTGTAAATATGCAGGTTGCTCGACATTTTACTAATTTACTGAGGCATATTTATTTCTATGGAGTCTGCAAAAAAAAGAAAGTGTTCTTATCTTTTGGTCATGGTTTAGGTGTCTTTGGGATGCAAGACAAAGGACTGGGTTAATTTTTGAACCAAAAGTCCTGGTATTCCATGCATACAGAACCATATGAGATGAGGCAGGGGGTCTGTGTGCTCAGGACCGCAGTTAATCCCACTTGGTTAGGGCATAATGTAGTGCAGAAGAACAATCATGCTGAAAATGCAATTTGTCAGGAGTGTTGAGAGCTGCTCTTGGCAAGTCAAGAAGTTGACG
The DNA here is from genome assembly GCF_964270905.1 of Leucopleurus acutus. Taxonomy (NCBI): domain Eukaryota; kingdom Metazoa; phylum Chordata; class Mammalia; order Artiodactyla; family Delphinidae; genus Leucopleurus; species Leucopleurus acutus. Next base: position 94,760,319 of record NC_139149.1, read on the forward strand.
GTTTTTAGGTAGGAGAGTAACACGATCAGAATTGGGCTCTTAAAAGATTACTCTGACAACGTTGTAGACAATGAATTGGGAGGGGGTGCAGACGAGAAGGAAAGAGACAAAAGGAGGACATATATGTCAACCCCAGTGAAGGCCTGAGCTACAAGAGTTAAAATAGGAGTGCACAGATAAGAAAAGGGGCTGCAGAGAGAAAATCAACAGCCAGCATGGGGAAATGGACTAGGTTTGGGCTCAGAGGAATCTGCTCAAAAAATAAGGCAACTTGTTTAGAATACGTCTCACTAATGTTTCTGATAATAATGAATCAATACAAGGGCTTTTAAAGTTACCTCACCTAAGACAGTCTCTCGATAAATAGAATTGCCTCTATAGCACATGTTACTATTTATTAATAATAAAATATTATATAATAATCATATGCTCAATATTATATTTACATATTTATTAAAGTCATTTTAATAAACTAATATTTATTGAGCACTTACCAAACAGCATGGTAAAAATGTTACATATTACATTCATTATCTAGTTAAGACCACAACGCATCTACAGTTATTGCCCTGTTTTTCAAGTGAAAAAATTGAAAATTAGAGACAGTAAGCAACATTAAGGCAGAATTTGAACTCAGCTCTGCCAGGCTCTGGAACATGATCACTGAGCCAGTCACACTTACATGTGAAAGAAGAATGATCACCTCACCCTGAAGATCAAAGAAGTTACAGAATCTGTCCTACCTCCTTATCAAAGTGAAATATTCAAATATTTTATTCAGATATGATGAACGTCTACTGAGCATCCACCATGTGCCAACCTCTGCTTTAGATGCTTAGACTCTGAATTCTTAGGAACTGAATTCTTACATGGCAGGCATAAAGAAAATAACAAACTTTCAGAGAATTCTTTCGTTCTTACTACTCAGGTACTTAAACTCTTTGTGCTGATTAGGGGAAGCAGTGGGGAAAAGAACCACACAGGGCTGAGAGGCAAACTTATTCTACCTATAAAGTAAGGTGCAGCTGCCCAATGAACAACAAAAAAAGGCTCTGAGGGCTGGGATGGAGAAGTGACTAAGAATTAAGAATAGAGTTCGTAGGTGCTGAAGGCTTTGCAGGAAAAGAGGAGAGATTAAGCCATTTATGTTGCTGGAGAAGAGGAATTTGGGGAAAGAGGAGATGGTGAGCTGTGTAATCCCATCTTTCACATTCTCAAAAAAAATATTTAGGAGAGACCCACATTACATTTCAAGAATTTGGGGGATTGGATTTTGTTAACTATGGATATATCACCATGCTAATCAGGATATACTTAGATGAATCAGCTTCAACTTGTTATACACATGCTAAAGTATACATCATGACCATTCTGAGATATGGCCCCATGTAATTTGTTTCTAATAACCATAAAAGAACCAAAGTTTAAGAATAAATGAATTCCTTTTCCTTTGTAGATTAGAGCAGAGTCAAATATATGCCTATAATAATGTAACTCATTCAAATTCTGAAATCTTTTTTTTTTTTTAAGAGGTGGCAATGAGGTAGAGGCAAACCTAGCAGAGAGGCACTTGAATTTAACCTGAGTGGAATATGCAACAGCAGTTAGAATCATTTCCCATAATGGAATTCCAATGATTAAAACAATCTACCCAGGAGAAAAAGGAATGGGGTGGAAGTGAGAAATCAGGGATTCAGAATGGCAACCTTAGAAAAAGCTTCCACTCACAAGAAATATCCACCCACCTCTCTGTGTCTAATCCTACAGTCAACTCCCCCACCCTCCAAACTCTAGTACCAAGTCTTTCCATATTTAGAAGGCACATAAGAAACATTAGATCCATAGCTCACTAGGGCAAAATCAAAATTGCTTCTGATCTTCCCATACCTTCATATTTCAGGAACTATTTTTGTTTTGTTTCGCTTTGCTTTGCATCCAATTTTCCCTGAAACCAGCTTCCTTCTCTATGCTCATGTTCTCCCATAACTACAATCACCAATGGATTCACGTTCCTAAACTGGGACCTATACTCTGAAAAAGGTTTGAAAAAATATATGTGAGAGAAAAACTCTGACAGATTATAACTCTGAAAGATTATTAAACATCATACCTGCTTGACTTTTTCCTATGAACTGTTAGCCAAGTATCAGACCCGTTTTTAGATTTGGATTCCTGTATAATTCCTTGGATAACTTACCCTAACATTACTCTCATTTTTGGACACTGTCTTGACCTCCAATATACTCAGTTTTGTTCACCCATCTCTTGGCCAGTTATAACTCTCTTCTTTTAGACTCCAGGATAACTCTGCCCCTACTCTCTTTCTAATACTCCATTCCACAAACCAATCCCATCTTTAACTCTCCTGTTACTTCACTGCTGAGTCACCAGGGAAATGAGAAAAGCTAGGCTAGAACATGAGGACCAGCCCAGAACGATGTGAGGGCAAGTATGGCATACAAGAGAACATGTCTTGAGAAGTTCATATAGACAGGGGCCATGGGTATCATGAATTAATTCAGGAAGAATCTGGGCTGGCATCTAAGATCTAGATCCAACCAAAAGAGATATATATGACACAGAGTTTGAGCCAACCAGCTGGAGGTTGACTATGAACACAGATGCAAGTTAGTCATGATGAAACAAGCTAAGGGGGTCAGGGATCCAGATTAAAATAGTGATGGGCAGGATGCGCTACTGGATAGATTCTGGATCAAGAAACCTAAAAATCATTTTAGTATGGTATAAACCAGCAGCCCGAACAGGAAGATGTGAATGATCCTAGGGCAAGGACAGGGTACCTCCTATTCTGGTAATAAGAAACCTCCCTTCTTGGTATAAGAAACCTTGGTTGCTTTGCAGAGTGAATCAGCACTATAAAGGTACTTTTGTTCAATACTTTTAACAGAGAGCGACAGACTTTTATTTAACACTCATAATTAAATTTCCTAAACATATTGTACCCAATTATACAATATATTTGCCTTAGTGATAGTTTCTTTCCCTAAAGTATGTGAGCATCGTTGCATACAATGTCTGCTCATTCAAAACTTTTCCATAAGTCAGTGTGAACTGAATAGCAATTATTTACTCTATAATAAAGACATTTGTCTAGCTAAATTTTTCTAAATAATTTCTCACACAACAAAATGTTAAATGCTATCATCTGCCAAGTTCTATGCATATTTCATAACCTATTGGTGGGATCTGGAATGAGTAGGTAAGGAAGTTAAGGGAAAAGAAATCATGGACTCAAGCTCTGTACCACAGTTATAGTGAAGAATGCAGATTTTTCCCCCCCATTTTAGCCAGCACTGCTGCTGCTGAGTATGTTAGATTACCTTATCTCCTCACTCTACCCTAACGTCAACTCTTTGTGTACTACATAAGCGTAAAAGGGCTAATTGTGAAGTTGTGGGTAAGGCTACATGAGCTCCTCTGAAAAACGTGTATAAAGAAGCACATTATAATTAAGACAATTCACACAGCCCTGAAATCCTCAAAAGGCCCCAGGCTTGGTTTGGTTTGGTACCAGGATATATCAATTTGATAGCCAACAGTCATTGCTTATTTCATTTCTTTTCAATAAAGAGAAGACTTCTGGCATACTACTCCTGCATGCTACATCACCATGCTATCACAACAGTTTGATGAGTTTACACTGATTTAAGCAGCAGTCAACATAAAATGATAGAAACTGGACTGACATGAGGACAGGACAGCCATTTTTATCTTGGCAAAAAAAAGGGGGTAAAGCTGGCTTCTCTTAACAATGCAGTGCTCCCTCCTTATCTTGTTTCTTTTAACTTCTGTCCACTAGACAATATTCAAAAACAGGTAAAGAATATCATGAAGATCTAAAATTACAAATACATTCAAGTAAGGCACACAAATGGCCAAAAGTCATATGAAAAGTTACTCAGCAACACTAATATCACGGAAATGCAAATCAGAACCACAGTGAGATATCATTTCACACTTGTTAGAATGGCTATTATCAAAAAGATAGGAGAGGGCTTCCCTGGTTGCGCAGTGGTTAAGAATCCACCTGTCAACGCAGGGGACACGGGTTCGAGCCCTGGTCCGGGAAGATCCCACATGCCACAGAGCAACAAAGCCCGTGTGCCACAACTACTAAGTCTGCATTCTAGAGTCTGTGAGCCACAACTACTGAGCCCATGTGTCACAACTACTGAAGGCTGTGTGCTCTAGGGCCTGTGTGCCGCAACTCCTGAGCCCGCGTGCTGCAACTACTGAAGCCCATGCACCTAGAGCCCATGCTCCACAACAAGAGAAGCCACTGCAATGAGAAGCCCGTGCACCACAACAAAGAGTAGCTCCCGCTTGCTGTAACTAGAGAAAGCCTGTGCGCAGCAAGGAAGACCCAATGTAGCCAAAAATAAATTTAAAAAATAAATAAATAAATAAATAAAAAGATAGGAGATATCAAGCGTTCTCAAGGGTGTGGAAAAAAGGGAACCCTTGTACACTGATGGTGAGAATATAAATTGGCATGGACATCATGGAAAACAGTATGGAGGTTCTTCAAAATATTAAAAATAGATCTAGTATATGATCCAGCAATCCAGCATCTGGTTATCTATCCAAAGGAAATGAAATCAGTTCCTCAGAGAGAAATGTGATCTCCCATGTTTATTGCAGTATAATTCACAAAAGCCAAGATATGGAAACAACCTAAGTGTCTGTCCACAGATTAACTGATAAAGAAAACGTGACATACATAGAGTGGAATATTATTCAGTCATAAAAATGAAGGAAAAACATGGAACATTTGGAACAACATGGGTGAGTGTGGAGGACATCATGCTAAGTGTTATTTCAATTATCTGCCAGGCACAGAAAGACACACAGTGTATGATCTCACTTATATATACATGAGAAATATATATAAATATATATGTATGGAATCTAAAAAAAGTCCAACCCATGGAACCAAACATTAGAATGATGGTTGCCAAGGGTTCAGGGATGGGGGAAATGGGGCGATGTTGGTCAAAGGGTACAAAGTTTCAATTAGAAGATGAATAAATTCTGGGAAACTAATGTATAGCATGGCAACTATAGTTAATAATACTGTATGGTGTACGTGAAATTTACTAAGAGAGTAAATCGTAAGTGTTCTCACCACACACATACCCAAAAAGGTAACTATGTGAAGTAATGGATGTCTTAATTAACTTGCTTATAGTAATCATTTCACAATCTAAACATATGTTAAATCATTACACTGTAAACCCTAAACAAATTACAAACACAAACTAATAGTTTGTTTTCTCTATCAATATTAAGTAGAAAATATTTATTTTTAAAAGTGTGTTTAGTTGCCAAGATATGGAAGCAAACTACATGTCCATCAACAGATGAATGGATAAAGAAGATGTGGTTTATACATACAATGGTGTACTACTCAGCCATAAAAAAAGAATGAAATTTTGCCATTTGCAGCGACATGGATGGCATGTTGGGGGGCATTGTGTTAAGCAAAGTAAGTCAGACAGAGAAAGACAAATACTGTATTATATAACTTATATGTGGAATCAAAATTACAACAAACTAGTGAATGTAACAAAAAAGAAGCAGACTCATAGACATCGAGAACAAACTAGTGATTACCAATGGGGAAGGGAGGGGCAAGATAGGAGTGGGGGAGTGGGAGGTACAAACTATTGAGTATAAGATATGCTCAAGGATGTGTTGTACAACACAGAGAAAATAGCTAATATGTTGTAATAACTATAACTGGAAGGTAGCCTTTAAAAATTGTATACAGGCTTCCCTGGTGGCGCAGTGGTTGAGAGTCCACCTGCTGATGCAGGGGACACGGGTTCGTGCTCCGGTCTGGGAAGATCCCACATGCTGCGGAGCGGCTGGGCCCGTGAGCCATGGCCACTGAGCCTGCGCGTCCAGAGCCTGTGCTCCGCAGCGGGAGAGGCCACAGCAGTGAGAGGCCCGCGTACTGCAAAAAAAAAAAAAAAAAAAAAAAAAATTGTATACAAATTTTTTAAAAAATTAAGTGGATTTAGGATTAGAAACCCCAGAAACACTAAATAGTATGGGGTGAGCTAAGGAAGAGGAGCCCAGAAAGCCAGAAAGGCACAGAGAAAGAATGGTCAGAGAAGCTCAGAGACAGCCATAAAGAACTCTGTCATGAAAGCAGAAGGGTTACAGTTTTTTTTCCCAAGAAGAGTATATTAAATATGGCAGAAGAAATTTGCTCAATAAAGAAATTGAATGTAAAAAGGCCTGAAAGTGACCATCAGCAATGAAAATTAGGACAATGTTAATTTTCGTCATAAAGTAGCTTTAGCAGAGTTGAAAAAGGCGGATAAGGTATGTGGTATGTATGTATGAATAGAGAGGATCTGCACTTCAGATGGAAATAGGAGTGAGGGCTGTCACAAAAATGACAGGGACAGCCAAAGAGAAGAATTCTAGGGAAACAAGGTCAAGGAAGACTTTTTTAAGAGTCGGAGAAAGAAGTATAGTCATTGCCTAAACAAAAGGAGCCAGCAGAAGAAAACAGATTAAAGACACAGTTGACAGGGAAGAGTGCTAAGTCCATTCTGAATCCTACCTATGTGTTCAACTATCACCTAGATTCTGGGACTAATTCTTTGTCCAAGTCAGCCTTGCTGATTTCTGCCACTTTCTGTTACAGGCACTAGTTCCTGGGCTCTGACTTTATCCCTTGTGATTAAGCCCTTAACTTGAGCCCTAATTATTCAATACAAATTATTCTACTATTTGAAGTTCCCACCTTGATTAATACCCAAGAATCCTTGTTCTCTCTAGAAATGAGATTTTCACTTCATGCTCCACTTCCTTCTCAGATGTGGTATATATGCTTTTAACTGCCTAATCTCATAGCCATTTCCCCATCCCCTTCTTCTTGGTTAATATAGCCCCAATTCTAATCACGTGATTGTTAAGGGATATGATAACATATGTGTTAAGGGAAACTGAGCCCCTTGCCATCCCACGAAGAGGAATTTTACTTAGCACGGTTAGTTATGCTGTTTTCAAAGGGGATATGTCAAAATTCTCATCTGCGGCTGGTCTTCTAGGAAAGGAGAAGCCCCGGAAGAGATTTCAACTTTCTCTACTTTATGTAGCTGTGTCTACACAGAATGCCTGGTATGAGGACACATCCAGTGATGATGAAAAAGCAAGACAGGACTGCTGAGCAAAAAGAGGGAAAAAATCTGGGTCACTGGAATATTGTTTCTTTGTTTTTAACATCTTTATTGGAGTATAATTGCTTTACAGTGGTGTCTTAGTTTCTGCTTTATACCAAAGTGAATCAGTTATACATATACAAATATCCCCATATCTCCTTCCTCTTGCGTTTCCCTCCCACCCTCCCTATCCCACCCCTCTAGGTGGTCACAAAGCACTGAGCTGATCTCCCTGTGCTATGCGGCTGCTTCCCACTACCTATCTATTTTAACATTTGGTAGTGTATGTATGTCCATGCCACTCTCTCACTTTGTCCCAGCTTACCCTTCCCCCTCCCCGTGTCCTCAAGTCCATTCTCTATGTCTGCGTCTTTCTTCCTGTCCTGCCCCTAGGTTCTTCATGACCTTTTTTTTTAGATTCCATATACACGTGTTAGCATACGCTATCTGGTTTTCTCTTTCTGAGTTACTTCACTCTGTATGACAGACTCTAGGTCCATCCATATCACTACAAATAACTCAATTTTGTTTCTTTTTATGGCTGAGTAATATTGTTGAAGCTCTGAATTCGCTACACCCAGAATTGCCTACCTTCAGTCTTCTGGTTTCATGAGATAATTTCCTTTCTTGGATTCATTTTATTGGAGTTTCTGTTTCTTTAAACAAAAAGTATTCTAAGTGGCTTATTGTGGAAGTAAAGGTCAAGAAAAAACTGATTTTACTGAGGTCATACTACATATCAGATATTTCATATGCATTATTTGATTTAATTTTTATAACAACCTGGTGAGGTTCATACTTGCTCCCCATGTAAAGATGGGTCTGACCCAAAAGCCTGCATTTCCCCAGAAGTTGGAAGTCCTGACACAAAATTCTAGTATGTATCATTTAAGTGTTGCTTCTCAACTTCCCCGATACCAGTTTCCTAGGTTCAAACTTTTGTCTTATGAATATCAAAGTTCTGCAATAGAGCAGAGGGCTATGAACGCAGAGAAATAAAACTGACTGTTCACACCTTAGTATATTTATTAGCTGGGTAAACTAAGACATTACTTGGGTCCTAGATTCTGTATTATTACCTGTAAAAGACAATAACAGTACCTACCCCCAAACGGTTGTTGTATTAAATTAGATGATGCCTGCATAACATTTAGCAAATACCATCACCGATTTAGTCATGTAACAAGTGTGTCTTTATTCGTATTAATACTGCTACTGTAAAATATACAGTCAATTTTTTAAAATCACATCATAGAAGTTTAAACTATAAGAGACCGCAGAGATGAAATTTTGTGATATCCCTGCCGTTGAGAAGTAATATTAACCTAATTCAAAGACTAGCTCAGGGTAAAATATATAAATGACCTTTTTATGAGTTATTTTTAAAAAGCTAAATAGAATGAATTTATATCACCATTATGATAACGATCATATAGAATTAATGGCCAGTTAACTAAACATTGTAACATAGCTACATGGAGTATAGAAGAAGAATACATCTAGTTAAAATTTAAGAACACGATGATCTTAACTGCATTTTACCATATCTGGCTGACAACTTTGTAGTGTTGTACAGCTGAAAGAACACTGAACTTGGAATCAAAATAAGAAGCTGGGTTCAAGTTCCTTCTCCATTATTTATTAGGTCTGTAACTTTGTGCAAGTCATTTACCATCTCTAAATCTCAGCTTCTTTATCTTTAAAATGGGAGTGATGATTTAACCCTTTGTTTATCTCATAAGATGATTCTGAGAATCAAAGTATATGCAGAAGACTTTCATACATTGAAACGTGCAGTATACATGTAAAGGAAATAATAAAAATTTTAGTATACACAAATGGTGGAAACTTCAGACTCTGCATTCTGTAACATGTTCTTTAAATTTTTATCCTTGGGATGTTACTCGTTACTTATTCTGAAGCCTCAGCAGCCTTTCTGAAACTGCACAGAACTAACACAGCACAGTACCACAGACGGCTGTAGGTTCAACCAGAGCCTTCTGAGGATGATGATCTTTGAAGATTTTCCACCTATAGAGCTGTTCTCACTTTGCTCACTTTAGCTGATAGAATCGAGCTACAAGCTTAACATGTGATAGTCAGTTTGAGTCAAGGTTGGAAATCACTCAATCAAGAAACCACTCCATCACTGTCTAGAAAACAAATGGATTAGAGAAGAAAAACCAAGATGACTCAGACTCAATTCTGAAAGTGTTTTTAATGGGGCATTGATTCAGCCTCTACTGAATATTTACTAAAAATAAAAAATGATATTGGCAATACTTTTTGCGGCATCTCTTCCAGACAGCTGTGACATTTGAGGAACACTTGGAACACTGCATATAAAAATTCTATAAACAATAGAATCATCCTTGTCTATTATTATTTTTATCATTCCAAAGGCCTTGAATAAATGAGCTATTTTCCAGGAATGTCAGAAAGCTCTAGAAATTAGTAAATTGGGCACCACTACTCACAATCTATTATTGCAACTTTCAGTTAGCAGAAAAGTCCAGAATCCCTCTTCCCCATAGAAACTATGCTTTAATGCTGGCTAGATTCTCAGACTTGTCCAAAACGTAACAGCAAGCTCCGTGTGAGACAAAATGGGAAGTGGATGCTCAGAAAGTTAAGGAAATCATTGACAGCACTGACAGTGGACACTATATAAGAGTCAGAACAAACCAGGGGCAAGAGGGTCATGTACCACTACTGGAGGCCATGTTTGAGGAGGAATATGTCCAGAAAAGACCAGCGAATCATGTATAAACCACAAGTTATCTCTCTCTTTCCCTTTATAGCCAAGCATCCAAAAGGAATAGTCTACATTGATTGACTATGGCCTATTCATTGAAAAATTTATAATATTTGATAATACAAAAGGAGATAACCAGTTTGGAGGTATTACAAACTAAAATATACATCTAGGACTACAATTATTTGGTTTTAGGGAATGCAAATGCCCAACTTTTCACAGAAATATCACATTTTTTTTGAGATTATTATACCAATTTATTATCCCACCAGCAGCATATAAATTTTTACACAGGTCTCTATCCTTCCCAATACTTGATGTAGTCAGATTTTTTGATTTTTGTCAATCTAATGGGTATAAAGTTATATCTGATTATATTCTTAACTTGCACTTTCCTGATTATTAAAGAGATTGATTCATTTTTTTCATTTATTCCTCATTTTCATGTATGTTCATGTCACTTGTCTATTTTTCTATTAGGTTGCTCATATTTCTTATTGATTTATAAAGGTTATATATATATTTATAAACAGGAAACTAATCCTGTGTTAGTTAAATATGTTGCAAATTGTGTCTCCAGTTTACCACTTGTCTTTTTATTTATGTACCTTTTGATGAACAGAAACTCTTCAATCCAATGTAGTTAAATTTATCAGTCTTTTCTCCTATGTTAGCATGTTTTATTTCTTGTTTAAGAAGTCTGCCCTTACCCAGAAGGCATGAAATACTCTCCTACATATTTTTTTTAAAGTTTCAAACATTTCACATTTAAGCTCTTAATCCACATGGAACTGATTTCTGAGCATGCTGTGGTCCTCGAATAACTTTTCAATTCATGCATTTTTAATTGTGCTATAGTCCTTCCCCCAAATTTCTCTGGCTCAAGTCACAACTAGCCTTCATGTCATCAAATCCAATGTGGTATTTCTTGTCTCTCATTTTTCTTTTTAGCATTTAAGATTCTCCAGAACCCTTTCCTTCTTGAAATCGTGTTCCATTTCATCTGTGACATTACTCTTCCTTGACCTTCCTTCCGCCTCTTGATCTTATCTTCTTTGGCCTTCATAGATTTCTTCATTTATATCCTAAATGATGATGTGACCAAGGTCTCCATCTTCAACCACTGCTCTTCTCATCTATTTAGTCTTTCCCAGTATCTTCCCCATACCCATTGTTTAAATAGATACATATCTTCTAACAACTCACACATGCGTTAAATTCAGCTCAGGTCTCCTCTATCCATAATGCTTGAGCCAAGTGCCTACTGGACACTGCTGTTGGGATATCCCAAAGACATTTCAAAATAAATATTTTCAAAAGAGAACCTTTCTTCCATCCTTTCACCTTCCAAAATCTGCTCCTCTTGCTTCATTCACTAACAGTGAGATTCACAGCATCCTCTACCTGGTTAACAAATCAGAACTAGGAAGCCATCCTATACTTTTTGCCTTGCCATCATTCTCCTTCATCTTTTACACCTAATCAATCACCTAGACCTATGGATTCTTTTACCTAAATAGCTCTCACATGTGCAGACTCCTCTCTATTCTCTCTTATGCTTCCTTAGCTCAAGGACCCATCACTTTTTACTTGGGTTTTTGCGGTAGCCTTCTAAATTGTCTTCCTGGAGCCAGGCTGGTCCTCAGAAACCATCACCTGCAACTCTCTGAATGATCTTTATAAAAAGCAAATCTGACAATGAGGCAGGAAGGGAACACCCTCTCCTCATATACACAATATTCCTACACCCCTCAACCCTCACATTGCTCCAGCCCACACTTCCAGGCACAACACTCCATACAGAGATGGCCATCAATCCTCCTGCTATTACCATCATAGAAACTTCTGTTGAGCTGCTATCCTTGGATTAGGAGGAATGTTTTGCCTGCCAGTCCTTACTTCTGCCAGTTCCTGGCCCACTCAGCTGCTACCCACAGCATGGACTCTCACCTCAGCCACTTTTCTCTCTACCTAAATTAACACTCTTATCTCTGGATTTCCCTCACAACTAAAATATTCTGTAAATTCTAAATTCTTTACCACATGTTCTCCTGACCTTAGACAAAATCTGACTCTCACCTGAAGATATCATCAATCATCTCAGGTCTTATCCAAGACCCACTATAAGGTCTGCATAAAGTCACTGCCATCCTTGCTCCTACTACCTTCAGGCCGTGACTGTTCCATGAGGCTATTCATCTATAAACTGAGGTCTTTTCAATCTCCATCCAACAAGGAGGATCAACAGCAGTTTGCTTTCACCTGGAGTAGACAACAATACATATTACAGTCTTGCTTAAAGCCTAAATTACTGCTCTTGGTCTCTCATAATGTAGTCCAAAAGAGCTCTGATAATCTTGACATTTTCACAAGCACCACACTGACATTTTATTGATGAATCTGAAGAGTAGGAAGTGACATTACACGTGCCACTGGTAAGATGCACGTGCACCAGAGGGTGACAGATAAACCTTAAAATGATTCAAGATCCTGACGTATCGGTGAGGATTTTAGAAGTTCATTGTCTGCAGATATTCTTGGATATCTTCTCAAAGCTAATGGACAGGCTCACACGTTGCCTGTTCTACTACTAAGAAAGAAGCATAACACTTAAAAGGCCTCCTTATATTTTAGATAGAGATTATACCACATTTGGAACTACTGCTCCTCTACATTTATAGGGTAATATGGACACAGCTTCCAAATTTGATTAGAGACAGAGAAAGAGAAAGAGAGGGCTCTGCAGCAGATTCAGGCTGCAGTGCAAGCAGACCTTCTACTTGGCCACCTTACACACAAGCTTCCATTTTTCTAGAGATATTCTAGATAGATAAGAATGCTGTGTGGAATCTAAGATTTTTTTTTGAGCAAGGTCATCTGATATACAACAGAGAATGAGTAAAAAAACAGTTTCTGGCATATTACTGGTAGAGACAAAGTGCATGGGCCCTAGTAGAAGCTAAATGGAAGACCACGGGAAATCAATTGATAATGCAACTGAAAATGCCCATCATAATTGGTTATTTTCAGACGCCTTATTGCCATAAACACAGTACAAATCCATAGAAGAGTATAACTGGGAATTGAGTCCTAAAAGGCCCAAATGGTACAAGTTAACATGAAAAAGTGGCTCAGACCTACCCTTTTCCTCCATTCACACATATGGTCCCATGAGGCATTCCTTATAGCCTGATAGGTCAGCTCTACATGTTGAGGTAAGCCAGAAATTTACTGATGATGCATTATAGCCCAAGTCAGAGATGGCTCTGAAAGATGGCGGTGAGGCAAACTGAACAGTATACCTGGTCATCAGCATCATGTGGATGAAGAATCAAAAGCTCAGACTGCTCAGCGATGAAGGGAAAAAGTTCTGGGTAATACCACCAGACAGGAAGAAGTGTTGAACAAGATGAGGGAAATCTAGAATAACTGGTGGAGGACACAAATGATATATTTCCTATTTGGGCTTCTGACCAACTACAGCAGCAGGGACTATGGCTTATCCCACAATCTCTTCCATTGCAAGTCTTTCTTTTCTTAAGTTGTGACCAACAACTTTGAAGATCCACTGACAGAACAGAGAGGACTCAGTATGGGACGCTACAGTGAGCACATTCTACTGCAAGCACCCATGACTGCATGAGAGCTTTCCCTGGAGCTTGTTCAACCTACTGGCCAATCTGGAAATGTTGGGGAGTTAATATCCCTAAGAACAGCCTTCAAATCACTTACAGATGGAATTTGATGGATAAATAACTTGGCTTCCTTACCTCTCGGGTATCACAATTATGAAGCATGCTCTCCACAGTCTTCCAGGGTTCTACAGAGGGATTGAGCTCCAGCTGTTCAAAGAGATAACCTGGTCATTAATACATTCTGTACTTAGTTTCTTACCTTCCCAATCTTTCTTCTCCACTCTCCTCTGATCATGTCCTAAATAAAACACTTTCACTCAAATTCCTGTCTCAAGATCTACTTCTGAGGAATCCAACTGAAGACAATATGAGCTTTATTTCAGATCCTCAGATACTCCCTGCTCTGTTTCCTCTCTGGTACATTCTCCCCACCCCATCAACCTCCACCTCTTGGTTCTCCTAGCTAAGTTTTGTTTGCCTTTTTAGTCTTAGTATAAAGATTATTCCCTTAAGAAGTATGACTCTAATCCCAGGACATTTTAGATTCCGGAAATACGTGTTCTCATAGCTTTCCATATGTCCCTTATCCTAGTACCAGATTTGTTGTTATTGTCAGTCTTTATTTTCCTATTGACTGTAAGTATTAAGAAGACAGGGATGATGTCTTTGTTCACAACAAATCCCAAATGTCTAGCATAGGCCAGTACATAGTAAGAACTCAATAAATATTTGTTGAATAAAGTCACTTACAAACTAAACTTATTATAAAGGCTCCCCTCTACCACAGTTTAGGACAGAAAGTCTTATTGTCCTCTCCAATCACTCCTCTAGCTATTGCCCTAGATGCACTCTTCAGTCCAAGAAATTAAACTGCTGGCAATTTCCTACCCACATTATAACCAGTCATATTGTCAAGATTTGCCCATTTGTTCCTTCTGCTATTACAGTATCTCCATCCTCTCTACCCACCTTATTTCTACCCATCCTTCAAGTCCCAAACTATAACCATCACTGGAAATCTTTCTCTAATGTCCCAGTAATACTTAGAAGTCTCTCTTTGCTCCCAAAGAATCTTGAGCATAAATGCATCATAATTATTTCATGTACTATAATCAGTTAAAACTAATTTCTCCCCCCAAGACCTTTAAGCTACCCAACAAATTAATCTTTGAGTGTTTTATTTTTATACAATGTCTACCAATGTTCCTGGGGGGAAAAGTAGGTGCTCAAAAATATTTTCCAGCTGAATATGAAATATTATTAAAGAGCTAGGGATGTTTGGTCTTGAAAGGAGAATTCTTAAGGAAGTCAGGACATCTGTTCTCAAGTGTGCAAGTGCCAGCTAAAGAGAAAAGTAAGTATCATAACTGAGCTGCTCTTTGCAGTGTATTATAGCTAATTGCATTCTGACTTTGCAGATGCTGGGAATGTTAAAAGGAAAGAAAAGAAAAAAAGCTTGTTGGTTGCAACACCTGCTGATGTGTGTATTTCCTTATATCAATTACTAAATACTGCTGTTGGCAGTTGTTAACAGTTTGATGTGTACCTGTATTTAGTAATAGCAAATGGCTTGGAATCTAGCTGCCCGGGTTCAAATACCAACTCTGTCTCTTAATAGCTGTATGACCTTGGGCATTGTAACATTCAAGGCCTCAGTTTCCACATCTGTAAAGTGGGGTTGATAAAAGTGCCTAACTCCCAGGGTTGTTGTGAGGGATAAATGAAGTAACATATGTGAAACACTTAAAACAATATGTGTTACAGAGATGTTTGCTATAATAAAAATTAATATTTTTATTAAACCCACTAGGTAAAAGCAGGTCCAGTAAGTGTGAGTATTAGAAAGCATACTTTGATTCAATTGAAAAATGACTTTCTGATGATTTAGGCTATCCAACAGTGTAATTAGCTGTCTTGCAATGGTAAATATTACACCACTGGAAATGACACCATCTAACCAAGCAGTGGCTACCTATTCTGGAAAATAGTAGAGATTACTTTTTTAATTTTAAGATATTCTGATTCCATAACTTCCCCAGAGCCACCTTGTGATAGCAAGTGACAATTTATATATAATATCTTTACTAAGAACCTCAAATCTCTTAAATTTTTAAACTTTTTTCTCCCTTTCAGAGGTAGAAAACTAAATATTGATCCAAGTTGGCAAAAGAGAAGATTTATCTTTAACTATTTCTTTAGTGTCTCTTTGAACTAGATAATAGCCATAACTATTTATCTGAAGAGGACACTGCTACAGGCTGGCTTGAACCATAACAGAACATGAGCACCAACTTTCTGTCTGCCAATATTATTCCTTAGCTGAGATCCTTTCTGGGTTTCACAGTCTAGATAACACATACTGGAGGGTCATAATATTGATACTCAGTTTACCATGTGCATAGGTAGGAGGATCTTGCAGAAAAGAAAGTTTGAAAAATATGACAAAGTATAAGGAAGTTCTAAATTCTCATTTAATACTTTGCAAGAACCTGCATGTCCCATAAAGAAAAGTCAAACAACAATTTACTAAGGCCCACTTCTGAGGTTTGGTCTGGAAAGAAGCACTGTTTTTTTTCCAATGTTCCATATTATCCAGTACCCCCGGCCCACCACCACTCTCCTCCCCAGATATGTATCTAACCGCGGACACACAGGAACTCTATGTAGAAACAGAACTCTATTTTTTCTCCTGACAAAGCTATTATATTATATTGTATTCCTTGTTTCACCACCATTTTTATATTTTCTAGCAGTATTCTAGGTTGCATAAATCCAAGATTTAGAAAAAGAAATTGGTACAGAGGTTGAATTGAATCACTCAAGCAGAAGAATCACTATGAAAGTTCTCTAATGACAGTGCAGGAATTGAAATTCAATAATAAATTTCTAAAAAATTTGTAGATTTTATTGCACTATTCTTTAAATGCAAACTTCACAGAAAACTAAAACTTCCATTAGCACAAAATTGTTCTCTCCCAAAAGAATGAAGACAAGTTGTAATCCTAAAAGGACAGCTTTACTAAGCTAATTGCACATATATATTTTTTAAATTGTCACCATACTCCCCTCTCTTCTGTTGTGTACTAATTACAATTTGCTTCTTAGAAAACACTATTTGCAGTTTCTGTTTGGAACTCTTAAGTGGTATTATTTATAAGGTGGCTTTCCCCAGACCAAATCCATATAATAGTCTATTTCTGGTTTTACAGTCTCTCTGTTGTAACATTCTTGTCATCTGCATGTATATGAAAGGCTACGAGTATGAGGGACTTGCCTTCTAAAAGGTAAACCAACTGGTTTAACTTCCCAGAGTAATTACACATGAAAACTCTAAAACTCTCTTTGCTAGGTAGACTTTTCAATTACTTTGTCTCTTCCTTTTTTGTGAAAGAAAAAAGAAGACTCTTTGGAGGCTAGTAAACAAAGGATAGACTAGTTATGGTTGATAGAAATGTCCCCCATATTACGTTATTAAATATATAAAATAAAATCTTTTCATGAACATTTGTTCAGAGAGTCTTCAACTTTATTTTATAATCTTGAGTTAAATTCTACTCTTTTATTTTATGATGTTGAGTAAGTCTTTTAGCCTCAACTCTTTCTCAAACCCTTCATTTCCTATACCCTATAAAAGGCAATGGAAGTCTTAGTTCATAGATTGTTTTGAGAATCCTAAATTAAAGCCGCTAGTAGACAAGTTCTGAAATTGCAGGCTTTGTACCAGGAATGTTTGTCCTGATGAGCCACACCACCTGGGGCATGTGTGTTAGCTTCCTTCCAGCTCATTGTCCTAACTGACCGTTACCTCTCACATTATTGAATATTCCAGAGAAACAGGTATTGAAAATATGGTAGGGTTGGCCTGCCTCAGGAGGCAATCCACAGTTTCTTTTGTTTTGTTTATAAACAGAGAATGTAGTATCTGCTAGAAATTTTGATTATCTGAGTAAAAATTCGAAGAACCCTGGGAGTTTGGGGGCAGTATTTACACTATGAGGAAGTATTTACACTACCTCTATCTCCCCCCAAAACCGATCAAGAACTCACCCTATTTATGTGTAATCTGATGTGTTTATTATACTGGGCTAAATTGGGATTCCATTCTCCACAATCTCTGCCTTCCCAGAAAACAACACATGATGCAGAACTCTTTGTTTCATCTCCTCATTTCCCTTGTACATCTTACGTGGTAGATGGTTAATGGCCTCAAATTCTTCCTATCCCAGAAAGCAGGCCTCTTTGTAATGTGACTTTGCTGCTTCTCCCATCTACAGGTGTTCATTTTTCTACTGCTTTGACTATGGGCTGTTCTGTGACTTACTTTGAGGGGACGTGGCAGAAGAGATGAGTAGTTCAGGTGTCTAGACCTCAGGAGGCCTTACGACTTCTTCCTTTGCCCGGTTGGAAGACTTCCCTGAGACTTTCAGGTAAGGAAGCCAGTCGAGACTACGGAAGAAACAGAAGTCTCGTGAAGGCCTGAAGTGACCCCGCTGAGCCAGCACCAACTGCCATCTTGGCCATTCCAGCTGACCCTCTAGCAGAAGGACAGCCACCAGAAGGGCCCAAGGCAAGGCAGCAGAAGGTGCACCTGGCCAACCCACAGAATCATGAGAAATAATAAATCAGTCTTCTCTTAAACAAAGCCACTAAATTTTGGAGGGGTTTGTATATAGCCATAGACAACTGGTATATCTTCTGTGAAAGTCCCATTTCCTCCAGTTCATTGTGGTTTTCTGGTGTATCTGGAATGGCAGCATATGCTTCTCACCTCTCCAGCTCTGGAGAAAGTGAGAATACAAAAGTCTGAACCTGGATCGATTCATGCTTTTCAACTTCTCCTGGCTTACCCTATGCTGCTAAGATCTGTAGCTGAGGTTTAGAGTTTTGAATCTTGAATGTGAATCATTCTTGGTCATCGGAAAAAGGCCTAATTTGGTTATTCGGGAATAAACTTCTATCTTCCAATTTTATTTACCCATAATTTTGTTGAAGATGTAGAATGATGAATACCCATGGGTTACTAGCAAACTATCTGATGTGGGAAGCAGGTTTAGGATTTTTGGACGATGAGTCCCAGTCTATTGTTTTCATCTAATGATAGTCTTGTGGTCTATTCTCATCTTTTTGGCCCTTGCCTGGGAAGAAGGAGCCATTCTGGCAAAATGCCTTTGCAGCTTTTTGGAAGCGATACAATCTGAACATGGCCATAAGTGCAACCAATGAAATATTAGGGTCTCAAAATTACTCTGAATCTTTCTGTCACTCTGCAATGGTCATGGTGTGATTAAAAAGTAAGGGGTGAGCCACCATGGCTAGTATTTAGCAATGATTTTGTGACTTGTTTGTTCTATCTACCTAGAAACTACCTCAGAACAAAACAGGCAAGGATTTTATAAGCATGTAAGTGCTGTTTTGTTATAGTCGATTCGAAAAAGAAAGATAACGATGTGGTCTAGTGGTTTCCACATGTATTTGAGTGTCAGCAACTCTGAGTTGTAATCTCATCCAACTGTCATTCTGGCTGACTCAGATTACTTAAGAAAAATTACCTTACTTATCTTTGTCTCCTTTTACTTACCCATAAAATGGAAGAAATTGCCCTTATTGAACAGAGAAAAATTTTAAAAAATTAACTGATATTTATAAACACACTGGAAATAAATACCACGATTATCCCCAATACACACACATATAGACAGGCACAACTACATTTTGACCCTCAAATTTCTTTTACTTCCCTCAAAATCCTAGGGAAAAATTAAGATGAGAGCAGGGAGGTTTATGATTTTTCTTTCCCTATTTTAAGGCATCTCACTCCTAGTTCAGCAGCATGGAGAAAGATTTGTTGTTAGCTCCCGTGCTGGGCAGTGATTCAAATTCCCAAGGTTAGTGGCAGCATCTCAGAGAGATTCTCAGAGATTTTCAAAGCTCCATTTTCTTTTAATTAGCTCCCTCTATGCCTCAGGGAACAAGTTCAGGGAATCAATAGGTTAGAATGAGTACAGACTTTGTTGGTATCAGGAGCTATGGTATGTTGGGACTTGTCAGACCCTGGATTCAGGTTTCAGGAGGTAAGCATCACTGGTCCAAGAACATTTAGAAAAGAGATTTTAAACAGAAGCAGCTCACCAGCTTCTGGAGACTGTCTGACTCTGATTCCCAGACAGGGGCCGCCATTACTTGCAGCCACTCGATGGCCCTACACAAGTCAGTGAAGCTCCAGGGCTTGCCCTAGAGGCCTGCAGACTGAGCCAGACACTGGTTAAGAGTTAAATCACACTTGAGAGAAGCTGCAAGCATGAATTCAGCTGAGGTGCTAAAATACTCACGGAGAGGTTCTCAACTCCACATGCTATCTGTTCCCCAACTCTTACTATTTCTTCTGTCATAATAAGGCTTTCTCTGCACCCAGAAGATATTGAGTAACACTGACAATGTTCTTACTTTGCGAGACATAAATTTCATTTATGGCATTATTATTTTTTATTTATTATAAACATGAGCTCCACAGAGGCTGACAACAGCTTTGCTAAGAGGGATACGGTGGATTTGTTTCTAGAATTCAAACCTCAAGTGAATAGTTCCTGCTGCTTTAGGTGTTGCAATAATTGCTCTGGCACAAACTATACAGAGTCAAGGGCAGAACATTTGGGATTCTTTGCAAGCAGTCATTATTTATGCTGGAAATGGAACTGCAAAATTCCTTTTTAAAAATATCTGATTAAGTGGCATGGAAAAAATAAAAAAGACAAAGCCTTAGTAATAAATCAGTCAGTAGCCAGTGTTAAGTGACAGTAAATACCGTTAGGCCCTGTTCTGTTTGAAGCTTCAAGCAGTATGACCCTGACTGTTTGTCTAAAGGATTCACAAGAAATCTGAAAAGTTGGGAAACACAGGTAAACTTATTTTTACATTGTACATTACATTTTCAAAAAAAACAGGCTCAAAGTATTTTTGGATGTAATACCTCTCAATTTCAAGCAATGGGTTTAATTTTGAATCTGAAAACGTACAATGAACATACACTGGATTGTCTAAAATGTCTGGAAACACAGAAAAATAATGTGCTTATTGATTTGTCGTTTGGGTGAGGTGGGTTGTTTTCTTCTTTCAGATTAGCACTTGGACCCACTGCTTTAAAATTTCAAAATACTTCACCTGAAAATGTGTTTGGAAATTGAAGAAAAACATATATTGAACACATTTTGTGAAAATATGTTTAACGATGATCCCAAACTCTTTTGTATAAAGTATAATGATAAAAGATCCAACGCTGGGACTTTCCTGGTCCAGTGGTTAAGACTCTGTGCTTCCACAGCAGAGGGAGCAGTTTCGATCCCTGGTAAGGGAACTAAGATCCCGCATGCCACACGGTGCGGCCAAAAAAAAATTTTTTTTAATAAATAAAAAAAATAAAGATCCAACGCTGCTCATGCCAAAAACCAAAAGTAAGGGCTTAACTAGAATCAACCAATAATTTTAACAAAGCTAGGGAAAGACAAGTGTGTGGAGAAAAAGGAAGGTGTGATTGTAGGAGGATAAAATGCTAACCAAGAAAGTTAAAAGTTACTGTATGGCACTTGAGAGAGAAAACTGGGGACAGGGATTCTGTTCAATCTATGAGTACATTGGGTCAGGGGCATTTTATCAGGCCTCCACGTGTATGAGGCGAAATATCCCTCAAGGCCAACCACCTCCCTTTGCTTTAAATTCTTGCTCTTGGGGAAACCTTCATGACTGCTAATTCCTGCTTTTCAGATATCTCAAGCCTGGAAAAGAGGGTACTTTGGTTCCAATTTAGGCCTGAATTTGGTTCCAATTTAGGCCTGACTTTGGTTCCAATTTAGGTCTGGGGCACAAAAAGGATTTATATCTCTCAGCCCTTGTCCTGTTTTCAACATCCCTTCCTAATATGTGTGAGAGCAAATAAGCACCGCTAATATTTGGGATCTTAAAGCAGAGCCCCGTTAATTGTAGTGCAGAGATCAAAATATTAAACATGTAATTCCCCCTCTACCTTTTTTCTTCCCCTCAACCACAGACATTAGGCATTTCTTAACTTTGGGAATGGGAGAGAGTGAAAGGGCTGTGTCCAGACTTAGTCTCTGATACAAGAAAAGTAAGCTACAACAAGTCAAGTGCTTCTCTGACCCTTCCTAGTCACCCAGTAGTTTTTGTTGAGCCCTTACAGTTTTTTGATAGTTAGCATAGAAAATCCATGTCATGTCTGTCCCTAGGGTTTCTATAATGGTGGAGAGATGCCACGCAGGAAAGCCTCACTTACCTGATTGATTAGGGGTCTTTACTCTCCACTTCTCAATAGCAAAACTGAAGGACTGGTCAGCCATAATTAGAAATCCTCTGACCCTTTATTTTTGAACTATTATTACTTTTCTTCACATTTATTCAATAAATATCTCCACCTTTCTTAATTTTTCCCCAATACATGGCACAAATACTCAAAGCAATGAGGTATACTTGTCCAGACGATGAGCACTTGCTAAGATCATTTTATCCTATAATATGTGGACAGTAAAAAAAATGCCAACCTTTCAACATAAGTGATAAATTAATCAAGATTCATTATAATTTATACTAGACAGCATTCTATTGTGGATTTGGTCAGGCAGCATCACTCTACAGTACCCTCTGTGGATACTAACGAAGTAGAGTTTCTGGATCTGCAAAACTGAAGATTAGATTCTACAATCTGATAAATTCACATACAGGCATACTCCTTTTTTATTTTCTTTTCATATCTGAAACTCTGGTTCTGCTTTTTCCAGATTTTATCTTTACAATGTTATATATCTACGAGAACTTTTAGAATAAGATTTAAACCAAACCCTGAAAAAGATAAAAGCATCATTCAAATTCCATGTTTTTCCAAAGAAAGAAAAAAGAACTTAAGCTTTTTAAGTAAACAAGTGCAGTTTGAGGGTGACCTTGCTTTAACATCTGAGATCTAATCGTTTTTTTTTTTTTTATGATCACATTTCAATCTTATTTATATTTTCCTTTAAATTGGTGGGTGAATTTGACAGCCCTGGAAAGAGGCCGTAATAGCAGTGCCGAGGGCCAAGGATTGAACAAGGTTTCCTACACCACCCCTGTATCTCAACAAGGGCTGTACCAAATGTCTAATTTTAGTATCTGGCTAAACACCAAACACCTGGAAATGGCATCCAGCCAGGGATGAACACAAAGCTGAACAGTGGGTGAGCAAGCGCATCTGTCTCCTCTTGTTTTCTACTTCTCAGCTATTAGGTAAAAAGGGTAGTTATTAGGTAAATAAGGTAGCTATTAAATGATGACTTACGCAAAGCCTGCAATTTTAGTGTTCCTTTCATCTTACCAACATTATCAGGCTCCTCAGCAAGAAACATTTTGATAGTATTGGTTAGGCAATTTGTGATATGAATATGACAATATTTGTGATGAAAACCAGTTTAACTTCCTACTCAATGCTATCTTTGAGGATGGATTTCAACCTCTTTTCTTCTTAGACCAGGATATATACATGAAGCATGTCAGGTGTCAGATTTGTTGACATGAAAAATTCAAAACTGGTTAGTTTTCAATCACTGGTTTCTGCGTGAGCATGTCCTAGCCACCTTCCCCCCACCCCCAATACACACACACACATACATGTCAGAGCACACAGGACTCCTGACTCCATTTCTTCACCCACAGAAACCACATTTCCTCTCACTCCTTCTCACTTCACCAATCCACAAACCCTTTAACTACCCCTGAAATATGGAGCTATTTCCCGACATCTCCACAAATATAACAGAAAGCTTTCGTGGTCTCATGTAACCAAACTTACAACCATATACATGCCTCACATGACCAAGAAAATCACTCATCTCTCTACTGTGTCCAATTCAGGATTCTTTGCAACAGACCATGGTGCATGGAATTTGAAGGCTATATTTTGGTGTTAATGGATTTCATGCATACATACAAAAACAATGAAAGCAATGACAGATTTTATTTAAGGCTTTGTCTTTTCAAGTATATAGCTTGCTTACTCTTATAAAGACTCTAAATTTTGCTTGCTTTCTGAAGGAAACATGTGGCTATTTCCCTTTGGTCTTAGAAGAGCTCTGCATAAACATGCTTTAAAACAAAATTTATTCATGTAATTATGAGTTCATAAATTATATATATTCCTAATGAATCCTACATAAATCCATGAAGTAGCAATAAGGAGTTTTATCCTTGATTATTATCATAAAAACCTTGTAGCTTTAACATGTTTCTGCATATTGTATTAATCCCATGTGCACCTCCTTGGGTACTTACTCTGTGTCTCACCTATCTAATTCCAGACACCAAAGTGACCACCTGGCCAGTGAGGGCTCTGGTCAGCCTCTCACAAGTGCAGCTAGACAGACTTTACCCTAGGACCCCATCTCTAGCTTCACACTCGGGGCTTTTCTGTCAACTCCTCAAGCTGGGGGCAGGTAGGGAACCTACTCTCCACTCACACATGTACAACCTAGAGTGTGAGGGAATTAACACCTGTATTAGCTTCCTGGGGCTGCCATAACAAAACGTCATAGACTGGGTGGCTTAAACAACAAAAATTTATTTTCTTACAATGCTGGAGGCTAGAAGTCCAAGATTGAGGTTTGATTTCTTGACAGGTTTGATTTCTCCCAAAATCATTCTCCATGGTTGCCTTCTTGCTATGTCCTCACATGGTCTTCCCTCTGTGCATACTCATCCCTGGTGTTTCTCTCTGTCTGTCCAAATCGCCTCTTCTTATAAGGACACCAGTCAGATTGGATTAGGGCCCACCATAACGGCCTCATTGTAACTTGTAACTTCATCACCTATATCCAAATATGGTCACATTCAGAGGTGCTGAGAGTTAGGGGTTCAACATATGAATTTTGGGGGAACACTCTCCAGCCTATAAACACCCCATGGGTGACCAACAGGGGAAGGAAACTGATGAATAAATTTTTCTTTCACTCTTCCTCTAGACAGGCAGTCCTGATTCACATTTCATGTGAAGGCTCTTAGACAGTACTTGGTGATCAAGCAAGCAGCACTTACAGCAATGGTCCACTAGCGACTCATCTTGGTGTTGACTCTCTTTCCTTCTCTGGCTGGTTTCCCTGTCCCTCACTATTTCCAGCTCCCAGGATCACAAATGCTAACAAACAACCTGCACTCAGGTTCTGCTTCCTGGAGAACCCAGGCTAAGACACGTAAGTTATCTCACTTCATCCTTACAACAACCATGCCAGGTATCTATTATTACTTCATAAATGAAGAAACAGGAGACTCAGAGAAGATAAATTACTTGCCCAGGGTCACACAGCTAATAAACTACAAAGACAGGACTTTGATTTAAATCTTTTTTGATGCCCAATCCTGCATTATTTCCTAGGTGCCGTAATATCTCCTAGCAAAGTCTATGCATAATCAGATAAAATTTAAGCCATTTTCCCTACCAATTTTTAAAACTGTTTAAATGGACTAGAGGTAAGGCATTCCAAGTTCATAATTCATCTCCCTATTGTTTCAATGCTACTCCTTTCCTCCTTTCCCACACCGAAGAGTTTGATATTTCTTTTTCAAAATTTACCTGTATCTGAAATCATTCTTTTTTCAACAGAAATCATATAAATTACAATCTCTTTATTGGTCCTATTACAAACTATACCTTTCCAAGCAAACCACATTTCACAGTCAAATTAGGGAGGCTCTTATATCTTAATCAAAGCTTAACAGTTTAATCGTTCATTAAACATGAGAGTAATTTAGTGTCCTATTATACAATCATTATTGTTTCCTGAAAATCTGATGTGATGAGGTGCAATAAATGTAAACTGAAATATAGCCTGTGGAAGGTTATTTATTATTTCTTCTGGCTAAAAACATTCATAACTGAAATTTATTGGTCCATACTCCCTTCATTATAAATATTTTATGTTCTGCCTCAGGGATCCATGTCTTAGCATTTAAATGTCTCAATCTGTGTCAGTAACAGGAAGAACAAGTTCACTGGGTAGAATTTTTGCCCTTTACTTCAGAATGTTACAATAATAATAGGCTATAAATATGTTATAATTATGCCTTTGATCACTGCTGTAGTTTTCTAGTCTGAATGAATTAAATTCAAAACTAAAGCTGAGCTGGTAGACATAAATGACAGTAGTTATCTTAAACTAAGACTTTGCTGAAAGCCATATTAATTTAGTGAAAATATTTAGAGTGGCCAGAATAGCAAACCATTTTTCCTCTTACTTCTACCTTAATGTGAAGTAGCACCCATACCTATCACCACGTTTACATATCAGTAGTGGTTTATGTTTACAGTTACATAAAGCTTTATACTCTTAGCACTTTTTTTTTTTTTTTGCGGTACGCGGGCCTCTCACTGTTGTGGCCTCTCCCGTTGTGGAGCACAGGTTCCGGACGCGCAGGCTCAGCGGCCATGGCTCACAGGCCCAGCCGCTCTGCGGCATGTGGGATCTTCCCGGACCGGGGCACGAACCCACGTCCCCTGCATCAGCAGGCGGACTCTCAACCACTGCGCCACCAGGGAAGCCCTACTCTTAGCACTTTTATATCCTGATCACCACAACAACCTCTGAAATACTACAGAGCAGCTGTAAAAACCTCCATTGTCCAAATGAGAAAACTGAGGTCCAGGTAGGTATAGATGTATGATTTTTGTTTTAATTCTTTAAATTTTAATCATGAGATAGTAAAATCATGCAACAATGTGAATCAAGTTCCTGTTTTCTGCGCATCTCATCTTATGCAGAGGTTGGTGGAGAGGAGGTGGAGGAGGGGATGGCAGAGTAAAGGACATGAGTAGGTGACAAAGAGCAGATGACAGGGAACCCTGCTGGGGAAATGGAGATATGAGACAGAGGGAATGTCCTGCATCACCTGTATTCTCCCAGATCTGTCTCCCTATATAAAGCCTATAGAACAGATCACTGGTAAATTAACTGAGAGATGCCTAGAATCAGTATAGTTTTCCTGGAAGTCCCAGTCAGCTATGGGACCAAGAGTTGTCTCACTAATATGAGGCTTATTATAACACTTTTGTTAATGGATATTTTAAAAAATTGAAGTATAGTTGATTTACAGTGTTAATTTCTGCTGTACAGCACAGTGATTCAGTTATACATACACACACAGATACATATTTTTTTGTATTCTTTTCCATTATGGTTTATCATAGGATTTTGAATATAGTTCCCTGTGCTATACAGTAGGACCCTGTTGTTTATCCATTCTTAGAGCTTGCATCTGCTAACCCCACATTCTCACTCCAACCCTACCCCGGCCCCCCTTAGCAACCTGTTCTCTATGTCTGTGAGTTTGTTTCTGTTTCGTAGAGAAGTTAATTTGTGTCATATTTTAGATTCTGCATATAAGTGATATCATATAGTATTTGTCTTTCTCTTTCTGACTTACTTCACTTAGTATGATAATCTCTAGGTCCGTCCATGTTGCTGCAAATGACATTATTTCATTCTTTTTTATGGCTGAGTAGCAGTCCATTGTATATATGTATCAGAACTTCTTTATCCTGTTAATGGATATTTTAAAGTTCCAATTGGAGGACCTTTCAGAGAGCTTTACCTCACTTCTTCTCTTCCAAATAAATTCTGGACATAGTTTTTGAAAACCACCCTACATATGGGAGCACACAGAAGAAAAAGTGAATTTCCTCTCAGTGAAGACTGAAAAGAACAACTGTACCCTGGGGTTAAATTATCCATACAGAAAAGACATGAAGGAAGGGCTATCCTCTTTTAGTATATACAAACATGTTGACAGGGAAAATTTCCTTTAGAAATATCATGTAATTTGAAGAAAATGTGATTTTTTTTTTTTTTTTTTTTTGCGGTACGCGGGTCTCTCACTGTTGCGGCCTCTCACGTTGCAGAGCACAGGCTCCGGATGCACAGGCTCAGCGGCCATGGCTCATGGGCCCAGCCACTCCGCGGCATGTGGGATCTTCCCGGACTGGGGCACGAACCGGTGTCCCCTGCATCGGCAGGCAGACTCTCAACCACTGCGCCACCAGGGAAGCCCGAAAAGTGATTTTTAACAGCTTGGATCCAGACTTTCTTGGGCACTGAATTGTCCTACACTATCCTATGAGCCTTTATGCTTTTAAGCGTATTCCTTGAAACAATGGTTCCTCTAGATATAAATAAGTTTACATGAAAAGAGTATTCTGTGATCAGATTTTCAAATGCTGGTCCCGCAAAATATTCTGTTCACAAAGCAGAGTTGAGTTTATTGCTTACTGTGGTGAGGAAAATGGTTACTCTGACAGTAACATCTTGATCAGTTCAAGATGATGGAGGACAAAGTGAAGACATTTATGAGATTTGGGGAGTCTGGTTAAAGTTGGGGATTGATTAGGATTGCAAGAGATTCATGATATAATAGGATTGGTGAGTAGAGCATGGATATGGTTTCAAAGAGAATCTTGAAGAGTTAGCCCTCCTTTGATACCATATTATCTTCAGAAAGGGTATTTATTCTAATCAGGATAAATGGAATATTTGGATAAATGGATTTTCTGTAAGTTCCTAAAATGAACACCAAAGTTATTTGTAACTGTAACATCCTGGACAATTTTCCTGAAGAGTAAAACCATGCAATGAAGATAGCTACGTAGTAAAGTCATGTTAATATGGAATCTAGACAATAAATGTGCAGGTGTAAAAGGTTCTCAACGTAAGTCTAGGAATTCCAGAGTCAAGCAAAGTTCAGCAAATGTTTTAATAGTGGTGTTTTTCAGATTCTTTAATACATGAATGGACATGCAATTTTCAAGGAAAAAGTACACAAAAAACACTTTTATTTTTTCGTCTGAATATAAAATAAAATGAATTTAGGATATTCATTTTAAAAAGAGGTTGTAAATATAAAACCCAAACAGAAAGTAACTGTAATCCCAGTCTGGCATTTCCCTGCACACAGACAGTAACATCTTATGCAACTGGCACAAAGGCACACTGGGCTGGAATTTGGTTCAAGAGTTAGGCACAACCAGAATGCATCAGTGATTAGAATGAAGGTTCACAGCGCCAGTAGTTTGAGGAGGAAAGTGAAGTAGATGATACAAAAGGAGGGGAATCTTTCTAGTGGAGATATGTTGCTTAGCTAATAAAATGAGCCGTGCATGTATTTTATGTCTTCAATTTACCCTACAGTGTCAGTATTGAATTGTTACATAGTGATAATGCTCTTATTAGATGCTACTCTTCTGAGGCAAGAAACACTGCTTACTAAAAGTAAACAACAGTTAAAACAGCATTTT
The DNA here is from genome assembly GCF_964270905.1 of Leucopleurus acutus. Lineage (NCBI taxonomy): Eukaryota > Metazoa > Chordata > Mammalia > Artiodactyla > Delphinidae > Leucopleurus > Leucopleurus acutus. The sequence goes on from NC_139149.1 coordinate 94,789,218, forward strand.
ATTTTCATGCACAGATAATTTGAATGGCCAGACAGAGCTTGGGTACTTTTTATTAGCCAACAGAACAGGCTAACAACTACAAATAACAGGTCATCTACTTAGTCTGGGATTGGTAAATGCCACTGTAAGATGACTTTCCTTCATTTGATAGTGAAAGGAGTCAGTCCCTTGACTGGAAATGACATGAGCATTTCCACTATTTGATACAAAAAACTAAGTATGGACTTTTGGAGAAACAGTAGAGAGAATAAAGCAAATGTTTAAAATATTATCTCGAAGATATTTTAATTAATTAAATATTAACTAAGGAAAAAAATAGGCTTGATTTTTATGCCAGGAAATACTGAGTTGATTCCAGGAAATACCGAGATGATTCCAGGAGTTCACATAAATGTAATTCTAACTGTGCAATTGCAAATGAAGCTACAGAGGAAGAAAAATTCCAGATATTCTATACAAATCAATTTGGTTTCTGAGCTCAAATTTTAAAGGGACACATATAAAAGCCAAACAGCACTGGCCCTTCTTGTGGCTGGCCTGAGATGGTGATGTATGCAACACAGCAACCTCCAAGAAAGTACTGAAAAGTAATTCAGATATTTTGGAATTCTCTTGAAAGACACTGTATGAAAATTACATATACCTTCTCTTACCTCTCATCCATTTTGACAGCAGTTGCTTCCCTAACACCTACCACCTTTCTGGATTCTTTCTTACACTTCTTCCCTAAAACTCTTTCACTTGTTTTAGTCCAAACTCAAACGCCTATGACCACTTTTTTTTCTAGGACTTTTTCTGTTGAAAATAAATTTGATCTTTCTCTGTTCTAGGACCCAAATGGAAATTTCCAAAGCCCAGCCCTAAAGATGCAAGAATAGTAAAGAATTCTTCCTTCTTAGAGCTACAGGGGAATGGGGGCTGCCCAAAGTCTCAGAATTTGTGTATTAATGTTTTTGTCCTCTCCACATGTTCAAAACATGAGGTGAAAGAAACATAACCAAGGATTCATATTAGAGGGTGGCAGAGAATTGATAGATTTGGGAAGTCTAAGCACCCAATAAACTGCAAAATTTACACACACACATACACACACACCCCCAACACACACACACACACACACACACACACACACACACATGTCTTTTTAAGCCTTGATCATAGTATGTAGAAGATAGAGAAGAGAATGTTCTCTGTTTGAGGCCAATAATACATTGACTAATAACAAAAGAGAAAGCAAACCTTTCTTTGGACTGAAAAAAAGAGAAAACATATTGGTAAAAGGGAATTAACTGGAGGTGTAGCTAGGGAAGGATAGGTAAGCTTCTGGTCTCAAATTATCTCTAAAGGTCTCCAAGGAACTTGCAAATTAAATCATTAAACCAAACATTGCCAATGATATTTGAGGGACTGTCAAGAACAATAAAGGGTAATAAAACTGGAGATAAGCAAATACCATCCAATTTTGAAAAATGAGATGAAGGGAGGTTTGACAAATTAGAGACAGATAAAAGTTACATTGATTTCAGCTAAGATTTCAGAATCTTTAATATAGATGAATAGGTTTGGAAGCCTAAAGAAGCAATGATCACTAGGAACCAATAAAGGCTCACAAAACAAATCAGACTCCTCTCACTTCTTTCTGTACGTCAGGGTCCTGGCAGGGAGCAAATGGCACACACAACCAGACGGTAATTGAGGTGAGTTTACAGCAGGGACTCTTCATACTAGCATGGGGTAGGGTTAAAGGAAACTTAGAGGGATAGTGAAGCAACTGTGGAGAACTGGCACCACCCAACACAGGACTGGCTACATAATTTACAGGGTCAAGGGCAAAATGAAAATGCATAGCCCTTTATTCAAAATCCACTAAGAATTTCAAGACAGGAGCAGCAAAGCATTACCAAGCATGAGGTCCTGTATGACCACACAGGCTGCAAGCCCATTGCAGCCATCTTTGACCCTTAAGTTTCAAGGGTCAAGAAGGGAAACATGTACTAGAACCTGGAGAGAGTTGTAGCTGTATCTTTAGCTGGAGGAGAGTCCACTGGAGAGACAAAAGAAGAGCTAAGCCACTTATACTAATTACTACACTGATGACCTGTGGCTATGAAGAGAGGGACTGGTGAAATTCATACCTTAATCCCATTCTTCTCCTGCCCTTCTATAATCTCAGATAATGGAATCCAGTTAATATAGTGCATGGAGGACAGGTTCCAGAAGCACAAAACAGGGTGGAGAGTGAATTGGGAGAGGCAGGAAGAATATTTTGCACACCTTTATGAAGTCACAATGCTGTGAAATCCATGAAACCTGGTAACCCTACTCTAGAAGGACTTTAGGAAGGTGTTTACCACAACTGCTCAGGAGCTCCTTTTGGACAAAATGGACAGAGATGGCCTACAAGCAAAGATAATTATGTGGATTTATAATAGGTTAAATAATTACATCCAAAGTCTACTGAAAACTAGTACTACCCAGTTTAGCATTTTTGCTACTGACTTGCAGATATAGAACGAATGATTATCAAAGCATGGTTTACAGATTACTGAATGGAACAGTAACTAACCAGGATGAAAGAATTAGAATCCAAAAAGATCTTGACAGGCTGTAGCAATGGGATAAAAAGATCTTGACCAGTTGGAACAACTGACTAAATATAATAGTAGTACATCTTGGGGTTCGCTCTCAGGTTCAAAAGCCAGTAGCACAGGTTTGGGAAAGGGAGACAATACTTATGATGTCTGAAAATGACTCAGGCAGTTTAGGGGAAGGTAAAGTCAATGTGGGTCATGAGTGTGGTGGATCCTCGAGAAAAGCATATTAGGTTTTAGGCAGAATGAATTGAACAAGGGAGGTGATAATCCAAACCTGGGACTGTGTTGATCAAACCACACCTGGAAAACTGGGTTTATGTGAATGTCATATATGACTCATGATGTACTCTGAGAAGACTAACTAGGATAGGAGAAGAGACTTATGAACTAGGACCAACCCCAAAAGCTGGTCTGGCTTTAATAACTGATGCAAATGACAACATGAATGTGACAGTGTTGAGATTACTGCTCAGTCAGCAAACAAAAGAAGAGCAGAGGACACAAATGAGATCAAAGACATATGAGTGGATGAGGCAACTCTTGCCTTAGTTCCTCCCCCTGAGTTTGCAGGGTTAAGAATCTACAAGGACAGAGGACCCTAGAATTAAAAGCTCACTGCCTTTTGAAAGGAAAGGGGAGGGGTGCATTTTCCCAGAGGGATCCACTTTACTACCATATAAAGAAATTCTTGCTAGGCCACAGTTACATACTTCTGAATGCTCTTTCTTATTTGTCATTACGCCTATTTGAAGAAAGCCAAGTACCAACACAGAATAGAAATTATTCCTTAGTAGTAATAATTGAAGAGATTTGTAGCCTATAATAAAAGACCACTCTGGAGAGTAATGGTATACAAACTATATCCAAATATATTAAAGACTGCCATATGGAAAAATAATTATCACTGTCCTTTACTAAATCAAGAAGTAAAACAGTATCATTTTAAAAAATCAGAGAGAGGCATTTTTAACAGTCCCATTTCCTGAGAACAAAACAGACTGCCATGGAAAGCATAAGGTTCCCAATAACTAAACATGAATAACATAGGGCATAGTCTAGATGATTCTTTAACAGGTGTGTTATTTAGGCAATTCCAGCATTCAATAGTGTTTAAAGTAGTTTTTAATGATTGCTTCTAATACTGAGCTCCCATAGTTCATTCTTTCTTTCATTCAATAAGTATTTATTGAGAACCAGCCACATTCCAACATGGTCTTAAGAACTGAGGATACAACAACAAACAGAAACAAGCCATTTCTCATGGAGCTTAAATTATGATGGGATAGGTAGATAATAAACAAATCATTAATAAAATGTCAGGCAGTAGTGGTAAATGTGAAAAAAATAAAGCAGAGTCAGAAGCTCCGGTAATGGATTAAGAGAAGGAGTATAGGCCTCCCTGGCTAATAAGCTCATGTCTTTATCATACTAAATTTCTCTAAATCTTCAGTCCTGGTCTCTTCTTCAGGCTCGTATCATTTTTCTTCTTTATACTAATTACCGTCCCTCTGGTTTATTCTTTAACTCCTAAACCCAGAATAACTTTAATTTTTAAACTCATAAGAATTTAGCAGTAAACTTATCATAGTGTAATTTAAGAGCAGGATGTGCCCAATACTCGCAATTTCATTTAGAACCATGATGTGGGTATCTTCGTACACCTAGGATACAGTACAATTCTTTTTCCCCACCAACCAATGCTTTGTAATATTTGGGCTCAGCCCTGTCTTCCTAATCTCAGATTTTTATTTCTTTGAAGAGGGGGCACAAACATTTATTTATCTGTGCCTCTTGCCCATCTCAAGAAAGTTTTATCTCCTCTTTATCTATGTCATTCCTTTTATTTAGTTAATAAATGAAATTTATTGATATTTAATTGGAAATTTTTATTCCATGATACTTTGACGCCAACATCTAATCAAATCTACTATTGGACAAAGGGAAGTAGGAAAATAAAGCAGTGTCATACCCCAAGCTTCAAAGCTAAGAGGAAGACAAAACAATTGGATTACAGACCCACAATAGACACACACACATGCACATGCACACACACACATACCCACACACAAAATAGCTTGTGACCTTTATTTTTTTTCTTTTTCTTTCTTTCTTTTTAAACTAGTGTATTCATACAACTGAAGGACAGGAAGGTATTTGGAAGATCAGAAGGTTGAAAAGATCACTAGGATAAGAAATAATTTTCTGTTAACATAATATGCTAACAAGTTGTTGGTTTAACTTTCTAATCATAGATGCATAGAGTCAGACAACGTAATGAGGTGAAAATTACCTTAACTTTTCCTGCCACCAGTACCGTCTTAACAGAAACATCTTAGCAAGGTGAAGTTAATTGTACAAGATCATATACCTATTTCCAGAATCAAAAAGTTAAGTGGATGGAGTTCAGCTCAAGAACAAGAACAATTTACTTTCCTCTTACTCATGGTAACACTGAAATTAAAAAAAAAAAAAAATTTAATTAGCAGTAGTGGAATACAAAACAGAAATCCTGATGACAGTTTAAGAAAATACTAGGAGAGAAATAGCGGACCGGATCTGATCATTGGAAAAACCACAGCAGAGAAACTATGTCCCCAAATTCCCTAAGTAGAGGGGAGAAGAGCTCTGATGCATTACTGGACTGGCTGCTGAATTATGAGTGGCTAGGGGATCCATTTGGTGCTCACACACTGGCAATCTGGAATTGTCGGTGGGGGTGGGGGGTGGGGAATGAATGCCCTAGGCAGTGAATGAACTTTTGACTTACGGGAGATATGAACTGGGAGATACATTTTTCTCCCCTCATCCGGAGGAAAACTGTCCTGAAACAGAGAAGTTTATACAATCTTTGGAAAGATGATCCCATGAGATCACACTATCAGTTGCAACTGACACCCACAGTGGCCACAGTGGCCAGTCCAGTGATGCATCCCATCATGTCTGTTCTCCTTTCTTCCCTGACTCATTCTCACTCCTCTGGGAATACACTTGCTAATAAACTGGCACATCAGCTTTTTCTTTAAGCTGTTTTCTAGAGAACTTGGTCTAAGGTAAGATACTTATTATATAATGTTACATGAAAAAGTTACATGAAAAAGTAAGTTACAGAATAATATGGAGAATGACAAATTTTATGTAACAAAACGTATATATCCATATCTAAACATATTTTTGTCGAGGTATTAAAAGAGGTCTGAATCAACACATAATAAATCTTTGAGAATGTGTAAGAGTAAAGAAAAGACTTTGAATACATATTTTACTTCTCTATTTAAAAGTTTTGAAGGTCATGTATTATATTTGTAATTTCAAAGAACACTAAAAAAGTAAAATATTATAAAATAAGCTATGTGATGGTATAATACTTCAAACTGAACATGTTTCAGATTTTTATATTACTGATAAAGAATTTTAGGCGCAGTTGAAAAATGGTCATATTGGAAAATGAGTTAAAGAAAGTAAGTTCACATCTTTTCTATCTGCTTTAACATTCACTCGTGCTAAACTGAAATTTTTCTGAACTTCTGGTAGGGAATACAACACAAAGCAATGTCTTGCAAGGTTGTGTTTATACAACACAAAAGGAAGTGCAAACCTGTCAATTCGCTGATTTTTTAAAAAAATCAATGTGAATAAACAAGTAGATGAAAACTCTTCTTAAAAATTTAACTGGCTAAATGGCAGTATTTATTTCACTTGTGCTCTGAAGACAGACAAGCTCTTTATATTTACAACAACAACAAAAAATAGCTCCTTAAGAAAAAAATGAAACTGATCTCTTTCCTCTAATTTTATTAGATTAAAAATTTAGTTTCCTGTAATTAGTATTTGGGCATATAAAAGCTACAGTGATATTCTAATAAATATAATACTTCTTTAGCCATACATATGTGTTTTTAAGATGTAGTATAAGGGACTTTTTAAGATATCACCAAAACTTGGTTTCAGAGTTTTTTTCTCTATTTTATGCTGAAAGCAGGAAAATCTCTCCCAAAGAAAGGGTAGCATGTCCATGAAGTAACAGCAATATTAACAGAAGGTGATTATGTAAGTTATTCTAAACTGACTTTAGTTCCATTATGTAGTTACAATACTTAAAATGCAATATAGAAATAACCACTTTGTTTTTATAAAATAACATAAAATTTCAGTTAATTCTTATATGCACTACTGAATAATTTCTATTTGCTTTCTTGGCAGTGAAAAAAAACTATTGGTTTTAGGGGTTCAAAAGTAAATTGCTACACCAATGTAAACTATACTTTTGTTTGTAGTGAAGGTAAAAGACTTTGAAGATCCCACTGATAACTCTGTAAAATATGAGGAGAAATTACCAAACCAGGTGATTTCTTGCCATATATATATGGCAAGTCTTCATGGCTGATAAACTTGACTATCATAGGCAAATTTTAAGAGGGGATTGTTTATTAACCTGTTTAAAAAAAAAAGGTTAAAAATAGGTCTGGGAAGTTTGCATCCCCAGCCAAGGATCTAGAGGGAGAGGATTTATTCCGAAGGAAGTTCATATCCCTAATCAAGGATGAAAAGGCTCAGGTTGCACTGGCTAGAAGCTCACACCCATGCTGAAAGATGAAGGAGGCCTGCATTATACAACCTCAAGCTTATATCCATATCCAAGTGCAGAAGAGACCAGGATTCATGCAACCAGAAAGGTCATACCCAGGATGTTCATATCTACATCCTAAAGAAGGAAAATGGCCACTCATTCATTGCTTCTGGGAATGTGAAATGGTACAGCCACTTTGGAAAGCAGTCTGGGCATTTCTGAAAGCACTAAATTTGCACCCATCACACAACCCAGCAATCACAGTTCAGGGCTCATCCCAGAGAAATGAAAATCTAGGTTCTCACAAAATCCTGTACAGTAATATTCGCAGCAGCATGATTTGTAATAGCCAAAGACTGGAAACAACCCAACATACTTTCGGGTGATGGTTGAAGTGACTGTGACTGTAGTACGTCCATACCATAGAACAGTACTCAGTGAATAAAAAGGGAACAGAGTATTGACACATTTGTACCACTGGAAAACTAACTTTCTAATGAAGAAAACAGTATAGGGTTTATAAAGTGGACACACTGGATGAACACCAGAGAATGATGTAGAGGGAAAAAGTTAATCCCCCAAAGTTATATTCTGTACAATCTATTTATATAGAATTCTCGAAATGCGGACAGTTTAGCAATTACCAGGCATTAGGGGAATGGCGCAGGAGGAGTTACCCATGGGGGAAAGTGCGTAAAGGGTATACGAAAATCTCTCTGTATTATTTCTTACAAGTGCATGAGAATCCACAATGAGGTGACAATAAGTAGTTTAATTAAAAGAAAAAAATAAGAGTTGAACCCTCTACTATTTGCACTAGACCCGAGTGTTCTGCCAATCACTGCTTGTAAATCCTGGCTGTAGATCAGTCCCCAGCGAGATTCTCCCGCTGGGAATGGCGTCTCTCCCCAGGCGGAGACATTCCTCAAATGCCTCTAGTAAAGGAGGTGGCAGTACAAAAGGAGAACCAAGCCAGCAATAAAGAAATTCTCAAGTAGAGGTGGGAACGCATACAGGAAGCAAGAACCAGGGGCAAAAAGAGGCATCCCAGATGCGCCCCGTTATTGAGATACTGGTAAAACAAAGAAGGGACAGTGGACTGGATGTGCCCAGAAGTGCAGCATAATAGCAGTCCAAGCCCGAGATATCAGAAAGCAAGTACGGATCCGTTGAAAGAAAACGCTCACTGCAGTTGAGCGGGGCAGGTTCCCGTGGGGGTCCTGCGCCTCACCTCCGCGGGTCAGAGGTCACGTCCCGGGCCAAAGTCAGTTTTGGCTGAGGCGGACTTCAGGGCGCAAACACGCTACCTCCTTTCTCCTCGCTGCCCGAGACCCCCGCGCGGTCAGTAATGCCAGCGCCCAACTGCGCACCGCCCTCTCTTTCCCGTGCACTTCTGCCCTTCCCCCGAGCTCTCCTCCGACCTGCCCGAGGAAAGGCAGGAGCTAGGCCTCCCGCCTGCCCTCCCCCACCACGGCCTACCTGCGGGCTTGCGAAGTCCGGCAGCTGCTGCGCAACAAGTTTGTGGTCGTCGTGGGGGACCCCATGCAGAGGGCCGTGTGCAAGGACCTGGTGCTTCTGCTGCAGAAGGGCTGCCTCTTCTTTTCCAGCCAGCTTAAGGCCAAGGGCGAGCTGAGCTTCGAGCGTGATGTGCCGCGGAAGGGCGGCGGGTGGGAACGCCTGCACAGCTGCACGTATTACCGCGACGTCTGCCGGTTCTGCTCCGGCCACCACCTGGTGCGTTTCTACTTCCTCGTGCGTGCGTACTCCGCGTACGTAAAAACGTGTTCGTGCCAACACGCCCCGCACGTGGTGGTCATGAACTCCTGCCTCCGGGACCTCCCCAGGTACGGCCAGGATTTCCCGAGGAGTTACCTGGAGGGCTTACAGAGCCTGTTTGGGCGCCTGGACAAAGTGCTGCCCGAGGCCTGCCTCCTGGTGTGGAACACGGCCCTGCCAATGGCGGAGGTCGTCTCCGGGGCTTCCTCCTGCCGGAGGACCTATTCTGAGGTGCGCGCCTGCGGGAAGAAGTGATAGAGGCCAACTTCTACAGCTCGGCAGAGGCCAGCAGGTATGGCTTTGACATGCTGGACCTGCATTTCCACTTCCGGCATGCAGGACAGCACCAGCAGCGAGATGGCGTGCACTGGGACGAGCGCGCACACTGCCACCTCTCCCAGCTGCTGCTGGCGCATCTGGCCGATGCCTGGGGCGTGGACCTCCCCTGCCGCTACCCCGTGGGCAGGTGGATCAGGGATGGTCCCACCAGGGGACTTCCAGGCCCGGTGGACAGTAGGCAGCCCCGGGACAGCAGAGGTGACCCGGGCGAACAGCCCTTGTCCTGGTTCCCAGCCACGTCCGCATGCCTCCGCGGCGACCTTCGGAACCCTTTCCCCAGGTGCGACCTCTGTTCCAGCCCTACTGCCAAGGCACCTGTGTGCCCTACCACTCATTTTCACAGCGCGGGCAATTCTCCAGTGATTCTTCAGCGCGCCAGGTCAGATACACACTGGCGAAGCAAACTCAATGGTTGGCCGGGAGACACGTGTGGGCCCGATTCCCAGAACCTCTACCCAACATCGGAGCAGAAGGTCGCCTCCCTACCCTCCCCAGTGCCCCAGAGGGCCATGCAGACGCCAGCGAAGGCGCACCAACAGACGGACCCAAGCACACCCAGAGGCAAGACCCCAGTAGCCAGACCTGGACCTGGGCTCCTTCCCAACGTAGTCAATAGGCTGGAGAGACTGCCCGACTTCTCTCACTCAAGCGTGGCCTTCAGCAACCCTGCGATGGTAAGGACTCCTTCACCCTCTTACTTTCACCGGTCAGCAACCTCACACATTCTTTGCCAGAGCCTTCACCCCACTTCTCACACCATTCTCCAATTAACGTTTGTGCAGAAATGAGCTCTAAATGAAAAAGTACACATGCAGTTAAGCCTTGCCTAAATATGTCTTCCAACAGTATTCTCCCTAGACATTTTTCCTGAAAAGAAAAAGGGAAAAATTTTGAACCTTAACACTTACCAAAACGTTTCTAGTGACTTCAGTATCACCATTAGTTTTTACATACATTTATAGAACTTACTCCCCAAAGCTTTCACCACAAATTGTCTTGCACATTCCTTAATTATATTCATCTGTGCTTCAACATAATATTTATCCTTAAAAAAAGTATTCCATTCACTAACACAAGAGTCCTTATTTTCTGTTAGAGACATATTTTCTACTCGAGCTCATCAAATACCTAGGATATTTTAAAAACTAGACTTCATTTTTTAGATGCTATTGTAGATTCATAGCAAAATTGAGAGGAAAGTAGAGAGTTCTCATATACTTCCCATACACAGCCTCCCCCAGTAGCAATATTCCACACCAAAATTGTACATTTGTTTACCTTCAGTGAAACTACACTGATGTATCGTTTCACCCAAAGTCCATTTTACACATTAGGGTTCACTGTTGGTGTTGTACATTCTATGGTTTTTGGCAGATGTACAATGACATGTATAGTATCATACAGAATAGTTTTATTGCCCTAAAATTCCTGTCTGCTCCTTTTCTTCATTCCTCCCCCATCCAACCCCTCGCAACCACCCATCCGTAATGGTCTCCAGAGTTTTGTGTTTCCTAGAATGTTATATAGTTCGAATCATACAGTAAGTAACCTTTTCAGATGGGCTTCTTTTACCCAGTAATTTGCCTTTAAGTTTCTTCCATGTCCTTTCATGGCTTGATAGCTCAGTTGTTTTTAGTGGTGAAAAGTATTCTGTTGTCTGAATATACCACTGTTTATCCAGTCACCTGCTGAAGGACATCTTAGTTGCTGCCAAGTTTTGGAAGTTATGAATAAAGCTGCTTTAAACATTCATGTGCAGGTTTCTGTGTGGATATAAGTTTTCAACTCCTTTGAGTAAATATCAAGGAATGCAGTTGGTGGATCATATGGTGAGAGTATGTTTAGTTTTGTAAGAAAATGCCAAACTACCTTCCAAAATGACTCTACCATTTTGCATCCCATCAGCAACTAATAAGAGTTCCTGTTGTTCTACATCCTTGCCAACATTTGGTGTTGTCACTGTTTTGGATTTTCACCATTCTAATAAGCACAAGGTATCTTGGTGTTTCAGTCTGCACTTCCCTAAGGACATTACATTGAACTTATTATTTATTTATGTATTTATTATTTTTATTATATTTATTTATTACTATTCATAAGCTTATTTGCCATCTGTATATATTCTTTGATGAAGTGCCCATTTTTATCAGTTGTTCCTTTTCTTATTGAGCCTTGATTTCTTTGTATCTTTTGGATAACAGTATTTAATCATATGTCTTTTAGAAGTAACTCCCAGTCTGTGGCTTATCTTCTCATTCTCTTGGTGGTGTCTGTTGCAGAGGAGAAGTTTTTAATTTTGAGGAAGTCCAACATATCAGTTTCTTTCATGGATTGTGCTATTTGTGTTGTATCTAAAAATTTATCACCAGGGCTTCCCTGGTGGTGCAGTGGTTGGGAGTCCACCTGCCGATGCAGGGGACGCGGGTTCGTGCCCCAGTCCAGGAGGATCCCAACATGCCACGGAGCGGCTGGGCCCATGAGCCATGGCCACTGAGCCTGTGCGTCCGGAGCCTGTGCTCCGCGACGGGAGAGGCCACAGCGTTGAGAGGCCCGCGTACAGCAAAAAAAAAAAAAAAAAAAAAAAATTTATCACCAAACCCAAGGTCATCTAGATTTTCTCTTGTGTTATGTTCTAGGAGTGTTTTAGTTTTGCATTTTACATTTAGGTCTATGATCCATTTTGAGTTAATATTTGTGAAATGTATAAAGTCTGTGTCTGGATTCATTTTTTTTGCATGTGGATCCAGTTCTTCTCATACCATTTGTTGCCTGAAGTGTCTGTCCTCCAACTTATTTTTCTCCTTTAATGTTGTATTGGCTTTTGTCTTTTTGTGTAAACTTTAGAATCAGTTTGTCAGTAGCCACAAATAGCTTGCTGGGATTTTCATTAGGATTACAATGAATCTATATCAGGTTGGGAAGAATTGACATCTTGACAGTAGTCTGTCTTCCTATCCATGAATGTGGAATATCTCTCCATTTATTTAGTTCTTTGATTTCTTGCATCAAGATTTCATAGTTTTCCTCCTATAGATATCTTGTACATATGTTGTTATGTTTATACTATGTCATTGAGGGGGGTGTTAATGTGAATGGCATTGCGTTTTTTATTTCAAGTTACAATTTTTCATTGCCCGTATATAAGAAAGCAATTGACTTTTGTATATTTATCTTGTATCCTACAACCTTACTATAATTGCTTCTTGGTTCCAGGAGCATTTTTTTTGATTCTCTCAGATTTTCTACAGACAGTTATGTCATCTGTTAACAAGTACAGTTTATTTCTTCCTTCCCAATTTGTATATGATCTATTTCCTTTTCTTGTCTTGTAGCATTAGCTAGGGCTTCCAGTATGATGTTGAAAAGGAGTGGCTAGAGGGGATATCCTTGCCTTTCTCCTGATCTTGGGGAGAAAGCTTATAGTTTCTCACCATTAAGTAAGATGTTAACTGTAGATTTTTGGGTATGTTTTTAATTAAGTTGAGGATGGTCTCCTCAGTTTCTGGTTTGCTAAGTTTTCATCATGAATGGGACTGGATTTTGTAAAAGGCGTTCTCCGCATGTACTAATATGATTATGTGATTTTTCTTCTTGTTGATGCGATGGATTATGTTAATTTGATTTTTGGATGTTGAACCAGCTTTGCATCTAGAATAAATCCCACTTAGTCATAGTGTAAAATTCTTTTTGTACATTGTCGATTTGATTTGCTAATATTTTGTCGAGGATTATTGCATCTATATTCTTGAAAGATACTTGTCTGTAATTTTCTATTATTGTAATGTTTTTGTCTGGTTTGATATTAGAGTAATGCTGGCCTTATAGAATGAGGCCATCTACTTCTATCTTCCAGAAGAAATTCTAGACAACGAGTATAATTTCTTCCCTAAACGTTTGGTAGAATTCACCAGTGATCTCATCTGGGCCTGGTGCTTTCTGTTTTGGAAGGTTATTAATTATTGACTCAATTTCTTTTATAAATCTAGGCCTATTCAGATTGTTTATTTTGTCTTCTGTGAATGTTGACAGATTGCATTTTTCAAGAAATTGGTCCATTTCATCTAGATTAACAAATTTGTGGGTGTAGAGTTGTTCATAATGTTCCTTAATTATTCTAGTTCTTTTAATGTCCATGAGGTCTGTAGTGGTGCCCCCTCTTTCATTTTTGATATTAGTAATTTTTGTCCTCTCTCTTCTTTTAGTTTTCCAGGCTATTGTTGATTTTTTCAAAGAACCAGCTTTTAGTTCCATTGATTTTCTATACGGATTTTCTATTTTCAATTTCTTTGATTTTTGCTCTAATTTTTATTATTTTATTTTTTATTATTTTATTATTTATTTTTATTATTTCTCATTTAGATTTAATTTCCTTTTCTTTTTCTAGTTCTCTAAGGCACAAGCCTCAATTATTGATTATTAGATCTTTCTCCTTTTTTAATACTTGCAATCAATGCTATAAATTTCACTTTAAGCACTGTTTTCACTACATCCCCCAAATTTTGATAAATTGTATTTTCATTTTCATTTAGTTAAAACATTTTAAAATTTCTCTTGAGATTTGTTCTTTGAGCCATGTATTATTTAGTAATGTGCTCTTTAATCTCCAACTATTTGGGGATTTTTCAGCTATCTTTCTGTAATTGATTTCTAGGATAATTCCACTATAGTCTGAGAGCAGACATTGTATGCTTTCTATTCTTTCAAATTTGTTAAGGTATATTTTTATGGGTCAGAATGTGGTCTATCTTGGTGAATGTTCCATGTGAGGTTAATAAGAATGTTTATTCTGCTCTTGTGGAATGAAGGAATTCTGTACATGGCATTTATATTCAGTTATTTTATGGTTCTGTGGAGTTCAACTATGGTATACTTAGTTTCTGCTTGCTGGATCTGTCCATTACTGATAGAAAGTCTTGAAGTTTCCAACTATGATGGTGGATTCATCTGTTTCTTCTTGAAGTTCTACCAGTTTTTGCCTCCTGTATTTTGATGCTCTCTTGTTAAGTGCATATCTAATAAAGATTGTCATGACTTCTTAAAGAATTGACTCTTTATCATTATGCAATGCCCTTCTTTATCCCTGATAATTTTCCTTGCTTTGACATCAGCTTGCCTCATCTAGTGTTAGCATGATATATCTTTCTCCATCCCTTAACCTTTAATCTACGTGTGTCTTTATATTTAAACCAGGTTTCTTATATATGACATAAAGTTGGGTCTTTTGATTCACAATCTATTAATTGGTCTTTTAATTGGTTTACTTAGAGCATTGACTTTTAATGTGATTATTGATATATTTTGATTAATATCTTCCCAATTTGTACCTGTTTTCTATTTGTTGCCCTTTTTCTTTGTTCTTGCTTTTGTCTTCCACTCTTTTCCTATCTTTCATGGTTTTAATCAAGCATTTTTATGATTCTATTTTTTCTTCTTTTTTAGCATATCAATTATTACTTCAGTTTTTAACCTTTTTAAGTGGCTGCTCTAGAGTTTTCAGTATACATTACAAGTTATCCAACTTACTTTCAGATAAACCTATATTGCTTCATGGGTACAGCAAGGTTATCCATACATTGAAGACCTTCTTGCTATTATTATTTTAAACAAACTGTTATAGGTTAAATCAATCATGAATAAAAATTAAAAGTTTTTATTTTACTTTCACTCATCCTTTCATCCTTTCCCTAAGGCTCTTCTTTTCTTTATACAGATTGAGTTTCTGACATGTTATTTTCCTTTTCTCTAGAAAACTCTTTTTTTAACATTTCTTGCAAAGTAAGTCCCTGCTGGCAACAAATTCCTTCAATTTTTGTCTGAGAAAGTATGTCTCCCTCACTTTGAAGAATAATTTCATAGGATACAAAACTCTAGGTTAGTGTTTCCTTGTTTTTCTCTCTCTAAACTTTATATATTTCACTTCACTTTCTTCTTGTTTGCCTGATTTCTGAGAAGTTTGATGTAATTTTTATCCTCGCTCCTCTACAGGTAAGGTGCTTCCTCTGGCTTCTTTTAAGATTTTTTTCTTTATCTTTGATTTTCTGCAGTTTCAATATGATATGCCTAGATGTAGATTTTTTTTTTTTTACATTTATCCTGCTTGATGTTATCAGAGCTTCCTGGATATGTGGTTTAGTGTCTGGCATTAATTTGCAGAAATTTTCAGCCTTTATTGCTTCAGATATTTCTTTGGTTCCTTTTTTTCTTCTCCTCTGGTATTCCCATTATGCCTATGTTAAATCTTTTATAATTGTTCTACTGTTCTTGAATATTTTGTTATATTGTTTTCAGCCTTTTTTCTCTTTGCTTTTTAGTTCTGGAATTTCTATGGACATATCCTCAAGCTCACTGATTCTTCCCTCAGCCATGTCATTCTGCTAATGGGCTCATCAAAGGCATTCTTCATTTCTGTTACAGCATTTTTTTATATCTACAATTCTTTTTTATTCTGTCTTAGAATTTCTGTCTCTGTGCTTACATTACCCATCTGTTCTTGCATGTTGTCTGCTTTTTCTGTTAGAGCCTGTAGCGCATTAATCATAGTTGTTTTAAATTCCTAGTCTGGTACTTCTAACAACTCTACCATATCTGATCTGGTTCTGATGCTTGCTCTGTGTTGTTTTTTTTAACATCTTTATTGGAGTATAACTGCTTTACAATGGTGTGTGAGTTTCTGCTTTATAACAAAGTGAATCAGCTATACATATACATATATCCCCATATCTCCTCCCTCTTGCGTCTCCCTCCCACCCTCCCTATCCCACCCCTCTAGGTGGTCACAAAGCACTGAGCTGATCTCCCTGTGCTATGTGGTTGCTTCCTGTATTTTTAAACTGTGGTTTTTGCCTTTTAGTATGCTTGAAATGTTTTTGTTGAAAGCTGGACATGATGTACTGGGTAAAATAACTATGATTAATAAGCCTTTAGTGATATGGTGGTAGGGTGGGGATGGGGGCAGGAAGCATTCTATAGTCCTATGATTAAGTCACCATCTTTCAGTGAGCCTGAGCCCCTGGACTGTGACCTTCATGAATGCTTTTCAGTTTCCCCCACTTAGATGGGACAGGTTGACTAGAAGGGGCTGGAGTTGGATAGTTCCCTTCTGCCAGGTTGGTTAGGCTCTGGGAAAAAAGCCCAGTAGATTAGGCTCTGGTAGAATAGTTTCTTTTAAGGGCAGACCTTGTTAAAGACAGGATGCTCTGGACATATTTCAGTATTGCTACTTTGCCCATCCTCTTGCCAGAATCATGAGAGAAATTTTCTCTCATCTTCACTGTGAGAGCCTCCTTGGGGTAAAACTCATAAAAGTGTGGGACTCCCCTAAAACTGGACTTCTCTGGAGTTTTTAGATTTCAGATTTGTCCATACTAAGCTTCCAGCAATTTGTGAATTTTGTTTCAGTTTTCCTATTCGAGTACTAATTCCAACAAAGGTTTCCTCTTGTGGGTTTCTACTCCAGTAAATTGTGATTCTGTGTATCTGTCTGTCTCCAGTTTTGGAGAAGGTGATTTGCTTTGTAAGCTCAATTCTGTGACAGATCTAAGAAGATTTGTGATTTTCAGTTTATTCAGCTTTTTGCTTGTTAGAATGGAGTGATGACTTCAAAACTCCTTACATGCTGGACCAGAAACCAGAAGTCCAGTCTAGCACACTTTGGAAGGGCTCAGAGAACTGAAGCATACTGCAGTGTAAGCTAGAGTCCTCATCAAACAATGCCTCACAATTTTCTTGTGTCTGTTTTAATTCTTTAATGTTATCTCCTTCTTTCATAGTTTATGCATTTTTTTTAACTTTTGGTTAGAAAATTGGTATACTTCCCCATCAACTATCCTTGTTAGAATTTTACTACTGGTTACCCTTGCTACCTATATGATGAGACAGAGTATGGACTTACACCTGCCTGCCTTCAATCTCTGTCTTTGCATCCTTTCCCCAGCTTAAGTGTGGACATCATCTTGTGTTAGAAGCCCTTCTGCCAGGCTGCATGCTGCAGCATAACAAAGTAAACAAGATAAAGTGAACATCATCACACATTTGGTTTTATTACATCAGCAGGAAATGAAAACAACATTTCTGTCACATTTCCTCAATAAACAATGTTGTGGAGTTTCAATAAGGAAAGAGGGAGACTGACACATTGTGATGCAGAGTGTTTTCAGGGAATTAGGATATTGCCTAAAAATAAATATGGCTGAAGATTCCCTAACTGTTAAGTTTACGCTGGGCCCCTTTCTATCTCCCTTGTCATAATTCTCTGTAGCAGGTTTCTTTGAAAAAGGCTCCATTCTTTTCCCATCCTTTGTTAGACTCTCCCCACTTTTTCATAGGCCATAAACTCTCTAATGTACACATGTGGCAGGGACAGAGTCTCATCTCAATGCATCTTGTGTCACAGTGTACCCATTAATCCGCCATGCTCAGAGAAAAGACTGCAGCCCTACAACCTCTTTACTAGGGTTTTGTGAATGCTGCTTAATTTCACTGCATCTGTCAAGCCGCTCTTTATCAGAGAGTCTAACAGCCTTTGAGTGCACGGTGCTCTATCACTTATGTAGGGGTCGTATTGATCTTTCTGGTGTGTGCTCTAAAGTGGCTAAGCATCAAAAGCTAGTGAGGCAGCCGGTTTTAACAGTATGGGTCATTTACAAACTTTAGGATGAGATGCCGCAGGATGCCAAGGAAAACGTTTTTGTTTTTCCAGAGAGAACCATAGTTCATGAAATGTGGTTAATGTACCATATTTGTATATCCTTAAAATCATTTTATAACCACACTGAGTGCCTCTGAGCATTAAATATATTTTATAAGTAGTTGGTTAACTAGCTGTTATGTGCTTTAAATAGTAAATAAAATGGAAAGGCACTAAACAGTGACTATATTTCATAGAGTAAGATGCTTTTCCAGCCACTCAATAATTCTCAATGTTAAGAAAAATTGATTTTCTAACTGCTGAGTGCCTCTAAAAATTAGCATCTTATCTTCCTACAGGGGATGCTTTTCAGTTAGCCTCCTTTCTCCTAGCTTTTGACTTAATGATCTCTAAGGTTCTTTTCTTGCTAAAAAGTTCTGTAGGTTCTGTTGGACTGTAATTTTACTTGGGCACATATGTAATTGGGAAAAATATAAAACAAGAAACAATTCCATCTTACCTTTTTGAATGTTTATTTCACAAGCAGTATCAATAGTTCTTCACCTGCTGACTACTCCTAAAGTCCTACCACTCCCCTCTCCCCGCAAGAGCAGGACTGCATGGAGAGACCTAAGACAATGACATAGAACTTAAGAGTACTAACTTCCAAGTATCTTCACACAGCGCATCTGAGCAGTGGATGCCTTTTGCATTTGTGAAAGCCTAATGAGGGAAAGGAATTCCCTAAGAGGTGGTAATAATCACATACCTTCATAGCAAATTAACTCACTTTCCCAGTTCTTTATAAACTGTCTGGCATTTAAGAACATCAAATTGCCAATGTTGAGACCTTCCAGGCAGATATAATAATGGCTCACAGCATCACAGAAACTGAGAATTGAACTAATCATCAGTACACAATTACGGGAAACTGCGTTAAAAGGAGATTCAGCTCTCAGTTCTGCCTAAATCACAGCCAGCTGGCCAACCCTTGGAGTGTCACAGAGGCTCCTTGAGCAATCTTTCATAACCTTGTCAAGGTAACCAGTAAAATGTACAGTTTGAGGCAGATTCTAGAACGTGGCTGCTGGATAATCTCCATGGGCTTCTTTTGGATCTAATAATTTAGAAATGTCTTCTATACTCTTACCAAATTCTGAAGAACTGTGTTTCTCAAGTGTGCTTACCAGCATGTTGAAGCCTGAGGAAGAGCAGATAAGCATCAGACTTCCTGGGACATGTGCTTATAATTAGAAACAATGCAAGGAAGGAGTAAATAAAACTCTTCTCAGATATACCCTCAAAATTCCCACTAATGTCACTGGAAACTCTATGGGATCAGATGAGGACAGGTTGCTTATTGGGGAGTAAAACCCAGCGATGATCTGGTACTTAGTTGTCCACATTAGACTGATGTGGTCACTTGGTTCACAGGCTTGATCAAAGATATGGCTGAGAGAAAAGCACCCCCAGAAGACTGTGAGTTCTCTGGTATGAAGAATTGTCTGAGTCACCATTGTACCCCTAGCACCTAGTCAATAGTATTTGCTCAGTAAACATTTGTGGAGCTAAACTAAATCCTTTAAGCAAAGGCAGACTACCAGACAGAAATGTCAATGTCTAAAATGGAAAATCCCAGAAGACTAGAGACAGCATTCAATACGAGCCTTCTATTCAATAGTATTACAAGAGAAACATCGTGAAAATCATAATTGTCCAAAGAAGCAATCCTTTTGATGATTCGATTTAATCCAGAAACTGCTTTTAAGCCAAAAGGCAGGGTAAGCTCTCACCCCTCCTCCCCGACACACACACATCCCAAAATACAGGAAAGAGAAATGGAGAACAGAGATCTGAAAATTGTAGCATGGAGTGTCCTTTTACTATGAAGTCAGCAGTAGTAATTAACATCAATTGATGGCACAGTATGTGCCAGCTCCTGTGCTAAGAGCTCTCTATATATTATCTAATTTAAATCTCATACCAGATCTATTGGGTAGATATTATTATCACCATTTTATAGATAAGGAAAAACAAGCACCACTGTTTTTGAAAGCCCAAAGTCTGGGCAATTTAGAAGATGGATGACTAAATATATAGCAGTGGTCATTATAGATAGTTCTGTATTTAAAATCTGAACTTCTAGTGGTCCACCATTATGCAAATAAGAATATTCTCCAATTAAGGTAAAATTCCATGATGTGAGAAAGCATCATAGAAAAGAACAATATGAAATACAGGAAATGAGTCAGCAAACCAGAAGTAAAAAATGATGTGGCCAGGAAAAGACAC
The DNA here is from genome assembly GCF_964270905.1 of Leucopleurus acutus. Lineage (NCBI taxonomy): Eukaryota > Metazoa > Chordata > Mammalia > Artiodactyla > Delphinidae > Leucopleurus > Leucopleurus acutus. The sequence goes on from NC_139149.1 coordinate 94,809,412, forward strand.
AATTACCATAGCACAATTGGAGAAAGTTTTTATCTGTTCCATGGGGTATGATCTCAGTGAGTACAATCCCAGTGAACAGGGTATGTATATATTCATACCTTATGATGCATTAGAAAAAGAAAGAGTCCAGCAATTAGGTATACAAAAGGGCATATTTTTTCTCATGGCTGGCCCTAGGCAAAATCGTTGACTATGATGGAATAATGGGCTTATGTTTCAGATCTGGGTACAGATTGTGATTCTGTTACCAGCTGGTCACATGACCTTAAATAAGGTTACTAAATCTAAGTCTCAGTTTCCCTCAGATGGTAGAACAAAGGACGTGGGCTAAACAAACTCAAAGGCTACTTTTTTTTTTTTTTTTTGCGGTATGCGGGCCTCTCACTGCTGTGGCCTCTCACTGTTGTGGAGCACAGGCTCCGGATGCGCAGGCACAGCAGCCATGGCTCACGGGCCCAGCCACTCTGCGGCACGTGGGATCTTCCCGGACCAGGGCATGAACCCGTGTCCCCTGCGTCAGCAGGCGGACTCTCAACCACTGCGCCACCAGGGGAGTCCTCAAAGGCTACTTCTAAGGCTAAAAGTGCATGTCTCAGATGGTTGGTTTATCTTGGTGTCCTCCTGGATCCTATTTCTGATCTATCGCTGAGCCAATGCTCCTGTTCCTTCTTCACAGTCTCCTTACAGTTCTCTTCCTTCTTATGAAACTTGTGTATAAGTCAGGGTTGCAGCAGGAAACATATGCCACTTTCAAACGAAGATAACCCAAGAAGATTTGGACTAGGAAAAAGGTATAGGGAAGGTGTCAGAAGCCATAGTGCAGTTCCTTGGATGAGGGAGCAGTTATCCAGACCCAAAAGGAGAGAGATAAGTAGAAATGACCCCTTTGAGAAAAGCTATGACTTTGGAATCAAGAGAATGATAACCAAAACGCATACTTCTTCCTTCTCATATCCTACTGAGGCTGCACATCGGATAAAGCCAATCGGACATGAGAAGAAAGAAAGCTTGTTGATGTGGTTCACATAGATCAACCATAGAGGGCACAGAACAAGGTACAGAGGGTAGAAGATAGATCTAGAGGACAAATGGAGGATATCCACCAGACTCATTCTTAAGGAAGTTTCTGCTATTGATCCATCTATTATATTTCAGGGTAAATTATGCCAATGTGTTCATGCATATACCTTTTTTCCTTTCTTAAACATAGATAATGTATATACATAAAAACTAAAAGATGCAAACAACTTCAAAGAGAGTAAAAACCTTCTTAGTAAAAAGTAAGTCTACCTCCCACTCTAATCCCCAAAGTCCAGCCTGGCCTCCTCTTCTGCCCCCATCACGTTTAATGCCTTTGTGAAAACTAGAAAAGCGTTCTGGGATGACATCCAGGGCAATGCAACCCCAGGTCAAGCACAGAACTTATTTATCTAACCCTGGCAGGATTTCACTTATGCACCTTGGTCAACACTTGTGTGCAGCACACAACTTGCACGTATGTTCATGGCTGTCCTGACAGAGTCCCATGTCCCCTTCCTAAAAAGCAACCATGGCTAACTAGTATATTTTAATTCTTTCTTTTAATTGTGGGATGCAAACTCATATTAAGAAGATTTGGGGAAAACAGGTGAATAAACAAGAAAAGAGGAGCAGACTTGATGTTTGAGCCTCCCGGTGGCATAGGCTGGCATCATCTGCTTCACCTGTAGAAGACCAACCTTGATTATGATATTACTCGGTGCTCAGCCAACAAATATTTGTTGGAACATACAATGTGTCAAGCACTGATCTAGGATCTGGAGGTAAATCAATGAAAAAGGTCTCTACAAACATTGTTAACCAGGGAGATTTTAAGTGCTATGGAGAAATATAAAGTAGGATAAGTGGTTTGGGTGTGTGTGGGGAGGGGGAGGTGTAGAGAGGGAAGTGTAGTTATAACATATGATCATGGAAGACATTATGGAAATTGTCTGCTGTGGACCTGAATGAGGTGAAGGACCAAGCCATATGGGTATTTGGGGAAAAGAGTGAAATACTGAAGTTCTGAGGTACATGCGTGCTGTCGTGTTTAATGAGTAGTAAGGAGTATAAGGACTGAGTTGGGGATTGGTAGCTGGTTAGCTCAGAGGGACGTAGAATTACAGCCGTAGCCTTGTAGGCCTCAGTAAGAACTTCAGTTTTAATGGCAAGTGAGATGAAAAACGTGGGAAGATGACGTGATGTCATTTGGGTTTTTAAAGGACCATTGTGCTGCTGGGTTGAGAATAGAGAGGGGGCAGGATAGAATGAGATGGACAAGTTAGAAGACAACTGCAAATCCAAACTTCTTTTCAGGGTTTGGGCAAGGATGGTTTTGATGGAGGTGGTGGGAAAAGATTGTTTTGGGAGGTATTGGGGGTTAAAGCGTCAGCCTTTGCTGCTGGATTGGATGCAAGGTGTGGGGGAAAGGAAGGAGGCAAGAATAACTCAGTTTCCGCCTGAGCAGCTAGAATATTAACTAAGTGGTTACAGTATAGTCTTAGTTTTGTTTCCTCAAAGTAATATGTTTAGCTTTCAGGATAGTTACGGCACCACACAACTTGTCAGCATACACACACGAAAAAATAATTCTTACTGAATTACTCTATTTACCTCCCACTTCCTAAGCTGTGTTGAGGTCATTTATAATATTACAACGGAAATAAAGCCAAATAGTTGGAATGGAAATAAAAACATGATTAAATAGAACTGGAAAGCGTAAAAACCTAGGAAATATTTCCTATTTTTGTCTCTCACTTGAAAGAACAAGCTAAATTACTTGAGTTATAGAACTTCGAATCAAGAAAGATGTTTCATTAGATTCTCCACTCAAACTTTAATAGTTTTTCAAGCCCCACCTCACAAATCCGGAATTAACACAGTTTGCTAAAGAAGGCCGACATCTGCCCAAAGGTTCATCAGGGACAAACACTCCAGAGGGAGAGAGAAAGCTCATTCTCCAGATTTGGATCCTAAAAGAATGCTTAATTATCCATTTCCCGATTTTCAAAGCCTGCTCGTCTTCTGTCAGTCCCCTTTACCACTCAGCTGCTGTCTCACATTCCTAGGTAAAGCGCCCTCCCCTTGTCCCCCAAATCTTTCCTGATTTCTGGAAGGTTTAAGTTTTTCTCCCAACCCTTTCTCCCTCAAATGAATACCCTTTCTGAGCTGAGGTTCTTCCCTGTTCTGTATGACCCCTTTCGTTTCCCAGACACCCTGAGGCATATTCCTAATGTGGAACTGGAGGAGCCAACATACCTCTCTTCTCTTCTCCCTACTTAAAGGAACGTGTGAGAGTAATTTCCTTTGAGCCATTGCCCTGACACCTAATGTTCTCATAAGGAATAAACAAACTGCCAGTTTCAACCAGACTTCCACACTCTTCAAAGGCATCCTCAAAGTCTAAAGTCGTGAGCACTAAGGTTACTCACCTTTTCAAACAGTCCAATACAGGCTTCGTGTTTGGGCACTGAGCCAGACTGACATACTTTGCATTGAGTCCTTCATTCTTTTAATTAGGATTTGATGAAACCCTAGGATTTTTTTTTTTTTCTAGGAGAGGCTCAGAAAGCACTATATAATTTAATCTATCCTGTAAGATTTCAGAAACTAGAATTAGAGGAATGGAAATACTCTAGAATCCAGGATCTATGCCCAATTTACCATGGACGTGGTCTAAAAATCAGGATCTAATGTGAGAGTTAAAAACACTTTAAATGAGGAAAACAAGTGAAGCCTTTTAGTCTGCCTGGGACATCAGAACCCCCTTAATGAGGAAAGACAGTAAATCTTTCTGTTAAGATAGTGGGGAGAAGCAGAGTCCCCAGATCTGTTTCACTGAATTAATACCAGAACCAGAAGGGCCAAGAGAAGCAAGGCAGCCATACATTCCTGAAATAAAAGTCAGAAAATGGAAACACGATAATCTAATACCACCCTTCCCATATACAAACCAGTTTATATAAAATATATTTATGTAATATAAATATACCACTTTCATATACATTGTTCAAAGAGGAAAATAATAGATACTGTTTAAAAAGTCACAGGTTAAAACTATTAGATGACCTGTTTGTGGGAATAAGGAGACACCTGACATCCACCTCAGACTGAGCCACAGACACTGGCGTGGGAATATCTCTGATAGGAGTCTCCAGAGCTATCCTCTGAAAACTATGTATCGTTTTGACAAAACTAGGTATCTTTATGTCAAAAGATATTTTTATTGATTACTTATTACATTCCAGGAACTATGTGATTTCTTAGAGGTCATGGTAAGTTTAGGGAGTGCCCTTGCTTCCCTTAAGATACACATTCCTCATCCACAGTAGACTTTCCTTCCCCTAATTCTAAACCTCTGCTTATCCACATTGTTCTTTGGATGTTCAGAAGTAAGAACATTTGGTGATTGGTGAAGTTCAGAATATGTCATAATCTAATGAAAATTACTTTTAGGTACATCGCCTGGGGTTTGAGTCCTAATTTCATCTTGTAGTCTTATTTAGTAATGATTATAAAGTCCCTATTGCCTCCTAAGTAGTTAAGTTGATTTAGATCTTGTTCCCATTCTGAAGCTTAGAATGGATTAGAAAAGTTGACTGGGTTCCACGAAGATATCCCAGTATATTTGTAAGGGGCTGGCTACAACCCCTCCTGAACAGATCTTATGCCTGGGAGACACCATTGGACTAAAAATCCTTCTAAGAACCCCCCAAATTGGGGGTGTAACAGACGCCCCTCCTTGCTGCTCTCTGATGTTTGACCTGTTAAATGATGGCTCCTGAAGATTCCAATTGGTATAATTGGATTCATTCAAGGTCAGAAACTATACTTCATTTTTCTTTGTAACTCTATACCCCGCACAGGGCCTGACATACAGAAGGCGCTCAGCCATGCTTTGGGAGAGAAGGGAGGAAGGGAGAAAAGGAGGGAATGGCACATATTATAGCTGATTCATTTTGCTGTACAGTAGAAACTAACACAACATCGTAAAGCAACTATACTCCAATAAAAATTAATAAAAAATAAAGATAAAAAATAAACATAAGGCTTCCCTGGTGGCGCAGTGGTTGAGAGTCCGCCTGCCAATGCAGGGGACACGGCTTCGTGCCCCCTTCTGGGAAGATCCCACATGCCGCAGAGCGGCTGGGCCCATGAGCCATGGCCGCTGAGCCTGCGCGTCCGGAGCCTGTGCTCCGCGGCGGGAGAGGCCACAGCGATGAGAGGCCCGCGTACCGCAAAAATAAATAAATAAATAAACATAGAACTAGACCAAAGACTATGTTGTGAATAAATATTGTCCTGTGCTCTCTCTTCTGTTTATAATCTCAAGATGAGTTTTAAGCTTTTTACTATTTAACTTTTTATCCTTTTATGTTTTTCCTCTAATAGGAATAAACTATGAGAACAAAGGTTTCTCTTTTTCTTTTATTTTTCATGTATACTTCATGGCAGCAAGCACAGGGTTAGCAGAGTCTTTAAAATATTTATGATTTGATGATTTATTTGCAACCAATACTCTTCCATATTGATTTCAAATTTAAAGTAAAAATTTAGTGCAAAATATTTCCTAAATTCATCCATATCTAGAAGCTTTTTTTTTCTTTTTTACAACCATCTTCAGATTCTACAGAATCATGTCTACTGATATACTTTTTGTATTTTCTAACCATTTTTCGACATAGATTTCATGTGGAATTTTATTATCTAAATTATTAACTAAAAAGTTCAAGTGCATATTCAAATACAACATTCTAAAGAAGTTGCTAATGTTTCCTTCTAGGATCCATTATTACACTTTTATCTATTAGCAAAAGGATAAGTTGTTTTGACTAAGTTTTCTAATTAACATTTTCTAAAGTATACACACACACGCCAAAGAGCCTACAGCTTTAGTCTAATCTCCAAAACTTATATACAGAATAGAGTTGTTTTAATCTATTTATTATGAATTCAAGGAACAAGATTATTCTTGATTTCCTTGCTGTATGGTACTAGATGAAATCATTACTAATAATAAGTCAACAAGTTAATACTTCATCCCTGTTAACACACGGAGATCTAGATAACAGTCAAGATCAAACCAACAGAATTCCTTAAGTATGGGGAGAGGCAGAGAGAAACAAACCAGGGTTTGTTGTAGGAAACAGTTTTTTTAAAATTGAAGTTTGCTTAAATTCTTAAGTTCAATAAATTGGCATGATTGATTTGAAGTTGCTGGATATTAAAAATCCTTTTTCAACACGGATAGATTGTGTTCCTGAAACAAAGGCCAATAAGTATTTCCTGAGTGTTTACTACCTACGTGACCCTATTGGGTGCTGTACAAAGAACTATACAATATGACACATTATTACCCACATGAAGCTTATAATCATGTTAGAAAGGAAAATATATTCATGTAAGAAAAATGCAAAACCAATTAGTATTCTGCAAATTAGTCCATATTTCTCATGTTCTTATTCTTTTTCAAAATTCTTAAGAAGCAACATAAGACTTCTAGAAAAGATAATGTAAACAACGTTTAAGATTTGGCAGAAACAATAGGCCTAAATAAATATTTAATCTGAAAAACTCAAGCAATTGTTAAAAACTCATTTTATATGCAAAACAAACCATGGAAATTGTATGTATTAAAATCCAGTTGATTAGAAAAGCAACAGAAGAAACCGAACAAAAGAAAGTTCAATATAATAGTTATGGGGGAAAGCAGCTTTGGTGCAAAAAAAGGTGTCCAGAACCAGGAGGGTTTCAATCAGAAAGATTCCTTTCTCTCTGGACCCTGCAGACTACGGAAACCTCATGGTTGCAGGCTTAATCAGTTCTTCACATAATATGGAAGTCCAAGCCAGCTTGAAATTCCAGCTAAAGCATAGGTCCTTAGGTATCAAATGGGGGTTCACATAAAGAAGTCTTTTCGCACTTAAGGAGAGACTGAACTACTATGCAACCAGAAAGGCTAATGGGCCAAAAGTGCCCCCAGAGTACACCATTCACTATGTGTGCAATAATTCCTGTAGTAAGGTAGTAACAAGGATGGATGTCTGCCTCACAGATTACTCATCCAGAAAGCCTATTTTTAAAAAACGGAAATAAAAAACAGCAGATCAAAAAAGTACTATAGAACACATTTCCTTATAAAAATCTTATTATAAGTAAAAAGAGATGCCTTTTTATTTTGTTTTTCTTCTTTTTTTTTTTTTTTTTGCGGTATGCGGGCCTCTCACTGTTGTGGCCTCTCCTATTGCGGAGCACAGGCTCCGGACGCGCAGGCTCAGTGGCCATGGCTCACGGGCCCAGCCGCTCCGCGGCATGTGGGACCTTCCCAGACCGGGGCATGAACCCGTGTCGCCTGCTCTCAACCACTGCGCCACCAGGGAAGCACCAAGAGATGCCTTTTTTATTAGCAAGGTCGCTGTCACCTTCAGGAAACAATCACATTTGGGAGTTGAGTGTAGAACACCTTGTGTTTGGGGCAGACAGGGGAAAATGTAGGGCAGGTAATTATCAAGTGTGAAGCATTTACCTGTCAGAATACCAGAGATGCTGGAAAATGCTTGCTTATTAAATAAATAAAATGAAGATGAGGGCTTGATATAACTCAATTTAGGAAACACTACAGAAAAACATAAAGATCAACAAAAATATTATTGCCATTAAAGAACAAATGATTTAAAGCTAAGAAATTTGTTTTGGACTTCAATCCATGAGCCATGGAGAGTCCATTAGCCTTTCTTACGGGTACAGGAAGGCTGAGAAATGAGGCCAATTGGAGAACATGAATAAAACTCGTTTCAGAAAGATTTATCTGTCAATGTTTCATAACTCAAATCAAAGGAATAAAAATCCAGAACCCAGTAAGCCAATTAAGAAACTACTACAACAACCCAGATAGGATGTTAATAGGGGGTACAAATATATATTAAAAAAAAACAAAACAAGTTTTGTGCGCAGGGAAAGAAACTCTTCTTTTGTAAGATATGTAATAATTCTGTTTTAGTAACACTGAGTTTGAGGTACAGGAGGGACCCCATATGAAGATATAATTTATACTGAGAAATCGAAATTTGGGGTCTGTAACTCAGGATAGCAGGGATGGCTGGAGGTATAGATTTGTGTCATCTACACAGAGGTGGTGAGCCGTAAAGAGGAAGTCTCCTCAGAAGAAGACAAAGAGGAACAGGGGCTCCAGACTGATACCTGCATTAGGGGAATGGAGGAAGGAGGAGAGTTTAAAAAGAAGGAAAAGAACAGCCTGATAAATAGGAATGGAAGCAGGACAGATGCCAACGAAGGAGGAAATTCCAGCCGTTGTGGAAAGAGGTAGAGAGGGCAAAGAGAATGAGATCTGCCAAAAATCTATGAAGGTAGTGGTGAAAGCAGGAGCACAAGGTGCTAAATAATAATGATTGTGAAGAATGGAAGAGTAAATTAGTAGAGAAGCTGAATAGTGAAAACCACAAGAAACTTAGGAGATCAACATCTAAAATCCAGATGAGCCATATAGGTGGCTGCCAAATTAACCTGCCTAAAATGCAACTTTGCACACCATTTTCCACGATCAAAGAAAAGCAAACCATAACTCTTCACCACTCGTAGGATTCAGTCCGTATCTCCTTATCCCAGCATCCAAGACCCTTCGCAATTGGATCTCATCTGTTTCTTCTCTTCCACACTCACATATCTTCTGCTCCAATCAGACTGGTCACTGTTGCCAGCTTCACTGACACAGTTGTGGTCTCAGCACCGTTGCCATTCAACTTCTCTTACTCCTCGTTCTCTTTCTTAAGCCTAATATTTAATAACTCTCCTTTCCTCCATATAATGTTTGCCCAGGAAGCCATTTTTTCTTGCACTGGCTCTGGGAAGACCACTTATAGTATCTTTTATGTGGTACCTAATATTACTAGGGAAGGAGTGCTGATAGTACTAACATCTTTCTGCTCTCCTTGTCCCGTAATTCACCTATCCCCAATCAATTCATTTATCGAGTGTTGGCTTCTATACCCAGACTTCAGAATTTTGCTGAATAAAGTTGCATAATTTGTTCATTTTAATATCTTCTACCAAGGCAATGCCCTCAATGCACTCATATCAGGCCTTTGTACATTTCCCTTAACTCAGCCCCATTCTTTCCAACTTCTTTAAATTATCAACAGGTTCTTCAATGGCACCCTTCCCTCCTTCATCCCCCTCCTCAGCTTTTTGGCTTAATCAATCAGCACAAATGAGTTCCTTGGGTGGGAATTCCCTCAACTTTCCCTCCTGCCCCCAGGTATAAACCTGTCCATATCTATCCCTGTCCTTAAGGCTTTTCCTAGAGGAAGAACTTTCTTTTCTCCTTATAACTTCTATGTTCCGGGTCTTAGGTTCTCCCACCTTTACCAATTATCCTTTCTTCACCAACTCTCCATCCTTCTGAAACTTTCTCTATTCCACTGAAAGCAAGTTTCTTAGAAGAATAATCTTTACTCTCTCTCTCTTTACTTTCTCTCCTTCATGCAGTCCTCAATTCATTGTAATCTGGCTTCTATCCCACCATCCTTTGTATCCCTTCTCATCAGGGTCACCAGCCACCTTATAATAATCAAATCCAGCAACCATGTTGATGTCTCTGTGACATTTTGTAACAGGTGACCACATCTTCACTCCTCTGTGAAAGGCCCCTGTAATGCTACAGCATAACTTTTTCTTGCATCCTCTCCTATCTCTAGTGTTACTCTTTCATTTGTGCTTTTTCTTAGCCTCCTTTTTGGGCTATCCCATCCATGCCAATCCCTTAACTCAGTGGTCTTCAATCTTGGCTGACCATTAGAATCACCTAGACAGTATTTAAAAAATACTAATGCATGAGACACAGCTTCAGAGATTCTAGTTCAATGAGACTGGGAGGGAACCCAGGCAGCATTCTTTTTCAAGCTCCCCAGATGATGCTAGTGTGTATCTGTGGTTAAAAACCACTGCCTTAACTCATGCTTCCCAACTTTGTGTCTTCAGAGGAATCACCTGGGGCAATTGTGAAACATAAATGTACCTAGATCCTGCCTCCCTGAACTTCTAGTTGAATAGGCCAAAACTCAGAATGCGGAAAGTAACCGGAGGCTCTCCCTTCCACTCACACCTATTGGGCAACACTTATAGCTATAATTTTGGGGGGCATTTGCTATGTGCTCAATAACTCACACTTATTTTCAAGCTTAGGGCTTTCTCACAGAGCACTTTCCATACATAAGTTACTCATTTGTGTCTCCTTTACTTTTTTTTTTTTTTTTTTTGGCCACATTGCGTGGCTTGCAGGATTTTTCTGCAAGCAGGGATCGAACCCCAGCAGTGGAAGCACAGAGTCCTAACCACTGGACCACCAGGGAGTTCCCCCTGTGTCTCCTTTACTTGACTGTGAGTTCCTACAGGACAGAGATTCTCTTTTATTTTTATATGAATTTTATATGAACTAGCAAGTTGTCCAGTACATATTAGCAAATAAATATTTCTGTAAAATAATGAATGAACAATTAAATTATTTTCATATACATAATCTGTTCCTAACACAAAATATAGATGGTGTTCTAAGCCTTTTTGTATTCTTGTCACTTATACACATTTGGCCAGCATTCATGACGATGCATGAAAACTTTCTGCAATTGGTATTTTTACCTATAAAATCCTTCTGTATTATTATGTGATTCTTTTTTGTTGTTGTTATTTTTATTTTTTTTTCCCAGTTTCTTCTCTCTTGCTACTGATTCCCACTTGGCCAAATGACTTATACATGTTACAGTGTATTTTTGGAATCCCCTTGTGGGAGGTATAAAGCACATGAATTATGGAGTCAAACAGACTTGGACTTCTGTCTCTTCTCTTCTCATTTGCATAATGGGGATAAGACATACTTGTGATTATTAAAAATAAGAGAAGCTCTGGCCAGAAATGTTATATTTTTTCTTGGAGTGTCAGCTCTTATGAGAAAAACCATGCAACTTATATAAAACCAAGGGATAGTCTTTCTTTAGCTTTCTCATTGGCTCCACCTCCTATTACATGTGACTATATTTCACTAATCCTTATGTGTTTCACCACAGTCTCAGAAAATGTTGGGTCTCCTCCAATTCACACCTAACAAGCCCACATGTGTCTTTAATCACATTGGCCCCTTCTAGAATGTGCTACATCCTTTTTCTGCCTGGAAAACTCTGATTGGTCCCTTGAAACCCTCCTGATGCAGAGTTAGTCATTTCTTCCTGTGTATTACCTCTATCTGGACACAGGCTTTTTCATATTTGCACTTGTCGTAATGGACTGTAATTTTGGTTTACAAAGTCCATCCAGTAGATTTTGAACTCCTCTAGGGCAAAGATCAAGTTTTATTAATCTTTTTTATCCCAGGGTTGAGTGCGGTGCTGGAGTATGAACATGATATTTGTGGAGCTGAATTGCTCCTGGAACCAGACTTTTATTCCACATTTACCCTCGAATCTTCCAAAACTCCAGATCCTCACCATCATTCAACTTCAACTTTGGAGTCAGAGAGCTGTAAGTTCAAATCCTTACCGACCCTTGTTCTGGTTTTGTTTTTTTTTTTGAACTTGTTTTTTTTGTCGTCGTGGTTGTTTTGTTTAACCGTGAAATGGAGATTATTAGACCTACTGACAGTGTTGCTTATAAAATTAAATTAAATAATAGATATAAATAGCTTAACACAATAAATGCCCAAAACATGTATTTAGTAATTGCTGATAATGTGGTGGTTATCATAATATGGTGCAGTTTTGGTTTTGTTTTTGGTGGTTTTTTTGGACCATTCACTACAGGGTTCTATCAGTAAATTTTTGTACTGAAAATGCAGCTCTCTGTTAAGTAGTCAGGCATGCTGAGTAAATTTAAAACTTTCTTGTTTGGCATTTCTATCACAAACTGTTAAATCCCTCTTCTCACCTTTCATGCTTCCTTGGATATTTCCTGAAATGACGAGAGAGTTGTGTAATCCTTTCTGTAGATAACAAAGTCAAGTTTTGGGACTAATCACATCATGCCCTACATTCCTGTTTACTTTAGTCACTCCAGGAACCACGAGTCCTCTTTCATTACTTGACCTCTCATCCCCATATCAATTTTAATATCCCCTAATCTGGAGCAGTCTTTCACTCCTTCCTTCTCCCTTAAATCCTTCCAATGTACTCTCTGGAATTCCTGATACTTCATCAACTTAATCCCCGGGATTCTCAAATTCTTCTTTAAATGTTTCCTTCACTTTCCTGCTCTAACAAAAACTTCTTTGCCCTGTGGATACTGCATACCCTGTAGCCTCCAAAAAGGTGATTTTTTTTTTCCTCTTATTTCCCATAAATCTTGAGGGTGGAGTAGATATTCTCCTTTGTTTCTTCTTGGTAGTTCCAAACCAGTACTACCTCCTTCCTTTAAAAAAAAATCCCTGCTCCTTTGTAGTTCATGCCATATGGCAACCTCCTATCATAAGCCCCCTCCCTTGTTCCAGTCATGTACAGACACTAAGATCAGCCCTTCTCATTCAATGAAAATTTAGCAAGTAGCTAACTGACTCTCTACCACTTCTTTAATCATCCTTGGCAATTTTGACACCTTTGTAACTCACATTGCAGAGAATCCTTCAATATTCCGGTTCTCAGTGTCTTGACCTCCTCATGTCCAATGGTCTTGCCCTCATTTCCCGCTACCACCTGCTTCCAGGTCATATCCTAGATCCTGTTGTCATCATCAACTGCAGATCTCAACCTCCATTTGAAATACCCCACTTTGTGATTACTTCTTTCTCTTTATTTTCAGTTAATCCCTTTCATACACCATTCAAAGATTCTGCACTTTCATGGGGAGATGGATTCTATCAACTTTTGCTGGTCTTTCATCCTTTTCACATCCTTACATCCCTCCTTACTCAGTATAAAAGGATCACACAATCCCTTGAAAACATTGTTCCCTCTCTTCCTTCATTGTATAGTAGCCTGACAAAACGCCACCGTGGTTGAATCCCAACTTTTGTGTGTTCTGTGCTTGACTCTGAGAAGCTGAACATGACTTGACATATGAAAACATATGACTGTGTTGACCTGTCTGACTTAAAATGTATGATCACTACTTACAGTGGGCCCATGATGTTCTTAGCAATCCTATTACATGTCTCAATTCAATTTACCTCACCAGTCTCCAAAATGACTATTCCATCACTTACGCTTTCTTGTCAGAATCTCTAACACACTCTCTGTCTTCTTTAATTTCCTACTTCATATTTTACTGCTGAAGTAGAGCAATCAGAAAAGAATATCCACATATTCCTACCCCCAGTGTATACTTCACTATATCTCTACCAGGTACTTTGCTTTCCTTCCTGTTGCCATGGATGTACTCATACCTAAAGTCAACCCATCACCTCACACTGGTTAGGAATAGCTATAATAAAAAAGATAAGAAATAACAAGTGTTGGAGAGGACGTGGAACAGTCATACAGTTGGTGGAAATGTAAATTTACATTTACATTGGTACAAATGGTACAGCCGTTATGGAAAACAGTATGGAGTTTCCTCAAAATATTAAAACTAGAACTACCATATGATCCAGCAATCCCACTGCTCGGTATATATCCAAAGAAAATGAAATGTGTTGTCTCAAAGAGATATCTACATTCCCATGTTCATGCTGTATTATTCACAATAGCCAAGATATGGCACTACGTGTCTGTCCACAGATAAATGGATAAAGGCAATATAATTTTACACGCACACACACAGATACACACATACACACAGAGGAATGTTATTCAACCCTAAAATGGAAGGAAATCTCACCATTTGTGACAACATGGATGAACCTAGAGGACATCATGTTAAGCGAAATAAGTCAGGCACAGAAAAAAAAATACTGAAAGATCTCACTTATATGTAGAATCTAAAATAGTTGAACTCATAGAAGCACAGAGTAGAATGGTAGTTGCCAGCAGTTGAGGAAAATGGGGGGATGCTGGACAAAGAGTCCTAAGTTTCGATTATGCAAACTGAGTAAATTCTGTAGATTTAATATACAGTATGGTGACTATAGTTAACAATGCTGTACTGTATATATGAAATTTGCTAAGGAGGTAGATTTTAGTGTTCTCACCAACACACACACACAAAAAACTGTAGCTATATGAGATGGTAGATATGTTAACTAGCTTGATTCCTAGTGATCATTTCACAATGTATACTATAACAAAACATCAAGTTGTAGACCTTAATATATACAATTTCTGTTTATCAATTATAACCCAATAAAACTGAAAATAAAGTCAACTCTTCCATACAAACTTTCCAGGGTCTATCCCCTGGAACTCATTCCCACTCACCTTACTCAAGGGCTTTCTATAACTGTCCCCAACGTCTCCTGAACCATTACTGATGCCTTATCTACTAGGATAATCAATACACAAGCATGCCATAAACTCCCACCTTAAAGCAAACAGATCAAAGCAAACTTTCTTTGATTTCACAACCCTATTTCACATTCCCATCCTCTATTTCTCCTTTCACTCTTTTACACAAAACTGATAAAATTTTTGTCCATACTAATGTCTCCACTTCCTTCACTCTTCTGAAAGCACTCCAATCAGTCTTTTGACCCCCAACTCCATGGAAACTGCTCTTGTCAACATTGTCTCCACATTGCCTAATCCAATGAACAAACTTACTTGCCCTCATAGCAGCATTTAACATAGATGACCACCACCTCCTTCTTGAAGCATTTTGTATTCTCAGCTTCCAAAATATCTATTCCCATCTCAATATCCTCCCAACTTTTGGATTTTTCCTGTTAATGTATTCTCAACACAGCTGCCAAATTGATTTAGTTAAAACACAGATGAAATTATTTCACTGTTCTGCTCAACAAAACTCCATGGCATCCTATATCCCTCAGGGAAAAAGAAAAGCCCTTCCAGTGGTTTCTAAAGCTCTACCTTGACTTGATTATTGCCAACTGAGTCACACTTCCCTCTTTGGTCACTCTGGTCCAGCCATATAGACTACCTGTTCTCCTCAATATGCCAGGCGCACTCTTGCCTCAGGGGCTTTGTACTTGCTGGTCTCTCTGCCTGAAAAGGCACTCTTCTGAATATCAGAGTGACTGGCCCCCTGCTTCATTCAATTCTCTTTCCAAATGTCACCTTGTCAGGCGAGGACTTCTTAAAAATAGCTACACCCTTTCCCTCCTTGGTAGTTACTATCTAATCCATTAACCTGCTTTTTCTTTCTTCATAGTTCTTAATACCACCTGATACATAGCATATTATTTATTTATTTGTTGTTTCTCTTCTCCGCATAAAACTAAAACTCCCTGAGAACAAAAACAGTATTTGTTTTTTCTTTTCACTGCTATATCACCGGCAGCTAGTGGTTTTACTGCACAATAAATATTTGTTGAATGACTAAATAAAACCTTTCTTTTCAGTGTCTGCATTCCTGTGATCAGCATCTGCATGTGCTTTCCTAAAATCATTAAACATCTTTATCCACAACTTAAACGAAATCCCTAACATAGTAAATTGAGAATTTAGACAAAGAGGTTGGCCATAATCCTCTGTTAAGTGTCTTTCCTCTGTCCTAGCTCTAAATTTATTGACTCACTCTTAAAACTCTCTCCATTTCCCACAAAATACAAGGTGGTTGAAATCAATAAAAATAAGAATACTTAGAGCAGGAAAGAAGAAAAAAGAGATAATAAAAGGAGAAAACATTTTAAAGGAACTCATAAACATCTTAGAACTGTATTTGGGAAACAAAGATCACGCAGAAGAATTTGGAAGAAAATACCCCCACGGAGTATGTCTTCTCTTCCTCCCCTATCTCTGTAGTAGACACTAATATAATTCTTGCTTAGACTGGACTGTGCTCTGTCATGCAGAACAAAGGAGAAGCCTTTTGGCCTCAGCTTCTAGTTATCTGAGCCCAGATGAAGACAAACGAGATAGGCGCAAAGCAAAACTGTCAAGTGGAAAAACTTGGTTGGTATCTAGAAATTCCCTTTTCTCTGCTCCCTCCCAACTTGTATATACCTTATACCTTATACCTTATCCCCCTTTCACCTTCAGTGCTCAGTACCCTCCAGCTTCTAAAATCTTCCCTCTATCAAAAAATAAAAAGGACATCTTACAATATTTACATTTGTAACCTGCTTGTAATTTCACTTTTAATTGCGTATAAATCATAAAGACAGTGCAGATTTTGAATTTTCCTAATAACTAATCTGATATTCCACTGAATGGTAAGGAAAAATATTAGACTTAATCTAGTCCAGGAAGCTCACGCCAACCCACACTAGCTTCAATATTAGTATTTTCATGAAAAATTCTTAGTGTCTCTAGGTAAAATTCCCAGTCTCATGTTTCCCCTCTCTTGACATTTAGATGTGTGTGACCCCATGGCAGAAGGGGAGATGGGCTGCCCCATATTTTCTGAGTCTGGAATGGAGGAACTTCCGGATTTCCTGTGTAGGAAATGGAGAGGCAGAGGTGCTTCTCTCTCTCTGTGTCTCCTGCCTCCATGTGAGCTCCCCAGCTCCTGGCCATGCTGAGCATGAGAATTCTCTAGACATTGGCAGCTTCCCCTCTATACGCCCAGCATGCTACTGAGATGGTGGCCAGGACCCCCCACCTTTCTAGATGTTTCTGTGGCCCACAACATTGAAAATGTGAGCCCCAAAGTGGGGAGGAATAAAGGAGTCTGGCATCTTCTTCCTTCCTTCCTTCCTCATTCCCAGAGGCTGGAGTCTTTCTCATCCTATTAGACACTATGCTCCTTTAATAATAAATAATCTTTGTCACAGCTTTTGCTATCCTGAAGTGGAAATCATAGATAATATAACTCTCCTCACAGAACTAAAATCAGTATCATATTCCAACTGTAATAAAGAGAGAAAAAGCAAAGGTAATTTTTCTTTATATATTTTAAAATATAAACAAATGCTTGGTCATAACTACAAGGAAAGACATACTGAATTGGTCTGGTGGTTAAGTCTATATGTGGAGATCACCTGAATGTGACTGTTATCATTTCTCTACTGAGAAATTATATTTCTCTACTGGACTCAAATTCCATGAATACTTTGTTGGATGATATTCCAAAATAGTGACCAAATCTCAATAAACTAGCAAAGGAAACAAAGTATGATTTTCCTACAGCTCATACTGTAGCACACTTATGGAAGATTTAATGTATGCAAATTGGGTGAAAAATATTCCTGTTTTTATGTCAGTTAGAGTCAGGTTCTAGGCTCAGATTACTTTAAACACATTTTCGATGTGTCCATGGCTTGGGATATTACTTTATTTCAGTGAACCAGGCCACTCATTCTAGCTGTCTAGAATCCCTGGTCTCTCTTCATTAAAAACATGGCCTCCGAGCATTGTTTGACAACAATAACAAAGAGCCCCACCATTTTCCAAAATGCCTCCTAAGGGGTAATTGTCCACCTCTTCTTCTACTTTTCTGCATCATTTTCTCCTTCTTCATTATAGGAGCAAGGCTCATGGTGCAGTGGTCATTGCAAAGGCAATATCTGCTCCAGGTGTGGAATCTGAGTTTCCAGGTGTGGCTCTTGATCTGGGAGCCCATTAGATAACTGCAGTTAGGAGGATTAAAATATGTTGGTTTAATAGCCCCCAAATGTAGTTTCCATTACACATTGAACCCCTTCCCTATCGTTAGATTACCCAGATATTAGCACCCTAAACTGTTTTATTCTGATACGTTAATTTGATGTTTTACAAATTACAAAAGCAATACATGACTTAATAGTAAACAAGTTAAATGATATGAAAATGACTACAAAAATCATTTCTCTCTTCTCTCATTTAATATCCTCTCCTATATAAGAAGACACACATCCACTCATATACCTACCCCCATACATACTCATTCACACATATATGCATGTGCACACACAGGGCATTGATCTTTTTATTTAAATCAAAACACCACCATATTGTACACATTGTCCTGGGTGTCCTTTTCTCAGTGAACAATATATTATGGTCCCCCCCAAAATCTGTAGAAATTAACTTTTGTAATAAATAATATATAAAAGCAAAAAGTGTACTTCACATGCACTCACATATAAAATTATCTATAAATAGGATTATATCACATTACTTTCCAAGGAACTGTTTATCTTCCACTCCACTCCCCTCTTCTCTTCATCTCTAACTGTACACTGTTCCATCCTCCTCTAACTTGCATGCTGCCCCCCAGCCCCACTTATTTCTTTTTCTCCATCCTTAATACCCATTATTCAGAGGGAATCCCTAATTTCAGTTATACAAATTGTTTTGCTTTTTATCTCCCCCCAGATCGTTTTCCTCGTGATTTTAATTTCTTGTGGGTTTTGTTCTGTGCTTTATGATATTTCTTCCCCTTGGTCTTCAGGGTCACACATTTATATCTCTATACTCTTCACATCACCCACTGATACGTATTTTGGTTTGCCAATCATCTTTTCAAAGTAGAAAGCCTTTGTTGCACTGTATTAAGCCTCCTTAAATAATGCTATTGTGTGTTTTATCATTGGTCAAGTTGTTATTTGTCCTTTCTGTCATGGTTTTCCCATTAAATTTCATCAGGACACCTGTCCTCAGTTTTTCTTACTCTTCTTGTCCAGGGAAACTGGATCCCCATAGGTGTTTTGTTATTTTCATGTGTATGCTCATGTGTATGCTCAGGCAAGGTTTGGAGAACTTTTCTAGGTCCTATAATTAAAATAAGTTAGTATGGAAGGACGTTTAAGTTCCATAGAATGTCTAACAATTATTGAGGGTTTTTTCTGAGCCTAACACTGCATAGTATCATCTTATTTAATCATCACAACAGCCCTATGAGTTAGATACTATTATGACTTCTCATTAATAAAAATAATAATAAGCACTGTCCAATTAATTTTCAGTGGTATTTCATTCTTCATTATAAACATTTAAGAGTGTACTTTTTCTTCCCTACAATTTCAAGCAGACACTCATTGATTAATTTTGCTTGACTACTTATAACATGAATGCTACAATTTACTCTCTACACTTATTTCTTCAACTGACTGTTTTATACCTTTCTGATTTTATGGTTTATAGTTATTTATTCTCACCTCCTACATTTCATCACAGTCCCAGAGACAGAGAGTAACTTTGATGCTTTTGATGGAAAAAGATTAGCTGAGCTGATCATTTTTTTTAACTCCCTCTTAATACATAGGAAGGCACAAAATGTTGGCTATCCAAGATAAAGTCACTCCAAAGCAGAGGTCATCAGCCTCCTTGTAACTGAAGTTGGAAAATCTCTAATGCAGGATTTAACGTTTTCATATTCCTTAAGTTTATCCTAAAGTGTTACTACTCCTGTTCTGTAGTTCACTTTATCTCCATTTTCTATGTTGTTTGGTTCTTTCTCTAATTATTGCCAAGGGAAACCATTAGAAATCCAGGGTTATGTTCAGACCTAAATAGGACTAAATATCAAAAAGTTAAATGGAAGTAAATTAGTATAAAGTAGAATTTCATGCCAATAAAATGAGATATTTGTGAGAGATTACTGTATTTCTCAGTCACTTGGGAAAAAGTCCAGGTATACTAGATTCCTTCTGTTTTTGTCTGACCAGCATCTACTTCCCCTTCTTCTAGTAACAGAAACAACACCTCTTCTGCTTCAGCATCATGGGGTTTGAATGGGACTGACTCAAGTCCTTAGCCTCAGGAATGGATGGTTGCCCTTTAAAGTGAAATTTGGCCAAATTGTGGCCTAGGGGCAATAGTGGAGTACAGTTGATCTATTAAAATGAAATTGCCAGACTCAAGTGGTCATTCAGAGCACTTCATCCCCTGGCCTTGGTAATTACTCAGGGATAAAAAGGAGCTAATGGTAGCCATTCCAGGAACTTTGGCCAAAGTGACAAGGACAGAGGCACTTTTATTCTTATGATGTTATTAAGCTAAATTTGGAATATTTACCATCTTTGACACCATTTGAATATTACCTGCATAAGAATTAAGAAAACACAGAGGAAAAAAAAAAAAAGAAAGAAAACACAGAGGAAAGAAAGTTGAGAGCTGAAATGAATCAACTTTCTGACAGCATTGTTAGATCATTGGGATCCAGGCATACCTCCAAGCAAACACCCCCCAAATTTACATTTACAAGAATCAATACATTTATCTGGTGTCTAAGCTCTTTTGAATTTCTGTTGTTTACAACCAAGAGTCCTAAATTGCCAAGTAAGGCAATAATTCTATAAGCTACAGTTCAGGTTACATATTCCCTACCTTAAATTCTTGTAAATTTGAGTTGGGTAGAGAATTTGGGGGTGTGAAGTAAACATCATCTTCTATCTGTGGTTTATAAACTGGTATTATTACATGCTTCCAAAATAAATGAAAGAAACTAGGTAAACTACTGTGAAAATCTTTGAACATGAAAAATTAGTGCTTTATTAGCATTAAAAGGAACTTTGGAATCTATGTAGTCAGCATAATGCATTATGGTTGCTAGACCACTCAAGTCTGGCAATTTCATTTTAATAGATCAATTCTGCCCCACTATTGCTCCTAGGCTACAACTTGGCCAAATTTCACTTTAAAGGGCATATTATGGCAAAGATCCAAACCCTTTCACAGCAAAAGCTGAATGCTAATGGAATTGTTGTGATTTAAAACTGTGAAACGCAATCTATTTTTCAATGGAGGAAAAAAAACATAACCACAAATATTTCCAATGTCTTAACTCAACCTTGAAGGCTATTTTTGCATTTTTATTCATTATTTAATGATGAGAGATACTGTAAAAAGAGTTTCGGGTAATGTCAGAGCTTCTGATTAGAAGACCTAGTAGTCTTCTAGCTAGTAGATTTTGGCAATGTCACCTACTAGCTGGGCGACCTAGACCAAGTTACTTAATAACTTGTACCACCAGTACTAAATTGTAGCATTGATATTAAATGAGAAGATACTTTTAAATAATTTTCTGAGTCTGGCATATGGAGAATGTTCAATAAATGGCTATTGTTGCTATTATTATTATTGGTAGTAACACTAGGAAAAATAGTATTACTACTAGTAGAGTATTAACTTTCAATTTTGGTTTTAGTGATTGGAAATTTTTACATGCATTATATTTTTTCCTTCCTTCCTTCCTACCCTTCTTTCCTCTTTTCTTTCTTCTTTCCTATCTTCCTTTTCTATTCTTTTATTTTCTTTTTATTTTTCTTCCTTCCTTTATTATAATTTGAAAATATCAGAAGAAACTGCTCTAGGAGAAACCTTAGGTATGTAAAATAAAGGTGACCCTTATTTCACAAAGAACAAAGACAAGACAACTTCTAAATGCCAAAGGATTTTTCAGAAATATAATTATGTAAAATAACTCACAAATCTAAGAATCTATACTTCCCAACTCAAAGTCTTTGATTCATAGACTGCAAAAACTTCAAATTTTCATAAGAAAATTTGTTTCTAAAATATACCTTAAATTTGGGAAATAAAGGTAGAGAAGTTGCTTCCTAGTGTAAAAAAGGATAATAATATTTCCTGGTTAGAAAACAAAGATTCGGGATTGGGTAATAAAGAAATTCAATCTCTAAGTTTATCTCTAACTTTCATTGCATATTTACTGGCTATTATAACTATAAAAAATATATTATAGCATCATCCAACAAAAATAACACTGGAAAAACCTTACAATTCTCATAAAACCAACACAAGTTAGCAACAGAGGAGAGGTAAGGATTGTTCTGGTTGTGTAAAGAGGCAATGGTAAAAGGGCAAGGTTAGAAGAAGGGAGACAATTATTGAGAAATTTCTTGGGGTCATTTACATATTTATAAGACAATGATGAAAGCTTGGACCAGGAGAATAACAGTGAAGAGTATGAAAAGTGGTTGGATTTTGGATATGGTTTGGGTGTGAGGTGATAGAACTCACTGATGGATTAGCTATGAGGAATGAAGTAGAAAGAGAAGTAGAGGACAACTCCAAGGTCTAGGGGCTGAGTGACTGGAAGTACTATGATGTCATTTATTGAAATGGGGAAAGTTTATGTTGCAAGTTAAGTAGATAGTTGCCAAGCAGGCTGGAGAAGAATGGTATTCCAAACAAAGGTAACATCAACATCATTTACCAAGGCATAAAGGCTTTAACGAGCCTGGCATATGCATGGAAAGACAACATATTTGAAATGGAGGACATGAAGAGTACTGGGTGAGGACAGGGCAGGTTGATAAACAGGGCTAAAGATGTTACAAAGGGTTAGATTACTCTGATTGGACTTGCTCCTTTAGGTTGGAGAGGGATTATGAGCCATGTAGGGGTTTAAAGCAACTAGTCTTCTATAAAATAAATCAAAGAATTCAGAAATAAAGAAGCTACAGCAAAAGGAATTGTTTATGCATATTGAATTAATCTAAATATATATCTCCATATTTTAAAAAGCGATAAAATTAAGGTTACAGAATAGAATTTAAATATTATACAAATATGATAAATAAAATATAATATAACCAACAAGAATCAGACTAAAGGAATACGAAGGGCAAGAATGAATAACAATATCTAATACTTGCAGAGGGCGTATTCATTTTTCTTAAGTGTTCTATGACTCAGTCCTCACAAAGCTCTTTTGAGGTATCTGCTATTACGCTTGCTAAAATACAGTTGAGAAAACTGAGGCATGCAGAGCTTAAGAAATATGCCCAAATGTATATAGCTATTGCGTGATAGAGACAGGATTTAAATGTAGCATTTTTATTTCAGATTCCGTAGCTTTTAACCATTATTTAAAAGGCTAGTCTCTGAAGAGCATGGGGGGAATCTTTCATAACAGGAAGTCAATTTATCTTGAGTGAAACTAAAACATCAGTTTAAATAGGCTCCTTCTTAATATTTTCTATAAAGAAGGCATGTTTATCATAAGTTCAGTAACTACTACAGTTTTA
The DNA here is from genome assembly GCF_964270905.1 of Leucopleurus acutus. Lineage (NCBI taxonomy): Eukaryota > Metazoa > Chordata > Mammalia > Artiodactyla > Delphinidae > Leucopleurus > Leucopleurus acutus. Next base: position 94,832,393 of record NC_139149.1, read on the forward strand.
ATCTGATTTCATTTTTTCTATTAAATTCCTTCCAAGTACAGTTAAATCAAACACATTTTATTTAAATATTCCATTATTATTGAATTATATTGACAAATCCCCTTTCCTCTCAACATATCTCTTTTCTGTATATATTCTTAAGGGATACCTGGAATTAGGTTTACAAAGTGGTAACAGTGGTTATATTTGTGTTCTGGTGTTTCAAATGATTTGTCACTATTTTTCTTTATATTTTCTTTATTGATTGATTTTAAATTATGGAATTTGCATTATTTCAATAAATTATAAATCACTATTATTATAAAAGAAAAAAAAGGGGAATGTGGATGAGGATGAGAAGCGCATACCATTGATAGGCTCATTTGTTCTGTGCTTACAATTGTTTAACAAGGAAAACACTTTTCATCTCCAACAAGTACAGATCTCTTCTCTAGGTTACAAGTATTAATTCCATATATAAAAATAATGACTGTCTTCTTTTAGCTACAATAATTGAGAGAATTTAAATACTTCATCATTCACTAGGGCAACACATATATATTGGGACAACAATGGAAAACACTTTATACAAACAGTGAGCCAGGAAATGAATTTGCTATAATCCTGAGGATATTGAATTATTTAACAAAGTAGAGGTAAGTTCCTTAAAAATTCAGTCATTTGTATAATGAAGAGGAAAGAAGACTGTTTTTACTGAGAGATTATGTTGAGTCACAGATCTGGAGTCTAGTCCTGGTTCTGTAACAGAGCTCTCAATGACTCAGTCAAACTATCTTTCCAGGATTTTGTGTTCCTACAAAAATGAGTGGTGAAACTTTTTTATTCCAGTGGTAGACTGGAGATTTGCTTTCTGGAGAAGTTGCACAAGACAGGCTCCATACTTAAGGAATCAGGCACAACTGAGGGTGGAAGTAAGGTTCCAAGAGCATCAAATAAGAGTCTGAAAACTAAGTGATCAAACTCTCAAAACCCCTCCCCTACCCCATCTGCATCTAGTGCTTCAGCTTTTGAAGACTTTACTCAATTAAATCATATGAAATTGCCAATACTCAACATTTTTAGCCTATAAAAATGGTAAATTCATGTGATTTATTTAACATAAACAAACATCAAAGGATCATTAGACATTTCAGAAAAGTCTCAAACATGAAAAACATAGTCCAAAATAAATAAACAAAAAAACCCACAGATGAAATAGGATCAAAAGAAAACATACAAAAAAGTTTTAGCCATTATATTCATGAATTGAGAAAAATATCCTATAATTTTTAAAGGCCACAACCAGAGATGATAAAAGAAATATTGAAAATGGAAAAAATATGAGAGCAGAAGTTAAAAGTTCATGAAATAAAATTAGGGAAATGTAAGAAAATTGGATAGAAAGTCTAGGAGATATAATTTTCAAAAATTGGAGTTTTGATGAGAAAAAATCAATTAAAACTAGAAAATTTCCCAGAACTAAATACAAGTATATCTTATTTTATTGCACTTTGCTTTGTTGCCCTTTGCAGATACTGCATTTTTTTTTCTTAACATCTTTATTGGAGTATAATTGCTTTACAATGGTGTGTTAGTTTCTGCTTTATACCAAAGTGAATCAGGTATACATATACATATATCCCCATATCTCCTCCCTCTTGCTTCTCCCTCCCACCCTCCCTATCCCACCCCTCTAGGTGGTCACAAAGCACCGAGCTGATCTCCCTGTACTATGCAGCTGCTTCGAACTAGCTATTTTACATTTGGTAGTATATATAAGTCCATGCCACTCTCTCACTTTGTCCCAGCTTACCCTTCCCCCTCCCTGTGTCCTCAAGTCCATTCTCTATGTCTGCTTCTTTATTCCTGTCCTGCCCCTAAGTTCTTCAGAACCATTTTTTTTTTTTTTAGAATCCACATATGTGTGTTAGCATATGGTATTTGTTATTCTCTTTCTGACTTATTTCACTCTGTATGACAGACTCTAGGTCCATCCACCTCTCTACAAATAACTCAATTTTGTTTCTTTTTATGGCTGAGAAATATTCCTTTGAATATATGTGCCACATTTTCTTTATCCATTCATCTGCCGATAGAAACTTATGTGGCTTCCATGTCCTGGCTATTGTAAATAGAGCTGCGGTGAACATTGTGGTACATGACTCCTTTTGAATTATGATTTTCCCAGGGTATATGCCCAGTAGTGGGATTGCTGGGTCATACAGTAATTTTATTTTTAGTTTTTTAAGGAACCTCCATACTGTTCTCCATAGTGGCTGTATCAATTTATATTCCCACCAAGAGTGCAAGAGGGTTCCCTTTTCTCCACACCCTCTCCAGCATTTACTGTTTCTAGATTTTTTGATGATGGCCATTCTGACTGGTGTGAGGTGATACCTCTTTGTAGTTTTGACCTGCATTTCTCTAATGATTAGTGATGTTGAGCAACCTTTCATGTGTTTGTTGGCAATCTGTATATCTTCTTTGGAGAAATGTCTATTTAGGTCTTCTGCCCATTTTTGGACTGGGTTGTTTGTTTGTTTTTTTGTTTGTTTGTTTTTTTCTTTGTCAGTTGCTTCATTTGCAAATATTTTCTCCCATTCTGAGGATTGTCTTCTCGTCTTGCTATGTTTTCCCTTGCTGTGCAAAAGCTTTTAAGCTGGGCTTCTCTGGTGGTGCAGTGGTTAGGAATCCGCCTGCCAATGCAGGGGACACGGGTTCAAGCCCTGCTCCGGGAGGATCCCAGATGCCACAGAGCAGCTAAGCCCGTATGCCACAACTACCGAGCCTGTGCACTAGAGCCCGCGTGCAACAACTACTGAAGCTTGCATGCCTAGAGCCCATGCTCCGCAACAAGAAAATCTACAGCAATGAGAAGCTCGTGCACCACAGCAGAGTAGACTACACTTGCCACAACTAGAGAAAACCTGCATGCAGCAACGAAGACCCAATGGAGCCAAAAATAAATTTATTTTAAAGAAAGCTTTTAAGTTTCATTAGGTCCCATTTCTTTATTTTTGTTTTTATTTCCATTTCTCTAAGAGGTGGGTCAAAAATGATCTTGCTGTGATTTTTGTCATACAGTGCTCTGCCTATGTTTTCCTCTATGAGTTTTATAGTGTCTGCCCTTACATTTAGGTCTTTAATCCATTTTGAGTTTATTTTTGTGTATGGTGTTAGGGAGTGTTCTAATTTCATTCTTTTACATGTAGCTGTCCAGTTTTCTCAGCACCACTTATTGAAGAGGCTGTCCTTTCTCCACTGTACATTCCTGCCTCCTTTATCAAAGATAAGGTGACCATATGTGCGTGGGTTTATCTCTGGGCTTTCTGTCCTGTTCCATTGATCTACAGTTCTGTTTTTGTGCCAGTACCATACTGTCTTGATTACTGTAGCTTTGTAGTATAGTCTGAATTCTGGGAGCCTGATTCCTCCAGCTCTGTTTTTCTTTCACAAGATTGCTTTGGCTGTTCATGCTCTTTTGTGTTTCCATACAAATTGTGAAAGTTTTTGTTCTAGTTCTGTGAAAAATGCCATTGGTAGTTTGATAGGAATTGCACTGAATCTGTAGATTGCTTTGGGTAGTGTAATCATTTTCACAATGTTGATTCTTCCAACCCAAGAACATCATATATCTCTCTATCTGTTTGTATCATTTTTAATTTCTTATAGTTCTATGTATCTTATAGTTTTCTGCATACAGGTCTTTTGTCTCCATAGGTAGGTTTATTCCTAGATATTTTATTCTTTTTGTTGCAATGGTAAATGAGAGTGTTTCCATAATTTCTCTTTCAGATTTTTTATCATTAGTGTACAGGAATGCAAGAGATTTCTCTGCATTAATTTTTATCCTTCTACTTTACCAAATTCTTTGATTAGCTCTAGTAATTTTCTGGTAGCATCTTTAGGATTCTCCATGTATAGTATCATGTCATCTGCAAACAGTGACAGCTTTACTTCTTCTTTTCCAATTTGGATTCCATTTATTTCTTTTTCTTCTCTGATTGCTGTGGCTAAAACTTCCAAAATTATCTTGAATAATAGTGGTGAGAGTGGACAACCTTGTCTTCTTCCTAATCTTAGAGGAAATGGTTTCAGTTTTTCACCATTGAGAATGATGATGACTGTGGGTTTGTCATATAAGGCCTTTATTATGTGGAGGAAAGTTCCCTCTATGCCTACTTTCTGTGGGGTTTTTATCTTAAATGGATATTGAATATTGTCAAAAACTTTTTCTGCATCTATTGAGATGATCATATGTTTTTTCTCCTTCAATTTGTTAATATGGTTTATCACATTGATTGATTTACGTATATTGAAGAATCCTTGCATTCCTGGAATAAACCCCACTTGATCATGGTGTATGATCCTTTTAATGTGCTGTTGGATTCTGTCTGCTACTATTTTGTTGAGGATTTTTGCATCTATGTTCATCAGTGATATTGCCCTGTAGTTTTCTTCCTTTGTGACATTTTTTTCTGGTTTTGGTATCAGGGTGATGGTGGCCTCGTAGAATGAGTTTGGGAATGTTCCTCCCTCTGCTATATTTTGGAAGACTTGAGAAGGATAGGTGTTAGCTCCTCTCTAAATGTTTGATAGAATTCACCTGTGAAGCCATCTGGTCCTGGGCTTTTCGTGGTTGGAAGATTTTTAATCACAGTCTCAATTTCAGTGCTTGTGATTGGTCTGTTTATATTTTCTGTTTCTTCCTGGTTCAGTCTCGGAAGGTTGTGCTTTTCTAAGAGTCTGTCCTTTTTTTCCAGGTTGTCTCTTTTATTGGCATATAGTTGCTTGTACTGTTCTCTCATGATCCTTTGTATTTCTGCAGTGTCAGTTGTTACTTCTCCTTTTTCATTTCTAATTTTATTGATTTGAGTCTTCTCCCTTTTTTTCCTTTATGAGTCTGGCTAATGGTTTATCGATTTTGTTTATCTTCTCAAAGAACCAGCTTTTAGTTTTAGTGATCTTTGCTATCGTTTCCTTCATTTCTTTTTCATTTATTCCTGATCTGATCTTTATGATTTCTTTCCTTCTGCTAACTTTGGGCTTTTTTTTTCTTCTTTCTATAATTGCTTTAGGTGTAAGGTTAGGTTGTTTATTTGAGATGTTTCTTGTTTCTTGAGGTAGTATTGTATTGCTATAAACTTCCCTCTTAGAACTGCTTTTGCTGCAACCCATAGGTCTTGGGTCATCATGTTTTCATTGCCATTTGTTTCTCGGTATTTTTTGATTTCCTCTGATTTCTTCAGTGATCTCTTGGTTATTAAGTAGTGTATTGTTTAGCTTCCATGTGTTTGTATTTTTTACAGATTTTTTCCTGTAATTGATATCTAGTCTCATAGGGTTGTGGTTGGAAAAGATACTTGATATGACTTCAGTTTTCTTAAATTTACCAAGGCTTGATTTGTGACCCAAGTTATGATCTATCCTGAAGAATGTTCCATGAGCACTTGAGAAGAAAGTGTATTCTGTTGTTGGATGGAATGTCCTGTAAATATCAATTAAGTCCAACTTCTTTAATGTATCATTTAAAGTTTGTGTTTCCTTATTTATTTTCATTTTGGATGACCTGTCTACTGGTGAAAGTGGGGTGTTAAAGTCCCCTACTATGATTGTGTTACTGTAGATTTCCCCTTTTATGGCCATTAGCATTTGGCTTATGTATTGAGGTGCTCCTGTGTTAGGTGCATACATATTTACAATTGTTATATCTTCTTCTTGGAATGATCCCTTGATTATTACGTAGTGTCCTTCCTTGTCTCTTGTAATAGTCTTTATTTTAAAGTGTATTTTGTCTGATATGCGATTTGCTACTCCAGTTTTCTTTTGATTTCCTTTTGCATGGGATATCTTTTTCCATCCCCTCACTTTCAGTCTGTATGTGTCCCTAGGTTTGAAGTGGGTCTCTTGTAGACAGCACATATACAGGGTTTGTTTTTGTATCCATTCAGCCAGTCTGTTTCTTTTGGTTGGAGTATTTAATCCATTTACGCTTAAGGTAGTTATCAAGACATATGTTCCTATTACCATTTTATTAATTGTTTTGGGCTTGTTATTGTAGGTCTTTTCCTTCTCTTGTGTTTCCTGCCTAGAGAAGTTCCTTTAGCATTTGTTCTAAAGCTGGTTTGGTGGTGCTGAGTTCTCCTAGGTTTTGCTTGTCTGTAAAGCTTTTAATTTCTCCATCGAATTTGAATGAGATCCTTGCTGGGTAGAGTAATCTTGGTTCTAGGTTTTTCCCTTTCATCCCTTTAAATATGTCCTGCCATTCCCTTCTGGCTTGCAGAGTTTCTGCTGAAAGTTCAGCTGTTAACCTTATGGGGATTCCCTTGTATGTTATTTCTTGTTTTTCCCTTGCTGCTTTTAACATTTTTTCTTTGTAGTTATTTTTTGATACTTTGGTTAATATGTGACTTGGCATGTTTCTCCTTGGATTTATCCTGTATGGGACTCTCTGTGCTTCCTCGACTTGATTGACTATTTCCTTTCCCATATTAGGGAAGTTTTCAACTATAATCTCTTCAAATATTTTCTCAGTCCCTTTCTTTTTCTCTTCTTCTAGGACCCCTATAATTCAATGTTGGTGCATTCAATGTTGTCCCAGAGGTCTCTGAGACCATCCTCTATTCTTTTCATTCTTTTTTCTTTATTCTTCTCTGTTGTAGTTATTTCCACTGTTTTATCTTCCAGGTCACTTATCCGTTCTTCTGCCTCAGGTATTCTGCTATTGATTCCTTCTAGAGAATTTTTAATTTCATTTATTGTGTTGTTCATCATTTTTTGTTTGCTCTTTATTTCTTGTAGGTCCTTGTTAAATGTTTCTTGTATTTTCTCCATTCTATTTCCAAGATTCTGGATCATCTTTACTATCATTACTCTGAATTCTTTTTCAGGTAGACTGCCTATTTCCTTTTCATTTGTTTGGTCTGGTGGGTTTTTGCCTTGCTCCTTCATCTGCTGTGTGTTTCTGTGTCTTCTCATTTTGCTTAACTTACTGTATTTGAGGTCTCCTTTTCACAGGCTGCTGGTTCATAGTCCCCGTTTTTGTTTTTTGGTGTCTGCCCCCAGTGAGTAGGGTTGGTTCAGTGGCTTGTGTTGGCTTCCTGGTGGAGGGGACTAGTGCCTGTGTTCTGGTGGATGAGTCTGGATCTTCTCTTTCTGTTGGGCAGGACTGCATCCGGTGGCGTGTCTTGGGGTGTCTGTTACCTTATTATGATTTTAGGGAGCCTCTCTGCTAATTGGTGGGGTTATGTTCCTGTCTTGCTAGTTGTTTGGCATAGGGTGTCCAACACTGTAGCTTGCTGGTCGTTTAGTGGAGCGGGGTCCTAGCATTGCGGTGGAGATCTCTGGGAGAACTTTTGCCATTTGATAATATGTGGAGCTGGGAGGTCTCTGGTGGACCAATGTCCTGAACTTGGCTCTCCCACCTCAGAGACACAGACCTGACACCCAGCTGGAGCACCAAGACCATGTCAGCCGCATGGCTCAGAGGAAATGGGAGAAAAAAGAAAGAATGAAAGAATAAAATAAAATAAAGTTATTAAAATAACAAATTATTAAAAATTTAAAAATATAAACGTATTAAGAAAAAGAAAGAAGAGAGCAACCAAACAAAAGAACAAATCCACCAATGATAACAAGCGCTAAAAACTATACTAAAAAAAAAAAAAAAAGGACAGACAGAACCCTAGGAAAAATGGTAAAAGCAAAGCTATACAGACAAAAATCACACAAAGAAGGATACACATACACACTCACAAAAAGAGAAAAAGGAAAAATATATTTATATCTATATATTAAAAAAAAAGGAGGAAGAGAGCAAGCAAATCAATTTACAAATCTACCAGTGATAATAAACTCTAAATACTCAACTAAGATAAACATAAATCCAGAAACAAATTAAATGCAGATAGCAAACCCCAAGTCTACCATTGCTCCCAAAGTCCACTGCCTCATTTTGGGGATGATTCGTTGTCTATTCAGTTATTCCACAGATGCAGGGTACATCAGGTTGATTGTGGAGATTTAATCCGCTGCTCCTGAGGCTGCTGGGAGAAATTTCCCTTTCTCTTCTTTGTTCTAACAGCTCCTGGGGCTCAGCTTTGGATTTGGCCCTGCCTCTGTGTGTAGGTCGCCTGGGGGCATCTGTTGCTTACTGAGACAGGACGGGGTTAAAGTAGCAGCTGATTAGAGGGTTCTGGCTCACTCAGGCCGGGGGGAGCAAGGGGTAGGGAATGCAGGGCAAGCTTGTGGCGGCAGAGGCCAGCATGACATTACAACAGCCTGAGGTATGCTGTGTGTTCTCCTGGGGAAGTTGTCCCTGAATCACAGGACCCTGGCAGTGGTGGGCTGCACAGGCTCCTGGGAGGGGAGTTGTGGACAGTGACCTGTGCTTGCACACAGGCTTCTTGGTGGCTGCAGCAACAGCCTTAGCATTTCATGCCCATCTCTGGTGTCCGCACTGATAGCTGTGAGTCGTGCCCATCTCTGGAGCTTGTTTAAGCAGCGCTCTGATTCCCCTTTCCTCATGCACCCTGAAACAATGGTCTCTTGCTTTTTATGCACCTCCAGGCATTTTCCCGGAGTTCCTTGCAGCTAGCTGTGGCACACTAGTCCCCTTCAGGCCGTGTTCACACAGCCAACCCCAGTCCTCTCCCTGGGATCTGACCTCCGAAGCCCGAGCCTCAGCTCCCAGGCCCCACCCATCCCAGTTAGTGGGTGAATAGACAAGCCTCTCAGGCTGGTGAGTGCTGGTCGGCACCAATCCTCTGTGTGGGAATCTCTCTGCTTTGCCCCTGCACACCTGCTGCTGTGCTCTCCTCTGTGGCTCTGAAGCTTCCCCCTCACTACCCCCGCTCTGCCAGTGAAGGGGCTTCCTAGTATGTGGAAACTTTTCCTCCTTCACAGCTCCCTCCCAGAGTGGCAGGTCCCGTCCATATTCTTTTGTCTCTGTTTTTCTTTTGCCCTACCCAGGTACGTGGGGAGTTTCTTGCCTTTTGGGAAGTCTGATGTCTTCTGCCAGCATTCAGTAGGTGTTCTGTAGGAGCTGTTCCACATGTAGATGTATTTCTGATGTATTTGTGGGGAGGAAGGTTATCTCCACCTCTTACTCCTCTGCCATCTTGAATGTCCCCCAATACTGCATTTTTCTACAGATTGAAAGTTCATGGCAACTTTGCATCAAGCAAGTCGACTGGTGCCATTTTCCCAACAGCATTGTTTTTTAAATTAAGGTATGTACATTGTTTTTTAGATATAATGCTATCGCACACTTAATAGACTACAGTATAGTGTAAAAATAACTTTTATATGCACTGGGAAACCAAAAAAAATCTAATGCTTTGCATTATTGTGATTTTTGCTTTATTGTGGTGGCCTGGAGCCAGACCCACACTAACTCCAAGATATTCTTGTAATGTGAATTCCCAGATTGACATGACTCTCAAGAGCCCATACAATGATTAAAATAAAACCTATACTAAGGGAATCCCTCAGAAATACACAATGCTTTTCGAGTTTTGAGGAGAAATTATTTTCAATTTATAAGTCTATACTCAGACCAAGTATTAATCAAGGGTAAGAGTAGAAGAGAATTTTTTTAAGCATGGACTTAAGACATTTATCTCTTATGAATCTCTCTCAAGAAGTTGTTTGATGGTATTTCCCACCAAAATTAGGAGGAAAACCAAGAAAAAGGTGTAGGAAAATCTTAGGATATTAATCCTCAGGATGATAGTGACATTGGAGGCCTAGAAATGAAACATCTAAATTGTAACTGGATAAAACAAGGGTCCAAAAAGACATAACTCAAAGAACAAAATAATACTTGATTTTTAAAATATATCAAGTGGAGAATTTTAGCTTTGTTAGAAAGTTAGGAAGTAAATTAATACTTGGTATATAGGAAACTAAGGAAACAAAAACAAAGGCAAGTATAAACTTTAGGAAATACATAAAGTTATATAAGAAGCAAAATGCAATTACCATTATATTGATCATCTCTAAATAATATTTACATAATTATATTAATAATATAAACTTGAAATATTTATTTAGCTCCAAATAGTGAAATCTCTATTAGAAGAATAAGACTGAAGAGTGTGTGAGTGTGTGTCAGAGGGAGTGTGGCAGGGTTGACAGGGCAGGTGTGTACAGAACTAAATTCTTACCTTTCATAATGGGAAGTTCATAGTGTCTAAAATTAAAGAATCAAGAAATAGTAATAGAGTGTGTTACTTGAAAATACAGAATTAAATACTAGAATGTATAGCTTAAAGTGTTGCCTATGGTTGCCTTAGGGTACAGGGAAGTGGAATGAGATTGGGTGGGTCAAGTTTCTGTTGTTTTTATTATAAACTCAGTAGTATTATTGGACTTTAAAAATGTATATACATATATAAAATCTCTGCTGGTAACAAATTTTCATATATCTATGAAAGCAATGATCATACCTAAAAATGTACCAGGAAAATTTGATCTTTGGATGCAAAACAAATCACATTCTCATGATATATCTTCAAGTCAGGAAGAGAAGCATAACTTTGAAAATAAAGTGATTACATAAAAGTTAGGTCAGCAAGTATCTAGCTTTTTTTTTTTATATATTCACCAGACGATGTCTGTGTGTCCAGGAAATAGTGAAACTAGATTTTGATCTATACTAGGAGCAGTCTCAACTCATCCCTCCCTCGTTTCCCCAATAATCCAGTTTGATGAAATTTAACTGAGTTTAGAGCCTGCCGTTTGTTCAGAGTGATGATTTAATTTATACTTCTTCTAGGACTTTATTCACTGTTTATCCAAGTTGTAAGTGACAGTTTGGGAATCTTTCTGTGCCTCTCCCCATGGTGTCACCTCATGTAACCTCCTTATTGGCCTAAGTTGGCTTTCGTTGAGAAACTCCTGAGGGAAGCTACTATTTAATGACACTTGGGCTCTCAAAATTCTTTCCTCTGTCAGAAGGGCACCCTGCACATACGTGCACACACACGCATGCACGCCTGCACACAAGCACAGATCCTTAGAATAATATGTCAAAATTATAGCAACTCATAATGGAGCATATGTGCTCTATATCTTTTTAGTTTGCAGCAGTCAACAACAGGTTATTTGTGTCATTAATATGTATAAAATTGTCCTTTAAGCTTGGTTAAATTATTTGTTATATTTATTTCCCACGAGTGATTTTTGTATATTACTTAATACTACGAAACACATTCATTCTTGTTACTTTTAAATTAATTCATAGGCAGCTTCATCAAGCTTCCTCTTGCCCTTTTATTCAACTGAGAAAGATTTTAAAATACTGTATTCTGAAAGAGGTTTTTTAATTTGTTTTTCATTTTTACCTTACCCCTAAATGAGACTTCGTTGTTATAATCATCACCTAGTACATTTTCAAAGTACACTCAAGGTTTGATGATTCTTTCACTAGCTATTGATGTAGCTTAATCTATATTAAGGGGGGGAAGTTCTTAACACTACTTAAACCACTGCTATACAGGTTATCTTAGAATTCTTTGTGACCTTCAAAGATGATGCTTGCTTACAGGAACCACCCTCCTTCCAAAGGAGGAAAATTAAGAAGAAGCTACTATTTCTTGCATTGCACCCATTTACCCTATATGGACCCAGTTTAATAAATGTTTTCACAAAAAAGAAGTGACCAAACTGATATTTCGTATCTTTTGCAAAGTCAAAAGTCACTGAAATTTGGATTACTACCAAAAAATATGATCTCAAAATGCAGCCACTGGATCAGGATTTTCACAGATGGATTAGACTGAGGATTGAGGGTCCAGCTGCTAAAATGTAGGAAGAAAGACAGGCGATGACTAAGGATCATGAAAATATTGATACTCTAAAGGTTTAATGATTCCTGTACTAGTTCTCGATGTATTTTAATCAGTGTTAAGAAAGGAAGTTATAATACAGCCTAAGCTATTGCTATAAATTTTTTCTTAAAATTCTTTATGACCATGAAAGGCAAAGGGAAAAAAACCTGTATAGTCAGAAAATCAGTTGCGGTAAGCAGAAATGCAAGTGCTGTATACAGAATTCTATACAGAATTCTTGCTGAGAAAGGAAGGAGAATAAGAGAAGATATAAAACAATAAAGGAAAACAAGCTTGTGAAGAGGATTTTGGGGACTTCCCTGGTGGTCAAGACTCTGTGCTTCCACTGCAAGGAGCGTGGGTTCCATCCCTAGTCATGGAACTAAGATCCCGCATGCCTTATGGTGTGGCCAAAAAAAAAAAGGAAGAGGCTTTTGGATTTGAAAAATAAAATGGGGAAAGGTGGCTTACTCATTGCAAGTGTATATACTTAACAGACTACAGGGGCATAATATCTGAAATAGGAATTGACCTAAAACATCTGAGACCTGTGATTACCACTTATGATATATAGCTTTGACAAAGAGATCACAATATTAGACTTCAATAGTTCGGAGACCAAAGTGTCCCTTTATGTAGCATTTTTTTTTTCTTATGTGCATTAAGAGAGGTCTTACATCAAAAATCTAATAATTTATTTGATTTCAAATATTCTCTTTGCAATTTACTTTATAATTTTTTTCATTTGTTTTCTTTAATTTTGTTTATTTTATAGTTACATTTCTCCTAATGAGTGTACCCTATATTTTATAATATCAACAAAAATTATTGGTATAATGACTCCTTAAAAAAGTTTTGACAGTCCTAATAAAGTCTGATATGTCATTATTTTATTCAAGTTTCATTTTCCCATATTTATCCTTAATAGTTATGCAGGAAGAGATTTTCAGAATTCCCATGACTCATCCAATAAGGCATCCGTTGGCATTAAACCATATCTTAGCCCATTAAACCATATCTTAACAGGGTGCAAAAGTTAGAGAAGACTTATTACAATTTGAAAAAAATGTTAAACTATATTACCACAAATTAATATTTAATAATGCATTGGGACAAAATAAAAGAAAACTGTCTTAGAGGACTGAGGAAAAAAACCACACTACACTGCAAAGAGAGGCATAAATATAGACAGGCTGATGGGAAATAAAAACCCACCTTCTACTTAGTAACTGTATGCTCTTAACTATGAGTTCTAGTAAGACCACAGCTCTTTGATTGCCAGGGGAAGGGAGCTACACACAGAACCATCATGCAGTGGGGCACCATCTGGTAACAGAATGAATAAAAACCACAAATAGAGCTGATTAAATCTGCATGAATTCCGTACCCAAAGATGGGGGAGGATAAAGCAGGGAATCAAAGTAAAGGCAGTTACATTCCCTCCAGTTTCTCTCTCTGGCATTCTCCCACATTGAATTCTAACAACTGTCTTCCTAATTAACTATCTCCCTAACACCAGACTTATGGAATATCCAACTGAAGAAAAATCAGGTTTGTTTAACTTTTTCAAGAGAAGTAAATGCATTTTGAAAGAGTCTTTAAGCTTGGAACATTTCCCAAGCTGTCTTCACTAACTCTTAGCACTCAAAAAGTCGTCGCTTGCCCTTTGTTAAAGAAAAGAAAATCCAATATTTTTAAGACTTTATCACCTGGAGCTAGAATTTGGACCTTTTATTATTTAATTTTAGAATTTTCTATATACCCTTAATGTGAAGTACAGAGAAAGATGCTTATAAAGTCAAAGAAATGTAATGAAAGGATATTGCAGAAATAATCAACTAGGATCAAACTACTTTGCAAAGTTGCCAAAATGTAGTCATTAGTAGAGTATGGATCAATTCACATCCACATGAAGCAAGGGCAAGAGAAACATTTCTGGGTTTGATTTGTTCATGTGAATTGTCCCAGTGTCCTATTGGTATTTAAATGTTTGTTGTTACAGTCGAAGAACAATGAAGTCTGTGCTTCAAAAGAGGCTTTTTGCATGGTGTCCTATCCCTTTAAAGTCAATAGCTTTTCTAAATTCTCAGGCTGACCCTAAATTAAAAAAAAAAAAAAAATTCTGAAGGAGACACTCCTGACACTCCAAAAATCCATTAGGCTGCAGGACTGAGTTAATCCTGTAAGTGTTTTACTGCACAGCAGACGTATGGTGGCTTTGGTGGATTATGGTCTTGCTGCCCTAATGGAATTCCTCTGGGCCCAGTGGTGGTTAGGGAAAGGTTCTTGACCACCCCCCACACACTGCTTCCCCCCAAGAAATTACTACTTTAAAGTCTAGGGAATGTGGTGATTTTTCTTTTCCTAAACAGTTTCACCTGTTTCAGTGAACTTGTACACTACCAGAAAAACATAGCGGAACACAGAGGTAAATAACCTGATTTTATTCATTTATTCCTTCATTCATTCACTCATTATTCAACTATTTATTGAACAGATACTAAGTGTCAGCCAGGTACTTTGCTAGATAATAGAAAACTAACGAAAAAAAAAAGGCAGATGTGGTCTTTGCTGTCATAGAGTCTATAACCCAGAGTTTGAGGCAGACATTAAACATTGCACAAATATTGCCCAATTCATTATTTCTACATTGTTTTAAGGTCTTAAAAGGAAAGATACTGGGTGAAAAGAAAGTGTATAAAGCTGGACCTGATGTGGTAACATCTCTCATTTTTATAGAGTTTATAAAGTGTCTTCACATGTAAAATTGCGTTAAGTCCAAAAGACAGCCCCGTGGAAGGAAGAGTGGTTGTTAATGTCATTGCACAGATGAAGGACTTAATGGCTCTGAGACTAAGTGCACTTCACAAGGTCACAAACGACTGGAACACATGGCCAGGAGCAGGGCTCAGGTTTTCCTTTCAGTACTCTTCCTTATATCACACTGCAGCCATTTTTGAAAGTAAAACATTTGAGGAAGCTGTCAGTTTTGCTGGTTATCCCTCACAGCCATCTTCAGTGAAAAACAGCTGAACATAAGTTTTTATATTTCTTTTTAACATAGATTTTTATATTTAAGCCACTTGCCCAGAGTTACCCAGCTCTTTCAACCTAAAAATAATGACAATTTGGGTATAAAAATCTCCCTACTTCAAAAATTTTAGATAGCTTCATAACTAACACTTTAGTAAGAAATAACTCCTTTTGAGTTTTTCTGCTCTTTTCTTTCCCCCAAGTGGAAAAACATGGAAATAATCACACTGTTAAATATTACAAGTAAAATTGGACATTTTCATTGCATCAGATTTGGGCTAGGAACAGACAATTTATTTTCTCCTTTTAAAGTTCTTATAAAAGTAATAAATATATACCTGATTTTTTGGTAACAAATTAAAACAATGGAAAAGGATGTAAGAAAAACATGATTGTCTCACCTGGCCCACTTCCTTCACCAGATAAACACTGTTGACATTGTTGAACAGGTAAACACTGTTTGCCATAGATTATTCCAGAAGTTTGTTTTATATGTTAATTTTATTTTACATTTCTTGATATTATAAACAAGGCTGTAACAAATATATTTGTTCATACTTTTTGTACACATACAAAAGCATTACTACACAATAGATGTCTAGCATTAAAATTGCAGGTCAGTATTTTTTCACATAGCTTTTTGAGTACTGATACTGCCTTCCCAAAAGTTTGTGCTATCTTACACTACCAACAGCCTTGCGTGTGACTGCCATCCGTTTTTTTTCAGCTTTCTTAAGTTATAATTGACAAAATTGTAAGATACTTAATGAACAATGTGATGGGTTTTTTTGTTTTTTTTTTCCACTTTTGGACAGGGCTTTTTTATTCCTTATGTTGTTTGTGAATATACCTATATGGTTGCTTGTTGTGATCATGTATTGACACGGTTGCATAGGATTCCATAGTGTAAACATTTAACTACTAAGTAATTTATTCCAATGTGTATTAAAATATGAGTGATTTTCAGTTTGTGTCTGTTGAGAATAGCATTGGTATATAAATTCTAGAACTTGAGCTTTGGTGGTATGTGTATAAATTATTGTTCAGTATACATGTAGTAGTAAAATTTTTCAGTCATAGCTTTCATGTGTTTATCTTTTTAGATATTTCTAAATATTTTAAAAACATTTGTATGAATTCTCATGCTCAGCAGCAGTGAATGAGATTCAAGGATTACACACACTCTTGTCAAACTTGATAATACCTGTTGTTTTCATTTGAACTTTGTGGATCGTGAGTGATAATACCAAGGATTGCTTTTGTTTCATTTAATTGACTACTAAGAAGCCAAGCATCTTTTGATATGTTTACTTAACGTTCTGTACTCTCTTTTTTGAAATATCTTTTGGTATATTTTCCCCATTTTTGCTCTTATATTATCTTCTTATTGAAGACTTTTTTTTTTAAAACATCTGAAGACTTCTTATTTAGGAGTTTTTTATATATGCTTGATATGAGTTCTTCTCTCTTTCTGTCGCTCCTTCTCTTTCTTTAGGTGATTGTCAGTTTTTATTATTTATTTTTTTTATTTTTTATTTTTTTAGTTATTTTTACATCTTTATTGGAGTATAATAAGTGAATCACTTATACATATACATATGCTCCCATACCTCTTCCCTCTTGTGTCTCCCTCCCTCCCACCCTCCCTATCCCACCCCTCTAGGTGGTCACAGAGCACCAAGCTGATCTCCCTGTGCTGTGCGGCTGCTTCCCACTAGCTATCTATTTTACGTTTGGTAGTGTATATATAACCATGCCACTCTCTCACTTTGTCACAGCTTACCCTTCCCCCTCCCCATATCCTCAAGTCTATTCTCTAGTAGGTCTGTGTCTTTATTCCTGTCTTACCCCTAGGTTCTTCATGACATTTTTTTTTCTTAAATTCCATATATATGTGTTAGCATATGGTTTTTGTCTTTCTGTTTCTGACTTCTTTCACTCTGTATGACA
Organism: Leucopleurus acutus; assembly: GCF_964270905.1. Lineage (NCBI taxonomy): Eukaryota > Metazoa > Chordata > Mammalia > Artiodactyla > Delphinidae > Leucopleurus > Leucopleurus acutus. The sequence continues at coordinate 94,849,186 of NC_139149.1, forward strand.
GACTCTAGGTCCATCTACCTCATTACAAAGAGCTCAATTTCGTTTCTTTTTATGGCTGAGTAATATTCCATTGTATATATGTGCCACATCTTCTTTATCCGTTCATCCGATGATGGGCACTTAGGTTGTTTCCATCTCTGGGCTGTTGTGAATAGAGCTGCAATGAACATTTTGGTACATAACTCTTTTTGAATTTTGGTTTTCTCAGGGTATATGCCCAGTAGTGGGATTTCTGGGTCTTATGGTAGTTCTATTTGTAGTTTTTTAAGGAACCTCCATACTGTTCTCCATAGTGGCTGAACCAATTCACATTCCCACCAGCAGTGCAAGAGTGTTCCCTTTTCTCCACACCCTCTCCAGCATTTATTGTTTCTAGATTTCTTGATGATGGCCATTCTGACTGGTGTGAGATGATATCTCATTGTAGTTTTGATTTGCATTTCTCTAATGATTAATGATGTTGAGCATTCTTTCATGTGTTTGTTGGCAGTCTGTATATCTTCTTTGGAGATATGTCTATTTAGGTCTTCTGCCCATTTTTGGATTGGGTTGTTTGTTTTTTGGTTATTGAGCTGCATGAGCTGCTTATAAATTTTGGAGATTAATCCTTTGTCAGTTGCTTCATTTGCAAATATTTTCTCCCATTCTGAGGGTTGTCTTTTGGTCTTGTTTATGGGTTTCTTTGCTGTGCAAAAGCTTTGCAGTTTCATTAGGTCCCATTTGTTTATTTTTGTTTTTATTTCCATTTCTCTAGGAGATGGGTCAAAAAGGATCTTGCTGTGATTTATGTAATAGAGTGTTCTGCCTATGTTTTCCTCTAAGAGTTTGATAGTTTCTAGCCTTACATTTAGGTCTTTAATCCATTTTAAGCTTATTTTTATATATGGTGTTAGGGAGTGATCTAATCTCATACTTTTACATGTAGCTGTCCAGTTTTCCCAGCACCACTTATTGAAGAGGCTGTCCTTTCTCCACTGTACATTCCTGCCTCCTTTATCTAAGATAAGGTGACCATATGCGTGGGTTTATCTCTGGGCTTTCTATCCTGTTCCATTGATCTATTTCTGTTTTTGTGCCAGTACCATACTGTCTTCATTACTGTAGCTTTGTAGTATAATCTGAAGTCAGGGAGCCTGATTCCTCCAGCTCCATTTTTTGTTCTCAAGATTGCTTTGGCTATTTGGGGTCTTTTGTGTTTCCATACAAATTGTGAAATTTTTTGTTCTAGTTCTGTGAAAAATGCCAGTGGTAGTTTGATAGGGATTGCATTGAATCTGTAGATTGATCTGTGGAGTAGAGTCATTTTCACAATGTTGATTCTTCCAATACAAGAACATGGTATATCTCTCCATCTATTTGTATCATCTTTAATTTCTTTCATCAGTGTCTTATAATTTTCTGCATACAGGTCTTTTGTCTCCTTATGTGGGTTTATTCCTAGATATTTCATTCCTTTTGTTGCAATGGTAAATGGGAGTGTTTTCTTGATTTCACTTTCAGATTTTTCATCATTACTATATAGGAATGCCACAGGTTTCTGTGCATTAATTTTGTATCCTGCTACTTTACCAAATTCATTGATTAGCTCTAGTAGTTTTCTGGTAGCATCTTTAGGATTCTCTATGTATAGTATCATGTCATCTGCAAACAGTGACACAGCTTTACTTCTTCTTTTCCAATTTGGATTCCTTTTATTTCATTTTCTTCTCTGATTGCTGTGGCTAAAACTTCCAAAACTATGTTGAATAAGAGTGGTGTGAGTGGGCAACCTTGTCTTGTTCCTGATCTTAGTGGAAATGCTTTTAGTTTTTCACTATTGAGGATGATGTTGGCTGTGGGTTTGTCATATACAGCCTTTATTATGCTGAGGAAAGTTCCCTCTGTGCCTACTTTCTGCAGGGTTTTTATCATAAATCGGTGTTGAATTTTGTCGAAAACTTTCTCTGCATCTATTGAGATGATCATATGTTTTTTCTCCTTCAATTTGTTAATATGGTGTATCACATTGATTGATTTGCATATATTGAAGAATCCTTGCATTCCTGGAATAAACCCCACTTGATCATGGTGTATGATCCTTTTAATGTGCCGTTGGATTCTGTTTGCTAGTATTTTGTTGAGGATTTTTGCATCTATGTTCATAAGTGATATTGTTCTGTAGTTTTCTTTCTTTGTTACATCCTTGTCTTGTTTTGGTATCGGGGTGATGGTAGCCTCGTAGAATGAGTTTGGGAGTGTTCCTCCCTCTGCTATATTTTGGAAGAGTTTGAGAAGGATAGGTGTTAGCTCTTCTCTAAATGTTTGATAGAATTCACCTGTGAAGCCATCTGGTCCTGGGCTTTTCTTTGTTGGAAGATTTTTAATCACAGTTTCAATTTCAGTGCTTGTGACTGGTCTATTAATATTTTCTATTTCTTCCTGATTCAGCCTTGGTAGGTTGTGCATTTCTAAGAATTTGTCCATTTCTTCCAGGTTGTCCATTTTATTGGCATAGAGTTGCTTGTAGTAATCTCTCATGCTCTTTGGTATTTCTGCAGTGTCAGTTGTTACTTCTCCTTTTTCATTTCTAATTCTATTGATTTGAGTCTTCTCCCTTTTTTTCCTTCATGAGTCTGGCTAATGGTTTATCAATTTTGTTTATCTTCTCAAAGAACCAGCTTTTAGTTTTATTCATCTTTGCTATCGTTTCCTTTATTTCTTTTTCATTTATTTCTGATCTGATCTTTATGATTTCTTTCTTTCTGCTAACTTTGGGGGTTTTTTGTTCTTCTTCCTCTAATTGCTTTAGCTGCAAGGTTAGGTTGTTTATTCGAGATGTTTCCTTTTTCTTAAGGTAGGATTGTATTGCTATAAACTTCCCTCTTAGAACTGCTTTTGCTGCATCCCATAGGTTTTGGTTCGTCGTGTCTCCTTGTCATTTGTTTCTAGGTATTTTTTATTTCCTCTTTGATTTCTTCAGTGATCACTTTGTTATTAAGTAGTGTATTGTTTAGCCTCCATGTGTTTGTATGTTTTACTGATCTTTTCCTGTAATTGATATCTAGTCTCATAGCGTTGTGGTCGGAAAAGATACTTGATACAATTTCGATTTTCTTAAATTTACCAAGGCTTGATTTGTGACCCAAGATATGATCTATCCTGGAGAATGTTCCATGAGCACTTGAGAAGAATGTGTATTCAGTTTTTGGATGGAATGTCCTATAAATCTCAATTAAGTCCATCTTATTTAATGTATCATTTAAAGCTTGTGTTTCCTTATTTATTTTCCTTTTGGATGATGTGTCCATTGGTGAAAGTGGGGTGTTAAAGTCCCCTACTATGAATGTGTTACTGTCAATTTCCCCTTTTATGGCTGTTAGTATTTGCCTTATGTATTGAGGTGCTCCTATGTTAGGTGCATAAATATTTACAATTGTTTTATCTTCTTCTTGGTTCGATCCCTTGATCATTATGTAGTGTCCTTGTCTCCTCTAATAGTCTTTATTTTAAAGTCTATTTTGTCTGATATGAGAATTGCTACTCCAGCTTTCTTTTGGTTTCCATTTGCATGGAATATCTTTTTCCATTCCCTCACTTTCAGTCTGTACGTGTCTCTAGGTCTGAAGTGGGTCTCTTGTAGACAGCATATATATGGGTCTTGTTTTTGTATCCATTCAGCCAGTCTGTGTCTTTTGGTGCTAGCACTTAATCCATTTACATTTAAGGTAATTATCAATATGTATATTCCCATTTTCTTAATTGTTTTGGGTTTTTTATTACAGGTCTTTTCCTTCTCTTGTGTTTCTTGCCTAGAGAAGATCCTTTAGCATTTGTTGTAACGCTGGTTTGGTGGTGGTGAACTCTCTCAGCTTTTGCTTGTCTGTAAAGGTTTTAATTTCTCCATCAAATCTGAATGAGATCCTTGCTGGGTAGAGTAATCTTGGTTGTAGGATTTTCTCCTTCATCACTTTAAATATGTCCTGCCAGTCCCTTCTGGCTTGCAGAGTTTCTGCTGAAAGATCAGCTGTTAACCTTATGGGGATTCCCTGTGTGTTATTTGTTGTTTTTCCCTTGCTGCTTTTAATATGTTTTTTTTGTATTTAATTTTTGACAGTTTGATTAATATGTGTCTTTGCATGTTTCTCCTTGGATTTATCCTGTATGGGCCTCTCTGTGTTTCCTGGACTTGATTAACTATTTCCTTTCCTATGTTAGGGAAGTTTTCAACTTTAATCTCTTCAAATATTTTCTCAGTCCCTTTCTTTTTCTCTTCTTCTTCTGGAACCCCTATAATTTGAATGTTGGTGCGTCTAATGTTGTCCCAGAGGTCTCTGAGACTGTCCTCAGTTCTTTTCATTCTTTTTTCTTTATTCTGCTCTGCAGTAGTTATTTCCACCATTTTATCTTCCAGGTCACTTATCCGTTCTTCTGCCTCAGTTATTCTGCTATTGATCCCATCTAAAGTATTTTTAATTTCATTTATTGTGTTGTTCATTGTTGCTTGTTTCATCTTTAGTTCTTCTAGGTCCTTGATAAATGTTTCTTGCATTTTTTTCTATTCTGTTTCCAAGATTTTAGATCATCTTTACTATCATTATTCTGAATTCTTTTTCAGGTAGACTGCCTATTTCCTCTTCATTTGTTAGGTCTGGTGGGTTTTTATCTTGCTCCTTCATCTGCTGTGTGTTTTTCTGTCTTCTCATTTTGCTTATCTTACTGTGCTTGGGGTCTCCTTTTAGCAGGCTGCAGGTTCATAGTTCCCGTTGTTTTTGGTGTCTGTCCCCAGTGGCTAAAGTTGGTTCCGTGGGTTGTGTAGGCTTCCTGGTGGAGGGGACTAGTGTCTGTGTTCTGGTGGATGAGCCTGGATCTTGTCTTTCTGGTTGGCCGGTCCACTTCTGGTGGTGTGTTTTGGGGTGTCTGTGGACTTATTATGATTTTTAGGCAGCCTCTCTGCTAATGGGTGGGGTTGTGTTCCTGTCTTGCCAGTTGTTTGGCATAGGATGTCCAGCACTGTAGCTTGCTGGTCGTTGAGTGAAGCTGGGTGCTGGCGTTGAGATGGAGATCTCTGGGAGATTTTCGCTGTTTGATATTACGTGGAGCTGGGAGGTCTCTTGTGGACCAGTGTCCTGAAGTTGGGTCTCCCACCTGAGAGGCACAGCACTGACTCCTGGCTGCAGCACCAAGAGCCTTTCATCCACATGGCTCAGAATAAAAGGGAGAAAAAGAAGAAAGAAAGAAAGAGAGAAAGAGAGAGAGAGAGAGGGAGGGAGGGAGGGAGGGAGGGAGGGAGGGGGAGAGAGAGAGAGAGAGAGAAAGAGAGAAAGAAAGAAAGAAAGAAAGAAAGAAAGAAAGAAAGAAAGAAAGAAAGAAAGAAAGAAAGAAAGGAGGGAGGGAGGGAAAAGGAAGAAAGAGGATCAAAGAAAATAAAATAAAGTAAGGTAAAATAAAATAAAGTTATTAAAAAAATAATAAGAAAAAATTTTTTTAAAAAAGTAAAAAAAAATGGATGGATAGAACCGTAGGACAAATGGTGAAAGCAATGCTATACAGACAAAATCTTACACAGAAGAATACACATACACACTCACAAAGGAGGAAAAGGGGAAAAAATAATAAATCTTGCTCTCAAAGTCCACCTCCTCAATTTGGGATGATTTGTTGTCTATTCAGGTATTCCACAGATGCAGGGTACATCAAGTTGATTGTGGAGCTTTAATCCACTGCTCCTGAGGCTGCTGGGAGAGATTTCCCTTTCTCTTTGTTCGCACAGCTCCCGGGATTCAGCATTGGATTTGGCCCCGCCTTTGCATGTAGGTCACCTGGGGGCGTCTGTTCTTCGCTCAGACAGGACGGGGTTAAGGGAGCCGCTGATTCAGGGTCTCTGGCTCACTCAGGCTGGGGAGAGGGAGGGGTACGGAGTGCGGGGCGAGCCTGCGGCGGCAGAAGCCGGCATGACATTGCAGCAGCCTGAGGCGCGCCGTGCGTTCTTCCTGGGAAATTGTCCCTGGATCCCGGAACCCTGGCAGGGGCGGGCTGCACAGGCTCCCTGGAAGGGAGGTGTGGCGAGTGACCTGTGCTCGCTCACAGGCTTCTTGGTGGTGGCAGCAGCAGCCTTAGTGTCTCATGCCCATCTCTGGCGTCCGCACGGTTAGCCCGGGCTCACGCCCGTCTCTCGAGCTCCTTTAAGCAGTGCTCTTAATCCCCTCTCCTCGCGCACCAGTCTCTTGCCTCTTCAGCAGGTCCAGACGTTTCCCCGGACTCCCTCCAGTTGCAGTAACCACTTCAGGCTCTGTTCACACCACCAACCCCAGTCCTCTCCCTGGGCTCCGACCGAAGCCCGTGCCTCAGCTCCCAGCCCCGCCTGCCCCGGCGGGTGAGCAGACAAGCCTCTCGGGCTGGTGAGTGCTGGTCGGCACCGATCCTCTGTGCGGGAATCTCCCTGCTTTGCCCTCCGCACCCCTGTTGCTGTGCACTCCTTCACGGCTCCGAAGCTTCCCCGCTCCGCCACCTGCAGCCTCCGCCCGTGAAGGGGCTTCTAATATGTGGCAACTTTTCCTCCTTCACAGCTCCCTCCTACTGGTGCAGGTCCCGTCCCTATTCTTTTGTCTCTGTTTATTCTTTTATCTTTTGCCCTACCCAGGTATGTGGGGAGTTTCTTGCCTTTTGGGAGGTCTGAGGTCTTCTGCCAGCATTCAATAGGTGTTCTGTAGGAGTTGTTCCACATGTAGATGTATTTCTGATGTATCTGTGGGGAGGAAGGTGATCTCCGCGTCTTACTCTTCCGCCATCTTCTCCCCTCCTCCAATGTGATGTTTTGATATACATATACAGTGTGAAAGAATTCCTCCATCTAGTTAATTAACACATCTATGGCATCAGATATTTATCTTTTCTTTTTTTTTTTTTTTTTGGTGAGAACAATTGAGTTTTACTCTCAGCAAATTTCAACTCTACAATAGTGTTATCAACCATAGTCACCATATTATAACTAAATCCTCAGAACTTATTCATCATATAACTGAGAGTTTGTACCCTTTTATTAACCTCTCCCTCCCTTCCAGTCCCTGGTAACCACTTTTTTGTCCTCTATTTCTGTTAGTTCTACTTTTTTTTTCTTCAGATTTCACAACTACGTGATACCATGAAGTATCTGTCTTTGTCTGGCTTATTTCACTTAGCATAGCACTGTCCAGGTTCATTCTTGTTGTTACAAATTATAGGGTTTCGTTCTCTTTTAAGGGGAAATATTAGTCCATTATATATGCATCACATCTTTATTCATTCATCTGTGAATGAATGGATGACTATTGTGAATAATGGCTATTGTGAGTAATGCTGCAGTGAACACAGGAATGCTATCCTTTTTAATGTTTGGAATCTAATGGCAAAAACTTTGTCATTTAATTTGCATCCATCTGATTAGTAGTGACATTGTGTCGTGTTACATAATTTTTATTTCTCTATTTTTTCCTTTTTGAATCCTTTGCTAACTTTTCCACTCTTTGACTGTTGTGGATGAGTTTTCTTTCGTATGATTTGAAGGACCTCTATGAATTATAGATATGTATATGTTTGTGTGTGTATAATATGAAAATATTTGAAAATATTTTTTCCTGATCTCTCAATTGTGGTTTAATGTTGCTTACATTTTTTCACATCATAGCTATATTGTACATTTTTAAGCAGCTGTGTTGGGTATTTCTGGTGTTTTCTTTGTTGCTTTTGGCTGTTTAACATTCATTTCACGTATTTTAGGAAAAGAGCCTGATTTTCTCTTCTCCGTTTGACAATCTGATAACACCATTGATTAAGATGCCCTACCCTAACACACCATTGTGAAGCAATTATACCCCAATAAAGATGTTTAAAAAAAAAAAAAAGATGCCCTACCCTCTTAAAACCTGTGTGCTGAAATGAGATTTATATCCTCTACTAGACCAAATCCATTTGCTTTTTAATGAAGTGGACTCATTTGCTGCATTATGGACTTGAAACATCTGGATCATCATCAGCCTTCTACAAGCTAACTTCCATCTCTACAGAATTGCTATAGACCTACCAAAGAAAATCAAATGTTCACACACCCATAGAATCAGACAATCCTTAGACAGTCTGCTGGACAACACTCTGTATTCTACTGAAAGGACAATCAATAATCTTTTTCTTGCCCATTTCAAAAGTCTTTCATCATAATAACCCTTGAGTCACTGTCCTTACCATCTATGTTGGCCATAATAGATATATGGATATAATATCCTGTAGATATCTTTTAAGTTCAACTGGTCTATTGTATCATTTAAAACCACTGTTGCCTTATTGGTTTTCTGTCTGGATGATCTGTCCATTAATGTCAGTAGGGTGTTAATATTCCCTATGTTATTGTATTATTGTCAATGTCTCCCTTTATGTCTGGTAGTATTTGTTTTATATATCTAGGTACTCCTGTATTGGGTATGTATATATTAATGAGTATAACATCCTCTTCTTGTATCAATCACTTTATCATTATATAATGCCCTTCTTTGTCTTTTGTTATAACCTTTGTTTTAAAGACTAATTTGTCTGATATTAAGTATTGCTACCCCCTCTTTCTTGTCATTTCCATGTGCATGAAATATCTTTTTCCATCCCTTCACTTTCAGTTTGTGTGTGTCTTTAGCCCTGAAGTGAGTCTCTGGTAGGTGGCATATTGAAGGGTCTTGTTTTTGTATCCAGTCAGCTACTCTATGTCTTTTGATCAGAGCATTTAGTTCATTGACATTTAAAGTAATTATTGATAGGTTTGTGCTTATTGCCATTTTATTACTTGTTTTCCAGTTGTTTTTGTAGTTCTTCTCTGTTCATTTCTTCTTTTTGTTTCTTTGTGGTTTGATGATTTTCTTTAGTAGTATACTTGAGTTCCCTTCTTTTTGTTTTTTTTTTTAATCTGTTGTAGGTTTTTAATCTGTGGTAACCATGGGGTTCATATATATTGATCTATAATTATATCTACTTGTTTTAAACTGATAGTCATTGAAGTTCAAACACATTCCAAAAGATCTACCTTTTTTTCTCCCCTCCCCAACATTTTGTGTTTTTGATGTCATATTTTATATCTTCATGCTTATCCCTTAACTGTTTATTATAGTTATAGTTGTTTGGTTTTTACAATTTTTTTGTCTTTTAATCTATATAGTGCCTTATTTAAGCAATCTTCAATCCTTACTATATATCTGCTTTTCCTAGTGGGATTTTCCCTTTCCTATAGATTCTTACTTCCTTTTCATTTAGAGAAGACCCTTCAACATTTCTTTTAGGGTAGGTTTAGTATTGATGAATTCCTTTAGTTTTTGCTTGACTGAGAAGTTCTTTATTTCTCCTTCTATTCTAAGTTATAATCCTGCTGGGTAGAGTATCCTAGGTTACAGATTTTTCCCTTTCAGCACTTTGAATATATCATGCCACTCCCTTCTGGCTTGCTAAGTTTCTGCAGAGAAATCAGCTGATAGCCTTATGGGGATTCTCTTGTATATGACTCTTTGGTTATGTTTTACTGCCTTTAGAATCCTCTCTTTATCTTTAACTTTTGCCATTTTAATTATGATATGTCTTGGTGTGGGTCTGTTTGGGTTCATCTTCTTTGGGACCATCTGTGCTTCCTGTACCTGGATAACTTTCCTTCTTCAGGCTTGGGAAGTTTTCAACCGTAATTTCTTCAAGTATAATTTTAATCCCCTTCTCTCTCTCTCTTCTCCTCCTGGAACCCTTATAATGTGAATGTTGGCATGTTTAATATTTTCCCAGAGATCTTGTATATTGCTTTTGTTTCTTTCTTTTTTTTTTTTTTTTGTCTTTATTTCTGCTGTTCTGATTGGGTGATTTCCATTATTCTATCTTCCAGATCACTTATGCGTTCTTATGTATCACTTAGTCTGCTATTGCTTCTAGAGTGTTTTTTATTTCAGATATTGAATTATTTATTTTTGACTGGGTCTTTTATATTTTCCAGTTTCTTGTTATAATGATCTGTGTTTAGATCGATTCTCTTCCCTGATTCAGTCAGCACTTTTATTACCAATGTTTTGAATTCTTTACCTGGTAAATTGTTTATTTCTGTTTCATTATTTATTTTTTAGGGATGCTTTCAGTTGAGAGTAGTTCCTTTGCCTTTTGAAGTAACTTAACTTTCTCTGCCTCTAGTTACCTATTGTGGTCTTAAAGCGGGTGTTCTTTTGTGGGAGTGTCTCCATGTAGACTGTGCATGCCCAGTGCTTTTTGTGGGAGGGCTGGATTTGATGTAAACACCAGTCATGTCTTTCCTCAGTGAGTGCTGGCAGCTACCACCTTGGTAGGGGGTGGGGCTGGAGACTGAGGAGCTAGAGCCTGCACAGGGTGTAAGTTGGGACTTCCTCTCTGCTCAGTGACAGTCACCACCCTGTCAGGGGGATGGGTCTGCTTCCCAAGTTGCTAAAGCAGAAGCCCTGAGGGTCAGGCTTGAGCTGACTCTGTTCCCTTTAAGTGTTTGTTTTTCCTTCTACCTGCACTGAGGCCTTTGCTCCAAAGGAGGGGAGTCCTGAAGCAAGTGAGGCTTGTGAGCCTACAGAGGTCCAATGCTCTGCCTATGAAGGCATCTGTGGCTCTGATCAGATGCAGCCCAAAGTGTCATCTTTTCTCTGGTCATGGTTGCCCCATATCTAGTGCTGCAAATGTGGTGTGGAGTGAGTGGGGCCAGGGTGTTTGCTTGGCTTGGGCTGGGACACAGAGAAAGGCAGCCATGGGAAACCAGGCAGCCAAGCTGCCATCAGGAGTCTGGGCTGCTTCTGCTGCTTGAGTAAGTGCTAACAGTGCCCACCACTGCCCCACCTGGGCCCTGCCCCAGGACCAGGTCGCCTTTGTATCCCAAGGCTGAGTCTTTTCCCAGGTCCTAGCCACCATAAGACAGTGCCTTGCTATAGCATGGAGTAAGCAGGGCTGGGGCATTTGCAGCATGGAGTAAGCAGGGCTGGGGCTCAGACTGGGGAACATAGCGAGGTGGTCATGGGAAACCTGGCAACCACTAGGGCAAACCTCTCTCCACCCTGCCTGGGGGCAAGCCAGCATCCATAGACTCCTCGCAAGTGGAACCCATGCTTCTTCAGCCTTCCTATTTGTCCCAGCAGTTCTCCAACGAGCCAAGGGAGCTTATCTCCTACAAGTAGGACCCCAGGACTGGGAGACCCCATCTGTGACTCTGTCTGCTCACTCCCCAGGGAAGGCTCTGCCCGTGTGAGCTCCCTTTTCTTCTGAGTCTCCTCCCAGGGGCACAGGTCTTGACCTGGTCACTTTTCGTCCCATCCTACCTGATTATGTGTGTATCATTCTCATAGCCTTGGTTATACAGGAGTCCTTCTGCCAGTTTCCAGTTAGTTTTCAGTGAGAATTGTTCCACATGTAGATGTATTTTTGATGTGTTCATGGGAGGAGGTAAGTACCACACCCTCTTACTCTGCCATCTTGATCTCCTTCACATAAAGATAATTTTTTAAAAGAAAATCAGCAAGCATTTATTATTGACTGCTTGGCCCTGTGACTAAACAGTGAATAACACCTAGATCTTGCACTCAAGGAGCTTACCCTATTCCTAAATCTGTGCCTAGGAATAGAACAGGCATTGGGAAGAAAAAAGAGACTCAGAGTGGACCAAGATAAGGACAAACTGGAACCCCCTGGCACCCCTGCATCTGTTCGTTATCACCTTTAACCAACAACCTGCAGAGTATAATAGCTGCTTCACTTCTGCCTCCCAAATTTCACGTAAAATGTCTCTAGTAGCCAATCCTAATCTGAAACATATAGAAATATATTTTCAGTTTAGCTAAATTGACAGCATGAGCACACCATGGTCTACTCTTTGTCAATTTAGCATGTGTATATGCCTCTTTTAACCATATTTAATTCTTAAGTAAAGATAATAACAAAATCATGCTTTGATCTAACATGATGCAACCATCACTGATACAACCAAAAACATGTTAAAACTTCGTTCAAAAGAAAGTACAAAATCACTTTGCCCATATTAAATGATGTCCATTCTTCTTCTGAGTCACCTGTTGACATCTTGTAATTTAAGTTGATAAACTGATATATAAGGTTAACTACTATTAACAGACTTTATTTGGTAGGGTAATGGGGGGTCTGGGCTATAAGCAGTCTTGTCTTATTAGGGTATTGTATTTTTTTCTTTAACTTTTATTATAGGATGGAAGTACTAAGAGGCACCACAAGGGATCCAAACATACCCACCTTGTGCAACAGCAGCCCAGTTTCCCTTGAGAGTCATGATCAGTCACTCAAGCTAGGATAGCATAATCCTACTTTTTTTCTTTTTTTCCCCAGTGGCATGAGGAGCCCAAGGTGGAAAAGTGGCATTTTCAACTTCTAATTTAATGAAACCATTGTTCTGTTCCCTGGTGAAAGTATTTCTCCCTTGGTAACAAAACTCTCTAGACCAAGAGAGCCTAAAGTTGTGGGGATAGAGCAAAAATTTTGCTAGAAAAATTCATTAGAAATAAGTGAGAGGAGCTGTTCTTATTTCCATCTCTTAGTTCCCACAGCCAAGAATCCTGGCTATGGGAGAAATAGCAACATTTGTCAGTGATTGAGAGCATATACCACATCTTCAAAGACATTTCCATAGCATTTCAGTGTGCCACCAGCTGGTGCTGTAACTGAGCTATCAAAAGGCCACTCTACTGTTGTATCAAGTCAGCTGCTTCAGAGTAATGGGGAACATGGTAGGGCATGAGCCCATTGCTGTACTTCATTCACTATAAAGTGATTTTTTTGGTAAGAGATAGTGTTGTGTGAAGGGCCATGGTTATGAATAACACATTCTGTAAATACATGGATGGTGTTTTGTCTGAAGCACTCTGCAGGAAAGTAAATCCAGAGTTAGTGTGTAGTACACTGACAACAAAGCACTATCCCTTCTACCACAGAAGTAATCTAGTGATATCTACCTGTGACCATGTGGCTAGATGATTCCCCTGAGGCATGATGCTATATCAAGCCTCAATGTTGGTTTCTGCTCTTGGCTAGTTGGATATTTATCAGTGGTCATGGCCAAATTAGCCTTAGTGAGTGGACGTTCATATTGCTAAGTCCATGTATAGCATTCATCTTGCTGCTGCAGTCACTTTGTTCATGAGCCCATTGGGCAAGGACAGGAATGGCTGGAGAAAGAGGCTGACTGACATCCATGAATAGCATTTGTCATGTTGATATCTGTACATACAGGTGCCAAGGGATGTGTACACTTATTCCAGCAACAAAGATCATTTCTCGAACAGCAGCTAGAATTGGAGTCACCAGCTAATTAAATTTATTATAATCCACTGTCATTTTTCAAGATTCACCTGTCTTCTGCACAAATCAACAAGTTGAATGGGGATATGCTAGGAATGACCATCTCTGCATCTTTCAAGCACTTGGTCATATCACTGATCTCTGCAATCCAAGCATTATTATCTGTATGCAGAGCCGATTGTAGTGCTTCCATGTGGCCTTTCTGCCTTAATAGCCAATATGAGATTCCAAAAGTTGCTGAGTACATCCATTCCAACTATATATTCTGAAATTTGGAGAAAACTTCACAGGGAACATTTGAGGACATACTGAGCTCAGTACGTTTGGGGACAGTCTGACCCCAAGCCAACACTCCATCAATTACTTGACCACCCTAAGTGCCTATTCTGAGTGGTGGTCCATCATGGTGTTTGGGTTTCCAGGAATTAATGTCATTTCAGAGACAGTGTCTAGTAATCCCTGAACAATCTTGATTACCCTCTCCCAATGAATATTCATGCTGGCAATTGTCCTTAGTTCCCTTTGGGGAAGGCTAGGAGGGAGAGTACCCTATCAATTTTTTGCTATATAGTGGGGTTCTTCCTCAAGGGCATCTGTTCTCCCCCTTTGTTCAAGGTACTCTGAACCTGTTAACTGGTTCAAGTCTGGGAATTGGTTGAAGGATTGATCATAGCCCTCTGTTGGAGTGACTCAAGTCCGACTTCTGTTCATGAGACCTAGAGCTTTCCCACCATGCTAAGTAAGACTTTAGTAGGCTGCCAGTTGATTTCAGTTCTAGAGATATCATCCAGCCAATGCCAAAGATCACTTTGGTTAACTCATCCTAATTACTACCTTGGCTTGGCTGCCCATTACAATCATCAAATCCACTTCGTCTTTGGTGATTTTTCACTGCCATTTATCTGTGGCCACCGAGGAATTCCCAGTGAATTCCAGGAGTTCAGTTTTATGGAAAGAATTTCCTACCATTCCTGACCTATAGGAAATATCCACCACAGAGCTCTTCAAGGATGCCAGAGTTCTCCTTATGAATGTATTTCTTTCAGCCTTGGACAGCCTTGGTAGAAGGAATGTCCTCTGGGCCTTCCCAAGTCTAAGGGGTGTGTGAGAAGATCTTACATAAAATCATTCCACTCTAGCATTCCAATCTCCCTAAGCCTTTGGATACCTTTCTCTGAAGTACACCAAGAAAGCTCTAGCATTACAATTTTATTTTTAATATAAGTTAAATTTGGGTCTAGATTTCAGTCAACCAGTCAACAAAATTGTTGGACTCTTTCCTTGCTGCTCAAGGTGTCACCATGAACCCAGAATTTATACACAGTGCATGCTTATCAACAAATTCAGCTTGATTCAACATTATTTTTTTCCACCCTCACCCAATTTACTTATCTGGGAATTTAAAACTCCAACCACATCATTTTCTTTTTCTAAGTTTTCTAGTGCATTGAAAAGCAAACAATCTACCCCATTATGCACCTTATTTTCACTAAAATGTTCTATAGCAGAAACTTGGTCTTCCCAATCCTTGTCTCCTATAAGCACTAGAATACAGGTGTCAAAAATGAACACTGAAAAAATTGTTTGTCAGCGGATTACCAGCATCCCTTTTACCACTGGCCACAGTAATACAGATGCCTTTAAATCAAATAAGATCAGATACTCATCTTTAAATTTTTGTTGCCCTGGAAACTTAAAGATCCCATTACCAATGACTTCAGCAATCAATGTTTAATCAGGGAAGCAGAACAACTATGATATTATAAAATAAAGAATTTATTATAGAAATTACACCTTGTATAGTTGTGGAAGAAGCTGAGTAAGAAAAGGTCTAAAAAAATCAGAAAGAAGGCATTAACCATCCCTGGCATTAGTAAAACAGTTGAGTTTTCAGGAAGCTAAGCATGGCCATCTGTTGGTGTAGACCATGAAGTAGGCTAGTGGAAAAATCCATTGGAGGTTTGTGGTCTTTTTTGGCTTTTGCTTCTGTGATTTAGCAGCAAAGCATCAGGTGATGGACCTGGCATAGTTCTTGATCAGAAGTGCCAGGAGTTGAAAAGAACTGGATGCAGAATTGGAAAAGACAAGAACACATTGAAGGACTTCCCTGGTGGTACAGTAGATAAGAATCCACCTGCCAATGCAGGGGACATGGGTTCGATCCCTGGTCCTGGAAGATCCCACATGCCATGGAGCAACTAAACCCTTGTGCCACAACTACTGAGCCCGCACGCCACAACTACTGAGCCCATGCACCACAACTACTGAAGCCCGCATGCCTAGAGCCCATGTTCTGTAACAAGAGAAGCCACCATGATGAGAAGCCCATGCACTGCAATGAAGAGTAGCCCCTGCTCGCCACAACTAGAGAAAACCTGCGTGCAGCAATGAAGACCCAATGCGGCCAAAAATAAGTAAAATTAAATCTTTAAAACACACACACACACACACACACACACACACACACACACAAAGAACTCACTGAAAGAAGTAGGTGCAAAGGTCCTGAGGCAGGAAATGGTTTGGTTTACTTAAGACAGTGAAGGAGAGCAGTGTGGCAAGAGGTAGCAGAAAAGAAAAGAAGGTTAATTCAATATGAGGTTGGAAAGAAACGATTCAAATTATGTAGGGCCTTATAGGAATTTGCAAGTTATTCTAAGTGCATTGGGAAACCATTAAAAAGATTCCTAAAGCTCCTAAGTGTGATCATTATCACTATCATCATATTATTTTGTGCCAGGGACTATGATACACATTTTACATAATTATTCACCTAACATTTATTGAGCATCTGCTGTGTGCTAGACACTCTGTTGGGTACCAGGACTGTGAACATAGTCACTCTTTTCAAGAAATTTATGATCTAGTAAGCACTGTTGCATTTAATCTTTATGATAGCCCTGTGAGAGAAGAAACTGAGGCACGGGAGGAAAGTGGTAAATTAAATTTCCTAAGGATATCCAGCTAGAAATTGACATGGCCAGTGTTTGTATCCTGCTCAGTCGTACTCCCAAAACTTTCCTTTAAGCAGTGGTCTATGTGCTTCCCATGCTGTTATGTAAACACTCAGATAAACCTAAGGAATAAATCACTGGGATATGATTAATTTCTTATCTCTTCATGGTCCTCAGTTCTCTATGCCTCTGTCAATGTGTATATCTTAGGTTATAAATTTCACTTGATCAAGGAAATGAGACAGCCTTGAGTATATGAAGTGTCCTTTACAGAATTCAGAGCAATTAAGTTTACCAGCTCTCTCAGTTTATCATGGGCATGGTATAGGCTGAGCAGGTGCTTCGCTGTCCATCATGAGACTTGAAGTTCTGCATCACATTGGACATGTTCACTGGGATGACACATCTAATTTGATGGCTTCTTCTGGGAATCACATCGTTTTGTCATGTTCTCTTTCCTTAAACAGGAAATGTAATCATAAGTATTTTTTTTTAAGTTTTAAAAAATAGCTTCCCACTGACCCTAAGAAAAAAAAGTTAATTTAATGCTGAATACATTGAACCAGCATTAGGCAGATAAAAATCTAAATTTGGTTGTCATAACTGTCAGGCCATTTAGAAACCAAATAACTCACATCCTGCTAATTGCTTTTATGTTCATTTATCCAAGAGACATGAGTCATCACTCACAGAATCCTAATTATGAATGACTTACACCTTGTTGATGACAGATCTCTGTGTTATCCTTATAGAAACTTCCCAAGATGTATTTTTTCAAAATAATTTTAACTTTCTCTGATTTAATTTATCTGATAAACTGGATTTTTTTTTCTCAGAAATATGTGACCTAGGGGCCTACCTTGCCTGCCTTTCTTTCCTGTAGCCAAAGGATTGTTCAGAAACCAGGAAAACTGAGTTTCTGAACTTTTTGCTGTGAAGAGTGTTGATGCTATGATGACAGATTAATCCAGGCATATGATCGCTGAAGCTCTGTTTTAGAAGCACTGATTCTTTTTAGTAGAGAATCCAGAAAACACCATGAAAGACAACATAGACATGAAAATCCATGTAGTGCACGTTTGGGTCACCACATTCCAGAGTGATCAAGAAGTTATTACATCATTATTAAGATTCTAGGTATACTTTTCTTAACTGGGTATTAATTATAAGGAATTATTGAAGATTGAGGAGGGAGAATTAATATAAATGTAACTTACAGAATATAACATTTTATATATTCATTGACATAAAAAGTCTGCTGATTCAGATTCAAATGTTATCAACAGGTTTACGTAGTCATATGTTTTGGGTATTTCTTTGGTCTAACTTTCTTTTACACCATCAGCTGTCCATTATAGGGACCATGTTGGATTGTGCATATGAAATATTAGGTACAAGGGTGGCTTTACAAGAACTAGAATATAGGGACTAATTCTTGATGCCTCTGAAATAACTCTCAAAGTCATTGTATCCCACATATCTGAGAATTTCACATTAAGGAAAGATTGACATAATTAAAACAAAATTTATGTATTTATTCAGCATAGGGAGTGGTAGTACGAACTGTCTGGGACATCATTCCAAATGGGAGGATCCAGCAATAGGGATCAATCTTTCTACTGAGTCAGATGTTGGCTTCTCCTCTGAGAATTCTGATATATAGACATCAAGGAGTATTATGTATGATGGTAGCTTTTGTTATGTGCAGATCATGCCAGTAGATGCTAGTAAAAAATATTAAATCATTTTTTCTTTAAATCAGCAAACTTTCTGATATTTTTCCATTAATACTTATAAATTAGCATAAACATGGTACTTCAAAATACCCCGAGTTTTGATAAAATAAATGAAAGGATTTCTGTTTTTCATAGTGGAAATAAGACCACAGATAGGTAGCTTAAGTTCACATGTTTACCAGCAGGCAGAACGAGTGAAAAAACAACACCTGGCCTATTATTTTAAACTGACCACAATAAATCACACCCTTTTGAAAATAGTCATAAAATAGGACTTGAACTCAAGGCCTGATGTGATTTCTTTATCATAGTAAGAGTTCCTTGGAGTTTAATCAGTTTCTCCCAGTTTAAGCCTCCCTATACTCTGCAACAAATACAAGTTAATTTTTGGTTGATACTACATTTGGACTCCCTGGAATTAAACAGTCTCTACAGGGAGAATGCTAAATTCTCTAAACTTGGAAATTTATCAGAAATATTTTATTAATGGGTCTTATGAGAAGAGAATAATTTCTATCTCTCTCTCCATCTCCCCCCTTCCTCTAACCCTCTTACCCTTCCTCCATCTCTCCCTTCCTTCCTTCCTTTTCTTCTTCTTCTTTTCGGTCTTATTGAGACAGGGAATCTCATTACATTTCTAAAAAGTGGATGTCATATCAAACTACCACATTATTATAAATTGCTCTGTACACCGTAATATAGATCCCTTCCCTCAGATTCCTACTTATCCTCTTCCTGCTGTTCTCTCATTCTTAACCAAGGAAAAAGTACATTACAACACAGATAATAATTCTCCTATAAGTCAGGGATTATCAATGCCAATCTAAGTCAGTGTAAATTCCACACAGAAAAGGGGTGATTATTATGATAAGACACACAGCATACTGTCTGTTTTACTGATACATATGTCCATTGCCATAGGAAGAATCCACACTGCAACTCTGGTTGATAGTTTTATTTCTGCATTAATAAGGAAATTAAGATCTTACTCTTGGGATCATCTTATTACAGAAAGTTCACTTCCTAGAGCAAAAGTTTATTAGGAATTTTTTGAAAACCAGTTTGTAGCTAGGATCAGGAACCAGGAAGCATGGGGTAAAGTAGACCACAATCATTAAAGAAGGACTTAGTTACCAAGCAGCGGGGCAGGATCAGACAGGTTGGGACCCTGCTGGGCATTGTGCTTCCCGGTTGAAAGAATACAGGGCAATTGTAGGAGCTCAGAGCTGGGCCCAGAGCAGGATGAAGAGGCAGAAGAGGCAGGAGCTAAGCTGGAAAACTAATGCAGAAAAATAATTTTATTCGTGATTTTGTCAAGAGGCCACAGGTACAAGGAGATCATGAACGTGATAAATTTTGACCACTGTGTATGAAATAGCCTAGATCAATAATTCCAATTAATTAAACATTTTTAAGCATGGGCTGAAAATGTATTGGTGATGATTGACATCAGAGATAGTTGTTTTCGTAGATTAAAAAATTACAGAATTGGGGCTTCCCTGGTGGCGCGGTGGCTGGGAGTCCGCCTGCCGATGCAGGGGATGCAGGTTCGTGCCCCGGTCTGGGAGGATCCCACATGCCGCGGAGCATGGGCCTGTGAGCCATGGCTGCTGGGCCTGTGCGTCCGGGGCCTGTGCTCCGCAACGGGAGAGGCCACAGCAGTGAGAGGCCTGCGTACCGCAGGAAAAAAAAAAAAAATTACAGAATTGGCATGGCACAATATTTATCTATACAGGTACAACTTTCTGTTTCTGAAGCATAAGGATAAAATGGTAGTGTTTTATTATTGCCAATAAAGTAACTTCATCCAGAGAAAGAAGACCATATTTCAGAATCTTATCAACAAACTTGTAACAAGGAAATATTTGCTCTACTTTTTCCTTACATTTAGTAATACTCTTGGTATAACACGTAAAGCGATGTATAGAAAAAGTAATTCATTTATTCATCCATCCATGTCTCCAACAAATATCAGGTCTGGAGTGGAGAAGTAGATTTGTGGGTCATCAGCCAATAAGAGGTAGTTGAAGCTGTGGATGCTAGAAATGGTGCATCATAATTTCAAGTCAGATAAATTTTAGATCCAATAGTGTTAAATGATACTAACAGGTGAAGTAAAATAAGGATTGAGAATTGACCTTTGGATTTAGCAACATGAGGAATATCAGTGGCCTTGACAAGAGTCGTCATTTCCTTGGAGTGGTGGGGACAAAAGACTAGTTGGCCTAAGTTCAAGAGAGAGTGAGAGAATTTAGAGGCTGTAAATGGACTCATTACTTGCAAAGACTTTGTCTAAAAAGGAAGGAGAGAAAAGGGGTGTTAGTTGGGGGTACATCAATTCCCAAGAGGACTTTTTAAACAGCATGTTTGTATGTAGATGAGAAAGATCCAGAAGAGAGGGGGAAATTGTTAATGCAAGCAAAAGAGAGAAGAACTGCTGGGACGATATCCCTCAGGAAGCAAGAGGGAATAGGCTCTAGATCCTGAGGGAGGGAATTAGCCCCTGCTTGGAGACCAGATAGTGATAGCAGAGAAGGTTCTCAATAAATAGTCATGAATGAGTTTTAAAATGCTTAGTATGTTCTTTCTCAAAATTTTATTTCTCATATATATGTGTGTATATGTATATATATGTGTGTGTGTATATATATATATATATATATAATCTGACTTGTCCATTTCTAAAAGGGGATATTTAAAATGTAGTTCGGAATTCATGTGGGGGAAAATAATCATCTCAAAAGAATGAACTTTCACCCATGGGAATGTTTATGGGAAAGATACTGCTGTAGACTATCCTCAAACTAAGACATGGTTAATGAAATATCCTACAACATAAGGATATGGAGAATTAACTCTTTCTTGAGATATTCTTCACAATAGCTCAGGGCATCAAGAAGTAGGTAGTAAAAGCAAGGGCCACAGAAAATACTTTTCCCCCAATATTATACATTCCTTATACCTTTTATCCCATAGACTGCTTGGCTACATGCAGACTGAAAATGTGATGATGATAAGCACGAAGTGCATTATTACCAAAAAAAGATAAGCATCGTACCATTTCATGAGAGAAAACATCTTACATCTTTGAGCTTTTCAATGAGAAGTGTAGGATCAGTTCCTCCCATGTGAATCACTTTGACATTTAAAGAGTTCTTGGAACCAAGAGAAAGGTAAGGACCATTATTGTAAAAGGAAAATGTTGTAACCCTCATGCAATGTTCCTGGGTTTCTGCCATACAGAGGAAGTGACTTGTAGTGGATGGCAAGAAGGAATAATAGTCGTCCAGGTGATGAGTAGCCAATCAAACCACTTGAGGTTTTCAATCATCAAGGCAATAAAGTGTCAGTCTCTGCCCAGGTTGGGCTCCAGTGCTAGTAGCCCTGACTACATTTTATCATCAACCACACAATGTGTGATCCAAAAGTATTAAGAAACTCAAGCCCTTCCTTTGCTCACTCCTCCAAAGAGTGAAACAGACGTTGGTAAATATTTGTTTAAGAAAGATTCTTTCTGAACCAAACTGGATGCTTTTTCAGAGTAACCACAGAGGTAGGATTAGAATTGTCTGGGTGAGCTAAGAAGAGGTGCTTGGAGAAGGGAAGTTGGGTGTTACCATGAAAAGCTGGAATCCTGCTCTACTGGTGCGTTAGCCTCTGCCACTTTGGAATCTTTTAATTGCCACAAAGCCCCATTTCTGGGTAAACACAATGAGACTCAGTTTGAAAGGAGGAGGGGGAAAGCACAAAGAACAGAGAAGCAGCCTTCCAATTCAGGGAAAATGGTAGGTAACTAGCACTTCATCTGCTGGGAAAAAGAATGAAAATATTGTATCTGAAACCTCAATATGGCGTGAAAAAGACCCAATATGTTCAGAATTACCGATTCTAAAGCTCAAGCCCTTGCATTAAGAGAAGAAAGAGGGAGGAGGGAAGGTCTCAAGTTCCTTAGTTACCCAAAAAATCATCAACTTCTCTCCCCTCCATTTTACTGGGATCATCTCAGAGAAGGAAACTAACTGTCCACAGGCCAGGCTAGACAGCTTGGGCTTAGCTGAGTGCCACTGGCTAAATTTAACACCGTGGCTTTCTTGTTCTTGAGTGTTAAGGCGAACAGTAATCAGAGGTGCTATGCTCTAGTTCTTTTTAATCCATTTTTAATTATAGCATAAACACAATACACACCGCAATAGAGTGATTTCCATGGATTGTTTTGGCAGGTATTTGCTTGTTTCCAACTGAATGACTAACTTTCTTCCTTTTTTCCTACTACTCTTTTTTTTTTCTTTTTTCCCCTGAAGTAACATCTTATTTGAAAGGCCAATTGTCCATCTTTTTAAATTAATTACTTTTCTAAAATAGTAAAAAAGTGTGAGATTTAGAGCAAGCAAGGCAAAGCAAGGTCTATCTCTTTCTGTAAAAATGATTCAAAGTTAGAGAAATAAGTAAAAATTTTATACTTTTTCAGAAAATAACTTTTTGAAATAATTTACATCTTGTGTTTGGTAAACTTGTATTTCACAATGAAGGTGAGGAAAAATTAAACTCTAATATTAAACAAGTACAATAAACGTGTTCAAACTCAATGATTTTCAATTTCATTATAGGTAGAGACTTCCTCATTTTCTCTATATTATTGTAATTGCTATTATTATTTCACATGTGTATAGTAATGACCTCTATAAGTCAAAAGGCTAACAATAAGTGGAAGAGTCCGAATTTGAATGCAAGACTTCCAGCTCCAAATTTAGTCATCTTTATTCTACAAACACTGTAAAATTCTCAGTATTCCTCATTTTCATATTTTTCCCCAAGTCCCATTCTCTTAGTACCATACACAAAAGTAAATAGATTAAACTTGGGTTAGTATTTCTTCGGGGCTAAATTTATTAGCTATCTCGCTTCTACCTGTTTCTCATCAAGTATTTCTAAAGTGTTTCAGGCAAAGTTTAGCTTATTCAGTTAAGATGTGCTTTCACAGCCTACTTAGTCTGTCTGAACCTTGATTTCTAACTCTATTAAATGAGAATAATAATTGCAACTCTTAGTAGAATTATTCAAATATGATTGAAGCAAAAATGTATCTTCCTCATTATGCTTTGTTTTTAATTAGAAATGCATCATAAGCATTTATTAATTTTTTTTTTTTAAAAAAAGAGAGATGACAAGATTTTATTGCAAATGTCATTAATAGACTAGGCTCTTATCCAGCATAACTTGGTGGTAAATTTAGAGAGACACATAGGCAAACAGTTTTCAAAAATAAAAAGGAACAAAAATATGAGAGAATATAGGAATTTCTTATTTTTTTTACCATGTGATAATAAGCAGGAGGGATTAGCAAACATTTAAATTATCTTAGAATAATTACATTTTTGGATGTTGCAAAATTTCAAACTTAGCTTGACCTTTTGGTGACCTTTTGAGTTTGTCTACTTTTGGCATAAGATAGTTTCCTGACTTTAAAGGCATCAGGCAGCTCTTACCAATGAAAGTTTTAATTATTCAAGTTGCATAAATGACTTGAAAACATATGGAATCAATTTCCCACACAATATTCCTTGGTTAAAATATTGTGAGAAAAGTGGCTTTACTGTACATGAATTCAATTTTCTTCAACTTCAGATATCATGGGGTTCAAGGTGGAAAGATTCCTGTTAAATCTCAAGCAAATCAGAATCGACCACAATGCCAGGGCCCTTCTGAACCGTTTCAAGTATTATTAGCTTACATCGCAATCAGTTTTTATCTACACAGTATATTTATCACTGCCCTTCCCCTGCCCCTTAACACACACTCATATTACCCTTTAAAACGATGCCAAACCTCTGCAGGATAAACCTGGCCTGCTACAATCCACGGAATATCAAAGAAAGCCAAAATATATGATTTGTGGCAATATTCATTTTGCATGGACTTTTGATGAAAAAAACAAGCCCATTTAATGACAAAATCATATTGGAAAGGCCATCGTTTATCAACTCAGCAGTGTTTACCATGCTCCAAACATCTCCATTATATGATTTTCACTACTTGTTTTCTAAGTCTGAATTCCAGGCCATGGGGAGATACAGCTCTGCTGTTCTATTACTTATTTTTCTGTCACTTCACTTAATAGCACTGAGCATCATGTGGACTGTGTGGGATTATAACACATGGTATGAAAAACTAGTGGGAGGACATTATAGCAACAGTTATGTTGAAATGAAAATCTGGCATACACACAAAACCATCTTCCAATTCTTTCACATTTCCAATTTCGGCCCTACTATCTTTTATTATTACTAACATTATTTTGTTATCCCTCTCAGTGATTTAATTTTGTGTTACAGTAACTTTAAAATTCATTATATTTCAGTTGGTTTATCCTTAAAACTTTAGTACAAAATGCATTATTAGATTTGAAATGGTACAGACTGAAGCAAGGTTGATCATTACCCTAATAACTGGTCCCCAAACTCCCAGTATGAAAATTAGGCCCATTGATTTCTCAGTGTGGATAGGAATGTAAGTGGCCACAGGTTGAAAACTAGTTTTGTATGGTTTGTTTGCATTTGCAGTTGAATGCCTTTGTTCTCAGATTCTGTATTTGTGAGTTCACCTACTCACTAAAACTTATTTGCAACCCCCAAATCGCGGTGCTTTGAGGTCATTCATAGACAAGCCCAGAGCAGCAACGAATTTGTGTCACCCAACAAGCATATGTCCAGCTGAGGTAGAACAAAGGGATGCTCTCATACTGTAAATATGTCCTTTTCACGGTCTCTTTAGTGTCACATTTTTTGCATTTTTTTGCTTTTTGTTGTGATTCGATGTTTAAAATGAACTCCGAGCACCGTGATGAAGTGCTGTCTATTGTTCCTAAGTACAGGACAGCTGTGATGTGTCTTCTGGAGAAAATATGTGTGTTAGATAAAGTTTACTCCAGCAAGAGTTATAGTGCTGTCTGCTGTGAGGTCAGTGTAATGAATCAACAATAATAGTAAATAAAGTGCTTTTAAACAGAAACGTACACAAAACAAGGTTTGTATTAATCAGTTGATGAAAATGTGATGAATTGTAGGAACCTAACCCTTTATGTCCTCTAGGAGCAGTGGTTTAGTATTCAAGGCAATTTTATAGAACAGAACTACCACAAATAAGGAGAATTGACGGTATATGTGGTATTTTCATCATCTTCAGAAACGGTCAGATGGAGAGTTTAGAGGAAGGTATTAATACGCAGGGTTTATTTTAATGAGATGCTGTGTTTTACCATATGTCTCATGCTTATCATATCCTCTTTTATTATGGCTTTTAATTCCTTTTTTAAAAATCTTGCTCTTAGTTGTTTTTTTTTTTTCTTAGTATTGTTTGGGTGTCATTGAAGATATTTCCAAATCTAAAGCTCGACAAAGAGTGAGTTGCTCAGAGTTCCCTGGAAGTAACCTGGCGGTTGTGCCCACTTGGCCATGCAGAACATCTCTGCAGTCTTCCAGGTGGCCACATCACTTCTTCGACAAGATACATACAGCAGAAAAGAGTACTTCCTTTAAACATAAATGGATCCAAATTCAAGCTTTACCAATGCATGCTTATTTAACCTAGAATGAGCTATTTACCTTTGAGTTTCTTTCTCTCTCCTCCTCTGTAAAATAAAGATAATAATACAGCTAACAAAGAAAACTTTTACTTTACTAAAACCAAACCTAGAAACCCCTAGCCATGGAAGAAGCAGCTTGGTGTTGATTTGGGTGGGGAACCAAGTTGCTTTGGCATGTCCCCCAGTTTTATCTTTCTGTGTGGTTGTCTAGATTTTACTACCCCTGCTAGCATCAGGAGGGACCCTCCCAGGCTTGCTGTTCTCTTTAACTGATCTGAAGGTCATTATAGCCTCCAAGAGACTTTGCTAACTATCAAGGTATACAAGAGCTCTGGGTAAGCATGTGAGGCCTATACTACAGATTGTTCAAAATGGCATTTGGAATCTCATGAGGGCTGAGTTCTAGTTAGCAGTAGCTGAATCAGGAATCTGCACTGTGTAAACTCGGCTTTTTGTCTTTTCTATATTTGTGTCCTTTTAATTTTTTCTTATTATTTAGTTAAATCCCTTTAAAAAGAGGTGCCTAGAAAAAAGGTTCCAGTTTTGCTAATGAATGCTTTTGGTATTTCTGGCCATGCATTAGCTATAGCTTTAAAAGGGGTATAACTGGAGATGGAAGGTAAACATAGTATGCAGGACAGCAGTCTTATCAAGAAACACCCAAGAGGGCTTCCCTGGTGGCGCAGTGGTTGAGAGTCCACCTGCCAGTGCAGGGGTCACGGGTTCGTGCCCCGGTCCGGGAAGATCCCACATGCCGCGGAGTGGCTGGGCCCATGAGCCATGGCCGCTGAGCCTGTGTGTCCGGAGCCTGTGCTCCGCAATGGGAGAGGCCACAGCAGTGAGAGGCCCGTGTACCGCAAAAAAAAAAAAAGAAACACCCAAGAAACTTTAGGGAACAGAGTTGAGTTTATTTGGTTAGGTGTAAGTCCCTACTAGGAAAGTAGCAAAGTGGTTGTCACAAGGACCAAGTGTGACAGTATATGTAAATGTTTAGTACAATAATATGGTACATTCTTCTGAAGTATTTTGACAAGTATAAACACATATGTTAAAATTAGATAATATTTTTAAAACTTTTTCATAAGAAAGGTACCAAAGTTCAACTAGAAAAGGGGAGGGTGATATGATGTTTTAAAAAATTGTAATTCCGTCTATTCAGCTCAAAACATATCGTGTAATAAAATCATATAACTTTGTTAATGAAATCTGTGTTAGGGATAATTATCCCTATTTTACCAAAGGTAAAAAGACATTACATACATATTTCCAAATCATGGATAGAGTTTAAATTAGGACTGAAAACCTTTGGCCCCTGTACAAAATCAATGCTTGATAAAATTTGTTGCCTGAGTTAATGTTTTTAGTTGAATTCTACTGCTCTCTAGAATATGTCACATTTCATGATTTTTAAGTCTCAGAAAATCTGTTCGGTGCGCATTGCAAGACAATAAAGAAAAATACTTCTGCAAATAGTGTTAAATGACTCCTGCCAGCTGGTAGAATCAGGGAAAAGGGAATCATAGCCACTAATTTATTTCCTGATTCAGAAAATGACTCACAGTGTAACTTTGTGAACATTGTTTAACCTTTCAGCATTCCAGTTTCTACAGCTGAAAAACAAGGGTAATATTTGTCCACCTTGCAATGGTAAATGCTCTAGAAATACACACACAAAAAGTAATCTCATATTAAGGGACAGTAAAGCTGGTTTTTCATGTACTTGAGATATCACTGACACATTCACAAAACAGTTTCTGCCACAGTTGTGTGGTTACTGCTTCCAGATCACCTCCCTAAACACCACATTGTGCACTGAACTCTCTTTATCCTGCCCTGAATCAGAATGGTAATCGCCGCGGGGTGTGTTCAACATGACTGATGAGGCAAGACGTGCAGCCTTATCACCCGCTTGTGCCAGAGTGCTTTCTGCGTGGTTGTCAAGGAAAACAACACTCAACAGAAGGAAGAAGATCCATACGATGGGAAGAAACTTTCTCCTTGAATTCTGATTCTGGGAAATATGACTGAAATTATGAATGAGCCAATTTCATTTGCAGTCTTCCTGCTACAGTACACAAGTGTTCAGTTTCCCTCATATTCTGGATATCACACTTTAAGAAAGATATGTGTGTGTCCTCTCTGGGGCCTGGCTTATTATCTTCTTCCCCTCTTTGCATGCTTTGTTTTCTTTTGTTTTTAAAGAAGAGTTATTTACAAAGGTTAAATCAGAATCTCCAAGATCTGTTGCTTGACGTAGCTAAAGCTTGCCCCATTATTCCCACAGCTGGCAACAATTACAGTTCATTCAACTAAAGTCACTTTAAATGGCTTTCTCCTCAATCATCTATTGCTGACATGGAGCGTTATTTTTAAGTTGCAAATTCAAATATACCTTAACTAGATAGGGTCAAAATGTTATTACCACAAAGAGTTAATGAGCAGGCAGTATCAAAGTACATGGCTACCTTGACCAAAGTTCTTCTGTCACAGAATAGGTACGGGATTGACATCAAAAAAGCCCATGGGGTTGTCACATACAACTAGACCAAAGCAGGGCTCCAAACTGAGAAGGAGTGGAGAGAAACTGGGCTGTTTAGAAAATAATTAAGATTTTACATCACAAAAGAAGATTTGTTTTTCAACGTAAACACTTTGGGAGGGAAAAAAAAATAACATGACTCTTCTCAAACACTGTGTTCCCATTGTAAATACAAAAGAACATCTTCTGACTGTATTGAGCTGCAATTTAAAGCCATTGCTTTCAGTGCTCACTGGCTGGCCTCCTCTCTAAAACTAAACTTGGATTGTTTTTTTTCCTTTGGCTTTAACTATCCACCACTGCACATCAGAATAGGGTCATTAATGTTCACATTTACGTCAAGAAGTATGGATGTCTGAGCATAAATACTAAATCCACACATAACCGGAAGTAAATAAAATGGACTGCCACTGTGTATTGGGCACGCTATCAAGATGTTTAGATTTGACAACATGATATAACCTAACCAGAAAACTTAGACCAATGTTCAAGTGCTATTTCGTTCTATGCCAGTATTTTCCAACGTGCTTTCCTTAAAATATGTGAGATATTTTATACTGCCAAAAAGCTTTATGGTTGAGAATTGTTGCTTATCACATACATCCCTCTCTTGAAAATTCATAATATGTATCAGCCTACCAAATACTCCAAAGTTATGTAGAAGGCAATAACTTTCTTTAACTCAGCCTTTCCGAAAATTCTTTAACCAAGGAACACCTTCTATATTTTAATTTTTGTGGGAGTTATAATAGAAGATCTCAGACCCTCTGCTGGAGTTTGGAAAATAATATTCTATACTTTCTATACTTTTCAATCCCTTTAATGTGGAATTGAACTTCTGGCTCTACTCTTTCATCCATGATTCCTTCAACATATTCTTAAATGTGTATTTATATTTAAAATACAAATAACTTCCCTATTAGCAGAGACCTATTTTAGGTGTGACCTGGGAAAGGATTAACTACAATTCCTTTTTCTTCTGAATCTTCCTGTAGAGCATTTGTGGGCAAGCAGCTTCCTCATTTTGATGGTGAGCAAGTGGAAAGTATTTGTTTAATTGAATCAGAGTATACCAACATCAGGAAATTCTGTTTCCTACAATAAAAATTGTCCCAAAGGGCAAAAAAAGAGAGATTATTTTTTCCTTCACTTTTGCATATTGAAAGAGCATCTGCCAAGACAAAAAAGACAAAGACAGTGAGACATTTTATGTGTTAATCATTTTTATTTGCAAGTCCCTGTAATTTGAATGCTGAACTGTCCCGACCACACAGGTGTCTCCAGAGACATGAATTAACAGTGAATTTAGGCAACAGACACTGCAATGGGATCTAGCCTTTCTCTTGGGGAAAAAAAAAAAGAGAAGTACATGAAGTTCATACATACGTTCCTTGATAAATATTAGCGTTTTTTCTTTTCTTCTCCCCACCTCTTCCTCCATTCCACTGTCTTCCCTTTTCAATGTAACTTGAATTTCTCTTTTAGTTTTGCTGGTAAGTATGATTTTGCTTTCACTTTTTCAGATAGCATCATAGAATCAGAGTCCCCGAAACGCAGATCTTTCCTTCTAATGATGCATGCACTTTATTACACGAGTCTCATGTATCTTGAAGATATTTTTTGTTAAGTAGTGACATTCTCAAGTATTCCAGTCCCCCTTTTAAAGGTAGAGGACAGAACATGGAGACTAGGTGACATGCATTGTCACCTAGTTGGTGACTCACCCACTTGCCTGGAAGAGGGAACCATTTTCTCTATCCATTCAGACAAACTTTTTTTTCCTTCTGTTTTCGCCCTGAGCCTTGTTTCCACTGTCTAATACATTTAGATGCTTTAGGCATGCACGCGCGCGCACACACACACACACACACACACACCCTTTCACATCATTGCAGCATTATCCTTGACTTTTTTTTTTTTAACATTTAATTAGCATTTGTACCAGGTCAATGCTAGTTTCCCTGTTATGCAAACCCACACCCATGCTAAGAGTCTCTAAGGTTAGGAACACAGTGATGATATGACTATTTGGTTTCGGTGTTTGTGTACAAGGAGCCCCAGGTCATTTCCAGAGAGAATGAAAGATTCTGAGGACAGCCTCACCATTGAAAATGACAGGTCTTTTTTTCTTTTTTTTTTTTTTTTTTTGGTGACAAAGAAAAAGAGCAACCATGATAAAGGGTCAAGGGAATATGGAATATCAAAAATAGACAATGAATCAACTCTCCGTTCAGTCAAGAGAGTTGTAAAGCTAAATCTGGAGTGCACTGAAGAAGTGGCTTTATGAGAACTCTAGATGCTTAGGGAGAGGGAGTACACCCAGATGAGGAGACATATTATCTTGATGACAGCTCCTTGAAATTTAGATATTTGTGTAAAACTCCCCCAATTCCAAGAGCTGCTTCTGTGACTTCTGCAAATTTCCTCAGGGCGAGAGCTCCCATGAGCTCCTCTGCTTCTGGGATCCTGTGTCCCTACTTCTGCCCCTGCTAAGCACAGAGATGATTTTCACCCCTTCCCAGATTCCCACCAAACATCTCCTCCCATCCTAAGAGATGCATGGATGGGACCCAGCATATGGGTGGGGCTGGGGAATGGTTTATAGGGTTTACATTGAAGCAGTACAAACACTTCCAAATAAACTTTAAGAAGGCCCAACTTAAATACTTAAATATCCTTTATTGTACACAGACAACCTCCTCCCCTGAGCCCCACCCTGCCCCAGAAATCCCAGGGGCATTTTCACTTGCCCTTTCAGCCATGTAGTTCCCGAACACTTACATTGTCACTGTTTCCCTTTTGGGCACCAGTCTCATCCCACTACCTGCGCTCTCCTCACAAGCAAAAACAACTACTTTTCGCTTTCTCAAGCTGACGGAGAGAGCCCTTTCTTAGATGCCCACGCCCTCACTTTCTATCCCAAGCAGCTGACAGTGGGTTTTCCCTAAACAGTGGGATTCTGGGGCCATCTCATTACGGATAGAATCTCACCCATGTCACAGTTTTGCCCAGGACCACTCACGGCTTCTTCTCTCTCAGAGGCATTGCCACTTAGAGACCAACTTTGTGAAAAGTTATTATCAAATTCAGGTGCTCAGTTAGAGTGAGTCTTTCTCTATTCTCCTAAAAATTTGAAACTTTATTGAATTAGATGAAAAAATTAGGATATGAAAGCTTGCCCCCTCCTGCCCTCCCCACCCCCAGTGAATCTGTTATCTCCACTGAGACCACTCACTGCCTTGTAGCAGCATAACAAGGGGGTTAAGAGACCAGAAGCTCAGCAGCTACTAGTCCAATTGGCTCCACTCCTTTTTTAAAAAATAAATTTATTTATTTTTGGCTGTGTTGGGTGTTCATTGCTGCACACTGGCTTTCTCTAGTTTCAGCGAATGGGGGCCACTCTGTTGTGGTGCGTGGGCTTCTCATTGCAGTGGCCTCTCTTGTTGCAGAGCACAGGCTCTAGGCATGCGGGCTTCAGTAGTTGTGGCTTGCGGGCTCTAGAGCACAGGCTCAGCGGCCATGGCTCATGGGCTTAGTTGCTCCGCGGCATGTGGGATCTTCCTGGACGAGGGCTCGAACCCGTGTCCCCTGCACTGGCAGGAAGATTCTTAACCACTGTGCCACCAGGGAAGCCCCTGGTTCCACTCAATCTCTGGGTTCCTCAGTTTCCTCATCTGTAAAATAGTAGTACCACCTTGTTATACAGG
This sequence comes from Leucopleurus acutus, assembly GCF_964270905.1. Lineage (NCBI taxonomy): Eukaryota > Metazoa > Chordata > Mammalia > Artiodactyla > Delphinidae > Leucopleurus > Leucopleurus acutus. Next base: position 94,881,006 of record NC_139149.1, read on the forward strand.
CAAAATGAGTTAACATGTACGGAGCATTTTGAAAAATACTTGACACCTGTAAATGTGAGCTGGTTTTGTTTGAACTTGGCCAGATGACAAAGGCTAGGGAAGGGCTGGGCAGAGCACAGACAGATGGTGGCAACAGAGCTCATTCTGCAGAAGTTTTCCCCACGGGAGGCAGAAGAGATTGTTGATGTTGCTATTGTAAGAGTTTGGAAAACTCTACTCAGGAATTAGTCCTTTTGGCAGGCTTTTGGCTATAAACTTTTGTAGGTGGAAATCCTAAAGAAAAGCTAGGTGTCTCTCTGGCCCCAGTATTTCACAACCATCTGGGCTTTTTTTCTGGATAAGGCTTTATTTTATGAGCAAATCTGCGTATTTTCACAAGTAGACCCTAGTTTCCATTGAAATGGATTTCTGTTGCTCTCATGTAATATTCCTAGATTTTCTGAACAAAGTGCACTTAAAAGTCTCTGAGGGAAAAAATAAAAAGAATGAATTGCATATGCTTAACATAGGGCTTGCTCACTGTCTCTCTGAAGAATCCCTATCTTATAATCTCATATCCATAAAGTGCCTTGTATACAGCACATGCTCAATAATTACCAGTTGGTTTGATTTTAATCATTAAAGAAAAAAACAACACTGAAAGATCATTTTAAAAAACTGGCAACTTCCACACAGGTTTAGCAGCAGCAACAGCAATTTAGGTAAGTTTTCCATCCAATTCTAAAGGGACTTAATCACTTGGGTTTGTATGTTAACTTGCTGCACTTTAACCACATAGGAGTCTTAGATCTGGGAGTAACCAAGGAGAAAAGAATATACTTGTTCTCATTTTCAAGTGTCCTAGGATAAATTGCATTCTACTCACTGGTGCCCAAAAAAAATCAATACAGACCATAACAGTAAAAATATTCATTATTTGTTAAGAAGAAAGAAGCAAAAAACAAAAGAAAAAACCCATGATGCCGGGAAACCGCAGAGAGAAATTTTCAAAGCATACCAGTATCATCAAGTGACACAGTTCTAGGAGCTGTATTTGCAAAAACTATGTGAAATGTCACCTGGAATTGCTCAAAAGGTGGCCTTGAAGAACACCTTTGGTGTCTACAATTTTAAGTGACTTGCATTATGGTCACAGATGGGTCATTCGTTTTCTGTTTACATGGGGTGATCACATTTAAAAGGATAAGAACAACATTTTTTGAGTACTTACTATGTGCACAGTATAGCCTAAGTTTATGCATATTAATTCATTTGATTTAAAGATAAAAAACATGAGATAGGTACTCTAATGTCCATTTTAAAGATGAGAAACCTGAAGCCAGAAATGTAACTCACCCAAGGTTATACAGTTACTAAGTAGTGGAGAAAGGGTTCAAATGTATTTGGTCAGGTTGTTCTAGGGTCTGAGGTTCTACAATGCTGCCTTATTTATCTGGCCTTAGTGCCTGCCAGGGCACCTTGGTATTCATGGCTATTATGGCTGATGCCAACATTTTCTGGCTGGGTACACTGAGCATGAGCTTTTTTTTTTTTTTTTTTTGTGGTACGCGGGCCTCTCACTGTTGTGGCCTCTCCCGTTGCGGAGCACAGGCTCCGGATGCGCAGGCTCAGCGGCCATGGCTCACGGGCCCAGCCGCTCCGCGGCACGTGGGATCTTCCCGGACCGGGGCACGAACCCGTGTCCCCTGCATCGGCAGGCGGACTCTCAACCACTGCGCCACCAGGGAAGCCCCAGCATGAGCTTTTTGATTAGAATTTTAGAGAGAATATGCAAGAGACTCATCTCTTCCCTAAGACTATGGGTATGTCTGACTGATTACAGAGACCTCCGAAAAGCCACTCACTGAACAAATTCAGAAAAATTGGATGTCAAACCTTCTGAACATCCCACTGGGAATTCATGGAAACCAGGGACAAAAAGTCTTCCTACTTAATTGGTGAGAGTGGGGGACTCTCTTAAGGCCTGGAGTGCTTCTTGTCTCCAGCAGGAAGAAAGTAAGCCAATGTCTACATGGTCTTCTCTAAGTAGGAGGACCCAGATGCTTTTGGACTCTAGCAGGAGGCCTCATTCATACCCTGGATTTTAAGACATCATACCTCATGTCTCATCTCCCATGTTTCCTTTGTGGGGAAATTAGAAAAAATCACCATGATTGTTAGGTGCTTTGAGTTTTTAAGTTGGATGCGTCCTTGTGAATGTAAGGCAGTCATTTTCCTTTAAAGTCATTTGATTATTCCCAGATTAGCAATTCTGTCTCGTGACAAAATCTTTGATAGTCACTTTTTATCTTTGAAGAGAATAATTTCCAAAAGAAAGTAGGTGAGGGAATTACCATAAGAGGATAGACAGTTGGCCCTCTGTATTCACAGGTTCCCCATCCTTGGATTCAACCAACTGCAGATCAAAAATATTTGGAAAAAAATTCCAGAAGCTTCCAAAAAGCAAATCTTGAACTTGCCGCAATCCAGCAACTATTTACCTAGCATTTACATTGTATTTACAACTATTTACATAGCATTTACATGGTACTAAGTATTATAAGTAATCTAGAGATGATTTTAGTGTATGCAGGAAGATGTACATAGCTTATATGCAAATACTGCACCATTTAATATATAAAGGACTTGAATGCTTGAGCATCTGTGGATTTTAGTATTTGGTAGGGGGGCAGTCCTGGAACCAATTCCCTGCAGATACTGAGGGATGACTACAAAATATTTGGGATTACGAGATGGTTATTTTAGGCAAAAGGAATAGGGAAGTCAAAAAAGAAAAGAAAGGGAGATTTTAGTTTTCTCAAAAACTAACAAAGTCCCACCTTAGGCAGTATCAGGTTAGAGCAGTTCTGAAAGGATTACCTGGCCCTCAGCCCTTGGGAATTCTCAGCTCTGTGGTGTTTGCTTTTGTCTCCCAACAGAGGTGTGGTATGAAGGGGTCACACAGAAGGTGAGCAAGACGTGGAATGCTTCACTTCCCCACAGTAAAGCAACACTCTTCAGTCAAACCAGGTGAGTTGAAATAACTGGATATTCTCCTTGAAGCTAATACATTTCTGTCAGATACTTCTTCAACCATTCTTATTCCTGACTGGAGCATTCTTTGCTGATACCAATTATAGGAGGATGGAAGTAGTCAAAACACCTCCAAAAAAGAAAATGGCAAAGAAATAGAATGATATTTTATGTTGTCTACAAAAGAGATAATTCATAGTACACTATCTATACTTGAATGAGTTAGAGATTTGCAGCTTGGTCTAATAAAGAAATAACATGGTAAGCTTTTAGTTTTTCTTTTTAAATCAGATTGGCTTAACAAGCATTGCTGGTATAGAGCCAACTGAGGATATTTGAGGGAAAACAACTGTTTAGGAAATCAGGCAATGAGGCTGAATAGATTCTAAGCCAATCTGAGTCTCAGTTCCCTAGTGTATGAAATAGTAGACTGGACTAAATTATCTCTAAGAACAATTCCTGCTCTGAAAACTCCTTGGCTATTTGTTAATTTATAAACATATGCTACACAGTTAGTCACTGTGAACAAAAGCAATTGAACAGTATTATTTGTATTTCACTGAATCTGCTGTGAGAAACTGTCCTTGGCTTGTAGACAAAATACAGGAATAAGGGACTTTGAACACAAGCAGTATATATAGGCAATGAAAGATAAGACACCAAAACTTTCTTGAAGCTCTCCTACATTGCCTATCTACCTTATTAGAACTTTCTTAATGGCTATTTATCCTTTAGAAGTTCTCATGTGAATTACCAGCTACCTGTAAAAATAAACCATCATTTATTTCCAGTGGAACTTTTATTTCCTCCTTGAAGATGAATGCAGAAACTCAAAGAATCAAGGAAATTGGGACTACTTGGAGTTGCCAATGTAATCAAACTCCCCTCAATAAAAGAAAACCTGTATGTTCTGAAAGGATTATATTAGTGGGCTGACAAGTTCTTGAACATAGGAATCCACTTAAGCAGATCTACGTAGAGTGGCGTCTATTGCTGAAAGGAATTGGCTCACTCAACACTTTCACTCCTACCTAGTACACCTCCTACTCTTGCCGCACACGCTTTTACCTTTTTTTTTTTTTTTTTTTTTTTGAGGCTTCTCCAGTTCTCGTTAGGTTTCAAATAAAGTTTGGCATGCTCATCCAACAGTTAGTGCTGAGCATAACTAGAAGACAGTCTGTTCCACTGGAAAGAACATGGGCTTTGTACTAAAATAGATCTCCCTTTGAGCTCTTTGCTAGTTTTATTAGCTAGGTGATTTGGGGCAAATTATGGACCCTCTCTGAGTTCAGTTTCCTCTCTAAATAACTAGAAGGATAGCATTAACTTTTCAGGGTTATTATGAATAATAATAATTTAATGTAAGTGAAGTATTTAGTGTCATAATAACATTAAATAAATGAACTAATTGTAACTAAAATTAAGAAAGTAACTTTGATAGGATTTTTGAGTGAACACATAATCTGATCGTGTTGCTTCCTACTTTTAAATTTTAATGAGCCCATCTTGCTCTGAAAATTCCAAGCTTCTTCATATAGCTTACAATGTCCTTCCTGCTCTGATTCTGACCTCTCTTGTCCTGTTATCTGTCCCCACACCTTTCACTGCACTCTGCTTCAACCCTACTGAGGGCTTTGTTGTGGCTCTTGTATCATGCCCAGAGAAAATTCATTCTTCTGCCTGAAACTCATGTTTCCCTCCTTGACCTACAGCTAACTCTTAGCCAACTCTCAGCTTCGTTTAGTCACTGCTACATCCAATGTCTTCAACAGACTTCCTCAACCAGCCTAAATTATGAGTTGCCATAACATCCTGCATTTTTTCTGTCTTAGTACTTACCACGCTGTCCTTGGATTCCCTAGTCAGGTAACTGTGTCGTCCTTACACTGAGTTCATTGAGAACTGGATTGTGTCTGTCTTGTTATCTCACCATAGCCTAGTAACATGCCTGGCACATACTATGCAATCACTAAGTAAGTCACAGTAGACAAATAAACGAATAAAGGAATGTCTTTCAATTTCATTTCTCCCTGTTGCCAGTTACACAACTTTGGACATCCATGAGAAAGATATGAGCTTCCTGTTTCCTGCTTACTACTCCCTGTTCTAATAGGAAAGGAACATGTGGATTAGTCAGAATGCTTAATTGTTAAGGGAAATTCTGCTGATTGGCGCAAAACTGGTTAAGATATTCTGTCTCAAGAGGTCAGTCTTGGAGAAATAGCCTTGATCAGTAGAAAGAGGTGATTTTTTTGTAAAGTTAATTATTAAAAATATGTAGTGTACTGCACATATGGTGTGATTCCAATTACATAAATATATGTATTCATACTTATGCAAAGGAAAAATACCAGAAAGAAAAGGAAAGTTTCAGTTAGGCATCTCTAGGTGTTTTTATTTTCTTCCTCATGTTTTTCTGTATAGTCAAATGTGCCGCAATGCCCATGCATTAATGACATAATTTTAAAAGGATTAATGCAGATAAAATCTTTGAAAAGAGACTTGTTTTTATTGGTGCTAGATACAAAAAGAGAATTCTAGGAAACTACTAATTTTTTTGCTCACCTATATCTATTACTTGCTTAAGTCACTATTTCTCACGGATGTTAGACTCTCCCAGGCTTTACACTATCCCCTCTACCTAGAACCCCTGTCAGGTAATGTACATTTCACTATGTCTTCAGAATTCACTTCCTTTGCAAAGTCTTTCCAGACAAGACACTTGTCAAATGAGAAAGGTCTTCCTTCCCCTTCAAGGGAAATCCTGTAGCAATTATTCTCAGGTCTATTTTCTCTATTCCTTTACTGTTTTCTTAGTTTTTTTGTTGTTGTGGTTATTCCCTAATTTCCCAATTATATTTCTCGCTCCCTAAAGTTAGAAGCTTGCTTTTCACAGATTTAATGGTTTTTAGGATGACACTGGTTACACAGAAGATTCTTCCAAAATACTATTGATGTAATGAATATTGCATAAGAAGATGCATTCTGCAACAACTTAGCAAGTAAGAATGCAGGTCCATCAATTCCCGGCATATAGGTGATCGGTTCCTGACATTTTAGGCCATTATGGGATTTGGATCTCTAGTATGTCCTCTTTTAAATTTTAATTTTTCCCCAATATGTTCTTATATCAGTGCAATGAATGACAAATTTTTAATTAGACAAAGTTTTCCTTTCTTCTAAAAAAACAAAAATTACCTAGCTTTGGAAATCATTGAGAAGTTGTATCTGTAAAGTATGTTGTCTTTAAAGACAAATGAAAAATACAATCAAATGATAATGTTATGTTACTAGATCATTAATGGTTCTTACCTGTCCACTAAAGGAAATTTTAAAAGGATGCATGAATAACTCTGAAATAATCACAGCAAACTTCCTGCTCAATGACAAGAATTGTTTAAAAATGAGAAAGTCAGTAAAGATTTCTTCCTTTTAAGAAACTCCAATTTGTTAGAACTATGAAATTAGGATAGATCTTTTAAAACTGTATGAAGTTTAATACATTAAGGTTTTGTACATCATCAGCTATTGTGCATCATCAGATCGATATGTTTTGCTGATTGGTGTTGCTTGTCAACAATTCCCCTAGTTCATACCAATTGCTCTTGAAAAGAATAAAAATCAATTTTTAGTATTACCAGGAAGAGAAGTTCTCAGTTTTAGGAACCTCTCCCCCTGCCAACCCTGCCCCAAGGAGGAAAGAAAGCATTTCATGGATATCTGAAAATGGTCAACCAGCTACCTCCAGAACCCTTTGGAAATGATCAACATTCCTTGGTGCTGGACCTGGAGTCCTGAATTAACCCAAAAAGACAGGATCATATTTTCTGATTCTTAATATGCTCTTTTACCTGAGCAAACCTGCAAGAATAGGAGAGGAAGGAAGTTAATGCCAGTACTCTGACCCTCTATAAAACCTCAAGGTTCTGGGACTTGCAAAGATTCAGAGTAAAAGTGCATTGTGCCCTGCACATAGTAGACATATCACTGTTTGTTTATGTCATACTTTAATAATTGAAATGCCAGCCACAGGAATCCAGCTAATGCTTACTTCACTGCAGCATGAGGTTACATTCAGCAACACCACTCAGAATAACCAGGAGAAGACAAAGGAAAATGGTATGATAGTAACGTCAAAGGCTCTGATTTCTAGATATAGTTGTGCTCTGAGTTTTTTATGTTTGCCCTTTTCCCACTGAAAAATGGGACTAATACCCTTTTCACTGACCATTGGAATGTTGAGGAGACAATAAGTTAGTAACTGGAAAGAATTTGTGGTGAAAGGTGCTATGTGAGTTCATGGTATTTGTTAATGTTATTACTCAATCAGTTCTGGCCCAATGTGGAAACACAAGCAACTTCTATTACAAACAATGTAAGTTGCTAAAATAACCTTGGGAAAGAGAGAATAAATGAATCTACAAAGACAAATAGGTACCAGCTGGATTATTGAGACCTCATGTTGAGGCTGCAGGCTTTTAACACTAAAAACAATGTCCTTTTAATTTCAAGGAAGAATCATTTGGGGAAGAAAAGTAGGCAACCTATTAATAAATGAAAGAGTGATATTTCTAGGTGCATATTAACAAATATGTTTATAAAAACAATTTCTATTACAAGACTGTACTAAGCAGAAGTCTCCTTTAGCAGATTTTAAAAAATGGGATATGTAACAAAAGGTCCATGTGTGAACTCTGGAAACACTCAGGACTTAACCAGACTTCAGCAGGTTCATTAGGGTCTTAGAAACAGTACAAAGGGAAATATAAATTTAATTTATTAAAATTTGTATTAAAATTTATAAATATTAATATATATGTAAATTCAAACTGACAACAGCTATGACTTTACCATCTGCCTTTAAGCTTCTTCCAGTCAATTTCTAAAGGATAGAATGCTATTTTTCCTGCCCATGGATAGCTATTAATCCTGGGGTAGAGCCATCAGAAACGTCTCATCCCCACTCCTAATATTTCCTTCCGTGTAGAGGGATCTACATTAGCATAGTGATGCTGACGTCTTTGCCCTCGTGGGAAGAAGGAATCAGTTAATTTTATTGAGCCCCTTTATCTCCTCATGCTCCTGGGAGTGGGGTGCCTACAGAAAGCACACATTACACCTTCCTATTTCAGACCCCAAGTTTTAAAGAAGGACTATGTTTCCAATGCTGGGAAGAGGGCAGGTAAGTCTCTCCAAATCTGAGGTTCAGCATTCGTAAACTCATTCTCCAAAATCAGCTTTACTGGTAAGAAAATTGATAATGTTCTCTGTCTTACTGTCCTATTTTTCAGGGGTTCAGAATCAGCTAAGGAAAGAGATGCCCCTAGTCTTGAGCTCCCTACTGACCCAACAACCCACATTACAATGGGAGTTACACCTGCCTTTTCTAGGCTAACGGAAAGAAAGACAAACCTAGGTCTCCAGAGGCTTGGGAATAATGATCATAGATATAAACTCACCAAAGTTAAACTCAGCCATTAAAAAATGGACTTTGGGTTTTTTTCCTTTGGCTGTTGTCAAATCACCACAAATTAAGTGACTTAAAAGCACAGAAATGTATTCTCCCACCGATCTAGAGGACAGAAGTCCAAAATCACAGCAGGGCCATGCTCCCTCTCGATGCTCTAAGTGAGAATCTGGTCCTTGGCTCTCCCAGCTTCTGGTGTCTGCCTGCGTTCCCTGGCTGTGGCTGCATCCCTGCAACCTGCCTCTGTGATCACATTGCCTCCTCTTCTTTGTGTGTCAAATCTCCCTCTGCCTCCCACTTATAAGGATATATGCAACCGCATTTAGGGCCCACTTTGGTAATCTGGGATAATCTCCTCATCTCAAAATCCTTAATCACACCTACAAAGACCACTTTTCTACTTAAGGTAACATTTATAGACCCTAAGGATTAAGACCTGATAGCTTTGGGAAATGATTTTTTAGTGTACCACACAAATTTAATAGTCACAAACAAGTATCATTTTTCCTCCTTCCTCTATATTCTGAAATTTTGCAATTTAAGACACAAAAGTATGTGGTCTAAAAACACAGCCTTAGAGAATCAAGAAGGTGAATTCATCCTAGACTTAAACCAACCAAATGATATTTATAAGGAATACATCATAAAGTGATCAGCTTTTCTATGCACGTATCACCACATTTTCAAAGACATAGCATATAAGTTTCTACCAGAAATGTGGCAAAGTATAAATAAAAAATGTAAATAATCCCTACATATGTTATTGATATTAAAAATTCAGGATCACCGTTCCCTATAAAGCTACTGTTTAAAATCTTGGTTGAAGCATTTGCCAAAATAGCTCAGGAATTAAGAATAAAATCTTTTGTTCTTTCTGTATATAAAGCGTATGATGGAATTATTCACATCACTGATATGAACTTGGCATTTTACTGTTATAGACAACATTCACCTTTTATCTAAGATCTGTTGCCTTCTTAGGCACACTGAATTTCATTTTACTTTTTAAACCAACATTAGCGGTTTCCTTTGTATTGTCATGTTCCATCCACATTCAAAAGATATGCCACTTGGCAAGTTATTGCTTACACTAAGGTGAGTTGGAGACAGCAAGTCATGAGGAAGGGTAGGCGCTCACCTTCTGCTAAGTACTCTCACTAGCTAAGAATCGTGTACTCAAGACCACACGTGCACTGGTTCAGTTAGGATAGGCTATGCTGTAATAACAAAGAGATCTCCAAATTCAGTGTCTCAGGGAATAAGACATTTATTTCTCTTTCAGATAAAAAGTCAGGAGGAGAGTTTCAGGTCAGTGGCAGTCATTCAGTGGGCCAGGATGACAGAGTTCTGTCATCCTGTCAAGGTGGCTATTGGGTCCATGTCAGGAAGCCGGACAGTGAAGAGGCATGTAAGAGCACACCAGCGCCAGAACTCTAGCACCTGGCACTCTAGCCTTGCCTGACTGCAAGGGAGACCGGGAAATATAGTTCAGCTGTGCTCTCGGGAAAACGAGGAGAAGGGATTTTTGTGAGCAGCTTGCAGCCTTTGCCACATTCACTATACAAATTTCTGCCTCAGCAAAATAAAAGATACTGTATAAATAGTGATCATGGCATTTGGGGTTGTCACAAGCATTCACACCTGCAAACTGCAAGAATTCATTCCACCCAAGCATCTATTTATACTTAATCTCAGTTAAGGAGGGGAAAAGGAAAGAAATGGTTTATTTGGGGGGGTGGGTAATAATATAGGAGGTAATATTAGCTTGTATAAATTGTCTCCAATCATGGTAATGCAAGGCTAAAGTCTTTTTTTAAGTACATTTTAGTATTATATAGTATATGTTGAGAAGCTTTTCTCTCTTCAGTTCTTCAATCTATTGAGGAGGGAAATAGGCCAAGGAAGTTAAACTTCTCTTCTCAGGGGGCCTAACTGTTGGCCCAGGCTGGTTTCCAAGAGCTGAAACAAGGGATGGTAACTGGTGGGGCTGTTCTTTTGCTGAATAAAGAGAAGCAAAGAAGAATTCCATGTCTGTTTCCCAGGCACAGGGAGGACCAGGAAGCAAGGAAATCTCCAATTTTCAAGTCCACTGAGCAGAATACAAGAACAGGGTCCAAGACAAAGAGTTCTCCACTGAGAACCACCAAGATGGAGCAATCGAGTCCTGTGCGCAGGCTGAGCCTGGAAAGAAGCCCAGAGGCCACAGCTTTCTTGGGAGGGAGGTTTCTCTGGACCCTTAAGGAACTGAGACTTTGACATTCCAACCCTGCCGCTAGTTTGAGGGTGGTCCACTCCCTCCATTTGGAGAAGAATAATCTGAAGCTAAATCAGCACGTTACGATCACGCCGATCCATGGCAAATCATGAAGCGAAAACAAAAGTTCACAAACAAAATTAGTACCACCTGTAGGACCTGTGTTGAAAGAGAAACTAGCTTTCGTGGAGAAGAGGTGTTAATAGCATGGGAATTAAACACACTGACTTTGGATTTAAAAGGTTTGATTCAGTTCCTGTTCCTGCCACTAAGTAGCCTGTGACTTTGGGCGGGTAATCTATACTCTTCAAATCTTAGTTTCCTATCTGTAAAATGGGAGATAAAAATAATACCTAACTCATATGTTTTCTTTAAGATTTAAATGAATGTTCAACTATATTTAATAAGGTATAGGAACTCAACAAATATTAGCTAAAAGTATTTCCAAAAATGGAGTTTTTCTTTACTTTCTTTCTTGGTATAAAATTTGTCCCTTATATCTAAAAACCAATCAGTCAATCAAACCTGACCCCCATGACCTCATAGGCTCTATTGAGTACAAGGTGAGGGTTAAGTTATGACAGCTGACACATCTAGCAAGAATATATGTTAATTTAAGACATTTCCTTTCAGACATGAGTGTTCCACTGCAAACCTAGGTATATTTCTAAGTTCTTAAGGAAATAAATACTATAAAACATGACATAGTTCAAGTAATGTAAAAAAAAATGTCCACAGGGATATCTCTGAGCATTCTTTCATATGAGATGTCCCATATACTAAGAATTCATGATTCTCCGCAATTTATTTAATATTTCCCAAACAGGCCATCTTTCCAATCATTACTCTTTCCAGATCAGTATAAATTCTATTTTCAAGGACTCCCAGTCCTTTCGTAGGAACCCATCATCACTGGGCATGCCAGTACATCTTCTGGCAAACTGTGAGAACAGAATTAGTTGACAATTGTGAGAACTAAAGGTTTTTCTAAAGGTGATGAGGCAGAAAGGGAAAGCAGATGCTTCTGAGGAACAGGGAGAAATGTCAAGAGAATTGGTCTATCTTCTTGGCACCCTGAAGCCTGAAGATGAGGGGGGTATGCCAGTTCATGGCCTAATGAAGGCCGAGAGGGAAGGATCCAGCTGACTGCTCACTAAAGGTGACTTGGAAAAGGAACTTGACCACAGTCATAGAGAAGAGGAGTTGCAACATAGATTGGAGGCATAGAAAATTCACTGGTGTGGCAAAATTAAAGAGACTTCCCAAATGTGCTGGAAAAATGAGTGGAATCTTTAGATTATTGCAAAACTGTTTCATAATAGTGACATTAATTAATATTTATTAAGCATCTGTTATGTATCCTGTACTGTGCTAAGTACATTACATGCTTTACTAGAGTTAATATCCCACCCCTAAGGGTAAGCACCAATATTGTCCCCAGTATCTAGATTGGGAAGCTGAGGTTCACAGAGGTTATGTCCTTAGTCTTAAGTAACTTTAAGGAATGAATGCAAAGTGCAGAGCAAAAATTTACTCAGAACCTAGCTAGGGAAAGAGTTCTGCTCATAAACATACTTTTCAGTGATACTTAAATTCTAAGAAAACTTTGCTGACATCCTCCTGGATGAATTGATAACTAGTTTTTGTGTCAGGAAAGGCATGTTTCTCTGAGGTCATGTTGCAACACTTTCAAAAGGGTTTCCCTCAAAGGTGTTTCATCTATTAGTATCAGCAAAGATCTCATGGAATGACTAATTTTTAGTAGTTGTGACCGGCAAGTCTTTATTGAGTCATTCTCTTTAGAAATAACATGCTGATTCATCAGATCTTTTTTTAACGTTAATTATATTTAACATCTGACATCTTCTTTACCCTTTATCCAAATCACTGAATACCAGGGAAAAAATAAGCCAAACCCAGATTTAGGTTAAAATAATCCTCGATTATTAGTGATTTAAAATGAAAATTGAGTAACTTCAACATCCCATTAAAAAGAAAAGCTTACATTTCATAAAGTAAAAAGGAACATTAAGTATTTTTTCTTAATATTTAATGTTAATTTCATCCATAAGTTACATGATACAAATTGTATGCTTTTACATACAAAAGATTTTTTTAACGCGATCATTCTAAGAAATGCAATAATCAGCAAGAAAGCATCTACTAAAAATTAGCTGCCTTTCTAGATTCTCGTGGAACTGTAAAATAGCTAAGGCTTCTAAAATTGTCACTAATGTTTGTATAATAAGGTGTGCCCTGGCCTTTAATTGAAAATGGTTAGTATTTGAACTCCCGATGTGCAGAAAGATGTCAGCAACACTGGATCAGATAGACTTAGAGAGAAACTTCTTTTTCCCTTTGATGAAACAAAAGTACCTGTGGTGAACATCTGTTGTTTTTGCCAGTGCAGCATCCCTTCTCCTTGGCTTGAGAATGTCCCTCTGACTTTCTGGGGGATCTACCCATCCCCATCATGTACCATTTGGTGGGCTCATTAAATTATGAATCAAAGTGCAGAGGGGTACGTTGGCATTTCTCATCTCTACTCTCACTTTCCAAGACCAATCAGATAGGAGTCCTAGGAATTTGGCCCAAGGACAGAACACAGTCAGAGCTGAGTCTTTTGATTACAATTCCCCAAAGAGATTGTCCTTGTTTCTTCCTGCCACTGTCCTGCTTCTCTCTGGAGGTCTGATTGTGCTTCCATTTCTTAGATCTTAGGAGCTACTCCACATTCTGCCACTAAATTCCCCTCTTAAGTTAGTCAGTTTCTATTGTTTACATTAACTGGTACTGTACATGTTCTTTCTTTTTTTTTACTGAAAATCTTAGTAAACACTTTTGTTCTTTTTAACATCTGAAATGAGATCAAACCTTTCCTGACAGTGTTTCAGTTTTAACAAACGTAGTATTTTCAGTTGGGATGAGCTCTTCTTGATTAAGAGAATCATACCAGAATCTAAACCGTGTCATAACAGGTACAAGTAACTACATGTAGTAAAAACAAGAGCTCTCTTTCATTCTTAATTTATTTCTACTAAACACTTACTATTTTGAGTTATCATCACTGGGGGAAACAAACAGAAAATATAACTCTTTTGTTCTTGAGCTTTTTCAAAGCCTGCCTTCTAGTGTGTTGTTAGAGCCGAAAAAAGGATGCCGATGGCTCTCTTTTCGGGTATTGAAACAGGTAAGAAACTATCTTTCTGGGTTAGGCTAAATGTCTGTCCAAAGGTATACTATAAAGAATGAAAACAATTTTTTTTATACATTTCAGGTAAAATTCACTTAGGTCTAAGTTATCTGGCCAATTAGATTTGAAATGGTTAGCAGCTTGAAGTTTGGTTAGATCAGCTGAAGTTTGGTTAGATCAGTTGAAGTTGGTTAGATCAGTTGAAGTTGGTTAGATCAGTTGAAAATAGATCTATCTGGCCATTCACTGAGGAGTGACAGTTACCAGGCTGGGCATGGGGACGTCCTTCCCCACCAGCCAACATGCCAGCCAGGCTGGGACCACCCTAGATCTCTCATTGTATTCAACACCAACATCCATGATAGCTGAGGTGTTTTAATTCATAACATGTACGTACAGAGAAGTGCATAAAACATGTAAGTACATGTAAAGAACAATTATAGGGGGAATACATTCAAAACTGTTATTACATTCATTATATTCAGCATTTTATATCTGCCTACTGAAAGCTCCCCTAAACCCCCAAGGCCAAGGTTCCAGGCACCTCATGTGATGACCCTTAGTCCTTGTCTTATCCCTATCAAGGCACTTATCCCACTCTTTCTTTTTGTCCAGACATCACCCATACCAGTGCTCACACATAAAGCTTATTAAAGACACAGATTATGCCTTCTAACCACTGTATTCTCTCAGCTAGGCATGGAGTGCGTCACTTTGTAAATAACTGATAATAAATAAATGAATGAAAATAAATAAATGACCCATCACTGTCTTCAAGTAACGTCAAGGACAGTTGGAGGAGAGAAACCAGTAAAACAAAAATTAAATACAATCTGCTAAGTGTTTTCATAAGAAGAGCCCAAGGGGTGCTTAGATTCAGGAAGTTGGCACCCACTTCAACCAAATCTTCCTGGAAATGGTGTGCTGAGCCTTAGTGGAAGAGCAGGTGTCTCTAGCTGAGACAGCAACAAAGGAGTATGAAGCAGGAAGGACAAGAGACCTCATAGCTTGAGATGCTGTTAAGAGACTAAGACACAGCCTAAGTCAAAGTTTCTTAATCCAGAATCTGCAGATCCTGACAGGGTCCATGGACAGAATACGGAAGAGTCATGGACTTGGATGGGAAAAAAATCTCTGTTTTCATTAACCTCTAACTGAAATTTAGCATTTTTTAAAAATTAATTAATTTAATTTATTTATTTTGCTGCATTGGGTCTTTGTTGCTGTGCGCAGGCTTTCTCTAGTTGTGACGAGCAGGGGCTACTCTTTGTTGCAGTGCACAGGTTTCTCATTGCAGTGGCTTCTCTTGTTGCAGAGCAAGGGCTCTAGGCACATGGACTTCAGTAGTTGTGGCACACGGGCTCAGTAGTTGTGGCTCTTGGGCTCTAGAGTGCAGGCTCAGTAGTTGTGGTGCACGGGCTTAGTTGCTCTACGGCATGTGGGATCTTCCTGGACCAGGGCTCAAACCCATGTCCCCTGCATTGGCAGGTGGACTCCCAACCACTCTGCCACCAGGGAAGTCCCTCGCATTTCTTTTGATTATAAATGTAGGTGACAAACAACTGCAATACTACAATACTATTATACAATCATAGTATTAGTGATAACCTATGACCTTTGTTATAAAGACAAATAATAGAAAATTTCATATCATAGTAGCGTTGTTGTGGATATCTTGAAATACAGTTTACACTCATTGATAATTTAATATTGTGGCAGTAATTGGATACACTAAAGATCTTTATATTTAATGTTTTAATAAACACAGGTACACATTTACAAATTTGTTTATTAATATTTAGGTGCCTATTTCTCTAAAATTGATTTCCTTTGTTATTCTATATATTGTATTATATGTGTTTAAATATTTAAAACTGTTGTTGAGAAGGGATCTATAAACTTCTCCAGATTGGCAAAGGGGTCCATGAAAACAAGAAGGTAAGGAACCCCTGCTCTAAAGACTTTTCAGGGTGGAAATTATAGAATGGGACTAATGGAAGAATAAAAGGTAACCTTTGAGCCAGTGCTCTCACTAGAGGAACCCACTCAGTCCTAGAGGAATTTTTCCTGCATATCATTATTTTTGTTTTATTCCTTGCATGGGGCTCACACACCATGAAAGCATTATTTGCATTTAATGTTATCCAGAAAAAAAAAATCAAGGCACAAATTTGCTAACTAGTGATTTCATTATACCAAGGACACAGCTTTCAAATTTTGAACCAAGTCAATTTTTTTACAGATTACAAAGAAGAAGGGGCCAAATATAGAGCTTTAGGAGATGAATACATAAATTATATTTGAAAGTAAATTTATGAAAAGAAAATTATCATCATCATAATAAATTATCTTGAATTTGTACTTCTTTTCAAAGATGTTTCATATCTACCATGTTTGTCCTCATAAAGTCTTTGAAATAGGTAGAATATGTATACAGGGGAATAAAAAGAGGAAATTGTGACACGAAGGAAGATGTTAGGGTTGGTTGACTGAAACTTAACAAGTACTTAATGTCTACCATGTACTCTCCATATTGTGTGTGACAGTGGAATGACACAGGGGGTAAAAGACATCATTTCTAACTTCAAAGCATGCCCATTTTATTCCATATATGGAGCCAAACCATGTATCTGTGAAAGAGTATGAGACTGTGTATCCGTATAACTGGGGACAAAACTTCTAAAGTAACCTACCAGAGTAGAGTAATTTTAACACACATAAATTTGGGGATGCTTCATGGAAAAGGCATTATAAGCTCCACTTTTAAGCTCAAGAGTAGTAGATGAACTAACAATTATTGAGCATTTAGTAAATTCTGGGCACTATGGTAAGCATTTGTCACGTTCCTTAGGGTCATACAGTAGGTAGGTGATAGATTCTGCAGTGGAACCCAAGACAATCTGAATTCCAAGTCAGAGCTCTTAAATAATGACCTCCATGGGAACTAGGACTGGGTCTCTTTGTTATGTTGTTTCTGGAGCAGCTAGCACAGTGTTTGGTAGATTTTAGATGTTTGAAAGTTTGCAGTTGAGTGTATTTTAACTAACTCAAGGAGGAATGGCTCCAATCTAGTAAGTGGTTAACACTGAAATTCAACTGAACTGGCTGTTAATTCTTTCCATTAAACCCATTACTCCAAACAACTAACAGCTCAGACATAGACAAAATCACACTTAATCATCCCTTCATTCCTATAGCTCAACACTGAACGACGAAATACATAACTATATATAGAGAGGGAGTGAGGTTGAGCACGTGTATGTGTGTGCATATATGTGTGTTATTTATGGGAAACTCCTGTTCATCATTCAACTTCTTCTTGGCCTCCATTTCTTTTTATTATCATAAGGCCTATACTTCTTCTTTTCATTATGATGTTCTAACTATTTTAATGTGAGCATACATTGGATTTTAGCCTTCTTTATCATTTCTTTATATTTAATTTTCACTTTGTATCTTATAATATCCCATCTCCACAAATCGTATGGGTAGATGACAAATTGTTTCTTCCTTGTATATATTTCCAAATAGACTATCCTTCCTGGATGTATTACTCACTTGTTCTTTATTCTTTTCTACTGAGGGTCCTGACAGGAAAATCACAGGTCTTGATTTTAGAAGGCTTGCCACTCGGTTTCCTTGGAATTCCCACCTCCATGCTACCTCTCCCCATAGAAATCCTAGTTGAACAGTTCTGATTGAATTACCTCAATCCTTTGACACCTTCCTATCAAGGTTTTACACAGGACAATTACCTAAAATGAGCGTTTTATAAATAATTACATCAAATGCTTCTCAGAGTTCAAATTTTAAAATGCCATCTCTTTAAATATTAGCTAAAGAGATGTTCATAAAGAGATGTTCACATTGTCACATTCCTATTTCCGATAACAAACTATATGAATTATTCTGCCGTGCCATAAACACTAGAAATAATCCTTCAGATTTAAATTGAGTCTTTCTTCCAGTAAAAATGCAAAGCATTTCAGGCATATTAAAGGTAATTCTTTCATTTTTTCAGTCTTGAACACGGTTTTCCAAGATCTTCAAGAAAATGCAAACATCTTAAAATAAAATAAACTCAAAAGTCATTCCTTCCTTACCACCACTATAATATCCTCATTCTCTTTACCTACAAATATGAAGGGAATAGAAAATTACAATATACGTTTGGTCTAGTTCAAGTTTTAAACAAGTCAGGAAGTAGTTTTCTAAAAGGACAGCTTTGATTTATGTTGTTGCTCATAATATTAATTCATGTTTAAAGTTATGAGTTTAACATAACCTCCTAAATATCGTCATTCCCATGACAATATTTAGGAGGTCGTATCCACAGAACAATTCAAAAACAATTCCGGGATGTACTCTCTATTTCCCAGGCTGGACTTTATTTCTTCAGAGGCTAGGTAGTATTTCTTCAGTGGCTCCTTGATTCAAGCAGCAGTAACTAAACAAGGGATGTTCCCTACTCAAACTGTGGTCCTTACAGCAGCATCTGCATCACCTGGGACTGCAGAACTCTGGCTCCACCCTGGGCCTGCTGAATCAGAATCTGCATTTTAGACCAGATGCCCAGAAGACGTTTGAAAGGTTTAATCCAGTGCTTCTGCTCTAAAGGATTAGTAGTGAGTGTTTAAGGATACAGTATGGAGATGAAATCTTCACTCAAATTTGGGCTCAGTGAGACAGAGTGAGGGAACTGACAAGTGAGAGCATGATTACCTTAGGAGTGGGGTAATTGCATCGCCATTACAAACCCTTCCTAACTCTTCTTCATCTTCTCCTTCTCTACCAAATTTATATCATCTTAATTTTTTTTTTTTTTTTTTTTTGCGGTACGCGGGCCTCTCACTGTTGCGGAGCACAGGCTCCGGACGCGCAGGCTCAGCGGCCGTGGCTCATGGGCCTAACCTCTCCGCGGCATGTGGGATCCTCCCGGACCGGGGCACGCACTCGTGTCCCCTGCATCGGCAGGCGGACTCTCAACCACTGCGCCACCAGGGAAGCCCAGGAAGTGCTTTTTCCTACCCAATGGATTTTCAAATGCCCATTGGTTGGTTGACTTCAACACACCACAGACTGACCGTGGTAGAAGGGATGAGACTAGGGAGACACGAGGGTCTGCAGCTCTGAGGAGCCTCCAGTGCCTCCGCCAGGACAGCCAGAGCTCTCTTGAGCACACCTGGCGGTGAGTGATGGCCATGTAGAGGGAGAGGTAGGAGGTAAATGAGGAGGGAAAAGTGGGTCTCTGTCCTTAAGACTGCTGCCATTGATGAGTCTCCCTGCTGGTCTGGGGAGTGATGTGTGTCTTCCCAGCAGCCCCCAGGGCTGAGTTGGCCACATTCTCTCTGGTAATGACACTGGGGCATTAGCTTTCAATTTTTTAATAAACTAATTCCCATGCCCGTGCCTCCTTCCCTAGAATGTTTCCCTCTTAAAAACAGCATCCTTCCTTACCTAGACTATCTGCACTTAAGGAGGAAAAAAGAATACTTTTCTGTTTACCCTGTGGTTTGGGGGTCCTGCCCTCTTATTCACAGGGTCAGGATCAAAAGTACAAACGGGGCTTCCCTGGTGTCGCCGTGGTTGGGAGTCCGCCTGCCGATGCGGGGGACGCGTGGTTCGTGCCCCGGTCCGGGAAGATCCCACATGCCGCGGAGCGGCTGGGCCCGTGAGCCATGGCCGCTGAGCCTGCACGTCCAGAGCCTGTGCTCCGCAACGGGAGAGGCCACAACAGTGAGAGGCCCGCGTACCGCAAAAAAAAAAAAAAAAAAAGTACAAACGGAGGTCCATATACTCTATGTCTAAATATTTAAAAGTTTAAGCCAACGAATGCTTACATGAAATATGTTCCAACCTACATTCTTGACCTAGAAAGCTAGGCTCAAATTTAGGATACATCATAGCCCTTAGTTCTGTCCACGACAGAAATAAGGGCTAACAATAGCTGCCCTTTATCACAGTCTTGGGCACAGTCTACCCTTTGGAGGATGGACAAGACATAGCTGCCAATGCAGATCCAATACAGTCAGTGTCTTTTGGGTGTGGAGTTCTGGGGTCTCTGAAATGCAGGCAGTGGTCTTAGAACCGGGGTCACACACAGTGAAAAGGGAAAGAGCCAGCAGAGGGCTAGAGTCAAATCTCTGACACAGGAGTCCAGAGCAGAGGATTCTCTTCCCCAAGCCTAAGGGCAGTACTGAGGCTGGGGGTGGGAGGCAGACAGGGACTCTTGTACATCAGTACAAAAAATTGTCACCGCACAACAGAGAAAATGCAGAGAATACAACCCAGTGGAAAACTCACACATATACTACTCAGGTCAGAGAGTTAAATGTTGCAGTCTCGGGAACTTTCCACACAAACAAACAGGCATCTGGTATTTTCAGCTGATACTGGAAAGAATTCAAGTCCTTCACACAGGGCAATTGGAAAAATCTCCATACATAAAAAATGTACTTGGTGTCAACTGCATAAATAAGAACTCGGGCCTTCCTGAGGCTTTTACGAAAGCCCCTGAAGCAAGATGCCGACTCCCAGGACAACCAGGTTAAGATACAGAGAAAAGGATTATTGCCAGAATCTAGAAAAAGAAGAATCCAGACCATCCTAGGTCAGAAATTATGTTCTTGGTTACAGATCTATGATATATCCTCATGGTTCACTGGACAGCAAAATGTACATAGTTCTTTCAGGGTCAGGGCACGATGACCCTGAATATATCCTGTTGTTATCTATATGATAACATAGTCATATTATTAAGTCACATTATTATAAGTTCTTGAAGTTCTTGAAGATCTTGGAAAACCGTGTTCAAGACTGAAAAAATGAAAGAATTACCTTTAATATGCCTGAAATGCTTTGCATTTTTACTGGAAGAAAGACTCAATTTAAATCTGAAGGATTATTTCTAGTGTTTATGGCATGGCAGAATAATTCATATAGTTTGTTATTGGAAATAGGAATGTGACAATGTGAACATCTCTTTATGAACATCTCTTTAGCTAATACTTAAAGAGATGGCATTTTAAAATTTGAACTCTGAGAACTTATTATAAATAAGTCATATTATTTATAGATATTTACACCAGCTCAGGAGAACCAATTGTGCCCTCTCTTCCCATCCCTGCCTGCAGTGACTTCAGGGTGGTTGCTTGAAATTGGCATTGGTGAGGGTATTTTTTTAAGACCATAGAAAGCCACAAACGCTATAAATCAGAGCTGTCGTCCCCTGGAGAGCCTTTTGTTATGAATTTACCAGCACACAACTCTACGTAGGCCCAAAGTGGGCAAAAATATCAGGCAAGTAGTTCTCTTCTTAATCATGCTAATTTCTGAGTAGGCTACCTATTTATGACCCACAACCATAATTTACATACTTGTAGCTAAACTTTATTTCAAGATATAACTGTCCAAAAACACTTTAGATTTTGTTTTCAAAGTGTTATGAGTCAGAAATATCCATATTTTAAAATTGTCAGGGTTATCTCCCAGATTATTTTATCCAAATGTGATTTGAAAAGAATAATTTATTGCACAAGAAGTTAATAAAAACTAGTTCCATGTTTAGGAAAAAGGACAAAAAATGATTCTCCTGCACCTGGTCAGAAAGTGCTACTTAGCTTTTGAGAATAATTTTGAACGGCACAAAGGCATTCTCATGTTGATGGTCTTACTCCAGGGCTTGTTTTCTGAAACTGCCTAGAGCATCAAATCCAAAATAACAGGTGTGCGTGCATTTCCTATGGGAGTCTGTCATTCCTTTGGTTCCCCTCTCCTGTAAGAAATAAAAAAGTCAAGTTTCCTCCTTCGAGTCACGCTTCAACATGCCAAGGGCGGACATGGCACACCTGCTCCACCTTCGCCACACGTCACTCATCATCAGTGGGAAGAGAGGCATCGAGAGAGAAGAGCGTGAAGATGTTCGTCAGCCACCTGAAGAACTGGGCACGGCTTCCTCAGTTGTTTTCTATGTCTGAAGGCATAAAGTTACAAAATTTGGAAAGGTCAGAACTGCAGGGCAAACTAGCTGCATAACTCCTTTACTGGGAATAGGGATGGAAGAGAGTGTTTACGGTTTGTCAGCTTTCAGCACAGTTTGGAGAATACTAAACACAGGTGCCATTACTCCAGCCTTATTCTGATTTATTTGCAACATCTGTGGAGAAAACCACAGCCTAGAAAGAAATCACCTTGACAACTTCTTTTACTCAAAGAGCTGTTGTATTTTCTCAATGTTCTAACACTCACTCCAAAAACACATTTGTAGAGCTGAATTGGAAAGTTTTTCATTTGAATTGACTTTACCAGTTCTGACCTGGCTGGAGTTAATTTGTCTCATGAAAAGTAAATATTTTGATTTCTAACAAAATTTTAAAGAATAAGTATCTTCTTTATTAATTTACTGTGGTGGGCTTAATGATGGCCCCCAAAGAGGTCCACATCCTAATCTCCAGAACCTGTGAATATGTGATGTTACATGGCTAAAGGGGTTTTACAGGTGTGACTAAGTTAAGATCTTGAGATGGGGAGAGCATTCTGAATTACCCAGGTGGGCACAATGTAGTTACAAGGGACCTTATAAGAGGGAGAGGAGAAAGCAGGGAGGTTTGCTGTTGTGCTGCTGTCTTTGAAGGCTGAACAAGGGGTCTGGAGCCACGGAATATAAGTAGTCTCTGCAAGCCGGGAAAGCAGGGAAGTGAATTGGCCCCTAGAGCTCCCAGAAGAAATGTAGCCCTGTTGACACCTTAACTTCAGCCCAGTGGAAGACATTTTGGACTTCAAAGCTCCAGAACTGTAAGAAAATACATTTTTGCTGTTTTTAAACCACTAACTTGTTATAGCACTGGTAGGAAACTAATACTTTTACAGAGTAAAACTCTGTTCAACTTTTTTGGGGGAATTTGTATCTGAAGCCCACAACGTTAGAGACCGTACGATTACGTTTCACCACACACTGTTACTTGTCACAATTATATGCAAATAACTATCTAGATTTTATACTCAAGATACTTGTGATTCAACAACACTGTTTTTATTTTAAGGCTAAAGGATAATTTCTAGACTTAAGGAAAAACATACAATAGCATCAGTGGAGAGAAACATATTTAAAATACTAACAGAGATTCAGCACTGCTGAAGCAGATAGGTTGCCAGTTAATTATGATAACTTGACTTTTTGATGAGTAAAATCTCACATTCTGTGGAAATGGAGTTTGGGTGTGTGCGTGCAGTTAGCTGGAAGGATAGAAGGAAGCAGAATAAACCATTTGAAGAAGGCTATCCAAAACTTCAAGGGAAGTCTGTGTTTTATTCCTCACCTTAAAAAAAAAAAAAGGATAGATGCCAAGGTTTGTGGCAGAGGGGAGTAACCCAACAGTCACTGGCTTATAAACTCTGAGTGAAGCTGATAGGGCACCGGCAGGACAGTGTCTTTAGGAAATCTGTTAAATGGGGCACAGTCCTACAAATGAACCATAAACCTAAAGAAGAATACAGGTTTTTAACCAATTTTTCTCTGACCTAAGAAACCATGAGACAGAAAAAAAAAATTCTATAAGGAAGAAGCCTGCCCTGGAGAGAAGCCAGGGTCAGCCAACTGGAGCAAAGCTTATTGTTACTGTTTTCATAAGGTGGATGGATGTGGGTTCACCGGGTGAATGAGGAAGGAACAAGTCAAAGGTGGTGATTCAGTTTGGAAAAAAGTATCTCTGATGTTCCCTTGCTGTGAAATAAGCAGAAATAAGAGAACAGAATTAACTTAGGTCTTAGATGTTGGATTGCTATTTATGAAATCTGCTACCTTGATGGGATTTGAGGAAACCATTCAGACTTGGGGGTGAAGCAGCAGAATTTCTTATCTAACAGTTCCTCTTTACTCCGCAAATAGAGGGCTGTGTAAAGGTCTCTGGATGCAAATCTCAGAGCTGTGTGATGAGCCAAGCACAACAGCAAATAGGTCCTGAACCCATTTGCACCTGAGGTGGAATTAGTGAGCGAGACCTTTGGAAAAAGCAGTACTTGCTGGCAATTTCCAATGAATACCAAAAGCTAGAGACTCCTTTCTAGGTGGATGGGATGAGGGTGTCCTGATGCCTTTTCTTCAAGGGTCTACATTAATTTTCTCTCAACTCAACTGCTCTCAACATATTCTAGTTTTACTTTGCAGCAGTGACCAGGGTTTTCTATCTCTTACTTCCATGACTACCTAGATGGCCTTGCTTTTAAAAATTGTGTCGCATGTACTATGCCAGCGTCCTCATTCTGCTTCCCCACCCACTCAACTTAGACCCCAAAGGCATAGTTTGTAAACTGTGTTGTTTCACAGACCCCTTTAAAAATCTAATAAAAGATGTGTAACCCTCCCACTCCACCGAAACAGGAGACTATATATGCACATAATTATACACCAAATGCCACATGTATTTGCAGGAGTTCATGAACCCCTGAAAGCCCATTTATGGAAACCCATGTAAAAAAAAAAAGAAAAAGGCCTTTGCCCTAAAGGATTGTTTCACCCTGTTTTAGGGTTGCTAAGAGCTTTAAAAAGTGAGAGAGGAGTGCAGTGATGCATGTGCCTTTTCAGATAGCTTGGATAGTTCCGTGAGCTGTGGAAGAGTCAAAAAGCAAATAAACGTCAACAGTTCTGAATCCCAACATTGTTTAATGACAACCTTCCCGTGTTTGCCAACTTGCTGCTTGACAACAATCCTGTTGACACTGTGGAAAAAGCTTTCCAGGTCCTCCCAGGTAAATAACCCACTGCTACCGATCACCTGGCCGCCCAGCTGAACCCTTTAATACACACAGAATTCATGATGGTGAGTCATTCCTTGCCAAATGCACCTTGACATAGCATAGACTTTACTTTTTCATGAGATCTTTTCATATACTAATCCCAGCAAAGATAATTATAAGAAGGCATCAATTTTAAGCAAAACCGTATAACAAGTAAAATGTGTTGTTTCCATATTTGTGAAAAGTGTAAATGCCTAACTTTTCTGAAGCATTCTAGTTCCTATTGCTCTAATGCCTAGCATGTGACTTTTGGACAAGTGAAAAGATGTTTTTTAGGTTATTTCACTTGCTGGTGAAGTTAAGTCTCACCAATTTATGTGAAATTCAGTGTGTTACTGGGAACAGGGAGGTAAAATTGACGAAAATTATAACATTCATCAATTCATTATAAACAAATGGGAGAAGTGGTAGGTTTCCTGAGGAAGAAAAACAGTAAGAGTCGAGGGAAGCAGAACTTTTGATGTAGAAAAGACAATTGTGGAGTGAACGGCAGATAAACAGCATTGTGCCCTTGCTGGCTCCACAGCAAAAGTAACTTGATCACTCTGCACAACTTGGCAAGAAGCCTCAGACAGGAGCAGAGAAGTATCCCAGGCAAGCAGGGGGTGGGGCGTGGAAGTTGTTAGATGGGCTAACCAAGCCCTTCCCTAACAGCCAGGAAGGAAACAGATTACCTATGGCTGTGACTAAGGAACCTATGGCCAACAAGACCAGTTGCCTGCATAGAATTCTGCCAAGAAGTCTAATAGCTTCAGCTTTCACAGTGGTTTTACTCAAGTTTGGAAACAGGTGGGAATATCTGGAGGGAAAAAGTCAAGAGGCACTTTTAACTTTAAACAGTAAATGAAGATAAAAAAGATTTCCCCAGTGGGGGGGGGAGGGATAAATTAGGAGTTTGGGGTTAACATATACATACTACAGTATATAAAATAGATAACCAACAAGGACCTACTGTATAGCACAGGGAACTCTACTCAGTATTCTGTAATAGCCTATATGGGAAAAGAATCTGAAAAAGAATAGATATATGTATATGTATAACTGAATCAACTTTGCTGTATACGTGAGACTAACACAACATTGTAAGTCAACTATACTCCAGTATAAAATAAAAATTTAAAAAAAGATTTCCCCAAATCAAAAGTGATTAAATTACTAGAAACCACCTTAAATGCTAGAGATCAGACTGGAGGTAGACAGATCAGCTAGGACAGGGTTTCTGGTTTAAGATAAGAGGAGCCTGAGTTGGAATTGTAGTACAATGAAATTCTTCAGGACCAGCATGTTAGATATAATTTAATCCCTTTCATGCTCCCATTTTACATATGAGGGTGTTCACAGAGCATTTGTGTCACTATATGTTTCTACCTAAGGTACTATAGTTAGTGGAAAACCTAATAGGCTCCAGAGCCCCTGAGGACGAGTTCAGGGACCCTAGAAATAGGGAATTGGATGCAAGAGATACTACAGTGGAAAACCAATTATAGATTAATAACAACTGAAGAAGTTACAAATTAGTGAGAGAGCATCAAATTTAACCAGGTGTTAGCATGATTTAGAATACATTTTAGTGTTTTAGTTCTTTAACTTCTTGGGTTAGGATTCTTAGTTTTTAAAAAGCACACTCTAATCACTCTGTAACTATGCAGAAAGCCAAAAACAATAGTTAAGGGGTTTTACCATTACAAATGTCAAGAAAATGGAATGATCTACACTGTTCCTCTTATTTGAATAGAAAGTTCTTAGAAATGTCATTCAACAATTTGTCCATATGGCGAATGATTTAAAATGAAGACTTCTAATTATTTCTAGCCATAAATTAGAACAAATTTTAAGCTAGGCAAAATTATTAGATTCTAATAGTCACATGAACTTTATCTAAGAAGCCGAAGGTCTAAAAACCTGCAGTAAAAAAGGACACCTTGACTTTATTAATAGTGTTTTAAAACTCTAGTACAATCTTTTCCAGAGAGTTATAATAACACACAAAAGTAGGGAAAAGACTTCCAAGAAGTCTTCCTCAGTTTATTAAGGAACTTCATCTACTGGAATTTATTTTATTATTATTATTACCATTATCATTAGTATTACTTTTACTATTACTGAATTAGGAAAAATTGATCTTTCTAGGCGTAGCCAAAAAGTCTCTGTTCTATACACTCAAAATTCACCTTAAATTATCCCAGATGTCATTTACTTGAAATGTGTAGCAGTAAAACCCCTTCACTGAACTATTGTTTTTGGGGTTCTTGATACAGAGTGAATAAGATATACTTAAAAAAATATGGATCTTAACTCAGGCTAAAGAACCATAAAATTAGTTTTAAATCATGCTAATACACAGTTATAATTTGGTGCCTTTTTTTTGGGCTGCGTTGGGTCTTCGTTGCTGCGCACGGGCTTTCTCTAGATGTGGCGAGCAGGGGCTACTCTTTGTTGTGGTGCGTGAGCTTCTCATTGTGGTGGCTTCTCTTGTTGCACAGCATGGGCTCTAGGCGTGTGGCCTTCAGTAGTTGCAACACGCGGGCTCAGTAGTTGCGGTGCGTGGGCTCTAGGGCATGTGGGCTTCAGTAGTTGTGGCACACAGGCTTAGTTGCTCCACAGCATGTGGGATCTTCCCGGACCAGGGATCAAACCCATGTCCCCTGCTTTGGCAGGCAGATTCTTGACCACCACACCACCAGGGAAGTCCCTGGTGCTCTTTTCACTAATTTGTAGTTTCAATTGTCCTTTAATCTACAATTGATTTTTCTTAGCCTTGGCTTAAGACACAGTGTATCTATTTGGCCACCTAATTGGTGATGGCAAGGCCACGATAGAATTTACTGGGGCCCAAAAGTTAAGCACCAATCAAGTGACTCCAAAGAGAATGTAGGAAAGAAGTGAACCCTATCCTTTTTATTTACACAATTTTCTTTTCATAAGAAATTATTTAAAATTTATGACTGTAGGTATTTCAATGATGAAAATAAACTAGATTAGAAATAAGCCAGGGGTGATACATGAAAGCATTTTGTCATAAAGAAGGAAATGTCTAAAGTAGTTTGGACTCCTCTGAAGAGAAATATGGTAAACAGCAAGTTCTGTACCAATATAATTCGTATTACTATTAATCACCAAAGCCCATGTGATAAAACCTTATCCAAACACTAACCTCATAAGAGATGGAACATGCAGAAATGTCAGTGGAATCTTCATAAGCTAGAATCTCAAGAAACTACAAGAGTATTTTCAGCAAAAGGCAAAGCAACCTCTATCACTTCTCTTTTAGAAATATCGTGAATAGAACATTCTGTAGAATTTGAAATGGGAAGCATAAAGAAGGTGTATTGTGGTGGTAAGGATGATGACAGTGGATGACAGTGGCTATTTAAGGACCAGGCCTTGTTTCTTAGGCATGAAAAGGCAACAGCAATGACCAAGAAAGTGCTGAATTCATTCTGCCAGGATTTAGGAATAAACTGATGAAGTTCCAAGCAGAGTGACTCTGCATATCACTCCCATCTCTGGGAAACTGCCATAGCAAAGTTTCTCAGTTATGTTTCCAGTTGAATTATCAGAAAGTGTTGCTCAGAGCACTAACTTACCCTTCAGAGAACTTCCATATTACTCATGGTATTTAGACAATTCTAATTCCAAACAATCCAGAGAAACCAGGAAGGAATCAGAGTTCACCCTTCAGTCACTGGTTCTTGGAACTTACTTGAGCCAACCTACACATGCCGATACCTTCTCTTTTGTTCCTTTATATTAATCTGCATTAATCCTTTAATCTTGAACAGATTGAGTCATTAAAAATTAACACAAATATGTAGGATTTTTGTTTAATTTAGTTATTGAAATTATCAATTCCCAGCCTATGTGTTGTGTATACATTCTAGTCCTATACATCTCAAGCGCATTTGGGTCTTCTGCTCATGTGCCCGTGGCAGCTGCAGCTCCTGCACTCCTCTGCCATCATGATACTTGATGGCAAATGGTCTAATTGCATGTATTTCCATTGTACCAATAGATTGAAAGAAAAGGGCAAAGCCACTCTGGATTGAAAAGGTAGACTTTAACAGAAGTCCCAGTAATTTTCAGATATTAATAACTTTAACATCTTATTCAGGTAACCAAATGAATATTAACTATTATAATTCCATTAATCTATGTATAGTATCTTCTTTAAAATTGAAGTTGATTTACAATGTTGTGTTAATTTCTGGTGTACAGCAAAGTGATTCAGTTGTGCATATATATATTCTTTTTCATTATAGTTTATTACAAGATATTGAATATAGTTCCCTGTGCTATACAGTGGGACTTTGTTGTTTACTTTATATAGTAGTTTGCATCTGCTAATCCCAAACTCCTATTTGATCCCCCCATTCACCTGTGGTACCTATAAATTTGTTTTCTATGTCTGAGTCTGCTTCTGTTTTGCAGATGAGTTCATTTTATCATATTTTAGATTCCACATGTGACAGAAGATGATATTTGCCTTTCTCTGTCTGACTTACTTCACTTAGTGTGATGATAATATAGTGTGATAATGATATAATATCTTTTTATAATCACAAAAATTAAGAAATATTACAAATTCACAACATAATGTGAATTCTAGATTTGGATGGAGTGCTGTGATTGTTCAAACACACATCCATGAAGAAAATAGTTTGTTGAAAGGAGGGAGAAAAGAGAACTTCTATTTGATCTCTAATCAAGTTGCATCAATATAATCTTAAACATCCCTTTTGTCAGAAGACAATAATATAATTAAGGGCACATGTCTTATGAAAAAATCAAACTATCCATTTTATACTTCTTTACGAAAATCCTTTGGGGTAGTCGAGAGAGATCAGATGGAAGAGAGTAGTAGCTTGAATTGAGTATTCACTTATTCTTTCAGTCAGGGCTCAGTAAACGAAGAGGAAGGCAGTTGAAGGGAAGAGTTTCCTTTTCCTTTCTCAGACTTCAACCTGTAAATCTAAGACCAGTTTTTAGGTACCCACTTACCTAGACAAATATTTATGTCAATATACACACTGGTGTGTGTTTATGCTATTAGTGGTGGTAGGGGTGTTGAGAGGGGTAGTACAAAGGGCAGGCAGTGTGGAGCTGATGCCTACATAAGCTATAGGAGCATTTGGCCAGGTCCACTGAAATATAGCCAGCTCTTGATACGTTCGTTAGTTCATTCATTCGTTGCTTCCTTCTTAGATTTCTTCAATATTTAATTTATTTCCTTTAAAGTATTTACTGAGAACCAGTTATATTCTAAGCATGTCTCTTATCACAGCTATTTTCCTTTCAAATAGCTAACTAGCAAGCTAGAAAATAAGTTACTGTAATTCCATAGAGGAAATAACTCAAGTACGCTGGAGTCCGCTTCACTAATATCAAAATGGTAACCTATTAAAAAAATAAAATGAGTACTGAAACAAAAATGCCATCTAAATTAGATATTCACCTGGGGGTCTGTTAGTCTTAAATAATTTAAGTCAGTGATTAAATTGTAGCAAATTGAAGAAACAAGCTTCTAGGTGGCAGCGGTGGCACCGTGAAAGGGAATAAAATGAACAGGGTAATTAGTCTACCTTTACATTGAAACTGTATCTAAAAGCAAGCCTGTCTTCTTACACACCTTTCCTTTGTCTCCATGAAATAAGACAGGATCTTTAATGAAGTTCTGAATCTCTGTTCCTATTCAAACTGGGAGCTCAAATTTGAAATTTACATGTCGGCAGCTGACAGATACTTCCAAAAGAAATTCCGATGTATTTTCTCTTGTGAAGTCAGTTCCCTTTAAGAGACCAGAATTATGCTTTATGTGTAAGTATAATACATACCAAAAAACTTGATAGAAAAATAAATCTTTTATCCAGAGATGACTGACCCTTCTTTGTGAGAAGTAGACTGCAGAGTGCTATCTCTGAATTTTGCTCAGGGGACTGTGACGGTATCTGAGCATGCATGGGTACTCTTCCTACCTATATCCCAGCCCAGTACTACTGGAGTATCCCAGGCAACAGTTGAGGTGTGCCATCATTTTCAATCTAAGTGGAATGGATTTGAACCTTATCCCACAAGTGATGAGAGCCCCACATTGCTCATAGTTGTTCTAGAAATTCCGGTGCGGAAAAGGAGGGAGAGAGTAAAAGGATGGTGTGTGCTTTTTTTGCAGGGGGTCAATGCTAGCTCTGAACTACTTGTAAACTTGTCATGTTCTTCCCAAGAATTGTGCCTGTACTGTACCACATCACCCCTGAGGCAGTACTTTCTCCTTGATTTCTCCCCTAAAATACCACACTAGTTATGTGAGTGTATAGAACGTTGTATTAAAAGTTTGGGGATAACAAGGGAATTGATGTAGTTAGCCTTATAGTGACTCTTCATAGCTTTCCTCCAATTTCTATTCCCTCACTTTATTATGCACAGCGGTTAACACACCCTCCACCCTTGTATAACCAAAGACTCTCAGTGTGCCAGCCTAAACAATGGGCTATTGACTCCTCTTTCCCTCTAGCAGCACCACAGAGGTGCATTGAGATTCTAGACTTTCCTTTATTCACTCCCTCCATTAGACCCTCCAGGGAAGGCAATAGCGTTGATCTCTACTGATAAGAGTTTCATCATTCTGCATATGAGCCAAAGTAGCTATAGTTGGGTTTTAAATAACCATTTGCTTTTTCTCCATTATACTACATGGTCCTTGGTGTTACAGATTTCACTTTTTCTGCCACAGGATCACAGGCAAAATCCTCTCCATATCAACTGGTTTGTGGACCAGCTGTGGGTTGCCCATAATCTCAAGACCCAAACCCTTACTGGTCATGCCAAGACACTCTGATTAGGAAAGGGAAAGAAACTTAGAACTTCTTGAGTATCTACTCTGTGCCCAGCGTGGTAGATCTACATTCACAAGGACTGAGCAAACAGGTACTAGTATTCCCAATCTTATATATAAGGAGGTTGAGATCAGAGAAATAACTCTCATAAAAATCACATGGGTATTGGAGGCAGGGCCAGAGACTGGGCCCAGATCTTCCAGCCAGCAAAGCTATGTGCCCTTTCATCATATTGCAGTGCTAGGAAAAAGATGTTAAACTGTATTTTCCAGTATTTGACACTCCCATCCCCACCCCTGGGGACCTTTGTTTCTGAGACTTTCTCCAACAGCTTCTCAGATTCTCCCAGCAGGTGATAGGGGCAAATAGCCTCATGAGTCCAAAAGAGCACTTCCCTATGCCAAGCAGAGGGAAATTCAGGCCTTAATTTCAGGGGTCAATAAGAAACTACTGAAATAAACTGGAAACTAAAATTTTGGTTTGATGATAGGTTTGGAGGAGGTGAGCGGATTATCGTTTGGAGACAGAGGGCATGATCTGGTGGTAAATGTGTACACACATGTGTTTGTATACAAGTGGATACAGACATTTCCCACTTTTACTGCCTGCCTTTAGAAAACCACTTAACCAAGAATGGAGAAATGTACCATTGTAGCCACCCTACTTTGTGTGTGTGTGTGTGTTGTAGTAAAATATATAAACATAAAAATGGTTAAAAAGGTAAATTTTAAGTGTATAATTCAGTATCATTAAGTATATTCACACTGTTGTATAACCATCACCATTAGCTAGCCAGGATTTTATTATTCCAAACTCCATACCCATTAAACAGTAACTCTCCATTCCTCCTATCCACCCTTTAGCCCTTGGTCGCCACTATTATACTTCTTATCTCTGTGAATTAGACTGTTCTAGGTACCAGCATGTAAATGGAATCATACAATATTTGTTCTTTTGTGTTAGGCTTGTCTTCAAGGTGTGCCCTGCTAATCTGATTAAGCTAGTAAGGGTAGTTCTCTGCTGCCACTGAAGAGTGGCAACAACTTCTCTGGGGTGAAATGCTTGGTTTGATCATGTCTAGGGATACCTAAGATAGAGGAACTTGATAAATACACAGATTAACCAAGCAAGAATAATGTCTGTGTTCATATACACTGGCACTTGAGCAGATCAGCAAATTTCAAAATGACAAAAGGAAAGCTTTATGTATGCATTCTGCATATGTACGTAGCAATATTTTGACACTAGGAATGAGTATCAAATTTCTGTTCATTAGTTTAGGAAGGTTTACCAAGTTCCTACTGTATTAAAGATATCAAGAGAATGAGATAAAGATCCTGTTCTCAATAAAAATAATGTGAAAATTGTTTATGCCTATCATCAGCCATTATTATGAACATCACTCTGAAATATTATATACAATAAGATAACTAAAGGGTTAAAAATTGTGGCTTTATTTCCCTACAAATAATATTGTTGGGAAGAAAGTCATTCCTACTAAAGGGAAGGCATTGTGGTTTAATATCATGGAGCATATATTAAGAACAATATAATTCTGGCAAAATAATGCTCAGAACTCAGTCAACAAAACAAACTGGACGGCTGTAAAAAGCTAAAATATTACATTTCATCAATTCTAAGACCCACATTTTTCTCCTTTTAGATCTCTCAAACTGAAAGGCATCTTACGATCTATAGATGGAATTGGGTAAATTGAATAAAATAAAAAGTGTCTTCATTTCTTTCCTGAGATTTTTTGCCTTTCCTTTAAGGAAAGGTTTGTTTGATGTGTGCGTGTGTGTGCGCGCGCTTTAAGAACTTGTTTGACTCTTCCAATTTCTATTGTTGATAATTATACAAGCTTAGAATTTAAATGGCACAAAACTCTGACCTTTGTTTTTTATTCTCTGTTCTGACCGTCACTGGGGAGTGCAGAAGCTGAAGCAGATACAAGGTCTGAAATTGGTGATACATAACCTGAGCGTTCTCTGTGCAAGCCTCTGTAACGTATCTAGCTGTGTTTGAATCGTGCCTCTTCCACTTATCTAGCTTTGTGAGCTGACAGGTTACTAAACCTCTCTGTGCCTCGGTTTCCTCACGAAAGGTATCTACCTCATAGCATTGTGAGGGTTGAGTTTAATGTAAGTAAAGCACCTAGAATAATGCCTGGCACATACTAACCACTCTCCACTGTTAGCTGTTAACCCTTGAGCCTCACTTCCTGGATGTTCTCTCTAGGCTCATGTGTTTAACTACAACCCTTATTTGGGACAATTCCCAAAATTATGTCTTCAGTGTGGGCCTTCCCTCTGAACTCCCAAAGTTTATATCCAACTGTTTACTCCACTAGGATATCTAAAGGTATCTCAAAATTAACAGGTTGATAGAAGAACTCAACTTTTTGACTTTCATCAAATTGTCTTTTCAACTTTCTTAAACCACCCTCTTGATCTGTCGCATCGCTTATCCCAGCTTTCAGCAAAGCCTGTCCCTTCAGCATTCAAGGTATGTCCAGATTCGACCATTTCTCATGACCTCCCCTGCATTTATTTCTGGTTCAAACTATCAACTCTTCCTTGAACAACTGAAGAAGGTTCCCACTAATTTCTCAGCTTCCTTCCTCCTTGCTTCCTGTATTTTATCCAGAGTGGTTCCTTTAAGTTGTGACCCGTTATCATGTCACTCCTTTGCTGAAGACCCTCGAATCATTTCCCATTTCACTCAGTAAAGTCCTAGCACAGCTTTTCAGGTGATCCCTTATTTGGCTCGACTACCCCTTGCATCACCTCTTTTCCCTCTTCTCTGCTCCAACCACTCATGTCTTCAAATGGCTCATGTAGCATCCTGCTCTTGCTAGTCTCTTTCCACAAATATCAGGATGGCTCGTCCTACCTCTTTATTTCTTTCAGGTCTCTCATCAAATAGGCCTTCCTTCCCTGTCCACCATGTAGAAACAGCATCCATTTCCCTCCTCACTGTATACTTTTTCTACTTTACTTTTCTTCCTTGCACTTATCACTACACAACATATTATCTATTTGCCTTTCTCCTTGAGATCAGAGATTTTTCATTCAGGCTGTACCCCAAGGGCCCAGAATAATGTTTGGCACATACTAGGGGCTCAGTAAACATTGAATAAATGAATAAAATAATGTGTCATTTTCTAAGGATGACTTTGTTGGGACCCTCATTTGAGTGATTGGATTTCCCACTGCAAATGGATTTGCATTTATCTTACCGGTCTGTGAAAGATTGGGTTAAAAGGGGCTTTTTTTTTCTATCATATTTTCCCCCCGAGATTTGGACACTTACTCATTTGTTCAGAGCCAATCAGTGTCAGCCTTTAGTCTGCCAATGTGGTTGCTGAGTGATGAGGCATTTCATCCCTCTGGGAGTTTAAAGTACCACCTGTGCAGCATGTACAGTTGCAGCTGGCTATGAGCAAAACTCTGAGATTGATCAAGTCAGAATCTCCTAGTAGGGAGCATAGGCAAGGAATGTTCAGACTCTGGGTCAGCTCACGAAGGGTCTTTGAAGTCCTCTCTTCACTTGTATAGATTTTTAGTGCTCATGAAAGCAAGGCACCCCAGAGAGTTGGCTGTAGTCTAATACACTGAAAGATCCCCACAGAGCTTCAACCACAGCTCTGCAGAGAGAGATCTGGGTCTCTCTGGTGACTAAACTCATCATATACTTTTATAACTTAATTTCTAATAAAATATTTGAACCAAGAGAAAAGTCCCTTGTGGATTTTACTTTTAGAGCTGGAGCAGTAAAGAACTTGGCTTTTTCTTATTAAGATGACTTTTCTTTTCGTGCTG
This sequence comes from Leucopleurus acutus, assembly GCF_964270905.1. Taxonomy (NCBI): domain Eukaryota; kingdom Metazoa; phylum Chordata; class Mammalia; order Artiodactyla; family Delphinidae; genus Leucopleurus; species Leucopleurus acutus. The sequence goes on from NC_139149.1 coordinate 94,916,377, forward strand.
TAGAGCTAATCTAATGATTACTTAACAATGTGGTAGTCTTACTCTGCTTGGCTACTGTAACACTATACCAAAGACTGGATGATTTAAACAAGGGAAGTTTATTTTTCACAGTTCTGGAGACTGGGTAGTCCAAGCTCAAGGTGCTCACAGATTTGCTCCTGGTGAGAGCTCACTTCCTGGCTTGTGGATAGCTAACTTCTGGCAGTGTTCTCCTATGGCCTTTCCTCTGATGCAAGTTTCTGGAGAGAGAGAGAGAAAAAAGGGGGAGAGGGGAGATCTATCTTTCTCTTCTTACAAGAGCACTAATTTCATCATGAGGGCCTGACACACATGACCAAATCTAAACCTAATTATCTCCCAAAGTCCCCCACCTCCAAATATCATCGCATTGGGGGTTAGGGCTTCAATACCTGACATTCTGTCCAAAACAGTGGCTAAGAGGTTTGCAGTCAGAGTGACCTGGATTCAAATCTTGGTTGAGATAATTACTGGGTGCATTTAGGCAAATTACTCAACTTTTCTAAGCCTCAGTTTTTTAAATCTGTAAAATGGACCCTCAGCTACCTCACTGAAGTCCTACGGCAAATTCTGCCATCTCTATAGAGCAAATATTTAGATGGTAGCTGTCGTTATTATCTTTTAAATGCCTCCCTTTACCTTATGTAATTACTGAAAATATTTAGAGGAGTATTCTACTTATAATGATATATGGCAATTTTTATTTCTGACAATGCATTTTACATTTAATACATATCTCCCCAGTGCAGAATAGCTTTATAGGTTCTTGAGCTCTTACTAAGCTGTCAATTTTCTTATTATGTATGAAATGTATCAAGTATTATTTTACAATCGTAAAATGAAAAGTATTAGATTGCAAAAATTTTACACTTCAATACTATAGCTTGCTTTTAATCTAATATGAAAGTAGAAAGTAAATGTGTTCTGATAAATATGTATACATGTATATTTTATTTACGTGAAGTACCTAGCTAAGTTCTAGGCATATAGTAGATGTTTAAGAAATGTTAACTTCCCTTCACCCCAATACCTACATAAAGTTTAACACAAGTTTTATATAGGAACCCATGACCAAAATGTTAGCATTTTAATTTTTTAAATGTTAGTTTCTATTTTAAACATTTTTTAATATTACCATTTTTTTCATCTGCCTGACTTCCACAATTTCTAATGCAGGCAATAAGAGCTGTGAAAATTCTGTTGTCCAGACTGATCCCCTTAAATTGTTAATCATTGTTATGCCATTCTTTTGCTAAAATGTTCACTGCCAGATTCAGTCATTTATTTATTGAGCCAAAACTTATGAAGAGCCTGCTGTGTACCAGGCACTGCATTAAGCAGTGGGTATATAGAGGTGAATAAGACAGGTAAGGTCTTTCCCCTGAAGCAAATTAAAGTCTAGTGAGGAATGACAGATAATAAGCAAACTTTAAGATTTTCAAGCATACTAGAAAAAGCCAAAGAATAATGAACAAGGGTAGTATATTCCTTTCTATAGCTGGTCAGGGGAGGTCTCCTGGAGGTCGTGCCATCTGAGCTGAAACCTGAAATTTGAAGTAACCAGCCAAGTAAAAAGCCAATGAAGAGCAATGCATTGAGAGGGGAAAGCAAACCCAAGGCCCCCAAGGCAGATAAGAGTTTAGCACCTTAAAAAAACCAGTGAGTAGACCACTGCGAACATAACAAGTAAGTGAATCTGGAAGGAGATGATGGTGAAGTAGGCAGGGGCCAGATCAGATGATGTTATGCAGTACAAAGGAAAATGTTTAGATTTTATCCCGAATTCAATCAGAAGCCAAAGAAGGATTTTAAGGAGGGGAGTGACATAATTTTACTACATATGAAAATGACACACTTGGCAATTGTGAGCTGAATCCGCTGCAGAGGGGAACAAAAGTGAAAGCTAGGAGCCCAGGCTGGTGGCTATTTCCATAATCCAGGCTAGACGTAATGGTGGTTTAGATGAAGGTGGTGGTAGTAGAAAGAAGGAGTAAGGGAGAGATCAGACTCTTAGATTTTAAACTTGAGCACATGAGAAAAATTACTGGAGGGGGGAATCTCAGCACAGGGTTTGACAAGATGGGGAGTTATCAGGAGTTCTGTTTTTGATATGTTAAACTTGACATGTTTATAATATACAAGTAGAAATGTCAAATGTTGCTGGATATGGGTCAAGGATAAAGACATATATTTAGGAGCTGTTGGCATCTAGGTGGTATGTAAATTCGCTGGGCTAGGAGAAAGTATAGCTAGAAAAGTAGGCACTTGATCAAGCTCTGGAGCACTCCAACGTTTAGAGGTCTCATAAGAAGGAAATAGGAAAGAAGAATAGAGACGGAGCACTCAGAAGTAGGAGAAAAAAACAACACAAGAATGTGTTGTTGAATAATATCAATGATTGCTAGTAATTCCTGTGCCAAATACTGTTTTAATTGCCTTAAAATAACTTAATCCTCATAATTTCAAGAGGTAGGTACTATTATTACCCCATTCTACAGGTACAAAAACCAAGGCACAGTGAGTTAACCAATTTGCCTGTTTACACAGCTCATAAGTGGCAGATCTAGGAGTCAAAGCTATCTAATTCCAAAGGCAATATTCTTAGTTAGGACCTGATATTAGCTCTCTAATTTGTAAATGAAAAGTTGCTTTTTTTTAATCCCCTTAAATATCAAATCTCCCTGAGACAAAATAAGATGACAGGAAAATATCCATTGGACTTGGAACATGGAGATAGATTGCTTCAATGGAGAGAACTTTTCAAGTGGAACATTGGTAATAGAAGACAGATAGATGGGAGTTAATGAGTAAGCAGGAAGTAGGCAGTAGAAACCACAGTATTAGATGGCTCTTGTGCAAAGTTCTGTTGCAGAATGAAACAAAGAAATGGGGCTGCAGCTAAAGAGGGATTTGGGACTCAAGGGAGGTGTGCTGGTTAGGTCATCTGAGAAGCAGACCATAATATGGAGATAGAAGTACAAGAGATTAATTGGGATAATGCCTTTCAAGGATAATGAAGAGGGAGCAGGAGTAGGCAGTGAAAGCCTTGAAATAATACAGAGGTTTGAGACCTGTGAAAGGAGAGGAGGAAGGGAAGGAGGATTAGGTCAGAACAGACTACTGTGCAGCTCTGAGAATGTCTCAGGGAGCCGTGTCATAGATTGCCTGTAGAGGAGCCCTTCATGAGGCAGAATGGCCAGGATTTAGGAGCCTTGCCATGGTCAGTCACTGGCTAGGGTTATCTAGGAAAAACCTTGCCTTGGCTTAAACACCGCAGTGGATGCTAAAGGTGCTTAGCTCCTTGAAGCTGATCAGCAAGGCCTGTCTTAAGGCAGACCTGAGTGTTTGTCTCCAAAGCCATCCCAGGAGGGTTGTTTTGTATATTGGCTTTATACACTGATGAGAATCAAGGTAAAACAGAGAGAACACAATTACTTAAAATTCACAAAAGCTAGCACAGGACTTAACTTTGCCTCTAACACCATTTTAGGCAAAAAAATTTCCCAGTTCCCATTAAATGTTCATTTAAATGGTCCCAACAAAAGTATTATGTAAAAATCATTATCTTAGGAACTTATCTTATTGAATATCAAGTCTGGACACTTCAACTCCTACAACTCTACAGAATAAAAATCTCATTTTAAAAAACAGGCAAAGGACTTGAGTAGACATTTCTCCAAAGAGGACATAAATGGCCAACAGGTATATGAAAGTGAGTTCAATATCACTAATCATCAGGGGCGTGCAAATCAAAACCACAATGAGATATCACCTCATACCTGTTAGGATGGCTATTATCAAAAAATAAAAGATAAGTGTTGGTGAGGATATGGAGAAATTGTAACCCTTGTACACTGTTGGTGTACAAGAGTCAAGATGTAGAAACAAACTAAATGTCCATTAACAGATGAGTGGATAAAGAAAATTGTATGTGCATACCACAAGGAAAATTACTCAGCCTTAAAGAAGGAAATCAGGCCTTATGGGACAACACAGATGAACTCTGAGGATACAAAACAGGCCTCAACAAATTTAAGTGGGTACTTAATTTTATCTAAAGAGCTCAGAACACTTGGTAAATGTCATTAAAACCGTTTTCTTACTGTTGAATATGTCTGTGAAATGGTGATATAAAGATACAATTGCAAAGTCTGAGTGATAAGGTACTAAGGTGAATTGTGTAAAAGACCACATGTTTAGTGACCTGAAAACTATATTTTTAAAAATCTAGAAACCCTTTTTGGTACTGAAATGATAAAGCAATCAACAAACATGAGTCAAAAGTATTGGAAAACTTAACTATGCAAAACACTAGTCTTGTTGCCTTCTTAACTGGATACAAGGTCAACTGCATAGGTTGCAAAAACGTTAGGGATTCATGCTGTGTATGTTGTTTTCACTGGGCTGGAAGACTGAATGCCTTGATTGATGTTTTGAAAACATGCACGTGCAGGCGCGCGCACACACACACACACACACACACACACACGCTGCAAAATTTAAAAACCCTCACAGATTACCAAAAAACAGAAGATTTTTCTATACTAGATCAGAGTACATACACATTTTTAAGTCAATACAGCACTTGTGGAACAATACTTTAATGTACTTTCCCTCAGAGTTAACAGGCTTCCTATTAGAAACAGAGTAATTCCTGAGATATCAGTTGCTTGGGGATTCTTGGTAAAATTACTCTAATAATCCGAGGCAGCATGGAGGCAATAATATAGTAGGCGTATAAAAATATTCACAGCTACTCTCTGTTCCCTGGGAATTTAGATGGGTAATCCCACATGGTTAATAGTACTTGTTATGTATGGTTGAGAATGATTCCAAAACAATAGAAATCACCAAGGAATAATAAGAGGGAGTTAAAAATGAAGGGAACCTTGCCTTTCTGAAGAAAATAAAACTGCTGGCTATTTTGGCCAGTGGTTGCCAAGACCATGTCTTCTTCAAACCCACTTCGATGCTAATTTTGTTCAACAACAGACTATGGAACAATTTAATTCATTCAACTACCTGTTTTGTAAAAAGACAGCAATGATCTCAGTGCAGACAACTGACTTCTTACTCTTGCTGGGCTGTAGATTGTTCAACTACTCTAAGGCTATCTCTATGGGAATTACTATGAGTCGTTTTCACGGGGAGAAAGCAAGGATGAAAAATCCTGGAGTGCCATGGTTGCAGGCACATAACTGCTGCCTCCACACTCCTTAGAGAAAAACGACAGTGCACACAGCAGGAACAATATGTTCTCTCTACTGCTCTGTATTTGTGAGGGGATTTCCTTCCCGGAAGGGCAGGGTACTGGGCTTTATGTCAGCTCTAAGCAAGCCCATGAGGGCTTCCTTTACGTGAGGACTCAAGCAGTGAGATATAGTAGGTCTCAGACTCATAAATTAGGAATAATAACTCTGCAGAGCAAAACTGACTTTGTGCACTCAGGCAATGGGATTAAGTTAATGCCACAAGCTCTACTCTTTGTGAAAGGTAAACTTCTGGCTGAAGAGAACAGCAATAATTATTCAAAATTCCTGAAGTAGGCCAACCATTTGTCCAGAGGGCAAAGAAATCCTGCTTAACTGGCTTCCACTCGAAACCAGTGTCAAGTTCCTAACCTTATGAACTCCCCAGAATGATATTAGGTGGCAAAGGAGGAGCCGTTCTCTTTAGCTTCTTTCTTCTTTTTCTCTCCTTTTCTAAAAATCAGAGCACGCAATGTGGTTATGTTTATATTGGCACACACGTATTGTTTCTCAGAGGATTGTCATATTTGATAATGGACTTCCATCCTTTATAAGCTGGAAGATATTTTTCTTTCTTTCTTAAAATGATAGTGTTCCTTAAGGGAATTCTTCTCCTTCAAGTGGGTGGAGCTAGCAGATGAGCATGTACATTATTGTAGATGTACTGTCTCCCTTTAAGAAAACATTATTGTTAGTGATCTACTGCTTTTTTTTCTAAGTATTTTCTGAGTGGGGCTGGTGACAATTGGTCCAAGAACTGGAGAAAAGTGAGGAATGAGACGTGGCGGTCTAAAGTAGTGGCTCTTAAAATGTGAGATGTCACAGATCTCCTTGAAAATCGGATAAAAATTAGGAAGTACGGTACACTCTTGGTTTCTATGCTCACAAAAAAAAAGTTTCTATGCTCACAAAAATTTATATAGAATCTCAGGAATTTCAGAACCCTCCTGGCAGGCATCAATGAACTCTCAGCCCAAAGTTTATGAATATCAGCTGAGTCCTGTATAAAAAAGGCGTGGAAATGTTTACCCCTACCAAGTTGTAGAAGACTGTGAATACCCCACCATCCTTCAACTTAAGGCTAAAGTCTTTAGGTCATCCTAGTCAGCCCCACTGCTCTGAGCACTGCTATCAAGAAATACAGTTGGGTCATCATTGGCAATGACTGGATTCCTCATAAGTGCTGGATGTGAAACAAATGCTCTACCCTATCTTCCTCTAAATGTTGAGTTCTTAAAACTTTAACCACAAACAGTGTGTTGCAAAACTCACTTGGAGCACTCAGGAGTTCACTTATGAGAAGACACACATGGTTTCAAAACTGGCTCTAGCTGAGTGACTTTGTAGCTGCCTATATGAAATGATCCATCCATTTTAGCTTTGATCTTAGGGAAAATAGCCACATCTTGATACATTCTTCATAATAAGCAGCTTGGATAATACTCTTACTTCTGAATTAAAGGTTAAAAGTATCTGGAGAAAGAACTAACCTTTTTCTTCTTGAGACATTCCCTCCAGGGCAGGCCGAAGGTGTACTAGCAAAGAAGGAAAGCTTATAATTTTTCTCTCCACAGTATCCTGAGCTGTCAATTCAGCAGCTTTCACAAGAACTAAACCTACTTTACAAAAAAAAAAAAAAAGGAGAGCTTGAAAGTGTTGTACCATTAGCTATTCTGATTCTAGTCCATGCCAGGAAGCAACGGTTCTTATACCGTGTTCCATTTTTGATCTAATCCATTTCAACAGCCTGAAGTCTCAGCATGGTAATGCTGGGGGAATTCTTTGATGATAATTGGAAACTGCACTGCCTTGCCCCTTAAGTTATACAATCTGACTGTCACTAGGAGTGTCATTTGGGCTTTAAAGAGCCAGGGATAAGAAAAGTGGGCATCTGAAGTCTCTGTGGAAGGTACAGCAGCAAGTCAGAGTCTCTTGTGAAAGTTCTCCTGTTGGTTAGGTTGGGATATAGAAGGAAGATGTGTGTCCCTCCCCTGATATTTTAGAGCCTCAAGACAACTCAGTGTATCATCATTCAAATACCCAGACTGCACTACCTTTACTTTGGGGGTACACAGCCATGATATGGGATGAAAAGTCACGCTACACAGCAGTTATTGATAACAGTTAAATATAACACCAGGCGTTAAAACCTGGTACCTTCTTGCCATGATAAAGATTGTAACAAGAACAGGAAATGGCACGGCACAAATCCGTTTTCATGATAATGATCTCATGAATGTAAAGATCATAGGAAATGGAACAAATGTAACCCATTCCATTACCACTTGCAAACGGTAACCTCCTTGTCCTAGTCACATGCCCTACTTATGGTCCTGATTAAATCACAAAGGAAATCAAAAGGCTGATTGTGACACCGGGGTAGCAGAGCAGCCCCCATTTGTGTGTGTGCATATGTGTGTGTGCACACGTCTTTCCTTCTTTTGAACTCTGCTGCACTGTTACAGCTGATTCCCTAACTTTGACCTGAAGAAAGCAGGTCAGACACAGAAGGAACAAAGAAAACTAAAAACCAGGGAGTCAGCTGGGAATAGGCACTCTCCTTACCATCCTTTATCAAGATTAGGAAACCCTGACCTTCCCCTAAACAGAAGCCGTAAACAAAGAAGATGACTGGCTGCCTTTCTTCCTTCTAGCCCTCATAGCTCCTCAGCTTCTTAAGGAAAATGGAGCTTCTGTCTCATTATGTGTTCTGTTTGTCCTATCTAAAGAGGTTGCAACTTGATTAGGGCTCATCAAAGGTACAAAGAAAGGTCTCAGGAACACAAGGAAGCCAGAATTGGTTGAGGGCGATCAGGCCCATTCAGTGTTGCTGCTTCCATTCCTTCCTCTTTGACCTGGCCATGTTTCTCAGGAGGATCTGTTCTCCATGGAAAGCTCTTTAGGTAATGCAATGTGAAATCTATAATAAATCATCTCACCCCAAGATGACTGCTTCAGATATGAGGGGGTGTAGTGAGGAACGATGGCTGAGTTTGCCAAATAAATACTAGAGAAGATGAGAGCCAGATTGCCTGGAGTACTGTGCCCACACCCTTCCCCAACCAAATGTCACTCACTCCGCTCAGCTGGCTAGTAACGCCTTACATGGCATCCAAGTAGCTGCTTTATACATTTTCTTCCACTGGGGATTTGTCCAGGCAAGCAGGCCTGAATATACTTTACATTTCAGGCATCCTGAATGTCTGTCCCTTCCAGATGATATCCCAATTATCAAATGGCCCTGGTTGGTTAATGAGGAATGCAATAGTGTTCCTTGCCCTGGTTATATGTCGCTTGTTAAGGGATGTTGGGAGATTCCCAGATGATTTCACATCTTAAGATACCAATTGGTAACTGCCTTATCAGACATCATGCAAAAAATTTTCTGTGGGTGCAGCAGTTTCCTAAGTGTCCTATCTTGATTCCCAAAACTGATTACATTGGAATTATCTTTTCAAAGAAAAGGAAGCCCTAAGTTTCAAATGGTCTAAAATTTAAGAATGTTGTAAGCCCTGAAAAATAATCATTTGGGGACAGTACGGTGTCAGAAAAAGAATATATTGGAAAACTGCCTATGTAGTTTTGAATCTCTAATTCCTTACTAGGAGGTATTAACTGATTGTATATGATTGTGGTGAGTCACAATAATGTGTCCTGTTTACTTAAAATCATTCTATAATACTCTATTAAAAAGTGATGTGATTGGAATAACTAGAATCTAGGTCAGGTTATTGAATAGGCTTCCATCCTCCAATTTTTTATTTTATTTTATTTATTATTTTTGGCTATGTTGGGAGTTTCTCTAGTTGTGGCGAGTTGGGTCTTTGTTGCCTTGCGTGGCCTTCTCATTGTGCTGGCTTCTCTTGTTGCGGAGCACAGGCTGTAGGTGCGTGGGCTTCAGTAGTTGTGGTGCATGGCCTCTAGGGCACAGGCTCAGTAGTTGTGGCGCACGGGCTTAGTTGCTCCGTAGCATGTAGGGTCTTCCCAGACCAGGGATAGAACCCGTGTCCCCTGCACTGACAGGTGGATTCTTAACCACTATGCCACCAGGGAAGTCCCCCAATTTTTTTTTTTTTTTTTTTTTTACTGTTTTTTTTAAATTCTCTTTCACTATTCTATGGGAGACTGTGGTTGTTTACAAGGAGAACTGAAGTGATAGCAGGATGCGGAGGCAGATCTCACTAGCTGTATAGCCTGGGGGTAATCCCTTGGTATTTCTGAGCCTCAGTTCTTTCATTGGTAAGATGAAGAAATGGGTCAACTTGGTACTGAAGGTCCCTTATAGCTCTGAATTCAAAGAGACATTGGGTTTCTATGAAATTTAAACCAGTGACATACACATTCCCTGCATTTGTTGTTGATGTCGTTCTGTGAATTTTTGATGAACATCACCTTGAGGAGGGTGTTATCTTCTCTTTCCATGAATTTTAAGTCTGTCGCCTATTTCTTGCCTATCATTCTTTATCTTTACCAGTGAGAGGTACTTTGTTGTTTCCAACAGTATTTGTCTCTTTGTTTCCACAGTATTTATTTTTAAGGAATAAAGACATGAGAATAGGAAACACAATTATGAAGTGAGTTATATGCGAAGTTTGCAAGGCACAACATGGACCTATGATGGAGACAAGGAGGAGGAAGGGTTTTTTAGTTAGGACACTGCATGTAAAATCTCCAAAGTAATGGAATTATATTTTAAAGAACTACAACTGACTAAATGAAGGAATGAGTTTGTAGACATGAAGTTCTTGAGCTATATTTGGTGAGAAGGAGACTTTTGCTAAACCCTCAGACCTTAGTTTTATTAAAAAAAAAATTATCTGGATGTATAATTAGAAAGAGAATGTTAGAAGTAATTTTCCAAATCAGAAGTATGGGCCAGACCCAACTTTCCTACTATAGATTAATGCCATCATACATAACCCTGAAACATGCCTAACCAGAACTACTCAACTGGCAGAGCTGCCACTATCCTCTGCCGTCCACTCTGTCCCAGCACCCTCTTGGGTAACCCACGTCTGTTTCAAAGGCTTTCATGCTGTAGAACCAGAGATAAGAATTGTCTCAGGCTTGTGCAGACAATTAATCCTGACCACAGCAAGATGGCATTTCCCACCCCGGAAGTGGTATCCGCTGAAAAGGGAACTTCCTTTGATCTTATTCAGGGCCTTCATGCCATTTAAAATTACCCCACTTGAGCATCCTATTTCCCAATTCCACAGTCATCTTGGTTGGCTGTTATTTGAACATTTGAGTTCACCTTACCTGAAATTACTTCATACCTAGGCTAACTTACCAGGGATCCAAAGCAGTCATCGTGTGGTGTGCAGAGGATATAGAGACGGCCTTGTGTGCAAAGGCAAACTGGTAACAAGACGGCATCTCTATCAGTAGCTTGTGACTAGCATGGCTCTCCGTGAATCAAGTGATATTTTCTAATAAGACTTTAGACTTGTGTTTTATCCTAAGTTGGGCTCTGGTGCCAAGATGTCTATGGCCAAGCTAATAAACTGGTGATCAAGCAGATGTGACTTTGTTACCAAAGATTAGAAAGACTATGGAAAAAGTAAACCAAACACTACAAGTGATAATACTACTACCTAGTACAGAAGCAACAATAAAAGCATACAAAAGAATACAGAAAAATGGGCTTCCCTGGTGACGCAGTGGTTGAGAGTCCACCTGCCGATGCAGGGGATGCGGGTTCATGCCCCGGTCTGGGAGGATCCCACATGCCGCGGAGCGGCTGGGCCCGTGAGCCATGGCCGCAGAGCCTGCGCGTCCGGAGCCTGTGCTCCGCAGCGGGAGAGACCGCAACGGTGAGAGGCCCGTGTACCGCAAAAAAAAAAAAAAAAAAAAGAAGAAAGAATACAGAAAAACAATTCTTCCAAAGATTGCATTTTCATTGTCCCCCTTGCCAATGCAGAGTGTCATATTCCTACACATCTGGTAATCCTTACCGGTCCTTTAGAAAGATGGGAGACAGAATTAATGAGGTAATTAGAGAGCTGTAGACAAATAAGAGAAGGCTAGTGTTTGAGATCTCAACTATAGATCTATGCACCTGGTTCTAGATCAACATATGTTTTATTTATGAATCACCTAAAATATGTTTGAGAGTTTGTCGCTTATATCCATGCATTTGTGCTATGGAGAGGAGCCTAAGGTATGTGTTATACGGCAGTCTCTACACTTGAGATAATCTAATGAAAGAGGAGTCAAATACATGTGATCGTGTTCATGTGTTTGTATGTAACATATCTCTAAACTCACTTTAGGTAAGGAAAAGGGTGCACTGGTCAAGTTGGAACCAAGTGTGCAATGTTTCTTCTGAAAATGGCCCAAGGGCTTCATTTGCCTTTACTAAAATGAGAAAAGCTTATGAATAAAGTGGATTTTGAGCTGAGTATTGAAAGTTTAGAAATGAATGTAGATGAGAGTATGGCTAAAGGTTTATAGGCAGGTCATGAAGAAGCAAGTAGGAGAAACAGAAGTAGAGCAATAGCCAGGAATAATAATGGGAATGTTGACGGATGACCTCAAAACCCACTTCAGGCACTTAAGGGATTTTCAGAAAAGAATTATGTGATCCCAGCAATGGAAACCAAGACAGGAATAAAGACACAGACCTACTAGAGAATGGACTTGAGGTAGTAGCATTTAGATGAACATATCTGCAGGAAAAAAGAGTCTTGAATATTAATGGTGGAGCAAGAAATGGTAGCTAAGACCAAAGATATTCAGAACCCAGATGAAAAATGCAACTAAAACAATATAGAATAACAAAATACAATACATAAAATAAACTGACTTTATTAGGGAATTTGCTGGGGCCTGATATCCCTTAATTTTCTGGGAATAGGGAAAGATTGCTTAATTTTCTGGGAATAGGAAAAGAATTTCTAAAATTGTTAAGTGTAATTACCAAAAAAAAAAAAAAAGGGAAAAATCATCTACTCTAGCTATATGGTCTTCTGCTGCTAGGGTTCAAAGGCTGGCTTAGTCTACTTAACTAAATGAAATGTTCTACCCTTCTTTTTCCTCTTCTCCCCTGCACCTTTGGAAATGGATTTTATGCTGATTTTGCATAAAGTATAACATAAAAATTTATTTGGAATATAGTAATCTTGTCTGTTTCAAGAGGGATTTCAATTTCTTATAATGCCTTAAGTTTATTATTAAATATTTTGACAGGGATGAGTGGGGAGAGTATGGAAGAATAATGCTGAACAGTTATTGGGTATCTTCAATTCTGGTTACTATGCAGTGGACTTTCCATATGTTTTCCTATATATTCAATTATTTTTCATTATAGTTATTTCAGTTCATATCTTTTTCTGTTTTAAATAAACTTTACTGCACATTATATATAATATTGTTCATCAGCTTAATTATTTGATGGAAGGAATGATTTAGGGAAAAAACCAGTGTGAAGTAGCAGCCACGTGAGAATGAAGGTCTTAAGTAAAATTAAGGAATTGAGGGTTTGGGGGACAAGTTTAAAATTAAGATATATAGTTAGATAGCTAGATAGCAATTTTACTTTAAAAAAGGAAGAAGAAAAGGATCCAGGAAAGGCAGAGTCTCATTCTGTTAGAACTAGAAAGTTCTGGAGACATTCATGGTTGGACTTTAGGAGAAATACTAAGACAAAGAAGCTAATATTTTGCATTAGTTGCTATAGTTTTGAGGCATTACTGCAATAATTTTAATCTACTCCTGTTTCCATGGGGGTGATGAGCAAATTTTGTGGGTGATTAGGAATCTTGTGCAATATTAGCATAGATGCAAGATACTCTTAAGCAAGACTCATATTTCTGTACCTAATTGGAAAAGCTAGGCCTTTATCTTAAGATATCTTGACTGGGAGATTCATTAGTTATAAAAGAATTTTAACTTTGAATCCACAAACATGTATTGAGGAAATAGATGTTTAGGTCACTATGCACATTCCGAAAGGAGCATCATGTTGAAAGCCCTGAAGATGCATTTTCTTTAAGATGTTTCCCATTAAGATTGAAGATAGTTACTCCAGAAGAGAAATGCCAATGCATTAATAGCACTATGTTCTTTTTGTGGGGTCTGTCTATATACATAGGATCAGATAAAACAGTAATTCCGAGTCACGTTAATCGGGTAAGAAATGTTTGCTGTCTTTCAAATAATAGAACCACTGCTGCCAAGCACTATTAGGTGTTGCAGCTGAAAAATATGTACTGAATATATAAACTTCTGCCAAATATTGCATTTTATTCTGTCTTAATAAGTAATAGAGTAAATTGGAATTTCTAAAATTGTTAAGTGTAATTACCAAAAAAAAAAAAAAGGGAAAAATCATCTACTCTAGCTATATGATCTTCTGGTATTGTATTACTATTTGTAGAGTAGGTTTTCTATGCTGCCATTTTATATAACAGAATGAATAATATGGTAAAAGGTGCGTAAGCAGGAAATTCCCCTAAGGGAAGGCTGCAGAGGGATAGGTGTTTACCAAAGTATTCTACATGTGTATAAGAATCAATGGGACAAAAATACAAGGAAACTTTGTAGTTATTTCCTGTAACACCAAATGATATACTGTGTTGAGAATTACAGGGCATATTTACAACAACCAATATAATTCAGCAAAAATAAATAGAAAACTTCTGAAAACTCCGATCAAGCATTATTAATGCTTAGCAGTTAGATGGACAGTCCTTTAAGTTTTTCTTTACTAAAATGCATCTTACCACCTTTTCCATGATATTTCCCATGGCACTTTCAAGTTTAACTGAGCTTAAATATACCAAATATAAGCATATAATTCATGATTCGGAAATGTAGAGAAACAGATGTTCACAATTTGTGGAGGGAATAGAGTATCACTTGGCATTTGAGAAATGTTCTCCTTCAGTATAGTTTCAAATCCATTACCTTGTTTGATTTTAACAACATTCCTATGATACAGGTAAATTTGGCCTTTAGAAGTATTCACATTTTACTGTAGAAAACGAGCTTGCTACCTGCCCAAGGAGAGTCATGGAATTTCTATTCAGACAACTCTATCGCCTTGGTGTTCTTTCCAATAAGGCCTGCTGCCTTTCAGGACTAGAAACAGGATGGACTTAACAAAAAGTTGAAAATGTCCCTGAAAAGGAGGAATTATTTTTAAAAGAGAGACAGACAAGTGGCTTGCCACTTGTGAAGATTATGCAGTTTTATAATCCTTAGGTTGGTTTGGTCAGCATTTGTAATCTAACCCCTTACTTATGCTTTGGAGAAATAACATTTCCTCTTACAGTATTTCTTATACATATTACATGCTTTCAAAACTGTTCTTTACCACACATCTCAAAGAGAAGCTTAAAAATATCTGAACTGCAATGGGTCATGATGCAAATTCCTACTGACCCCCATTCCTCATTCTTTTCCCCTAAAAGCACTTTTTTTTTTTTTTTATCGCTTCCAACCTGGAGGTGTATAACATTTGACAAAACGAGGTGAGGTGACTCTATTTGTGATTATCTCCTGTTTCCTTCTTAGAAATATTGTCTATGTCTGCCATGACTTCTATGTGGCTGTGTCATGTGAACATATACCATCTTTTCTTAAAAAGTGATGGCCTTTATGCTAGTTAAGACAGATACTACTGTAAACTAGTCATTTTCTATGAAGCTAAAGTTCACTTTTGTTCTTATTTCTCTAGAGGAAAAAGACTTGTTTATTAGTCAAAATTTAATCTAAAAGATTTGTGAGAAAGTGGTATGTCTTACCAATTTTCAAGAGATTTGTTCTATTTTTGGTTATGGGCATGTCAGCTCCTTTAGTGAGAGTTACAGTAAAATTTTCAGTTGGCAACACTTCTTAGTTGTTTATAAAATATCAACTCATTGTTTGAAGTTCTAAAAACTATTGCTTCTTACGTTGTTTAAAAAAAACCAAATAACCCCAAGTTACTGCCTTACTGAATTTTTCTAAAATTTAAAGCAATCCAGACAAGTTAAAACTAAGCTAAACATAAACGAGTAAACTTTATAGTTGAGGTTCTAAACCTTTCAAAATTGCTTCACGAGGGCTTCCCTGGTGGCGCAGTGGTTGAGAGTCCTCCTGCCGATGCAGGGGACATGGGTTCGTGCCCCGGTCCGTGAAGATCCCACATGCCACGGAGAGGCTAGGCCCGTGATGCATGGCTGTTGAGCCTGCGCGTCCGGAGCCTGTGCTCCACATCGTGAGAGGCCACAACAGTGAGAGGCCCACATACTGCCAAAAAAAAAAAAAAAATTGCTTCACATAGTAAGACTTTAAATCCAGTTGGCCCTCCATATCCTTGGGCTCTGCATCCACGGATTCAACCGATCACAGCTCAAAAATATTCGGAAAAAAAAATCTAGAGAGTACCAACAAGCAAAACTTGAATTTGCTGTGTTCCAGCAACTATTTACAAAACATTTGCATGGTATTTACAACTACCTACATAGCATTTACATTGCATTAGGTGTTATAACATATACGGGAGGATATGCCGTACGTTATATGCAAATACTATGCCATTTTATGTAAGGGAATTGAGCACTGGATTTTGGTATTTGAGAGGGCTCCTGGAGCCAATACCCTGTGGCTACTGAGGGGTGACTGTACTTTAAGGATTAGTGGTGGTGATATTTTATATTTCTGTCACACCTCCAACATCATCTATTACAATTCTGGACAAATAATAGATGCTTTACAAATGTCTGATTGTTCAAAACAAATGCTTGTATCATCTGTCCCTTCCTTGCCCTTTTACTGATTTCAGCCAAAGCACACTGATAGGAAGTTATTTCAGTGTTTGTCAATTAGAACATTTAAAGATTAAACACTGAGTTTAATAGGGAAGGAGGATGCTAGACCTGGCCAATAGGAATAAGTGATTAATTCTGAAATAATGAAAGGGTGCAGGAGTAGCCGAAACAGTCAGTTTTATGCTTGCAAGGAAATGATGAGTGGGAAATTTGTGACACCTGACTAAAAATCAATGCTCGTGGAAGGTGATATAATAGCTTTAAGCTGGAAAAAAATAAGTACGGGGAAATCAAAGCTGACACGGTGAAACTGCACAGAAAGAAGTGGGTAGAATAATGACAATGTCAAGCAACTAATGGAGCTAATGAGGCATAACGCGATGGCACTAAAGATCTCATGTCCTCTAAAACAACTAGTTAATTTAGCTGACTAATTTCCTTACCTCTCCTACTAAATCTCTTAAGGACACCCTAGTATGGTCCCCTTATATATTTTGTATCATTTCTCAGAATTTTCAAAACAATAATATTAGAAGGATACATTTCAAAAGAGGAAGTAAATGCTAAAAATAAGCCTTTAACTTATTTATTAAAGTGGTGATTATCTAAATCCAAAACAAATCCCAAAGTTGTTTTTCTGTATGAGAGAACATGAAGGAAAGAGAAACGAAAGTAATATGTACACCTCCATCTTTTTCTGGCTCCAAGAGAAAAAAAGTTAAAATGAAATATGTGTGTCAAGAGAAGAAAGCTTAATACTAGATGTAAAAAGTCTATACTTAGGCTACATTTACTTTATGTTAAATTATTCCCAATCTCCTGTTTGCTTCTAAGGAGACAAGTCAATAGCTTCCTGCACATTCCTCTGTCTTAGAAATAGTAAGAGAGGGTTGTAGAAGTGGGCTAAAAGAGAACACTAATTAAAAGGGATTCCAGAGACATTTGGACTCAACCGAGCAAACTCCTTAAAACTGTAGGAGAGATATTGTCTTCAAGGTAGCAGTCAGTGCCTTTCTCTGACTTAACTTGGCTGGGATAGGCTTCTCTGTTGGCGAGTGAAAGGGTCTCAAGCAGCAAGAGATGTTTTATCTTGGTTAAGCTGATAATTTGTCCTACTTAAGCAAATGATGCAAATTTCCTTGCAAAGCTCCTTGCTCATTAGCTCATAATTAGGGTAATAAATCTGTAATCACCAAACACATCCATGAAAACATCATAGTGCTGTAAAAGTGAAAGTGAGCTTATCCTGTCCTGAAGGAACTAGTAGAGAATTTGCGGAAACCTATTCAAATTCTGAATGCAAAGCTACATGAAATTGTTATAAATTTAATCCCTAGGAAGAAGAGAAGGAAACATTCTGGATGGTGTGAAATCACCTTAACAGTCCATGTGAAAACTGAAAGCTTTAATTGAATTTCTTAAAAATATTTTAGAATTATAAGTATTCTTTATGTTATGCATTATTTTTAAGTGGGTCTTTCATACACATTTTCATACACGAACATTTTTGCAAGTAAGCACTTACTCTGCTGCTGGCGGAAACCAGTGGCCTGAAGGTACCGAGCAATTAGTCAAAATTCACATAGTGAGTCAAAATATCAAGTCAAGAAAAAAGCCCAGTAGAGGACTCAGCAAAGCACAAAGCCCACACTCCACGCTTAATATACAGAATTCTGGGGTGGATGGATAACTTGAACTACTCCTGAGACAAGGGAGAATTGTGAAGGCACGAGAAATCAAGCAATTCTGCTTTCTTTTACGTTTAACAGAAAAATGCTAATTGTATGCTGGTTCCTTGTATACTTATAATACATCTTTCATTCTGCGTTGCTTGCAAATTATTTACAACCGTCGGTTTGCAGTTTGTTTACAAATATGACCCCTCCTCCCTCAAAGCTCATATTAACTAATGTCAGTCTAGATCATGCCTGTACATGCTCTGGATCTTCTGTTTGCTTCTGAGCTCCACCCAACTTGTTCATTTTCCTCATCACTCAAGATTTACAAAATGTTGATTCATGTCAGTACCATACCATGTAGACTGACTAAAACTAACTTCAGAATTAGGGTAGACATGTCTTCTTTATGGAAGTACATGGAATTGCCCTTAGACTCCATGTGTTTGTCCTAATCCATGTGACACTTAAATTAACAGAACTGAATTTCTTGGTAGTTTATGTTACTACTGAGAATATGTTTCTTCTTGCTCAAAAAGTGGTATGTTGAGACCCTAAATTGTTCCAGTCTTAGCAGAGGAGAGGCAGGATGAACTTTCCCGTGGTCTATTTACTCCTCTGAAAGGGAAACGTTTCTTCAGTTATCCATTTGGATCTCTTTTAGGACTAAAATGCAGACTTTTAGCTAAGATGAAACTATTAGAAATTTAGAAATTAGAAATACATGTCCTTTATTTGAAAAGAAAAGACAACAAAAAAGCCATATAAAGTGAATGTGACATCTATTTATATTTTATTCTTAGGAGGTAAGTTTCTGGAGACAAGACCACAGTGGAATCTTAGTGTATGCTAATAGGTAACCAGGAAGATGCTTATCATGTAACATTAGCTAAAAGACCAAATGTGCATGGTAGGCTCAAATATATTTTTATTTTGTATTTAACTCCTTAAAGGTCTTTAGTAGTCTAGCTGCAACTAAAAATATTTAGAATGATATACATAGGTATGAGAATTAAATCCAATCATTGTGAATAAATCATATTGGAACTTAAATACTCCTCTAGGTTTTACCTTAAAAATTTAAATATTTCTTTGCTCCCTTCCCCTTTAATTTATCAAAGACCTACATATCCACTATCCTATCCCTATATGGGGTATTTAACACTAATTTACATTTCACCAATATATTCAAACTTTGCTCCTTGGCCTTTTGGTGAAGTCAAAACTTGCTATAAAATATAAGACATTCATCTACTGCCTAGAAGTCTCTCAGAAAAACTCCATTTAATTATCAGTTTTTCAAACTCGCAGAAGTACTCTGACATTTTCCAAAAAGCAGCTGCAAGCAGCATTTCTCCTGGCAGACCTACAGGCCCCATCCAGTGTAAGGGGCTTTAGTCCAGATCATAGTCACCTCAACTAGAGTGTGAGGCACAACCATTGTTTTCCAGAGCTAACGTAAAGGAAGAGGGGAACTACCTTTAGATGCATTTAAATACTGAAGGCTGAATCATACAATAGAAACAAAAATAGAAAGGTGAGAGAAATGGTTGAGAATTTTTGTAGATTGCTAGGGGAAAAGAAAAGGATAACAGGAAGAAAGAAAAAGGGCAAATACAGAAGACATCAGATATTCTGAAGCTTCTAACTTTAGCACTTCATCAACATTCCATTTTACCCTCTCCTGGAGAGACCAATTTTTCTTCTTGGTCCATCCTTCCCACGTCTCAGAAGAGCATCCCTGAATTCCAAGGCCACATTCTGATAATACTCGTCTCTCATCCCTGTGTGTTGTCAGCACTGCTGCTTGAACAAAATGAGGGGCTAAATCCTCCCATTCCCAAATATTCACCCCTATCTCAAGTTTTTTTTCCCTATATTTTCCTATGATTTATTGTGTATCATAAAAGGAGTAGATCCTGGGTCTTTTTTTTTTTTTGTACTAAATTTAGGTGTTTTACATTTATTGTGGGGAACCTGGACAATGAAGTAAAGAATAACCCCTTGGCTTCATGCAGATTCAATCAATGCCTCCTTTGGCTGCCTCTTTATTGTTATTTAAGACAGAAAATAGTAAATGCATGGAATCTTTTAGTTTATTAAACAAAAATAATTAAGTACACAAAACTTGTCTTTAGATGTCAACACCAATTCTGTCTTTTCTCCTTTTGGGATCTCCACTAAAAAACTCTCAGCCCCCTCCTCCATTTACACGTTTCTATGAGCTGAACTATCTGTGTTTCTTTCTTCAGGGGTATTTACATTTTAACGCTTGCATCTAATTCTGGTATGGAAAACTTTGTTCCTAAGACATTTCAGTTATTACACCATGTTTTTACCTAAGAGACAGGCTCTGAAAGTTAACTTCCCTCATTAAGTTTAAGATGGAGGAGGTGGTGGTGGTGAGTGATTTTTTGCTCTTATCCCATGTCCTCTTCTGCCCTGGAGGCCATGCAAGAGGCTGCAGCAATGGCAGCTGTTGCATACCATTTGCAGGAGACACAGATAATCGTGGAACTCGGAGCTGGGTTGAAATTCTTCTAGTCAAAACCAAGACATGGCGAATAAGCAGGTTTTATTCTGCTTCTAAACTAGGCCTCACGTCGCTTCTGTCCTTGTCATGGTGCCCATACTGCCCCATATACTGAGGTGGCTGGGATATGTAGAATATTCATGTGTCCTACAAGGCTGGTGAGACATAGGTCATAAGCTGGTGCAAGGGGGAGAATTGTCTGTTTTATTTAGACCAATTCAGGAAAAACTGTTTATAGTCCACTTAAAATTTCAACATAAGAATAGCTTCATTTGGTCTTTTGTGAGGGTACATATATTCACTCAAACTTAGATTACCCATTAAATGTCAGTGAAAAAAACTGGAACCACTTCTTATTTACTAACGTGTTAAGGATTGTCATAATACAGGACAACATTCTAAACTGAATCCTAAACATAGGTCCTCTATCACTTGGAAAAGTCGGGAAGACTGAAAATCCGAGCCAGAAGTTGCTCATCACGGACCTGAAATCTAATCCTCTTTAGGTCATTCAAAAACCCAGAATAATTAATGTCAAAATTTCTATGAAGGAAGAATTAATTTCTTTGGTAGTGAGGACAGCGAGCCTCAAACTTGAGTCTTAAGAAAAGAGCAGGAATTGAGGATGTGAACCAAACACTTTTAACATGAGGGCAAATGTCATGATTATCTAATTCAACCTCCCAGATTTTACTGACAAGGAACCAGATCAATTACATAACTTTTCAAGGCATTTAGTGGGAGTCAGTCAACTTCGGTTTGATAACTGACTCCCTCATTTTTCACTTGTGGGATATTAAGTATGTAACTTTACCATAGTTTTCTGTCTACAGAATTGGGATGATTTGATAGTATTGCCTCATAAGGCTGTTGCAAGGAACAAATGGATCTACTCATATATATATAGACCACCAAATCAGTATATGTAACCAGTCTGCACTCAATTATAAAGTTTTCTCCATAACGCTCCTTTCACATGAGGGATTTTAATTTTTCCTCATAGCTTTCAGAATAATTTAAAGAATATAGAGAGATCTTCCATTTACACAAAACTTCTGGAAGAAATAGCATCCTTATGAATTTTAGAATTAAAATATAAAATATATTCAATTTTAGTTCTCATTTGAAATTTAAGTGGGTCTTTAACATGAACTTTGGCCAGACTTGAAAACATGTAATAATTCAACACGTCGGACAAGCATTTCAGGTCTGGCTAAGCCTTGAGGAATGGGAAAAAAGGGAGTGGAAGAGCCTCCCGCATTCAGAGGTAACACCTCCCCACCCTGCTTATAACTCAGACAGCTCTGTACTTTGAAGAGCAGAGGAATAAAAGGAAAAGATAAGAAAATTAAGACTTTCTTGCAGCTCTGTCTTTCTTAGAATTTCTCTTTCCATGAATGTCTTCCTTTCTCTTTCCAGCTCTCAGCCTATCATTCAAGTTCATGAAAATTTCCCAAGATACCCAGCCTACAGCCACCTCTTAGTCTCATAAACTTCTGATACTTATCATTCCATTAATTTGGGTATTAATCCCAAGCCACACTCTGATAACTCCTCTGCTGCTTTAATATTTCGCTATTACTTTTCTGGTGTTAATATTTTGTTTCCCAACTAGATTGTAAGTGACTTGAAGTTCCTGGAAGATATCTTTTTTTTTTTTTTTTTAAATTGGTTGACCAAAGAAAGAAAAGGCAATGCAGAAAAAGAAAGTAAACACTGTAATTCAGAAGAATTTGCCAGAACAACTCAAATACCAGCTTTGCTCCACAAGCCCCACCTCAAAACTAAGCAGGACTGAAACGGCCAAAGCAAAGCCATAGCAAAGCTCAGTCAATATTTAGCTTGTATTGCGTATAGCAATAGATTGCTAACTAATCTTTTTGCCGTCAGTCTCTCCCGTCTAATCCATTCTTCACACGACTTCTTGAGTGATCTTACCTATGTTAGGCACTCAATAATCAGTTGTTTAACTGAATTTATTAAGCATATATTTTCTGCAAGGAAAAAATTACCTTGGTGGTTTGACCAACTGTATCAATGTTGTGCTGTAAGTGAAAAGACAAAACTTTGGCAAATTAAAGTGTAAGAAACTCAACTTAGAAAATAAGGTCTTGGTACAATGTATTCAGGTCCTTTCTAAATTCATAAGGACAGCTGCAAACTAGGGCCCGTTTTTTGTTCACTGCTCTCTTAGCAACTATGGCAAAGTAATAACTCCTTAGCTACATCACTCTATACACAACATGCAATTTGACCATTAATGGTCTTAGTGGAATAATACTGATGTTAGAAACCATAATTCAGGAAATCTTACATATTACATAGATTCATACATTCAATCAACAGGTAGATATTCAGTATCTACTGCAATCCACACACCAAGACTGATAAAATTACCACAGAGGTAAAACAACTACTGGGGTGTTATGAGAACCTTGTTTTATTTAACTATGACAAAATAAATGCATATAGGTAAGATCATACCTTTTGAATCAGTAGGGCTGAAGCAGGAAACAGATGGCACATTCAAATTAAGAAAGCTTGAGAGAGTGTAATGTGAGCTTTCATGAGCTGGGTAGAAAGAAACTACAGGGCCAGTATCTGTTTGAAGGCAGGACTCTTCACAACCCTTGTCCTGAAGGAACGGTTGGGGGGAAGGGGTGGTGACAAGAACTGTAGACAGAATACTTGTGAGGAGGCAGCTGGGCAGAGCGGAAACCTTTGACACCCCACGGGGCTGGGGCCTGAGGTATACACACCCGCCCTCATTCTGGGCACTCCCCCCTATGCCTGTCTGAAGGTCAGAGAGCAAAGAGTCTCCCTGGTGGGGTCCACATGGTTCAGCCACCCAGGCCGCAGGGCAGTGCAGAGAACAGAGCACAGACCCAGAGATGATGTTATTCAGCACCCTTTAAAACTTTATCATAAGTATGGATGCAGTCATTATGGGTTGGTTGAACAGCACCAAACCCTTAATGAATGAGTGATTTAAAGTAGTGCATTTTTAAAACAGCACAATAATATTCTACTGAGATCACTAAGGCAAGGTGTCAGAGCAGCTGTCATTACTGATACTTTTTATAGAAAATGGAAAATTAACGAAGCAAGAAGAAGAAAATCTATTCAAATTTGGTTTAGCTGTATAGAACTACTAATTTCAACCATATATATTAATTGCTTACCATTTATGCCTAATTACCATGTAGCACAATAATGTGTATCATTACACGTGTCATATTCATTTTACAATATTAACTTTGCAATGTTAACTTCACACAATTAGCTCAGTTTAAGTCTGGGCAGTTTTTGTAGGTTTTGACTCATGTAGGATGTTCTCTCTTTTAACTCAGAGAAAGTGATTTGCTTCATTGATACTCTGTCCAATCATATGGTCTCCAGAGACCCAGGAAATGAAAAAGAAATTGTAGCAGATCCTTTCAAGATAATATGACTTAATTTAATAGTGCTCAGAGCCAATCCAAAGCCCAGGATTGGGTTATCAACTCATTCCAGTCATGATATCATGAGCAGGGAAAAGCTCATGCCAGACCCTTTGTAACTCTTAAGTCATAAAACTCAGTATGCAGTGAACTGCCACTAGGAGGATCAAATGGGCAAGGGGTGTGCTATCTTTAGCAAGTATATCCTGGTCACTAAGACCACATTCCATTTTTGCACGTGAACTAATTCTTAACTGTAGCGTAAAACTGGAGACAAGATGACCTACCCTCAAACACCAATGATTAAGGTGATTATGATGTGTTAGTACTACATATTTGCATTTTCAGTCATGATTCAGACATCTCATTACTGGGTCTGTGAATTCATTCCAAGGATTTATCATAAAATTTTTCTTTGACCTTGATAAAGGGAGAATAGATTTAGTCCACAAAGTCTAGATCCTTTAAATTCTCAGATAATGCCTGAAATAATATACTACAAGCTGTTCTGAAAAGGTTCAGTTTAACTATATCAAAAGCCATAATTCAGCAGTGGGTATAATACTATAATTAAAGTAGGTTCAAGGTACTATGTGGTATGCATTTAAAGGATTAATTTACTTTAAAGAGATGATCCTTTGATCCCAGTGAGTAGTTGAGTTGCTTTGCCTCACATCTGGATGAGGATCTATACCCAGAAATGTAAAAGTGTGAGCATATGTTGGGGCATGGGCCATATTTCACAGCCTTACAAAATACAAGAGTTTCAGCGATTCCACTCCTCCCTGGGGATTTATCTTCTAGGATCACAGGACCCTTCACAGTTACTGTCTCCTCATGTGTGGTAACAGGGGTGGATGGTTATATTAAGTCCCGCTATGCACCAAGAGAGAAAGCAACATGATTTGGAAAAAGGCCAGTTGTTTGCATTTTCACGCCATCCTTGCCTGCTGATGTGTTATCTGACCTTTAGACACTTTGCCACCGTTGTACATAGAGGGCCGCTAAATTAACCACTTAAATGTCAACAGGAATGAATTGACCATCTGCGGTAAGCAAATGATGGAAATATGACAGCTGGGGGTATTTTTTATGGGTTAAGAACACTTCCTACATAATCATATAGGAAGTATAGCTACCCTATATTGCTTGCCTATTTTCTACTACATACTTAAATCCATCAGGATTTTAATTCTTTGATCAACCATGTGAGGTATACCATATACCTATACCCATTACGTAGATGAGGCAACAAGATGAATGGAAATAGAAATTTACCTACGGTCACAGAGCACATGTAAGAGGAGGAGCCTAGATTGAGACCAAGTCTGTCTAGTTCTAAAACTCATCTCCTTCCCACTATTCGGTAAGTCTTAGCAATGCCTTTTAGCATTCCAGTTATGGTTGTTTTTTCTCCATGGAGATTTCCCAATTACCGTATACACAGAAACCCACAGCCTATCCCTGACTCTCCTCCCGTTCTCTGTTCCTTCTAAAACATCTGACTCAGAGTAACCTTCCTGAAGCAGCAAGATACTGAGACTAATGAAGCAGAAGTTACTATTATGTCATTTGGGACAACGACCTATGGGCTGTGGTCAGTAGATTACAGCCTGGAAAGGTCACATTTTGGGGAGTCAGAGGTGATGATTCATGATATCTTCTTTTATCAAGATTAGTTTTAAGAAATGTCAGAATGTCCAGTCATCCAAGTTCTCTAAGAAATCTGCTGGTAAAATAATTGTTTTTTCTCAAAGTTTAAAAAAATCCACTAAGGTGTTCTATAACTCATCGTTTTGGGAGGACTGTCAGGGGTTAACAATTACAGATTTCTCCTTCCCTAGGCTCACTCTGGCACCTGTGCCTTACATCCCATCCCTTCCAAATTCCTCAAGAAACTTGTTACCACATGTTTTGCCTTCATCTCTAGAATCTTCAGTTTCTGCTTCATTCCACATTTATTTTCTTCTGCCTTCATACTTCACCAAAAACTTTTAGTTTGCTCTGCTGTCCCCTCCAGCTACCATTACTCTCCTCGTCATTGCTGAGCTTTTTAAATAAGTGGTCTCAGTATGCCGCCATCATCTCTGCCTCATATAGCCTCCCTTCAGCTCCCACCCCACTACCCTTTCATGGATGTGCAGTGGTTTTTTTCTTTGCCAGATACATCAGACAGTCTTTATTCTTGGTATCTCTGTGTCATGTTAATTTAAACTGCTCACTCCTCCTTGAACCACTGGCTTCTTTCTTGGTTTCCTTTAGTCTCTTCCTACAAATTTCAGTAGCTTTTTCTCCCCTATTTTTCCTTTTGTATTTTTATTTACTTATTTTTCTATTTTAGGGTTTCTGTGTAGTGCTGATGTAATCTTTTTTATTAATCTTCGTTAGCAGCTTTATTGAGATATAATGGACATACAGTAAACAGAACATATTTAAAGTGTACAGCTTGATGTTTTGATCTATTTATACACCCATGAAACTGCAATCAAGGTAACGAATATATCCATCACCCCAAAGTTTCTTCATGACCCTCTATATTCCACTCCTCTAACTGCCCCCCACTTCATCCCTAAGCAACCACTTATCTGGTTTCTGCCACTATGTTTTTAATTTTCTAGAAGTTTTATAAATGGTATGATACAGTATTCACCCTCTTTTTTTGACCTGGCTTTTTTCAGTCAGCATAATGATTCTGAATTACTGTTGCATATATCAATAGTTCATTCTTTTTTATGGTTGACTTTGAATTCATTGTAAAAAATAGTATACTAGAATTGGTCCACTCATGTCAATTCTAACTACTCTTTGATGGACATGTGAATTATTTCCGGTTTTGGGTTATTACATAGAAATCTTCTATGAAAATGTATGTTCAGGTCTTCCTCTGAACATATGCTTTCAGTTCTATGGAGTAAAAAACTTAGAGTGAAATGCATAAATCATAGGTGGTATATTTACCTTTTAAAAAGCTGGTAAACGAATCTCCAAAGTGCTGTACAGTTTACATTCCCACCAGCAGTGTGTGAGAGTGTAATTTCCTCTAAATCCTTCCTAACATTTAGTATGGTCCACATTTTAATGTCAGCTATTCTAATAGCTTTATTTCATTCTGTTGCTTTATTTGCTTGTTATTACAATATCAAAATGTCTTCATTACTGTAGCTTTATAATAAAATTTTACTATCTTCCTCACCTTATTTTTAAAATTCCCCAACTGTGGCTACTCCTGTTGGAACTGCTGCTGAACTTGAGCTTTCTCTCTAAACATGACTGGCCTTAGTGAATTCTGGAAACTTTCTCACAATTCCCATAGACACTTATTTTGCTAAAGGTGCTTTAAAAAAAAAAAAAAAAAAAGCAGAACCGCTAGCCCCAGCTTCTCCTTTTCCAAGCCTATAGCTCTGCCAATGTAAAGATGACTATAACTATACTTGGAAATCTCATTTCTTCAAGTTCTGAACTTTTCTGAAATTCTCATCTGACCCTCCCCATTAGTTCTCCCTTCCACTCCATTATGTCAGCACTACCACCATTCTCCTCTCTGTCTCTCAGACTTGAAACTTCATCTGTGACTTAGCTCTGTCCTACTTCCCCTAATCCAATAAATCACCATACCCTGGCCATTTTTTTCATTCAAAATAATTTTCATATAATGCTTCTTCTCTTTTCCCATCGTTCATTCATATTCTCACTTTTCTCATTCCTGAATGACTGAAAACCTAACAGACCATCCCATTTCCAGACTCTCCCTGCCCCAAGCCATTTTCTTGGATTTATCTTTCTAGAGTAAATTTGTTCTCAAGGCAAACCCCTTCCCAGAAGTTTTCCTTTCTAGCTTTGTTTTCTTCTAACTCTCTTTTAACTTGTTTCAGTCTAGCTGGTTTTTTACTTGCATTTACACGTGAAACTAGCTAGTTTTTAAACAAGTATTTTCTAAGTAGAACAGAATTTTAAGTAACATTTACTTAAAGACTTTGTGGAAAGTCTGTGAAATCCAGGAACCATCACAGAATTTGGTTCTCTGTCCTCTCTATTTAAATTATACCTTTAGAGTTTTCTATGAACCGAAAGGCATCCAATCATTTGAGATTGAATGATTTTATTTAAACTTGTCCCTTGTCCTATATTCATACAAGAGCCTACTATAGGTTAAAAGAACAACAAAAACAAAAATAGAAGTCTAGAGTAAGTTCTCTCATGTCTCTAAGATACGAAGTAGACCAACTAGACTGGTGTTCTACAGTAAAGAGAACAAATTCCTGTGACTGTAGGTAACTAAAGGAGAATTTTCAGAAGTGACAGCTTACTAACTATCCCCTTTCTTCAATTAAAAGTTCAATGAGGGGCTTCCCTGGTGGCGCAGTGGTTGAGAGTCCGCCTGCCGATGCAGGGGACGCGGGTTCGTGCCCCGGTCCGGGAAGATCCCACATGCCGCGGAGCGGCTGGGCCCGTGAGCCACGGCCGCTGAGCCTGCGCATCCGGAGCCTGTGCTCTGCAATGGGAGAGGCCACAGCAGTGAGAGGCCCGCGTACCGCAAAAAAAAAAAAAAAAAAAAAAGTTCAATGAATCTACTTAATTTCAACTTAGGTAAATGCCCAATTAATCTTTAGACTTGCCGGCCTAATTGAAAGTCATGGGCAGGTAACATTTGTCAAAATAGAAACAAACTATAAAAGTTTACTTGTGATATTTTGTAGAAGAGATAAGAAATAAAACATTTTCTAATAAGTATAATTGTTCAAGGGAAGTAATATTTGAAGATCAATTACTTGAGAATGGAAGAAAGATTAGAACCTTATTTATACATACAGAAGGACATGAACTAGGAAATGTATCTTCTCCTGGTTTTCAAGAATGTGGTATCCTAAACATGGAATCATTAACATGATGAAAATGCCATAGTTAGGGTAAATATCATGGTTGGTTATTCTGGCATAAGATTATTAATTCTTTAAAGGCAGGTATTTAGCTTTTCCCCATTAGCACCTGATAAAATGCCTTATACATAGTAAGCACATAAATATGTATTTAAAAATTGAGTTCAGTAATACTATTTTCCCAAAATTAATATCACTGACACAGTTAAACAACTGGCTTCAAAGGGTCAATTAGATTTTAATTTGCAGGAAGAAAATAAATGAAAAGAAGCAGTACAATTCCAGATTCAACTTTTTCTAAGCTAAGAAAATAAAATAGATGACCTGAATCAGAGCAGGGCACCGATGAGATAATTTTCTGATACATAATGTAGATTTATTTATAAAAACTGCTAAACAGTAAACATTAAGGAAAAAAAAATTAACCCAGCACATTGTATTAGTAGAAAGGCTTTTTTCCCCAAGGAGCACAAGTTCTTTTGGAAACCTGCATGTTTTTAAGGATGTGCAAGTTCAGGTACATGCACTTGTGTGGGGTAAAGTTGTCATAATCAGAACACGGTGTTTAAAACCCAGGTGCCTGTGCACTCACACAGTTCAACTTCATTTCAAAGTCTAGGAGAATTGAGTTTCCTAGAATTCTCATGAGTAGAAGACGACTAGCTTATTGTTTTTTATCTTCCCACTTCATGTGTGAGGAATGAGCGGCAAAGAAGGATAGTGGCACTGTTAACCTCACGCAGCAAGCTAGCCTGAGC
Source organism: Leucopleurus acutus (assembly GCF_964270905.1). NCBI lineage: Eukaryota > Metazoa > Chordata > Mammalia > Artiodactyla > Delphinidae > Leucopleurus > Leucopleurus acutus. The sequence goes on from NC_139149.1 coordinate 94,945,685, forward strand.
ATTGCCTGATTACCCAAGGTCTGTATTGCATTAATTTTCACCTGCTCAGGAAAGAGCAGGAAAGTGCAATGCTATGTTTGGATGAAAACACAGGAATCCAGGTAAGCCAAACCAAACAGCTTAGCCAAGAAGATGATTCAGCTTATTAGGACTTGGGCAGGCAAATGGGGGAAAAAAAGGAGTGGGGGGAAGGGCGGATGCTCGCCTTTTCCTCAGCAAACCCAATCCCCTTCTCCCAAAAAATAACAGGAGATTTTAAGCTTTAGTAAAAGATGTATGCGATGATGCAAAGTAGGTAGAGCAACAGTTTGAAAAGAGACAGCAATAAATCAAATTTACATGTCGTACGTGGAATGTGATTTCTGATAATTTTAGAAGGAGAATTTGAACATAGAAAGGTTTGAACAGACTTTAAAAGGAATGGAGAGGGAGGTAAGAGAGTGAACTTGTCCATTTAAGCATGTTTTTTCCCCAGTCCTTACTGCTCATCTGAAAACAAGAAGTAGAGCAGGTCAGGAAAGGGGTTATGGTTAACACTGCAAGATGAAAGATAAGCAGCCAGGCAGTTAGAAGCCAAAGCATTTTATCTAGAAGAGCAGGTCTGGCCTTGTTTCCATCTTGATAAGAATTTGATTGGAGAGCTTGTTTGTCTCTAGGCTAGGATGGGGTGGCAGGGCTGAAGAACGGGGACAGGGAAGTTGGGGGCTTAGTTATGGAGCTGTGGCAAACCACTAATGTAGTGATAAGTCCTTCTTTTGTATTGTATGTCTACCTGAACTTTCAAATTGTTAGACTTGTCTGTTGAGATAACACGGCTGTGTTTCTTTCAAATGTGCAGTCTTAAATATCTAGAGAATTTAAGTGACCTGAACAGGCTTATTATCCTAGTTTAAAATGTTAAAACAATGGCTAACTGGTTAAGCCACTGACTCAAAACTTGAAGGAAATGACATTGACTTTAACTCCTTTTAAATGGTATGTTTATCTTTTTTCTGAAGCATATGCACAACGTACACTGGATTACTTTTTAAAGTTATGTTCTTATTCCACTTCAAATCCTTTTCTTAAAAAAAGGATTACAATTATAGGAGCTTCTACTTTCTGACGATATAACTGCTTCAGAAGTGGTTTTTAAAAATATAATTATTAAAATCAAAAACTTCTAGGGTCATCAAGTTCTGTTCTTGGTGTTCTTGGATAAGAGACATGGTTTCAGGTTTTCCTGGGGTTTTATTTACTATTACTTTAAGTATCTCAGTCTCTCATAGAACCAAGAAATCAAAAGTTCAAAATGAAATGAGTTATTTTTTTAAAATAGGCCTTTAAAATTATTTTAGCAGCTAATTGAAATGATTTTAACGTGGTGAATTTACTGCTCCTGCCATTAATTGGTCAAGTCGGGTTTATTGAATATGTCAGATGATTAGCAGAGGAGGAAGCATCATAAGATGGATATAACCCATACATTTGCCGGGGTTTATAATCTGTACTATCTGAGAGATCAAGTAGAACATTTGTAGCCCAAAAGGTTAGATCACAAATAAGTTTGTATAAATGACTGGTGGAAAGAAAGATCTTAAAACAACATATTCTTATCTTGGCTACTTTACATATTGTCTGGCACTTTGAGTCTTGTCTTCGCTGGTCCTGAGGCTGTCCCTATAGGTAAGGACACTGCCCTGACCACCAGGAAGAGTGTCCAGAACACCCTACGAAGAAAATTATTTCTAGAATGCTCCCAAATTAAAATTTTTCTTCTTTTACCTCTTGCCTTTGGCTATTCAGTAAAGTTGTACTGGTACTGAAAGTCTGAGGCCAGAAGAAATTTAATGGTAATCGATAACAATTATGATAATATAATAATAATAGCATCCTTCATTTACGGGAAGCCTCCCAGGTGACGGGACTTTGTAAGACATTTTATATATGCTGTTTCTCCATTGGTTATAAATGTCTACCTACTAGGCCCTTACTCTATTTCCTTTCACAGACAAGTTTTGCCAAAAGAAATTTTATGTTTATTCTATATCCTGACCTCCAGGATGCTTTTAATTTTTTTCTTATAAAACAACGTATGTGTATGTATATATACATATGCATATATATATATATATACAATTTAGAAATGTGTGCAAATTTAAAAGTGAAGTAAAATGCATACTCCAACTACCCAGCAATAAACACTTTGATATATATAGCTTTTTAAAAATTGTCCTATATACATATGTACACATTGTTTATTCATAAATGGAGTCATTGTATTCATTTGGTTTATAATTTTTTTCTAATAATAAACATTAATGCCTTTCCGTAGTGTTAAATAGTTACCATTTTTCATGGTTGCGTGTTATCATAAAGCATGGATACTTTTTTAATCAATCTTACCATTAAATATTTTAATTTTTGTCTATATTAGTTTAACAAACACTCAATATAAATACTTTATAGTATTTATTCACTTAATTCTTGTAAGACTCAATTAGGCTGTAACAACCATTTCTGACAATGGTAATCCTTTTACTATTTTACAAATAAGGAAACTGAAACGCAGAAAGGTTAAGTAAATGACCCAAGGTCACAGAACTAGTAAGTGGCAGATTTCAACTCAGGTTGTCTGGTTCTAGAATGAGTGCTCTTAACTACTGTGATATGGTTATGGTTACTATCATAAATAATGCTGCAATGAATATCCTCTTTTTTTTTTTTTTTTTTGAGAAAATCATTAGAATGAGAATGCTGGCTTTTCAAATGCATTGGCAATTGACCTTCAAAAAGTTGATACTTTTCTTTCCACAAGCTGTATATTTCCAGACCTTAGATAATACTGAGTGTTATAATTTAAAATTAAATCTCCTGCTGTTGTATTTCTCATTTCCCAATCCTCTTAATCTAGTGGACCTTTTTCAGTCATCTATTAGCACTCTGTGGCATTGGGTAATTTTCCCTCATTCCCTTCTCGTGCACCTCTTTCCTGCTTTGGTGTGATATCACCCTCTGCTACTCCCCTCTAACTTGTATTAACATTCCTTCTCTGTCTCCTTCACTGATACTTTTCTCTGACCTCTTTTTTAATTTTAGTGTTTCTTAGCTCTCCACTTGATTCTCTTCTCATGTTGCAGTCTCCCTGGGAAGTCTCATCCATCCCCATGACTTTAACAACAATTTAAATGCTAATGCCTCACTAATCTTTATCTCCTCCCAGACATTGCCCCTAAATTCTAGACTTATATATGTAACTATCTATTAGATATCTTCAGCAGGGATATTCTCCAGGCTTTAAAAAACAGAATATATTTAAAATTGAACTCAATATTTCCCCCCAAACCTGCTCTTCATCTTGTATGTACTATCTGAATTTGATGTTACCATCACACAACCAGACACCTAATGTGAGACTCACTCTAGACTTGCACTACAGCATAGGGTAAGAATGAATAGCAATGATTTTGAATCAAGCAAATCTGGATTTAAACCTTACCTCTATGACTTAAAATCTGGATGACCCTGGAAAAGTTGTTTAAACTCTCTAAACTCCAGTTTTATTTTCTGTAAAATGAGGATAAAATTACCTACTCTGCAAGGCTATTGAGAAGAGGAAATGGGATGGTGTATGTTACATATGTTCTTATTGGAGTTCCTGATATACTAAAACACTTAATAAAGAGTATTGCTATTTGGGGGATAATGTCTCACCTCTCACATCCAATTGGTTTCTAAATCCTGTTGTTTCTAACTCTGTAACTTCACTCCAACAATCCTTGCTCTTTACCATCACTGCTGACAATGCCTAGTTAGGATCTAGTCATCTCTACCTCAGTGATTGCAATTTTCTTTAACTCAGTGGTCCTCTCCATTTTTTCCTGACATCACACAGGGTGATGTTCACATGCGTGATTCATTCCCTCGGTCATAGTCAATGTCAAGTACAGTTATAAAAGTTTAGGCTATAACTCTACTCCTTTCTTTCCCATGCCATGAGAAAACATACTAGAATAATAGTAAGAGTGGCACTATTAAAGAGGTTAATTTGAATCTGCTCCCATTTATTTCAGTCTGGTGCAAATTTGAGTACTATATTTTCAATAGCAAACTGCTTGCAGCACATATGTGTGCAACTACATCATGGTTGAAAGCTTTGTGTTAACCAGCTTCCTTTACCAGTTTTCTTACCCCACACTAATCCCATCCCCCTCAAGATTGTCAAAGTGAGCTAGTTTCTATTATGTAGATTTTACTACATGTTTTGCATTTTCTGTGGTGTAAAATGCAACTCCCTTTGGTCTGGCCCTTTTTAGCTTCTTCAGGCTTTTCTTTTTCTATACCTCACCTTGCATTTGCATATGACTTTTGAAACAACAAAATAATGACATTCTCATCTCCCTTTCTTCATCCCCCCTCTCAGTCCTCATCCCACTGCAGTCTGCTTTAGGCTACAGGTGGTCCCTTGATTGTGCCCTTCATCCTGGGCACTCATGACCTGTGTACCACTGAGTATCTTCACTCAGCAGTAATGGACACTTGGAACACTCCCCTTCCTCCTGATTCTTTGGCTGCCCCTTTATTAATTGCATTTTTGGCTTTTTTTTTTTTCCTACCCATACTTCAATATTCTGCCCCCAGGACTCTTTCCTATGCAGTTTTCTTTTCTTCTCTGTTTTTCTGTTCTTTTTTTATTGTCTACTATCTTTGGGAGATCCTCTACACTTTGTAGTTTCAACTACCATCTGTATGCAAATACCAACAAATCCTTTTTTGTTTTTTCCTCTTCTAAGCCTTACCTCTTTCCTGAAACCTATATACCCAATTGCTCATAGGACTTTACCACTTGATGGTCTTATAAGTGACATAATTATTCACAGTGTTTCCAGAAGAGACTTCATTATCCCCCTACCCTCCCAAACCAACCTTTTTCTCATTCAAGTTGCACACTTCTATAAATGGAATCATTCACCCAATTTCTAAGCCAGATATCTAGGAGAATCAGTACTTGACCTCTACAACTCTTTTTTGAATGCTACATTTCAACCAGTTATCATATCTTGATGATACCTCACTAATACCTCTAAAACCCCACAGCATATTTCCAAATCCACTGCTATGCCTTAATCCAGGCTGCCATCATCTCTTACTTAGATTAATTTATCTTTTTCCTTCAACTCAGGACTTAAAAGCCTTCAAGATAAGTTTCAAAGATTTAACATGATTGATATGGCTCTCCAAGACTTGGATCTGGCCCCTCCTTCCAGCCCAGACTACTTGCCATGTTCACTCTCATACCATACAGTCCAGCTATATTGAACTTTTTTCAGTTCCTCATGTGGTGTTTTTTTTTTTGGCTCTGTTTTGCCTGCACGGGATACTCTCCTTATTCCTACTTCCTTCCTTTGCCTGGCTTTCTCCTACTTCAGAGCTCCTGTTCTCTAGGATTGATTGTCTTCCCACTGTAGATTTCTAAGGTCCCAGTATTTGCCATATCATTACATCACATTTCTTTACTAAAAATTTTCATCGCATATGACTGCTAATAAAGTAGATTCAAATTAGGGAACTATAAAAATGTTATCTACATACCTTAAATTATTTTTCAGCCTAATACTTTAAATGCACAATCACCACCAGTTTTTTGATGTAGGGCTATCACTTTTAATTTGGAGATGAGTACGTTGAATGAAAGCCATTGTCTTTCTTTACCACAGTGCACCATGTGTAAGTTCTAGTTTCACTTTATTTAAAGTGCAGTGATAACTTAAAATAGGGTGAAAAGTTAAAGACATTGACCAACCAATCTGAATGTACAATTTTCTGGATTATTAAGACTTTTTTTCTCAGTCTTTTCTGGTTTACATCCTTTACCTAATTTTGGTAGAAATGTTTTTAATGGTTCCCTTTTATTGAGTCTTTCCAAAATATTCAACTTAATTTTCAAAGAAACAACTCTTTCATTTTACAGTCTATATCACCAAATTATGCAAACAATATTTAATTATATTACATGGTTACAATAATAAGTCAACTGTCGTAAATAGTTTGAGCATAAACACAACTAATTCTTGGCAAGCATGCAACTCAACCAACGAGAGAAGTGTGTAGGCTTACTGGAGTGTAGCCTACTGTCTGAGAGCTTTCACTGAGCCCAGAATATTAATGAGTTTGTTTTGCAAAGGCAATTGATAGTATTAGTTAGTTTGCCAAGTCAGTTAAGTGGAGGTCTGTTAAGAGCGCTCTGTTAACACAGTTGTTTCTCTTCCACATTGACTGTATGCACTGTGAGGACAGGAGAAGCATGCATGTCTTAGAAAGAAACCATCTCTTTTTTTTTCACCATGATGTTCACCAACATGTGCTGGGCACACAATAAATATTTGCTGAAGAAATGAATATATTAATAAATAGGTGGAATACCTACTCCTCATAGCGTGTCTTTCCTCCAGAATAGCTCAAGTGTCAACATCTTAATTTATAGCCTGACTTCCCTGATTGATCTCTCTATCCTTCAAAGTAAAATGTGTAACTTCCCTCTTTGTCTCCACTGTATTCTAAACCTCTTTAAAATACTCTTACTAACATTTCATTTTGTTTCTATTTCCTTTTAATGTATTACATCTCTCTGGAAGTCAGGAAATTTTATTTTTATATCTTATGTTTAATATATAAATGGCACATGTAATATTTCCGAGAAAAATTAATTAATAAATAAATGAATAAATAGCTCTGCCATGTAGGTATACTTGTCACTGCTTTAGACGAAGAAACTGAGCCAGAAAGAGTAAACAGCGTAAGTAATATTACAAAGCAAATAAATCTTGGGGTCTTCTTGGGCCATGGACCCCAAAGCTCATTCTCTCTTTCAACTCTATTATGTCTCCTTTAACCACCTAGTAAATTAAAACCTCTTCTAGGAATAGAAGTAAAGCATTTCCTGGTCTCGATCAATTTTTACTTTCCAGCTATCCGTGAATATTAATATTCTCTTTGCTTAATTTTTTTTTATAGACTCATAGGTGAATAGTAAGGAGGAAGGGCAGATGATGAGTGCGCAGGAAAAACGATCCAAACCTGAGCAATGAGGTGCAGTATGTGGTCTGAATTAGAGGAATGTGGAAACTGAGGTGGGAAAGAGATTATATAAAGCAAACCAGACCCAAAGATATAGATTTGCCCTATGGCATTACTTATCCCATGGAATGAGAACATTTGTATAAATTATCCATGCCACTGTTTCTCTCCATGGAGGATACTGTATTTCCCATATATGGTTTGGGAAGGCTTCCTGGAGTAGATTGATCCCAAGGGGGTATCTTGAATGACAGGAAAAAAGAAAATAGCTTAGTGTTTGGAACAAGGGATCTAATTTGCAGGCTGAAAAGCCAGTGTTATTGAAGGAGCTGACACAAATGAAAAAAGGCGAACGTGGATGATGAATAGAGTGAAGAAAGAGCCATTGCAATGTTGTAAGCAGTAGAGAATCTCTGCACACTCAAGGGAAGAAAGGAACAACATCTTTATATTAAGGATTTTCCTGAACCTCCAACTCCATACCACTGACTCTTGCATTCATCTCTGATTTTGTCCAGATCAGACTTGCCTAACACTCATCTTAGTTCTTCAGACGTCATATCGAATGCAAAATCTCTTAGTTCTCAAACTCAAAGCTTCATATTTTAGAAAATTCAGACATAAAATCAATCCTCCAGTTTTCTAAACACATTTATAACTGATTTACTTTCAGTATACTTAATAATGTAGCTGTTCAACAACTTTTTGTGTTTCACCACAAATTCTTTCATATAATCTGATTAAAACACATCCAGAATATACTACTACCTTTCCTACTCTACTCGTTTTCAGTTTTATTCAGCAAAGATATACATCCCTGTGGTCACTTTCTTCAATATCATTATCTTTGTAACATCATCTCTTTTGTTTTTCTTTACTATTTATAAATTCTTAATCCTCAAGCAAGGTGGGCGGGTCAAGTGGTCTCTCCCTTTCCACCTTTCACTTCAATCACTTTTCCACACATTTACTTCCCCTAAAATCAAATCAGCTATCTTCACTGAAAATTAAAAGTACAAAATTATCTAAAATATAAAATATATTGAGATATATAATTATCTTCATATTTGTATCCCTGGATTATCACAGGTTAACTCCATAGATTTAGGCAAGCCATTAAACTCTTAAGTCTCTCGTTACTCCAACTAGAAAATGGGGTGGACAGTAACATCTACGTCATATGATTCTTTTGAGGATGAAAAAAGAAAAACATGGAAATCACCACAGTGACTGTTACATAACAGGTACATAATAAAAGGTAGCTGTGGTCATTACTACAATACAGGATTATTTATACAATTGAGTTTAACTGTTAAGACAGATCAAAGATCTGCTACTGAGTCCTTGGAATGTGGCTAGTGAAATATGTCTAGTCCAAATCGAGATACATTGTAAATGTAAGATAAAAACTGGATTTCAAAGACCATGAAAAACGAAGGTAAAATATAACATTTTTTATGTTAATATTAGGCATATTAGATATATTGGAATACAAAAACTATTAAATTTAATTTCACTTGCTTATTTTAAATGTGGCTATTAGAAAAATTTTAAGTCACGTATGTAGTTTGTATTTGTGGCACATATTACATTTCTATTGCATAGCACCATGATACATAATAATCACAAACTCATGAGTGGGTTTAGTGTTACCTAGAAGTCCTGTCATAAACTTTCTATTTCAGATGAAATGTTGTCACCCATAATTAACTTTATTAATTTTTATAATATATACGTCTAATAGAAGAGGCTCTCTCTTAAGATGATAGATTTTAAATAATCCATATATTATGATGTGAAATTCTTTCTATATTGTATTTGTAAAATGCTCTCCTACATAGCCTGCGAAAATAATATTGGGCATTGTATATTTTATGTATCCAGTTAATTTATATCTGTGTGCATAGCTGAAGATTTGTATGATAATAAATGGAAAAACATAGTTAATTTTACTACAAAGCACGCAGGTTACCAGAAGACCAGTAACACATTGTGGTTAAAAAGTGGTTCCAGAGAAGCCTATGTAGGTAAAAGAGATTGTCTAAAAGCTCTGTCGGGCTACAGGGTTGTTCTATAACTGTACATCCTGCCTTAGTGTGACCTTGGACACCATCTGACTATGAAACCCCAGTTCCCAGTCATGTGATGAGTTGGTGGTGGAGAAAAAAGGCTTATGTAAATAGATTCACCAGAAGCCTCGTGGTGAGGACCCTTGTTTCTAGCTCTGTAAATTGAGACGAAACCTCTAGCTCAAAATAAGATGATAATGCATGGCACATTTAAATAACTGCAAACATACACCTATTTTTTTTTACACATATATGCCACATCTATAAAAGAACAATTTTAAATGGTATTCTATTGCATACATCACAAAGAGAAACAAAAAACTGTTCAAACCTTCTTGAGAGAAGGAGACACATGACTGGACACCACCCACCACCCCAGCTGAGGTATATGGGGATTCACTCTCTGGCCAAGGGGCGGTCTGTGTCTGTGCCTGTTTGAGGTCTCTGGTTGTGCTCTGTGTTTATTTTAGACACATTCAAATTCAGAGGAACTTAAAATTGAGGAAGCTTTCCCTTAAAATTCTTTTGTAACACAATTTCAACTTAACTTTTTAGTTATCTTTCTGAGAACTTCCCAACAGAATTTTCAAAATCTCTCTTATTTATTTATTTTTTGGCTGCATTCGTTGCTGTGCACGGGCTTTCTCTATTTGTGGCGAGGAATGGCTACTACTCGTTGTGGTGCGTGGGCTTCTCTTGCTGCAGAGCATGGGCTCTAGGCACAAGGGCTTCAGTAGTTGTGGCATGTAGGCTCAGTAGTTGTGGCTCACGGGCTTAGTTGCTCTGCCGCATGTGAGATCTTCCCGGACCAGGGCTTGAACCCGTGTCCCCTGCATTGACAGGCACATTCTTAACCACTGTGACACCAGGGAAGCCCCTCAAAATCTCTCTTAAATCCCACCTTTTCTATGAGGCTATTTCTGGCCCCAACACCTTCTCTCGGTACCTGTGTTTTGATTCTTGGTCACAACTTTTCTTTATAATCATTTCTGTACATCTCATTCCTTCTATTGTTTTATGCGTTCCTTGATAAAACTCTTCTTACACTTTACACTTTAATCCCTTGAGTTTAACTTTAAAGTTTGCTTTTTTGCTGTACACTCTCCCTAGATGATCTCATCCACTCTGTGATTTCATATTACCATATATATAGTATATGTATGTGTCTATATATAGTATACATACCATATATTTTATATGTCATATTGTGTGAAATACCAGTATGACATCCAAGTGGAGTTTACATGAACTTAAGCTCAGATCTCTCTCCTGATATTAACCTAGTATCTTCGATTTCCTACTAGACATCTCCATTTGGATGTCACACTGGTATTTCACACTCAACATGTTCATTATGTTCCTCCTCTTTCTACCCCTCAAATCTGTTTCTCCCCACTGTGATTTTGACATCAAAAAATGGCACCACTGTGTACTTACTTTTCTGACTCAGAAACTAGGGTATCATCCTCAATTTATCCTTCTTCTTCGCCACCTACATACAACCAATCACCAGTCCAGCACTTCTACCTTTTAAGTATCTTTGGAGTCTAAGCACATCTGTCCATTTCCAGACCACTCCCATAGCATCAGCCACCATGATCTTTTTCTAGGATTTACTGTAGCAACTTCTACTTCCTGTCTGGCATCCCTCCAACCTAGTCTCATACTGAAGCCCAAGCAATTTTGCAAATCTAACCATGTCACTCCCCAATAGAATCTTCATTGGTTCTTGTTTCCCTTGGTATAGATTCAAATTCCTTGCATTAAAAAAACAAAGCCCTAATATCTGACTCTACTTACTCACCTCTCCAGTTTTATCTCTTGCTATGTTTCTGTTCTCATCATACACTCCAGCCATATTGAGCATGCAATTTCCTGGTAACCATTCATATTTATTCTCTTTCTGTCATCTCTTTCTGATTCTCCTTTGTCCTATTCCTCTTGTCCATCTGTCTGTTTTCTCTCTACCCTCCTCTCCAGGAGTTTGTAGATGTCTTCCCTCTGCATAGAACACACTTTCCATCTTCCTCTCTCAGTTTTCCACATTCATCAAATTTACTTCGATTTATCCTTCTGGACTCAGCTTAGATGTCACTTCTACCAGGATGTTTTTTCTTGCTCCAGTGCTAAATTAGGTTCCCCTTCTATTTATCTTCACAGCATTTTACTTTTACATTTATAGTAATGACTATCATGTTTTATTCCTAATTATTTGTTTTCTTCCTCAGTGTAAGATAATTTCTTTGAGTATACAGACTTTGTCATATTCAATATTATATCCTAAGCACCCAATCTGACACACTGGAAGTACTGAATAAAAGAATGAACTCCCTGTAGTACTTAGCAAAGTGGCTTGCCTGCAGTAGACATTCTAATCCCTTAAATTTTAGATGATTTTACTAGTGAATACTGTAACAGGAACCAAACATGCACAAAAAGAGGAGATGGTATAGAAAGGAGAGGGACAGAGCTTACGGTCTCCTCAAACTTTCAAAGTAGACTCAAAGTTAATTTTGGAAACAAAATCATCTGCACATTCTATCCTCTTAAAGCCTCATCCTACAGGCTAATTCTGTAGACATTTGCTTAAACTTCAAGGACTCAAAGTGACCTTGTCAAGAATCCCAGAATAAATAATGTTCACTGGGCCAGAATCCTAGAATGAAAGTGTGAATATGTTGCTTCATACTTGTTTTTTGTTCTTCTAGAGCTATTTACCAAGTAATTTCTTCAAGGTTCTCAAAAGAAAAAAAAACCTTTACATCTTCAAATAATTTATTCCCTTCACCTTGACAGAATCAGGTTTAAATCTAGATTTTAAAATGTGTACATGCTTTCATAACTGTATCTCCTAAATATTCTATGTTTAATATTAATAAAATGATCAAGGACTTAGACCCATATGTAGCCTAACTTTATACTTAGAGTAAAATATCAAAAGGCCTTGCTGTGTCATGAATTAGGTGTTACTCCATATAAATCAGGCCTGGGCTTCCCTGGTGGAGCAGTGGTTGAGAGCCCGCCTGCTGCTGGAGGGGACACAGGTTCGTGCCCTGGTCCGGGAAGATCCCACATGCCGCGGAGCGGCTGGCCGCTGAGCCTGCGCGTCCGGAGCCTGTGCTCCGCAACGGGAGGTGCCGCGACAGTGAGAGGCCCGCGTACCACACACACACACACACACACACACACACACACACACACACACACACACAAAATCAGGCCTGTTTTTGTGATAAATGAAAAATCAGGCCTGTTTTCACTGATAAATGCAGTGGGGTAGGTCATTCACTCTTACTGTCATTCAGATGGCCAATGATATTGCTGTCCTTGTTTCTCCAAATTAGTTTTATTATGGAGTTCTGCCATAATAGCTGGACAAATGGGATGAATTTAGATCTCACAGACCAAAACAAATTTAGAAGCTAAAGCTCTTTTCCTTTTCCAGACTATTGCATTTGTAATTTACACAGGTTCAAAATAGTGAAAATAAGTCTTACTTAAAAATGAGAAAAGTAGAAAAAGTCTTTGCTTCTGAGAAATACAAGGATTATTTATAACTCAGCCTCCAGAGAACTAAAGAACAAACAGCAGATAAATGGAACCCAGAAAGTTTACAAACTTAAAATGTAACAAGTGAACAAATTATACTAGTTGTACCTTAACCCTCTGCTGGTGTATTATAGGTGACACTGACTGTCCAAAAGCAGCAGCTGAGAGATCACCAATCCTGATGCTTGAATATGCTAGGTTACCATGGAACACTAGCATTACCCAAAGCTACTTATAAACCTCTATGTGGTGACTGATAATTGTGGTTGGGTTATACACACATTGGAAATGCGGCTGGCAAGGCATACGGACATTAATATGAGCCACATGATCACAGAAAAGAAAACACGTGCCCTCCATTTATCTTGGTCATTTTGGGAGGCTTTCTTTAAACTGGGATAATTGTGCCATGTTTTCTGAGTCACATACAGGAGTATAATATAACTGATCCAAGCATATCTAACATACTTCATCTTAAAAAAAAACTACATCATTAAGATAATCTACATTGATAGAATGATATGTTAGCAAATTTTTACATGGCCTCAAAGTCACCACACAATATCAAGCTCTTCAGAGTTAAGTTTTCTATAGGTTAGAAACTATGACCAGGATAAATTACTCTAAGAAGAGTTCAAAATATAGCACAAAGGAGAATGTTATTAACACTGAAAAATGTCATATTGAATATGGTGGCAGGTATCTCAAGAGGATGTTTAATAATTTTTAAAAGCCCAAGCCACATTTTTATAATTAAGGCAGAGAGTGTTTTTCAGCATACTCTAGTTTAAATAGATAATATCGGTGTCTATTTTAGAGTTTCAATTTAAAAAAAGTAAGAGAGATAATAACATAGTGCTAATTCAAAAGAATTAGACAACAACTCATTTCATATCTCAAAGACCCAAGAAAGCTATTTAAATTCTTCTTGGTGAATAAAGTGCTGTTGTCCCTTTACCTGTGCCTGAAGCAGAGTTTTTCCCATGCTCATTATGTGATCAAGTGATCACATTCTTAGCTATAATCAGACTTGTCAAAACATTAAAGAAGAAAGCAGAAGACTCTGGGTTTATACTTGTAACTTGGAAAATATATTAGTGTAATACATTGGTATAGCCAAACTCTACTATTTGTTAGGATGACTACAAAGTAATTTGGCTAAGAGTTTGGAAAAACATGAGTCATTTGCTGTCCCAGTTTTTTTTTTTTTTTCCCTTGAGTGTTATCAAATGATAGTAATATATATACATGTCACAATCTGATGCAAATAAATAAAACAAGAAGGGAGGTGGGGTGAGATGGGGAGACAAAGGATAGAGTGTTTGAAGGCCAAAATATCAGGTTACTTACTTATATTGTAGAAGACAAGGGAACATGGTGGTAGGCGTAACTACAGCAACCATTCCTGAAGACTGGGGAACTTGTCAGGTCAAAGCCAAGAAATTCCAGATGGTTGTACATGTCTCAATCCTGAGGGTACACGATATCAGGTCGGATTTTATCATAAATATATCACTCACTTCATAATGGCTAGAGTTGGAACTGGAGTGAATCTTGGAAACTCCCTTAGGCTACAGAATTAACAAAGTGGTAAATTAGTAGATAGGTTTTAGCACCTAACAAGAATAAGCACAATATCTAGGCCACTTACAGAATTTGGAAGATACCATAAAGTGACAACTTATCATTGCAAACACTTGGATATCATGGCCAGTGCTTCCAGTACAAATCTCTTCATATTACTCATGACAAGTTAGCTCAAGAGTTTTAAATAGAAAGGAGTTGGAAAACAAGCGTAAATATTGGAAATTATATTCTGCAGTAAGGAAAGGAGTATGAGGATATGGATAGACTGATATGGATAGGCAAAGAATGCTATTAATTATGGAGGAAACTTGGTAAAAGCCCACACTTATTTAAATCAAGCATGAAGGCAGTTTTCAGAAGACCATGTTTAGGACAATTTATCCATCTTTAAAATTTCTGCAGAAAAGTGTTAATTCCAGATTATTTTTGCCCTGCTACTTAATGCTGTTTCTTAGCCTTTCTGACTGTGTCAATGAGTTTATCTGGAACCATTCTGTTTAAAAATCACAATAAGCAAAACATTACTTATAAGGTATGACTGTTGAAACATTATTTTTTGTTATCACTACCTTATAATATTTGCTGTCTTTGTCCATTCTGGCTGATATAACAAAAGACCACACACTGAGTAGCTTATAGACAACAGAAATTTATTTCTCACAATTCTGGAGGCTGAAAGTCCAAGATCAAGGCATCAGTATGTTCGCATTCTGGTGAAGGTCTTCTTCCCGGTTCATAGCTGGTGGCTTCTTGCTGTGTCCTCACATAGTGGAAGGCACTAGGGAGCTCTGTGAGGTCTCATTTTTAAGGGAATTAATCCCATTCATGAGGGCTCCACTCTCATGACCTGATCACACCTCCCAGAGACACCTCCTCCTAAGACCATCAAATTAACATTGCGATTTCACCATCTGAATTTTGGGTGGACACAAACATTCAGACTATAAATCTGTTATTCCCCTTTATTAGTGGGGCTTATCAATCAAATGCTGAATAAACTACTTTTGAAATGAAACACTGGACTAAGTATATACAGAATTAAGAGTCTAGTTTTAGCTTTTTCACTTATTGGGGGTGTTTATGAACAAAATCACAACAACCTGAACCTGTTATTAATAAAGTATCAGGTAGCCTACAATTTCCATGAGAACTTTGAGAGTAAATTAGATAAATCCAGTTAACAGCTGTGCTAATTTGTAAAGTCCTTGTAAAAAAGCATACTTAAAACTCATATTCTGGTTGCACTAAATTACTTATATTAAAAATGGCTGTATTTCAGATTAATCAGAATTGTGACAGGGTGAAGAAGAACAGATAGCAAATGGTGCAACCGGTTATGTTGAGAAGAGAGGGGAAAGAGAAAAGGTTGGTGTGGACACAGATGAGGAGGGCGGTGAGAAAGACGCTGGAAAGAGATGTAGATGAACTACATGACATCATGAGAAAAAACAGGGGAAGAAGGAAAAAAATAGGAAAGAAAATAAGGCCACTTACTCCC
The DNA here is from genome assembly GCF_964270905.1 of Leucopleurus acutus. Lineage (NCBI taxonomy): Eukaryota > Metazoa > Chordata > Mammalia > Artiodactyla > Delphinidae > Leucopleurus > Leucopleurus acutus. Next base: position 94,961,444 of record NC_139149.1, read on the forward strand.
TAGACTGGGATATTCCGCTTCCAAGATACACATCCACTTTTATTGCTCTAATAGCCAAATGCCCTAGGTCTCCCCATCCCTACTTCTGAATGGGGAATGTTAGAAACTCCCCCATCATTTGCAAAAGCTGTGTGGGCCATAGTCTCTCAAGCTTTTATATCCACCAAACCAGAACCAATACGTGGGCCCAGGGCTTTGAGATAATAGGGACTTTATTCCCATTCCCTCTTAAATTCTCCTACTTCCCTATCAAGGGATTTCACAAAACCCTCCCAGTGGAGACAGCTGATTCTAATCCCAATCTCCATCAGCTGAGGTAAAATGACAATACTGCATGACTCTTGCCTCTTTAGGCATAGGCTTACCTAAGGCCCAGTAGTGCCCCACACATACACCCTTACCTTCATTTTTACCTTTGGTTTTTCCTGTGCATTTAAAAATCTTGCTTCTTTGCATATGTTCCAATGGGTCAGATGATCAGGTTCATGTAGCTCTTTTAAGGGCTTCTAGAACAAACAACTCAACACTATATGTGCAGCAGCTGTTTTTACTGTTTTTTTTTTAAAATCTTTATTGGAGTATAATTGCTTTACAATGTTGTGTTAGTTTCTGCTATATAACAGAGTGAATCAGTTATACATATACATATATCCCCATATCCCCTCCTTCTTGCATCTCCCGCCCACCCTCCCTATCTCACCCCTCTAGGTGGTCACAAAGCACGGAGCTGATCTCCCTGTGCTACGTAGCTGCTTCCCACTAGCTATTTTACATTTGGTAGTGTATATACCAAATGTAATGTCAATGCTCTCTCACTTTGTCCCAGCTTACCCTTCCCCCTCCTTGTGTTTTGAGGGATTTGTCCTGTGCCTGACAAAACTTCAAGTTAGAAGTAGTTGGTCTGATCTAAGACATGTTTTGGGATTGTAGAGCAGCAGTAAGGACAAAAAGAAAAAGGCTAACATTTCTTTTTCTCAGATTGAGCATCTGTTTATTTTCTGGGATCTCCCTTTATTTTCCCCATTTTTATATGGAATTATGGGTACTTTATTACTCTTTATCAATTCCTCCCCTCTGCCTGTTAGGCTAGTTTATGGAAGCACCCCCCTCAAGTTTTGTGCCAAACCAGAGAAAAGCAGCAAGATTCAGTTTTACCAGTTGTTATCCTTGTTGGTATTTCTAGCGAGAAGTTAAAAAAAAAAAAAATCACATCGGGAACTGTTAGTAGGGCTATTAACGAAACATGAGGTTTTGTTGAATGTTTAATGGGTCCATCTTAGTACTCCCTAATAGCAAGAGGCAGAGTGGCAGAGTTGCTAAAATGCTAAAAATGAACTTCCTTCACCAGGTGGCTCACACCCCAGGGAACCCTTGGGCTTGAGCATGTTGATAAAGTCTTACAAGCATATCAAGATTTCAATTATTTATCATTTCTCTGACTCTACTGCAATAGAGAAATCAAGAACATATGGCAGGCTTAAAAAATCTTTTTCATTTTGCTTCTGTCGATACTATAAGTCAGGAGAATTTGATATTTCTTGCTGATCTTGAAGGGATCCTTCATAAACTTAACACTTGTAAACCTTGCTACTTCATTTGTTTGCACTTTTCCCCCACAAGGTAGGTTAGTATTTTGGATTAAAGGCTGGTCAATGAAGTAACATTTCATTTGAATATGTAGCATTTTTCATTCTCTGTGGCATGTGGAAGTGAAATTATTGGGGAATGTGATAAATATTCATAAAATTCTAATACTTATGGATGAAGGAAAATTCTAACAGCCATCTCAAATGTGATGGTGGACTTTAACTTGGCATGGGGGGTAAAAGATAGCTAAAGCTCAATAAAATGAGTTTATAATCATATGTGTTCTTTTACGTTTCCAGTTATGGAGACATTTGTAACAACAAACCTTATGTTAAAACAAACCATATTTGTAAAATTTGAGGAGATTACGACTCACATGGTGGTGGTATAACCTGAAGTGGTAGTATAACAGAAAACCCATTTTTGCCTATGTGATTGAACAATCTCTATGACTTAACCCTTAATCTAATCTTGGTCTGATTCCTAAGAAATGCTGGTTTCTAATATGGTGATTGACCATTACTTGGACGGCTTGTGTAATTTACTCTGTACTCTGGAGCAAGTCCCAACTTTCTTCCCTCAGGTCTTACTCTTTTCTTCTATAAATAGGGGATAGGCTCTGACATACATACCTTTAAGATTCGTTTTAAGTGTAAAATAAGATATATATGAAAACTGCCTGAAGAGAAAAGAGAGGTCATCCTTAACAAAACAGAGGTTACTTTGTTCTCTGCTTTGGTGGACTACATAGTAATGATGGAGGTTTCTGATCTCACATGTACCCAGATCTCTGGGTCAGAAAGCAAGACATGTATACACAATGGCAATGATAACTTAAGCCTGATATGATTCAATAGTTCAGTTTTCTGTATTTGAAAGATGTGTTTGTGTACAGAATTTTCGCCAGAAAGTTTTTATAGCAAACTTTTTATGTCAGAAGTTTATTTTATTGGTAAAATATTAAATAATATACAGAATTAAAAACTGCACTTACACTTCTGAGAAGAAATAAATCTTGGACAAATTATATGCTTGTTCCTGAGATTCCCTAAATTTATTCCAGTAGCTGTGCACTCAGACAGTACAAACCTTTATAATATAATCCTTTTCACAAAGTATTACAAAGTTTCTGCAGCTTCTTTAGTTGTACATACATACAGACACACACTCACACATGCATATACAACACTCATACACGTATACACAATACCCACATACATGCACAGAACATGTATGTGTGTGCATTAAAAACAAAGAAAATACAAGTCCCACATTTTAGTCTGCAGTGACAAAACTGTTAGCGGAGGTCTCCAAACTGGTATATAGCAGAGTGACTTGTCACACAGCTGCAAAGACTGTTTCAGTATTTCCGTAGTAAACCTCATTTTCTGAGGTATGGTATTTGAGCCTTAAAAAAACTACATTACACTGAGCAAACCTGACACACAAGGTCTGGAATTTTAATTTTACATATATATTTATATTTATATATATATATATATATATCTTTTTTAAACAATAGTTTTTATTTTCCCAAATTATTAGTTTGAAAAAAAATGAGGTTTACTGGTTTGACCTATTTTTTTTTCGCTTCTAAAACTTAAAATATCCTAGAAACTGTCAAGCAATTAGTTTTTAAAGTAGTCTAATTACCTTTGGTATTGTTAAAGAAAAAAAATCTAAAATGGCCAAGACATATACTGTACAACTGCAGTAACTGCCTTTAAAAGAAATGCCAAAGAAATGTTATCTTTTAAACCAAATATGTATTTACATTACAGCAGTTTTACTACAGGGACACAGGTATGTATAAAAAAAAGAAAATCAGAATACTACATATAAATATGTATGATATGAAAAATACCTCTTACTTAAGTTTGTATGAAAACAGGAGTGCTCCAAATATTTCTTAAAATTTTTCTCCAATAGGTGATAGGTAAGTGTTTAAAATTGAGCTAAGTGCTTTACTTTTATTTTAAAGTTCATTTCCAAAAGGAGAATAGAGAAATAAAAAAATACTAGGTTCTTAATTTAAAACACTGGGTAAGGGTCTAAGAAAAAAATTCAGTCTCTAAGAATTTCAACTTTAGGACACATTTCTCAGGCAAAAGATTACTAATTGCAAAGAAAATTTAGCCTAAATAGAGATACCATGAGATTAGACCAGTAGTTTCCACGTTCTCTAATCTTTTGACTGTGGAGTGTTTTTCTTTTTGCTTGTTGTGTCCTTTAACTAACATACCATAATTTTCAAGGGTTTCTTTTTGTCTTTAACTAAAGAAAGAAGGAGAAAAATAACCATAGTTTTTAAGACTTCAAGAAAAGTATTGCACTTGTACAGAAAGAAAAGAAAACATCGTTTAAACTACATAGCAGAAGCAATCATTCTGGGATTGCAAATAACACATGGTCTAAAAGGTCAACTATTAAGAGCAAAGGTGGAGCCTGGAGAGCCCACTCCAAACCTGGAATATTATTATAGTAATGTTAAAGCATTTTCTCCCAACTGGGAGATAGTTAAGACTTTTTGCTTCAGATTTTTAACATCTTTCTAAATTCTTGCAAAAAAATTGTTTAATCTCTCATAATACACATTTTAGGAAGAAAAGCGAATCAGAACACAAAATCCAGCAAAAAAGGAAGGCAAACATATCATGTTATTATGATTACATAATCTCTGAAGTCATATTTTAGATACCCAATATTTGAAAGTGAAAGTAACACAAGGGTTATATACCTTACTAGTTTTAATCCAACTACCTTTTTAAAAAAATTATAAAACTACACTTGAGTATAAAAAATATGTCAGCAGATTATACAGCCAACAAAAATCATACACAAAAAATTAAGACTTAAGAGACCTGTGAATTGGTAATAAGAGTTGGCCTAATCCTCAAACTAGTAGGGGGAGAGAGAGGCAGAGATGTCCAGAGACAATGATGGAGGGAACGTGGACAGAGAAAAGAAAAGAGGGGGGGAGAGTAGACAAAATTTAAGAGATCACAAAGAACTTCACTACATAGAAGGGGAAGTGATTTATGTTAAAATCTGAGCATGCTTGACAGTCAAAATGTTTTATCACAGTTTCAGAAATTGAACTACTTAAAGAAAACAAACACAGAAGAATAAAACAACAAAAAACAAAACCCAGAGTCTTTCCCTTGTTACAGTGTATTCATTAAAAAAAAAAAAATCCATTTCCAGTAAATTAAGTAGAATCCTGATAAGTGCATAGTTGGGGATTCAGTGACCTCCACCCGTTCAAGAAGCTTTCCTTACTGTGTGTCACTTGAGGTAATTTGAAGGGCCCGATTAACTGCAAACTGGCTTATCTGTACCTATATGAAGTTTTATGCTGTACTTTATGTGGCTTAGCAGAGGGCCTCTAAATTTTATACTTTATTCACAATAAAAAGGACATCTTAGAAAACTAGTCATTCATGTACCACTCTCTGTATGGGATAAAGGTTAATTCACAACAAATTTATACAGAAAATATACAAATGCCATGTTACGGGAGAAAAACCCCATAAACAGAATTAGGAACTTATTTCTAAGAGTGTGTGTGAAAAATATCCACAAACTTACAGTACAGCAAGAGAAAACTGAAAGGCTAAAAATACAATGTTACATAAAAACCTTATGGAAATTCCAAAATTTTAGGTTTCTGCAATAAATGTAAAAATATTCAAGATGTCATTATTTGGCCTAGCAATACACTATGATAAAAAGAAACACTAGATTATCACAGCTTCTTGGTCATATGACATTTGCTTTGAATAACAAGCAGCTCATTTTTAAAAAAGCTGTCATATTTTAACACATCCATTGCAAGTAATACACAACCATGGTAGGAAACCATTTGAGATTATGCTTTGGAGAACAGCAATGTGATATGACTGTTCAGTTTTGTTTTGTTCAAGGAGAATTAATTACCTGCTTCTCTACATCATTCCACAAAACATTAACAGGTTAGAAGACAGAAGTTCTAAGACTAGCAGAACACTAGTCTACAGGTGAAATTCCAAAACAATACTATATTTTATTGACCAAAAACTCCACTAATAAAGCCTTGTATGATATTAGAACTTATTCTTCCTTAAAAACAAAACAAAAACACATACCACAATGCAATTCACAGCTACAATTTCCCTCTACCTCATATTTTACCTGCATAATCTTGTAATGGTATTCAGAAATATTATCAAACTAAAAAGATATTAACATCTGGTTTCAAAGTTTCCTTTTACTTTAAGCAGATAAGCTGAAAGTCTCTGTATTGGAAATTCCTCTAACAGTTTTGACCTAGGAACGCAAAGAAGAATTATATAGTAATCAATTTTAAGTGATTTTTAAAAATACATAATAAAAGTGTGGTAGAGCTACAACAGCTAACCAACACTCTCTCAATGCATTTTAAAAAGGCACCAATATAAATAAATTTTATAAGTATTTAATACATTAAATTCAGGATCTTAAGACCAGTTACTGTATATTTTAATTATTTTGCAGAAACTGGAGGTTTAAAAACATTTCTAAGATAACTTTCATATATACAGACTTTAATTTCACCCCCCCCCCATTCTTCTTTACTTTTGCATTTGGGGAATTTTCTGTTTTAGAATAATTTTCACACAGATAGTACTTACTAAAATATATATAAAATATAACTAAAGATGACCACAAATGTAACTTATCCCTTTTTGTAAAATGAACAGTTAAAGTTAAAAAATAATGTATCCAGTACCTCCTATAATCTAAGTTCTGTCTTGAAACCAGGAGCATATAGTTTTTTATTTGTATTTTTGCAGCCTTTTCTGTTCTTTTTCCACCATAAGGAATCACTTTAAAGATAACATTTGGGAAGTAAGTAAAACATCATTTTCATCTAAATGCCTTCACTGATGTAAGTTTTGTCAAACATTTAATAAAATATCATAAAACTTCATGGTTCTGTGAGGTCTACAACTCAGACACAAAAACCATAAATCAAAACAATACCAAGCTCACTAAAACATTCTTGTCTTTCTCCATTTGTCAACAAGTAAAAGTTGAAAATTTTTCTTTTCTGTATCTTCCTATTCAAAAGTAATTTGTGTTTCTTTCACTTTGGAGGTTATATCAAATCAAATTAAAGCCTTTTTTTTTTTTTTGATTTGATTTGTTTTGATTTGTTCTGTAAGTACACAGTAAAGCCTCACGGTTTGAGTTGAATAGTTGCAACTAGTCCTAAAGACACACTAGTAACTTTAATATTTCTCAGTACAATCTGGTAAAGTAAACCTACTAAGTTGCTCAGGTATTAACTATAATTTTAACTCTCTATAGGCTCTTGCAACACATCTGATCACTGTGCTTTTTTTCATGAATTTTCTTTAAAAGAATGTGTGTGTATGTGTACTATGATGCATGTATATAGCTGCTTGTATGTATGTAGGAGAGACAATCCCTACTTTTAGCCAAATCTGAATCCTAGTCTCTCGTTCTCCCATTTTGTCCCTCCAGAAAATTCTCAATGGCATGTTTCAACAACTCAAAATCTCTTCCAGTTTGCTTACTGGTCACTTTCACTATTTTAACAAGCCAGATTAGAATGCCTTTTTAAAAGTGATTGACCACTATCAGAGAGAGGTAACACATTTCTCTCACAGGAGCTGGAGATAAAATTCTGGGCAAAATTAGGGCAAAGCAATGCGATGAATTTTTGCCAAACTGGAAAATACAGAAGCTAACCTATTTTCATGCCCCTCAAATAATCTGTAATGTGAAATCTCACCTAAATAAACTGGGCATATAACTGTTATGTAAAACTTGATTTATTTGGTGTCTGACTCTCATATCTATTTTTAGGTGCTACCACCTTGCATATTTCCTTTCATGAAGAAGCATGCAAATATAGCCATCCAGGGTTTCCCAGAAGCACTGTGTCCACAAAAATTCTGTCTAACCTACACATTCGAATTGATCTTGTCCTTATTTGTCCCTGCCATACCCTGAGCCATCTTTACCTCTTTTTGTTCCTTATATAAAGCTAAGAAAGTACAAGTACACACTTGTAGCAAATACACTCTCAAAAGTATTAAGTCCCTTCAATAAAAAAGATTCTCAGAAAGATGAAATCAGAAAAGGAGAGTGCATTAGTACTGTCCTCATGGGGGTACTATGGAACTCTGTAGGTCCACCTAAATTCAGTTTCATCCCAGGGCAGGTAGGTACATGATTGTTCATACACTGAAAATAAAAAATAGTAACCAGGAAAAAAATTCATAGATGATGCCAGCAGAAAAGTTATGAACATACTGACTGCCATCCAAATATTTCCTTGAATTGTAGTAAAACACAAAATCACTAGCCTTAAATTATTTCCCTTCCTCTAAAAGGAAAAAAAAATTAAATTCCAATTATTTATGAGCGGTTGTGGCAGGTGGGTGAGGAAGTCTCAAAGACATGCTTCACCTTTGAACACACTGTATGTTCACGATGCAGTAATGTACCAAAGCATGCAGGAAAAGTGACAGTGGACGTTCTCTCTAAAACAGTTTGCATTTCTGTTTTGGTGCCTTCTCTCAGAGTTAAAGGAACAATTTGGACATTTCTCCAGAAATAATTACCACAGAGGGCTAGTAAAAGAGAGTTGCGTTGTAACCATTTTTGCCTAGCTCTAGCTGTGTCAGTGCTTAGAAGCTGCTTACATAAGCAGATGGTAAACTAGAAAATGAGTGAAGAACAGTACTGGGGCCAGATCTGCCTATCTGTCCACAGTTCTCTAGTCTTGCTAATTCTCACATTCTTGCATCATTAAGAAACACAGTTTCAGCATCCCATGTAATGACTTTTTTTTTTTTTTACAGCGGTTATCAGCTTAATGTAATTTTAGTATTCAGAAATGGTTATCAGATAATCCAGTCATGGTCAGGCCTGTCCTCCGTAAACACAAACAGTAAGTTCCCCCTCCAAGGGTGTCCCCCAAGATGAATTTAATCAGTTTCATTCAGTTCCTCCCCTCTAGTGCTGTTAGACTGCAAAGAAAAAGCAGAGGAGCACCCATATAAAAGAAATTAAAATCTGTACATGAAATATGGCAACGTATGTATGAATTGAAAGAAGAAAAATTCTGCAGTAAGGGATTGAGATTCATTTCTGACAAGAACTTATAAATAGTTGCATGTTTTTGAGACAGAAAAATGTGGACGTGGACACTTAAGCTTGGAGGTTCAGTCACATTCTGGACTCCAAGAAAGGTAAAAATAAGTTTTGCTTTTCTGTCTTATCTATAGTTAATGTACCGGTTACAAAGATGTTCCCTTTTCCTTGTACCAAAAAGTGGTAAATATTATTATTGAAGAAATACTAGAATAAATAGCCCTAGTTCCGTAATCTTATGGGGTTCAAGTTACCACATTCAGGTCAAATTAGCAATTGCTCTGAGGAGATTTTGAAAGAAACAGCCTATGGCAAGATTTTTATAGACCTTCCACTAGAAGAGTAAAAGACGAACAGACTATGGACAAAACACTGGGTGGTCACAGCTTGAGAAAAACCAGTGAAAAGAGAAATACCAGAAAAGGGATTTCTGAGTGGATTTTTTTCCCCCCTACTGTTAGTCTAATTATATTTTTCTGCTGACTGGTTAACACTGATTAAATGCTGATAAAGTGACAATCGTAAGCATACTTTTAGAAACAGATACATATACTATGCTGCCATCACATTACAACTTTAAGAGAAAACTTCCCAAGCAAATTTAAGAAAAGCAGAGGTCCCTTCTGGAAACTATTGACTGCCTCTTAGCCGCTCTTAAACCATGTTATTCTGAAAACTAGATAAAAATACTATTCATTAAAGGTGTTAAAAGTAAGGCTGCCAGGGTGTCTATAAAATGCCAGTCATCAAAACTATGGAAAAACAGTGCTTAAGTTTAGAAAAATAAGATCCTAGGACCTCACATGTATTTGTAGCTGTCCTTAACTACCTGTAGTTTAAAAATTTTGCTATATGGTACAGTGTACAACATACCGTATTAGAAATTCCATAGGGGAAGTAAACATAGAACCCACAACAACAACTCATCCAAGGAGTTATCACTGAAAATAATGTGTTTGTGTTCCATGATCTCTAGAGGGAAAAAAAAAAGTTTACATTTTGAAACAAATTCTTCTTTGAACAGTAAAATTACTTATCCCATTTTAAACTGTGAAAGTCCTACCCAGAAAACGCTAATCTTTCCTGCCTTCAATCATAATCCTGAACATCAGTGGCAAATTAGAATCCTTAGGTGTGAATCTTTACGAATCAAGTGATTATTTTTTTCTCAAAGCATGATATACCTTAACATCTATGCATGGCAGAAATGAACTGCTCTTTAATTCCCACAAAATAAACAAGCCAAGTTGTCAAGAAACAATATCCCATCCCTTCTCTCTTCTGTTTCTTCCTTCCTTATTGTAATTAGGCAGAGCAAATGACACTGCGTCCACAAAATAAGAATTAATGACAGTAATAATATTAAAAAAAAAAAAAGGTATGTCAACATCTGAAGAAGGTGGGATTGTAAGTGCAGTATTTCTTCATGTGCAGTTCATTACTTCATAGGGGTCCCCTTTGGAATGAAAAGGCCTAGTGGAATGTGTGCTCCCCTCGAACAATGTGTGATGAAAACTCATAACGGTCCTGGCTTCTGTAGCCACAGATGTTGCATTCCAGTGGGTCCCGGTAGCCATGGCAACCCATGTGAATGGTGTACATGACATGGTCTAGGAAAAGGACTCGACAGTGCTCACACTTGAAGGCCCTAATCTGTTCTCCTTCTCCATTAAAGACCTTGTAGATGTCCTTCAGCGAGCCCTTAGGAGCCTTGGTGGTATCCAAAGCCTTGACATCCTCCTTCATGTAAGCTGGGCTTTGTTTCCTCTTGGGATTTAAGGCTGGGTTTCCTTGGTAGGACTGGTGGTCATCATGGCTGCTTTCTGAGTCAGTAGAATCTAGGCAGCTATTGCTGGGAGAGGCCTCTCTTTCCTGGGGTCGACTCTTTGGTCTGATGAGAGAGATAGGGCCATCCATGTTGTTTTCATGACTATCGGAGGTTTCCCTGCTAATGGGTCTTTCTATCCTATTTGGATGATAGACCTGAGAATAAGCTGAGCTTATAACTGGGGCCACCTCAGCGATTGTGCTTGGTGGGTGCTGCATCAGAGGGTGAAGGGCCTCAGCTCCAAGGTAGGTGATTGCATTGTTGATGGCTTGGTCCATCATATGAGACTGCATCAGCTCAGCCTCCTTCTCATATGTTAAGTTCATATCAAAGTGAATGTCTGGGTAGCTGAATCGCATGAGCTTTTCCCCTGAAAGACAGAGGGGGAGAAAAGTAAAAAAGAAAAAAAAGAACACAACAAAATAAGTGGTTGGACTAAAAATATAAAAGTACAAAGTTAACTCATCACTTCCGTTTTCCATAATATGGTATCTCTTATTCTTTAGATCAAGTATTTAAGCTCTTTAATTCTGCTGAGACTCACAAATACTCTTCACCTACAAAAAGGATTAGTAATAAAAATGTCACAAGCCATTTGCACTTGTTCTAATGCCACCACGAAAATGCATCTAGCCTAAAAGTTATCATTGTGTGTTATCTTATTTTCATTCTCTATTAAAATGTCCACTTGTCTAGAGCTCAGCCACTATAGGAGAAAGAAGAAATACCAGGTGAAAGTAAGTCAGAGATTATACTTGTTTTTGCATACTTTAAACATCAGTGACCAAGCTTCAAAGATCATAAAAGCGAGAGTGATCTGGTTATAACACTTGTTATCTCACAATTGTGTAGGCTTAATTTGGTTGATATAGGTGCTATATTAGAGAAAGATTATAGATCCAATACATGTCATTCTGGAAAATTTTAAAATGTCACAATTAAAATACTGTTAAAAGCTGATATTGTCTGATAAACTGAATGAAATTTAGGGCTATATAAAAATAGAATATTTCCCAAAGCACTTACTTATAAACTTGGAAAATACTATGTTTCATTGTTTTGCTTCTTGAAATGGATAATTATTCATTTTTGCATCAACCCTTTCTTATTTAGACACATGTGCAATGGTGCTGGTCTGTATGTATACCCATTGTTAGTTTTCTATACATTTTCTTGACTGAAGGATATTTGTAGTTTTCCCTTTAACATTTACTTCAACTAATTTAATTTTACTTCAGTATTTTACTTCAACATAATATCTAATAGTAGCTATAAAAGAGTCTGGTGCATGAAATAGTAGTTTAAATTTTTCTCCTTCAAATATTGCCAGCTTTGGACAGAATATTTTATCTTTGAAAACTTCTGCCACTAAAACAATGGGTTCTCCTACTAATACTTAGTTACTTTGATAGGTAAATCTTACAGATAAATGCTTCTTTAAAATATATGTGAAGTTCTTAGAAACGTTTAGTATGCTGTTTTAGGTGCCTAACATGTGACGCTGATCCATAGAACTGCATTCTGGAAAAATACTTTCATGTGGCTAGTATTATTACAGGTTTGAAGAAATGTCCCCCAAATGAGATGAAGGTAATGGTCAGAGTAATGAAAATGGAAGAAAAAATATGATGAGTAATTATCTTGTAGCATACAATTAAGATATTGCAACGTCAAGAGTTTAAAAGTTAAGCTAGACAAACCTAATCTATATTCTCAAAGAGTTTACAGTTTAGAGGGAGTGACAACAATTTAGGGATCATTTATAATACACTGTGATATATGGTATGGGGTCAAATAAGAGGAATACATAACTCAGAGTAAAAGAAAACTTCTTGAAGAAAGTGACATCAGAGAGAAGAATGTGATGACAAATATTAGCCAAGTAAAGGAATGGTGGGGGTTGGAGCAGCTGGTAGGAAGGTTCAGAGGCTAGAGGGCATGACACATTCTAGGGATTACTTACACTTTGCATATGGCTGCGAATGGAAATAGATGAGAAAGTTGGCGTCAGATAATATAAGGCTCATTCAACAATTAAGGAGTTTGAATTTTATCCTGAGAGCAGTAAGAACTGAAAGGGTTAAACAGGGAAGTGACTTAACTAGATATTTATTTAGCAAGATGGTTTAGGAAGTTCTTGCTGTAGAGGTGTAGAGATCATGGTGGCTTCAACTAGTAGAGTGGCAGTGGAAATGGAGAAAATTCGATGGAATGGAGAGAATTTTAGAAAATGTTGCTAGAACTTGGTGATTATCTAGACACAGAGAATGAGAAAAAGAGGTTAAGTAAGTATGGAGCCCAGGTTTCTGGACTGGGGAACTTAATGGATAGCAATGGGATAGAAAAGATGGTGAATTCAGATTGGGGAATACTATGAGTAATAAGTCATGTCTAATAAGTACTGAGATATAGTCTCAAACTCAGGAGAGAGATCTGGGCTTGAGATATAGATATGAGAATCATCAGTTGATTGAAAGTAACTTCTGAAGCCATGGGAATAGATGATATCACCCAGGCATAGGTAAAGTGTGAAAAAGAGAAGGTCAAAAATAGAACCTGGAAGAACATCAAGATTTTTATGCCTGCCCATAAACTAGGGCAAGTGGGATTTGAGCCCCATGCTTAGAGAGCCCTGGGCCGTGCTGCTCATGGAATAAGGAACGTACAGGGACAAGGGAATGTGCTTACCTGGAGCTTACACCCTAGACCATACTCTGGGTACCCAGGACCCCAGAATTCCTTCTCCAAATGGCTGGGAGCTCGCACCAAGTGTCGCACAGTCCTCTTCATAGGGTCCATTGTCCTGAGTACCAACTGTGCTGCCGGTATGTACACTCTTAGGCTTGAAGAACGGTCAATACACTACTCTTGTGTGCTGTGTGTGGGGTGCGATATGAAAAGAACTTGGATGTGCAGACTAAAGTCTACACATAGGTACATAAGACCCCATTTTGCTACTGGAAAGAATCAGGAATGGGTTTAAAAGGGCCTGGCTGCAGGTCAGGGAGTGGTGGCTCTGCTCATGCCTCCAAGGTCTGATGTGGAACTCCACGGAATCTGAGAATTCTACATTTATTTGAACTCAGTCTTCCAGATTAGGAGGTTAGAACACAATAGTTTTTAAGCCTGATTGACAATATTAAAATATTTAGGCATATGAATTGAGGCCTCCATTACTACTGTTGTCCCATTTGCATAACTGTTGGGGTAAATCCATACAAAAGACTGAGAAGGAGTGGTCAGAGAAGCTGGAAGAAATGCAAGAGAGATCAATGTCATAGAAACCAAGGAAAGAGAGTGTTTCCAAAGGAACTAACTATTCAGCAGTGCAAATGCTCTCTAGGTTTAAGATGGTCTAAAAAGGTTCCTCTGGACTTGACACTCTGAAGCTCGTGGACACCTCAGTGAGAATAATTTCAGCAGAGCACAAGGAAGAAAACCAGGTTGTACAGACTGGGGAATGAGTAGAAAGAAAGAACTTACAGAAAGCAAGTATAGAGAACTCTTTCAACAACTACATCCTTGAAGAGAAGGAGAAAGTAGGCAGCTGCAAAGAGACCTGGGTTTGGGGTTAGATTTTTCTTTTAATCATGAGAGTTTATCACATTGAATGCAGAAAGAAAAATGCCAATAGAAGGGAGAGGTTAAAAATATATGTGAGAGGGCTTCCCTGGTGGCGCAGTGGTTGAGAGTCCGCCTGCTGATGCAGGGGACACGGGTTCGTGCCCCGGTCTGGGAAGATCCCACATGCCGCGGAGCGGCTGGGCCTGTGAGCCACGGCCACTGGGCCTGTGCATCTGGAGCCTGTGCTCCGCAACGGGAGAGGCCGCAACAGTGAGAGGACCGCATACCGCAAAAAAAAAAAAAAAAAATATATATATATATATATATGTAAGAAAGGGGGGAAATAATAGTGTAAGTTATCTGGGGGCTGGGATAGGAGAATTCCAGAGCGCAAGAAGAGGAATTAATCAGAAAGAAGGATGCTTCCTTCATCAATGAAAGAAAGTATTCATGTGAATGCACGTGATCCTACAGGATTAGCGATATTATATTGAAATCATTTCAACTGATTTTATTTCCTATGAATCTAGATGTAATATCACCAAGGAGTGAGATACCATGTTTTGGGAGAGTAGAGAAAGGTCGAAATGCCCAAAGTGGCGAGTAGGAGAGAAAGCTATTCAGGGATGAATTAAAGGAAGGCTGCTATATAGTAGAGATGGGACAACCGGTATTTGAGATCAGTTACTCATTTATTTGCAGTGATGCCAATTCATAAGGCTGTGGGATTTTCTCTAAAATTACTAGCAGCTATGTAGATGTGGAAAAGAGGCTCAATTGGCTCCATTAGAGAGTGGGGTTTTACTAGGAGAAAGGTAGAAGTACAACAAGTCAACAGAGTCATAGAATCTAAACTGAATAAGAAAAGAGAGGAGGAAACATATACAGAAACTTCAAGGATCACTGGCCTGGAGGGCTTGATAAAATCAAAAAACAATATTTAACTGAGGGACATGATAAAAAGAAATTTACAATAAGTGTGGAATGATGAAATTTCTCACTTCAAAAGACATCATAAAAACAGTTACTACGCAATTGTTTGTTATTCAGTTGACCCTTGAACAACATGGGCTTGAACTGCGCTGGTCCACTTATAGGAGGACTTTTTCACCAGTAAATACTGTTGAATCCATGGATGCAGAATACTGGATATGGAGGAACTGTGTATAAGGAGGGCCAACTGTAAATTATATGCAAATTTTCTACTGTATGAGGGTCACTGCCCCTAACCCCTATGTTGTTCAAAGGTCAACTGTGTATTACCACTAGGATAGAATCCAAATAAAGAAAAAATACCATCAAATTCTAATAAAAATCTAATGTCCTTATTTTAGAATCAAAATGTACTTAAAAAAAAATCTACGCTTTTCTAAGGAATTTAATCAAATCGAGAGTAGCATCTCTAAGTCAAAGGAAACATGAAAATATTACAAAGAGCAGAACTAAGTAAATTCAGAAAATAGAATAGCAATAAATTTCATATTTTTCCAACTATACTAGTCTCTAGTTGAGACATAGACATTTAATGGACATCCATCAAATTAATTTTAAAAACAGATGAATGATATTTTAAAAAAGTTATTTATAAACAGGAAGAAAGAGACACAGAGAAATAAAAGTAACTTAGGGCCCAAGGCAGATCTGAGTATACTCTCAGAGGCTAGTTTTAAACTGACCTAGTATAAACTATGATCCTTGGGGCTACCCTTCAGCATTCCTTCAATGAACTTTGTCAGTTAATCTCTCCAGCTTGTCTTAAACTGATATTTTGGTGATTTGTTAGTTCTTTAATTTTAGATTGAAAAGAAATCTTCTCTAAGTGTTTATTGGAGTAGGACAATTGTAACACCCTTTCCTCCCTGAAATAACCAAAGAAAAGATTTTCTCTCAGTCACTACTCAACCCTCACAAGGTGTTCTATAATGCGTTTTGACACTAGAATGTGAGAATCTGTTTATTTTTATCTCTTCTAATTTTTACTCTATGTAAGTCTATAAGAATATATATTACATATATAGTGATAATTCTTTATATTGAATCTGTTATTCATTCATTTTTTTTAAAAAAACTAGATGCTTCTGTATCCTCAGAGATACTTTACAACTTACACTCAGAGTTGGCATCATTCTGTATACTGTATCAAAGAATATCTGAGGGCTTGGAAATGAAAAAGGAAAGTCTAACACATCACATTTAATCTTTTCAGTTCAAAACTGTAGGCTACATGAAAACAAAGATCAAAATATGAACTATAGATCCAAATATGAAACATCTTGAATGTAGGCTGCTGCATTATATATTTTAGTGCAGAATTAAAAAAAAAAAGATTTCTTCATTCTAGATTAAATACTAAAAGCATTAACATTGTGTAAAGAAAACAGCTTAAAAACCTGGCGCTAATGCAAATTTAAAAAGATTACAAAACTGGCTAGTAGGCTACATCATTTCCCTTAAGTATTGTTATTTGTTATTTCACTTTATATAATATTTCATTTTGAGAAAGTAATTGATTACTATCACTCTTTCCTTCATTTCTCTTTCTTAGGCCCATATGCCTAAGGGTGTGTAGTGTGTGTGTGTGTGTGTGTGTGTGTGTGTGTGTGTGTAAATGCGGTACACACAGAGTGGCATAATGGAGTAAAGAGATGGGCATTTACTTCATGAACTGAAATACACCAATATATATTTCTAGCACATGGGAACATGCCTTTGCTCATTAAAATCAATTTTTACAGAAATAAAACCCTTTGTAATGCTTACCCACAAACTTTTGTGGAGTGGAGCTTTTACGTTTTCCCATATTCCCTGTGAGCTTCTCTATGACAGCAGGTCTCTCAAAAGGCACCAGAGAAATATTGTTGTCCATAATAGGCTCTTGTTCCTTACAATCTTCCATAGGAGGTACTATATAAAACCATACAAAAAATGTAATCTGATAATTTCTTCAACATTTAAAAAGATACAAAGCTGGACTTGCCATCTCAATATGTGTTATACAAACATAAGCTAGTATGCTTGAATAAAAGTTAAGTAGAAAGAATAACCTCTAGTGTTAAAGTATACTTTTAACACTAGTGTGTGTATACTCACACACACACACACACAGAGGATTTGTTTTTATCCGAGTCTCTCTCAGATCAATGACATAAACTGTTGCCACTATTGGTGGCCAACATGTTCTTCTTGTGTCTCATCTTAGTCCTCTGAAAGTGTTTTTAGCATTGATTAAAATCAATACTACTTTAAGACTGCACTGTTCTCAAGGCTTCTGGAGTTTATTTTTCTAAAACAATTTAAGTAAGTCAATTTGTTTTGGAGGAAACCTTACACAGACACACAGAAGAGCAGTATAATAGTTAATCAGTTTTTTTTCACCCATGTATTTTCCTGTAACAGGTTTTCTACTTGATGAGCTGAGTGAGCTGTGAGCTCTATTGGCAGTAGCTACATACCTGCACAAAGCAGTCTTCATGAAGGAGATCCAGTTCTAAACATGTCCATGCACAGTAAACAGTGACAGCTTTATGATTGTAATTTATTTTAAAAAGAGCTCTTCAGCAGGACAACATAATCCATTTCTAAACTGGCATATTTGCTTACTAAACTACTGCTCTAATTCATTTGACATAAACTCTCCAGTCTAAGTTGCTGTGGGCTAATATATTAATTCATAGATATTGACATTACATATTGACATTTATGGTGTAGACACAGAACTTATAAAAGTTGTTTTTGGATAAAAATACTGTCAAAGGACATTTAAGTAAAGATAGAGGAATATCAGAGACAGACCAGATCAGTTGATTAAAACCAATATTCACAGGAAGGACCATAACTTATTATTTCTTGATTACTGTTGCTTTCTCCAATCGTACTTGTGTCAGCACTGTTTGGAAATCTAAAGGTTTCATATCTTAGGATATCTTTACTTGTTCATCATCACTGTAAAATGATTTATTCTGCTCCTTTCGTTTGTAAAGGGATAGCCCCACTGTGTGAAACACAATGTATTATCCTTTATAAGGGCAGACACTAAGAGTGAGAAAGCAAGAGATGAAAGTTAAGAAAATCCAGTGCACAATTCAGGTGACCTATTTAATAACCAATACAGGTTGCTGATTTTGAAGAAATGAAAAATGGCATCAGAAAATGTTTTTGTAATTCAAACATGTTTAAAGACATCGATATTCAACCTAAGTTTTGGGTTAACCTAGTATAGCCAGGTGGATGGGCCAGAAAAATTCAATCTTCAATCTCTATTTTAATGGCAAGGGATTCTGTAATTACTGGATGTTAATTTGGGAAAAAATTCCAAGAGGAGACTTAGAAACAAAGAAACACATAGGTCACTTTCTATACAGGTATAATTCATGATATACAACTGCAAAAAGATGTCCCCAGATATTACACACAACATCATGTCCTCTCTTAGCAACAAGTAAAATAAGAAAAAAAAAAAAAACTTAAAAAGAAAAGCAAAGAAAGAATGACCACAGAATTCAAATAAGGGGGGCCAGGAGGATGGAATGGCAGTGGTGATGTGGAGGGGGGCCATGCAATTAGATACAGATTATTGTCAAAATTTTAACTTTTGTTTTAGGTGTTGAATTCACAGGCACTTACTACATTATTAAAAAATAACTATATACCTGAAAAACTGGCCATGAATGGACCAAAGATGAAAATGTCATGAGCCAAGATCCGAAACGAAAGAAGGAAAGAGAAAAAAGTTTGTTGTTGTCAATCTTGCTAAAAAACAGCAAAACTGGTTAACAGGGTTTGCCCCCAAATTGAATATACTAATTAGTTTTGAAATGAATAGTCTAAAACTTGGCAGTTTTGCTCTAAGTCTCACCTTGAATTTTCATATTTGCACACATTTAACACTCAAAACGAAACCTGGGTGTGGGAACTGTCCCACACCACCTCCACCTCAATTCAAGTGATTTGTCCCAAGTTCAATGAAGCTCATATGAACTGAAAACAATGACTTTGGCAGAGCTCTGATCTAACTTCTACTTCACAACCAACAGTCCTTTACATATCAAACATTAGTCTTGTTTCTACCATATCAGCAATAATAATAACAACAACAGACTCACCCTATGTGCTAAGTACTGTTTGAAGGCTTTCCATCTGATAATTTATTTAAGCTTTCAACAACCCACTGAGATAGGTACAATTACCATCTCTTTTATACAGATGGGGAAACAAAGACCCAAAGATGTAATTTTCTCAGCGTGCTTTTTTAAAAATTGAAGCATAGTTGATTTACAATGCGTTTTTTTTTTTCAATTTTTTTTTACTGAAGTATTTTCTCAGTGTTTATATCTAGTTAACAGGGAATATACGAGTAGAACCCAGGTGGTGTGACTCCAGAGCCTGGGCTCTTAGCCACTATTTGAGTGTTGACTTTGTATAAACAAGTTTGAAATATTTTTAAGGTCTCCACTGAGAAAAGATCTGACACATTTTATATATTACATAACTAATCTAAATTATTTGCTTTCATGTGTCTGGGTGCAACTCATCAAAGTGCTTCTAGATATACATTGCTTGAAACACAAAACAAGTTGTCTAGTTAACTCAATAATGCATTAATCGCATTGTGAGACATTCAACTAGGCTAAGAAAATACCAATATGCAAACTCCACTTCTTAGAACAAACTTCATAACCAAATATCTTCCTTATTTTTGAAGTTATAACCATGATAAAAATATTTATCCTTGCATTATTTCATTATCTCACCACACTGATTAATCATAAAGATAGAACCATACAAGTGTTCCCAACATAGCTATTTTGCCAAACAATCCACTCAAATTTCAAATTCCAAGAAGACACAGTCTGAGGGACCTAGATTAGGTCACATGTCCACCCCCCACCAGAAGAGGGCAGGGCACCTAGACTGACAGCCCTGCCATGGCTTCAGCCGATTAGAGAGGACAGCTCTCTAAAGGAAAAGAGAAGTTTTGTTAACTGTAGGAGGATGAGGGCATGTATGACATGTATGACAGGCAAACAAAACAGATGTCTTCTATTTTGTCACAAATTTTCTCCATGTTGTAGAACATAAACGAAGCTTTTATCTAAATTATATTCTTGACAACATTGGGCAGTGCCCACACTTGAAATCACTCTTTCCATTTTCCCATCCTCTGGTCTTACTTAGCTTCATTGCTCTTTTCTTCCCCTTCCTAATGTGTTCTTGGTCTTCTAGATGTCTTACTCTATGCTCTATATAAGGTTGTACCCATATAACCTTATAAAATCTCTTACTTTAGACTACTACCTATATAGTGATGGCTCCCACATCTTTATTGCCTACTGAGACTTCTCTCAAGAGCTCGAGATCTATATATTCAACTTCCTTCTAGATAGTTTCACTTGGCTGTCTCTCACAGGTGCCTAAAAGATAATGTGTTCAAAAACTGAAATCTCTATTTCCCTCCCCAAGCTTTCTCTTCTTTTCCTAATTTCCATCTCAGTGAATTGACACTACCATCTACCTGGTCATCCATGCTAGACACGTTGGGCAAATCCTAGATTTCTTCCCTTTCACCCAGTCTTCTACCCCTCCTCCCTATCATCTCTCCTTATATATACGCATAGAGGTACTATGTGTCTTAGATTCTACATCTATAGTTGCTCTCAAATAACTTCTGCATATTGCCGGCTACTAAGTCCAACTCAACCAATCAGGAGACTGTTGCAATGGACTACTTGGCCCTATCTTGACTCTTCTGATCTATCTCCCACATTTCTAGCAATAAAATGTAAATGTAATAATACTTTTTAGGGTGAAGTACAAAATTCTTTGCTTAGCACAACAGGTCTTTGATGCCCTGTTCATTGCCTCTCTTTCAGGTCTTATCACCTTCCAATTTCTCTCGCCTTTACCAACTGGGCTCTAGTTATACATAAGTACTGGTAGGTCCTTAACCCACCATGCTCTTTTAGACTTCTACTTCTTCACACATGCTGTTGTTCTCTCCACATGAAACACCCTTTTCCATTTATTCAGCTGGCTATTCTGCCTTTCAAAACCCCACTCAAAATTTTCCCTAGAAATTCCTCTTGGACACCCACTGTGATTTAGATATCTGTCCTCTGTGCTTATCATCTGATGCTTATCACTCAGTGCTGTAACTGTTGGTTTACTGGTCTATTTCTTCCAATAGCTGGTAAGTGACCTTAGGTAGGGACTGAATTTTATTTGACTCTGTGTCTTTAGTACCCTTTACGATGTGAGACAAATGTAATAGTCAATGGATGTTCACTAAACATCTTAATGAAGGAAATGTTGTCACCCATTGGAAATAGGTTGAACAAGCTTACTAGGAAGTTTATAGGTTCCCAATTGTCTCCATCCTTGCAATAAAGAAATTCCCTTTACCAAATAATTCAAAACATAAACATAAGAATATATATTCTTGCTTTAAAGTTGGCTGTCTTTCTGGGTCACACTTTCATTTTTGTCTTCAGGCAAGGAGGAAAAGCTAATTACATACTTTGCTTTTTAAAGCTTTTACTTGAAGCTGAGAAGACTTGAAAAATGAGCATAAAATAACTTTCAAATAAGATAATCTGCCATAAAACCCAATTCATCATTATCTTTATTTCCAAAACTACAAGTCATCAATTTCCTCCTTTTCCATCAAACTTGAGGACTTTCGATTCTAACTTGTAAATATGTCTTCAGTGTTTCATCCTTTTCTCCTGCTGCTTCTCTTCATCTTTTCCTTGGCATTCTCAGGCCTAGTCTCTCCTCACACCCCAGTCAGGCATCTATCCTTTATTCTACATTGGTGACACTGTTCTTTAGAAGACAGGAATCTGATTACCCCAATGAAATTCAAACACTGGATTAGCATGTAAAGCTCTATCGTTGCATCACAGCCTACTGTTTTAGTCTCATTTCCTACCACCCCTTTAACTCCAACTATGTTCTACGTCTAGAAACTTGTTAATGTTCTTTTATACCTCCAAGTCTTAGCCTATGGAAACTTCTCTCCCTGGAATGTGTTTCTGTGAATCTATCAGATCTATGCAATTTTTCTCATCCTCGTGTATGGATCAAACACTTCATTTAAGAAGCTTTTCCAAAGACAAACAAAAAAACCCAAACAAACAAAAAAAGAAGCTTTTCCTTGACTTCTCCAGTCAGTTAGGTCACTTCTGCATCTGTGCTTCTGGGGAAGTGTATATGCCTTTATTAGAGCGTTTGCTTCATTTTATTGATCTTTTATGTATTTCCTACCAGACTACAAATATAAGAACAAAATTGTATCCATTTATCTTTATATTCCCAGAACATTCCATAGAGCTTGGCACATAGCAAGCCCTCGATATATGTTTCCTGAATGAAGTGAAAGAAAGTCTCTTTGACTTCAGATGCTTCCTCACTAGAAGGAGCCAACGTGGGAACATGTTTTGGGAAAGAAAGGCTAGGAAATATAACAGTGTCAGATATGAAAAAGAAAGAATAGTAATTAATTTCAAAGAGCTAATGGGTGACCACAATAATGGCAACCCCCCTACCTACTCTGAAAGAAAAGACAGAATAACAGATACGATGTAACAGGATACGAAGAGAGGGAAGGTGTAAATATGAATTTCACTGTGGCTCTGTCAAAAACGAGTCACATGCCAAGCCATGTATGTGAGACAAGGTTAATGATGAACTGTAGTAGCATTTTATCCATATTGTCTCTCTTATGGCATTTATCGACTCCTACCTCATAGGGTCAATTCTCTATTAAGCATGTTAACAAAAGGAAGCAGAGATTAAGGATAATCTCAATTTATTATTAACACCACACCTAGAAAAAGTACAGCATGAAATAGTAGTAATATAAACTTATGTGGTTAAAACTCCATCCATTATTGAAGAACAAATATTTGGGTCTATAAATGATATCAAAACCTACCTGCCCCCTCCCATGCATGCACACACTCCATCTTGGCTTTGTCCCCTGCTCTACCCAGTACCTGAGTGTCTTTCCCACTTTCCTCACTTCCAGTTTCAGAGCCATCTGTAAAGACCTTCGCCTGTCAATGGCTAAGCGATCTGGGGAATGGGGGTTGATGCTGAGGCTGTAGTTGTTTAGAAGTCTTTTTACCCCAAAATACACCTGTTGAAACTTTTTGCCACCACTTATTCTACAGCTGATTAATCTCTCAACAGATAGTTACATGTTGACTATAATTATTTATGTATGCCTTACCTCACTATAACAACATAAGGTCTTTTAGGAGAGATTCTATTTTTCATATTCACATGTGTTTGCAACACAGTTTCATAAATAACTGTGAATGGAAAAATTAGTTAATAAAACTAATAATCCAGTCAAATGTCAAAATTGCAATGAGAGAATATTATACAGAAAAACTAGTAGTAGTGCCATACGGTGTCTTTGGAAAACTCTGGCATGCCCCATGCCTCCATCAGCTACCCTGCCTCAAGTCACCTCTAAAAGCAGCGATTTGAACAGAAACAATGTGCTCAGTAAGTAAATGAAACCTCAAATGCCTAAGTTTACACTGGTAAGTAACATAACTTTATAGGGGATGCAATATTTATTATTTCTTAATATTTAATGCCCTGAAATAGTAAAAAGAACTTTTTTTTTTTTTTTTGTACATCCAATCACTTTTAATTCACACCAAGCTTATGAGTGACAAACTCAGACATCACATATCTGGACCAGAGTTGTTGGACTCCTAGGTCCACCATTTTAACCTCGATGCTCTGGATCCTATACTACTGTCATAGGCCCCAGCAATGCAAGCTTGCAGTACCAAATTTACAAAGACTTAAAACATGGACAGGGTTTTTAAAATGTTGGTTGATAATAATAATATAAAAACAAATAGACTCAACTCACAACAAAGATAGAATTAAATCTGATTCTTTAGATTATATAACCTATCCTCAATACAAAGAAATGCTTCAATTATTCAGGATAACAAAATAAAAGATTCCCAGTTCAACAACAAGTAATCATTAGCTGTCCAATAAATATAGTTCCACAGTACATACTATATAAAACAAAAACCTCACAGATAATTCTTGAGCTGCCTATAAATACAAAACCAATATTTATATTTTAAAAGTGACTACAGGATTTCCCAACTGTACTATTTAATACTGGGCAAATCTTTTTTAAATGAAAGATATAAATGTATCAGTAAGTTAACATTTCTGTATATATTTGTATGAATAATAAAATCAATCAGTATAAAAATATAGTAGGACCAAAGAGATGCCCTAAATCTAAAGAATTAAAATTCATAACTCTCCTTAAAAAGGATGATTTACTAACATTAACTTTTTAGTTATAGATAATTACTAATTGATAAACCTTAGGGACTGCTTTCCTACCCGCTATTGTAGGAGATCAGGATGTTTTGTTTGGGTTTTTATTTTTGTGGAGGGAAGTGGCACCTAATTTTGGTCTAGATTGTTCCCCATACTTGTAGAAACCTAAATCAGTAACTTCCAAGATAAATCACAAGACAGATTGGAGACATTTTCAATTATATCACTGATCACTTACCTAAGAGAAATGAAAATACACAAATGAACAATTACTTCTTTTAGAAAAACCTATAGACTTATGTGAAGCCATCTCAAACTCTTTGGTGCAGCCAATGTAAAAGAAGAGTAAAGAGTACCTTACTTTGGTGTATTCAAGGCCAGGCGCCATTATGATGGCAATTCAAACAAACGCTATCAGGAATAATTTGGGTGTATCACAAAAACTCAATATAGCTTGTTTGCAAAGTGTCCCAAAGCTCAACTCATTTAAAGTACTTAAGATAATCCCATACGAAGTGAGTGTGACCTGAAATTGCTCTAAAATAGACTATAATGTTACCTTCATGCTGAAGAGAAGAGAGAACTATTTAACCCATAACAAATGACAAAAACAGTAGGGGAGAATGAAAATGGTGAATGCCATTGCTACCCACCATGGTGACTCATGACCTGCCCGGCAGCCTCCATGCTGACATTCTGGAGATAGTTGTGGCAGCGTTCCTTGTGCTCCTCCAGTGAACTGCGCTGCTTGTAGCTTCGTCCACAGTAGTTGCACTTGTGAGGTTTACCCACTGTGAAGAGAACTCAAGGTTAGTGTGCTGTCAAGTCTCATCCAAAGCAAAATTACCAGCTAACTTTTGATAGTCTGGAGGAAGCATTTATATGCTTTTCAGACTTAAATCTCTTCCTCCACCACACTCCAGTTGAGACAATTAAAGATAATAAACTTCTACCAAGATTAAAAGACAGCAAGAAAAGGCAGATCGTACCTTTGGTGATAGGGGAAATAATGAATCAAATCATGCTCTGACTGTACCCTAGATCATGAGAGGCTGATGATTGATCTTCAAATTATCTGACTCTTAACACTAACATTTACTCTTACACAGTTCTCTCAGCTCTGACTCATTCAAAAGACAAATCAGGAGTGTCCTAGATAGATGATGAGAATTCTTTTTATTTATTGGGAGAGGGCTAAGAATAGAGAATTTTACTGAAGGAAACTAAAATCCAACAACTTGAAATGTCATTGTCTAATGAAAAGATTATTCATGGGTACCAAGAAGACTAGAAAGAATTCAGGTGATGAGAAAAAGCACAGATAAAGGCAGAGAGTTTCTCTTTTCTTTCCACCTTGGTAAGAACTATTCACACATGCAAAACTTTGCAGCAGATCAGCCTATTCTCCTACAACAGTCAGCACTGTTCTTATATTACCAAGAATTATTAACCTACTAGGTGCTTTGAGTCAGGATTATTAACAATAATCACCAAAGCCCTAACATATTTAGTTATACAACGATAGTGATACTTAATTACATATTTCACATTCAGGAAATGAATTATTTTCTAATAGCCACATCTCATTATACCTGGTAAAATACTTCAATGCTCACATTAAAAAAAAAAAAACTTTAAAAAATTAAGAAGAAAGAAAACACATTTAGGGAAAGAGGTGTGTTTTAATGTAAGACTATTCACAAGGGTATCACAGCACTTCGATTCTTGGTGTTGAACGGATACAGAAAACCATAAAGCATCAGGCGGTCTGTTGCCAAAGCCCTCAGTTAAGCACATTGTGAATCAGGTCAGCTGCTCTCATTTGACTCCCTTAGGAATCATTTTGTTTTGCCTAGAGGACAAATAGACAACTCTTTTTCATGGTCAAAGATAGCATCCTCAACTCCAGGTCCCTTACAAACCCATGCTAGGATAATGGTCATAAATGAAATTGAAATACTTTAACAAGACAAGGTATTCACACCTGCATAAAGATTTCACTACATTGATTAAAAAAACCAAACAAACCTTTAGATTGTATTTGAGGTGCATATAAATTCAAATCAGTTATTTGATAATCGCACTTTTTGTAAACCGTCTTAAAAAACAAAAGCTATCTAAGGCAGGATCAGTCATTTCTAAAAATACGAGGCAAAGTAACTTCTATTTTTCAGAACCAAGAATTTCTGGGAAGTAAAAACTAGGTAGCTTTTTATATTGTGAAGACTCTTACAGCATCGTGTGAGAGCATAAAAAATACAAGAAAATATTCTTTTAGTCAAAAATATTAATGTAAATAGTATAAATATATTTATATATAATTGCATTCCAAGATATGGGGCTACATATGACAAAAAGCCTTTTACGAATTTTCTCTCAACAAGTCTATTAAGCAACTAATACTTGTTAAGCATATACATTGTAGTTAACAGCCCACTATAAACTAGTTCCATCATCTCTGTCTTCCCCTTCTTAAGTCCTGTTGCACTGTGTCCTGTGATACCTATGTTTTACTGTGAACATAATATCCTCCTATACTTCTTCCCCTTATTTTTCTAAGCAATTGACACCTTTTTAACTTAATTAAAATACAGTTCTTGTCCACTTCCCTTGGCTCACAACACTCTATAAACTCCCAACTCCCCAGATAAGGAAGAAAAGACAGGATACTTTCTACTCCCCTCATTTTAGAATTCAACCCCATCTGCTTTACTTCAGCCTCTCCCATTTTGTCATCTATTTGTTTAAAACGTCACTCTTCCTCTCTTCATCCCATCCTTGTTCTCTGTGAGTATAACAGATATTGGAGTAAATTGCTCTAAAAGTATAACCTCAATTTCCCCAAATCTTCATCTGTATTCTATTCCAGGAATCCACATACTGGGTGACATGCTTGACTCTGACATCTCATAACTATTCTATGTCCAAGAAATTTGTTCTGGAAGTGTTCCACCTTACCCTTCTACATGTCTCATTTAATACATCTTTATTGAAAGCCTACTAGGTACCAACACTGGGACAAGGCTGGAATGTAAAGTGGAGAGCAAATTCGCATGGTGCCTATCCTCATGCAACCAACAGTCTGTTGAGGAAGACAGACATTTAACAAATATACAAGCAATACATTACAAATTGTAAATTCTACAGAGCTAAAGAATGGTAAGCTAGTATAACATGGGGACCCCAATTTAGTGTGAGAAGGTTGGACAGGAAGGTCTACCTGAGGTATGAACATTTAGGCTGATAACTGAAGAAAAAGTAGAAGTTCGTCAGATAATGGGGATGTGGGGGAGGGTGGAGGAGAGACAGTGTTTCCGGGAACTGCCGTCATCTCTTTCTATTTACTCTCAAGTTCTTAGCTCCTTCGAATTCTAGATCATGCCCTTGCTACTCTTTGGAAAATTATTTTCAAGCATCATCAACAGTCCCTTCCAAATCCAATGGCTCTACTATCCCTACAAGACCATTTCCTGTCAGTTCTTTGACATTTCTTTTTTTCTTCCTCCAGTTTTATTGAGATATAATTGACATAAGCACTGTATAAGTTTAAAGGGTACAGTAGAATGATTTGACTTACATACATCATGAAATGATTACCACAGTAATTTTAATGGACATCTATTTTCCCTAAAAATCAAGGTCATGAAAATATTGTTTATATTTACTCCCTATATATGATGAGTTTAACTGTATAATAGGTATCAACTATATATTCACAGAAAAGGACCAGTCTTTTGCTACTTTTCTTTTTACAAATGTTATTATTTACACAGTCTCACTATCTGAAACACCTTCATTCTGCTACCCCTCCTCAAAGCTCCCTTAACTCCCCAGTGCCATCTTCTCCAGACTCCGGGTCTCCATGATGTAGTACCTTCAACACAGGGACCTTCTATCGCCCTTCCCCTAATAAAGTTCTATATTGAGGGTTAAAAAAAAATTTTTTTAAAAAAGTAATCGATAGTCTCTGAAGTGCTAAATCCGGTAGACTTTAATCAGTCCAAAATGTTCCTAATTCCTTGCCCCTATCAAACTTTCAGGAGTCTTGAATCTCCTGTTTTAGCTTCTGGGATCAGATTCTGCATCCTCACTCCCTGGCTTCTCAATCTTTTCCTACCTGGTAAATATATATGTACCTCCAGGTTTTGCTCTCAGTACAGTAGTCTCCCCCTTTTCCCTCTAGATTAAGCCCTCATTTCTATGAAATGTCCAAATCATGCCTGGAATAATTTCCCATGTTTGGAAGCTCCTATTTGTCACAAACATTTAAAAAGTGATCATGGTGAACCCAAGGACACAGTTTCCCCCCTCTGTGCTCTCACAGCACTCTGTCCATATTCTGTTGATGCATTACTTATGATAACTGCATTGTAATTACCCATCTGATCTCTGTTTCCCTCGTCCTAAACAACGAGCTCTGTCATGAGGACAGAGGTCATGTTTTATTCAATTTGGAATTGATAGTGCTTACTGTAGTTATTAAACATAGGAGGTACTCAATATGTATTTGCTGAATGACTGTACTTCAATCTCATACTTCCAAATGCCTTTGGAGTATTGCGTTATGCATATTCCTCTGAAATCTAAAATCTAAAATTCAACATATCCAAAATTATCTTCCTCTACAAAACTACTTCTTTATTCTGACTGCTCTTTTGTGCGTTACCACTGTTTTAATAAACTAGACTCGCGATAAGGCAACCACTATTGTTGCCTCCTACCTCATTTCTCACATCCAAATAACTGCTCAAGTTTATCCCTCCTTCTCACTCCCAGAACCAATTTCCTAGTTCAAATGTTCATTACCATGAACCTGGGCAAGCTTAGTATACTTCGAACCAGGTGTTCTCTTCCCTTGTGTAATTATTTTACTCCTCTCCTCAACAACCTTCAATGACTTTTCACTTCTACTGAACAAAGTCCAAATCCCTGTACTTGGCATTCAGCATCCTACACTGTCTGGTCCCAAGGGATACATCCCATCTTCTACCCCAGGATTCAGCCAGGATTACCTTCCGCTTTTACACTTCTGAGTCTTAGTTCTTTCTGGAATGGCTTCACACAATTTCTGCCCCTTGAAATCCTACGCATCCTTCCAATCTCCCTAACCATGTTCCATCCAAAAGCGATCTTTCCTACTAAAGAACTGTAACTGTATTGGTCCTCACACTTAGGAAACTTGTAACATTCTGTCTCTTGAGTTATTTGTGATTACATCTGACCCATGAACAACTTGGGTTTGTACTGCATGGATCCACTTATAATGTGAATATTTTTCGACAAATACATACTACAGTACTGCATGATCTGCAGTTGGTTGAATCCACTAATGTGGAACCGTGGATGTGGAGGGCTGACTGTGAAGTTATATGTGGATTTTCCACTGCAAGGGAGGGGGTGTTGGTGCCCCTAACCCCTGTGTTGTTCAAGAATCAACTGCATGTATACATTCATTTTGATCTCCCATGTTAGATTATGAGCTTCTTGAGAGACTGAAATAATGTCTTATATATCTTTGTAACCTCCAAAGAGTTTAGCATGGTGATTTGTTCACAGCAAGAACTAATAAGTGGTGTTTTCATGAATGATATCATTTCCTAACTCTTTAAATATTTTCCTTTCACTTGTTTTCCCTGAATCTTTTACAAACTTTAAGAGCAATGCATCCATATAGAAAATTTTTTAATTCACCAAAAATTATCTATAATTATATCATTTAGAGATAAGTATCTTTAACATTTTTATCTCATGTATTTTTTCTATGCATGCAAAGATCTATTTTGTTATGAAATTGGGTCATTTTATATGCTGTATTTTATAATCTGCTTATTTTACTGAACAATATATCTTGAAATTTCCCCATGATATAAAATAATAGTTTTGTTGCTGCTGTTAGGTAATAATTTTTTCCTGAATTCTAATATTATGATATGCTGATTTAGTTTGCCTTAGCATTCTTAGTCCTTTTCTTATTTACTTTAATAATTATTTTTCTTTTTACCATAGTTACTATGCCCATACTTGAAAAAGAAAAAATCAAAAAGCCCTAAAGGGCACTTAATGAAATAGTCTTCCCCTCACCCCATGCGCATCTAAACATAATCTATTTCTCTGTCCTCTCTTTTTGGAATTTCTATTAGTTTGATGTTAGACCTTCCAGATTGAGTCTTGAAATTTTTTTCCCTCATTAATTATCCTTTTACCCTGTTTACTTATAGAAAAATTCCTCACCTTTTTCTTTGAATCTTTCTGTGAAATATTTTCTGGTGAATATAAATTTCTCTGATCTCTTTCCTTTTTCTTAAAAATAGTATTCTGTTTTTTCATAGGTACAGTAACGTTTATCTGGGCATAATTTTTTCTTTTTAAAAAAGTTCTTTTTATATTGTCTTCTCTGGCTTTTTTTCTTTTTTACATTGGTGTCTGTATTGGAGGCTTTCCTTAAATGCCTGGTGCCTGAATATTTATTGTCCATTTATATTTAACAGTAAGGCACTAAAAAGCTAATTGGAAGTTCAGGAAACACAGGTGAGGTTTGTGAACTACTGGTGAACTACTGCAGAGTGACCAGGTAATGAAGCAACCTTTTCATTGTCAAACCCCCAAATATAAATATATATGTCTTTTCTCTAGGACCTCTCAATTCCCTTAGAAAAGATACCTCCAATTTCCAGCCCTGGGGGTATGGGGGGATATGAAGCTAGATATTAGTATTCCGGAAGTAAGGCAAGATACGGGGCCAGAAATCTAAATGTTCAACTGTAGTCTTTTATATACTGTCCCTGATTTAAGTCCTTTGTTTTCCCCCTACTCTCTACTTTTCCTGGAGTCTCTAAGCTAGAACCTTTCCAATTCAGTATCGCCAGAGAATAAATGTTATTTTCCTGTAGTTGGTTGGCTGTAGTGAGAGTGGTTCTGTGGCCTGTTTTGTATTCAGATTTTGAAATCCTTTTATATTCAATCCAGAATTTCATCCCTACCATCAACAGTCATGTTTCTTCCAAGTCCAGAGACTTTTCAGGATTCTCTAGGGCCAAATGGCTTTGCTACTCATCCTTTATTCCCTTCTATAATCACTATAAGTTCCCAAGTCTTCTGTTTTGGGAAGTCTATTACCACCCCTCCCTCTATCTTCTTTCCATCTTCCTCTTGCTGCTATTCTGTCCTTTCCCATTGTCTTTGATCTTAATGCGTTTATACTTCTATAAACGTCTACTGTGATTTTAGTGTAGTTTTAAAGAGTAGAGACAGATGTAGCTTTTCATTTCATCATGTTTAGACAGCAACAGACAGCATCACTTTTAATGTTGGTATGCTATGGCTCTGGAAGGGTGTGCCATAACTCTGTATTTAGATAAACAGGAGCATGACATGTTAGTAAAGATTAGCCACCAAAAAAGGAATCACATATTTGTAAGACAAGGGGAATTTGTGGAAATGTAAAACTAAATATTTCCTCTATTCTACTCTAATCTGCTGTGTATTTGTCTGTTATAATACAACATTCCTACCTATATTCAAATATGTTTTAGTGTAACCATTTGCAGTGGTTCTCAAAATATGAGCTGCATGCCTCCTATGTTAGAATTACCTGGAGTGCTCTTAAAATGCAGATTGTAGGGCACCATGCTAGGGCCTAGAATTTCTGAGAGAGGTACTCTGATCTCCCCATGTTTAACAAGCCTGCCAGGTAGTTGCTTATGTACTGAAGTTGAAAAACAATGGTCTATAGAAGCTCATAAATCATCATGTTCTCTAAGTCTGGTATTGAGTTAAAATTTCTTATCAAAGTGAAGAATACTTTTCTAAACTCCACCATAATGATCTTAGTTATATTATTGAAGGAGTTAAAATTAATTTTCTTTTACAAGAAATGTTGGGACGAAAATGTGAAAAGCCTATGGGTGACGTATCATTTATTGTTGGTAAAAAATTTTTAAAAATATTTATTTTGGTATGGGAGTTTACTCCTGTACGTTGATAACATCTTTTGAGGACAGTGATCCACTTTAAACTTTACATCAATTCTACTTCAAACTGACCTGTGTGTCTGGATTTTAAAATTCAAGTGGATCAGAGTCAGTTTGGGGCCATCCCGACTGGTTAGGAGAAACCCTAGAAGTTACCCCTTGCTCCTGGGAGACCCCAGTGGGGTCCAAATGCTGGGTGAGCCCAACATGTCCACAGTAGGTTCCCGAGGATACAGACCCAAGCCTGGAGATAGTGTGTGAGATGCCACCCACAGCATCGCCATCTGGGAGAACAGGAGGGGAGAGAAGACTTTAACAATCTGCCATTACCCCAAAGAGGCCTCACTTAGCCGGAAGTTACCATTTTACCCTGGAATTGTGTGTTACAACTGGAAGAAAAGGAATAATGTTAATGGACCCGTTTACTTCCCAATTCTACTGATAGTGCAAACTTGAGCCACACATTACTTGAATTATATGGTCAAGAAACGAGCCACATTTTCACGAAACGCATGGGTTCATGTCTATTTCATTAAAAATTTGGGCAGCCCAGAAAGACAAGATCCAGCCTCATCCACCAGAACACAGGCACTAGTCCCCTCCACCAGGAAGCCTACACAACCCACTGAACCAACCTTAGCCACGGGGGGCAGACATCAAAAACAACAGGAACTACGAACCTGCAGCCTACAACAAGGAGACCCCAAACACAGTAAGTTAAGCAAAATGAGAAGACAGAAAAACACACAGCAGATGAAGGAGCAAGGTAAAAACACACCAGACCAAACAAATGAAGAGGAAAAAGGAAGTCTGCCTGAAAAAGACTTCAGAGTAATGATAGTAAAGATGATCCAAAATCTAGGAAATAGAATGGAGAAAATACAAGAAGCATTTAACAAGGAACTAGAAGAACTAAAGAGCAAACAAACAATGATGAACAACACAATAAATGAAATTAAAAAATTCTCCAGAAGGAATCAATAGCAGAATAAATGAGGCAGAAGAAAGGATAAGTGACCTGGAAGATAAAGTAGTAGAAATAACTACTGCAGAGCAGATAAAGAAAAAAGAATGAATAGAATTGAGGACAGTCTCAGAGACCTCTGGGACAACATTAAACGCACCAACATTCAAATTATAGGGGTCCCAGAAAAAGAGAAAAAGAAAGGGACTGAGAAAATATTTGAAGAGATTATAGTTGAAAACTTCCCTAATATGGGAAAGGAAATAGCAAATCAAGTCCAGGAAGTGCAGAGTTTCCCATACAGGATAAATCCAAGGAGAAACACACCAAGACACATATTAATCAAACTATCAAAAATTAAATACAAAAAAAAATACTAAAAGCAGCAAGAGTAAAAAAACAAATAACATGCAAGGGAGTCCCCATAAGGTTAACAGCTGATCATTCAGCAGAAACTCTGCAAGCCAGAAGGGAGTGGCAGGACATATGTAAAGTGATGAAAGGGAAAAACCTACAAACAAGCTTAGTCTACCCAGCAAGGATCTCATTCAGATTCAATGGAAAAATTAAAACCTTTACAGAGAAGCAAAAAGTAAGAGAATTCAGCACCATCAAACCAGCTTTACAACAAATGCTAAAGGAACTTCTCTAGGCAGGAAACACAAGAGAAAGAAAAGACCTACAGTAACAAACCCAAAGCAATTAAGAAAAAGGTAATAGAAACATACATATTGATAACTACCATAAATGTAAATGGATTAAATGCTCCCACCAAAAGATATAGACTGGCTGAATGGATACAAAAACAAGACCTGTATATATGCTGTCTAGAGACCCACTTCAGACTTAGGGACACAAACAAACTGAAAGTGAGGGAATGGAAAAAGATATTCCATGAAAATGGAAAGCAAAAGAAAGCTGGAGTAGCAATTCTCATATCAGACAAAATAGACTTTAAAATAAAGACTATTACAAGAGACAAAGAAGGACACTACATAATGATCAAGGGATCAATCCAAGAAGAAGATATAACAATTGTAAATATTTATGCACCCAACATAGGAGCACCTCAATACATAAGGCAAATGCTAATAGCCATAAAAGGGGAAATCAACAGTAACACAATCATAGTAGGGGACTTTAACACTCCACTTTCACCAATGGACAGATCATCCAAAATGAAAATAAATAAGGAAACACAAGCTTTAAATGACACATTAAACAAGAGGGACTTAATTGATATTTATAAGACATTCCATGCAAAAACAACAGAATACACTTTCTTCTCAAGTGCTCATGGAACATTCTCCAGGGTAGATCATATCTTGGGTCACAAATCAAGCCTTGGTAAATTTAAGAAAATTGAAATCATATCAAGTATCTTTTCTGACCACAATGCTATGAGACTAGATATCAATTACAGGAAAAAATCTGTAAAAAATACAAACACATGGAGGCTAAATAATACACTACTTAATAACCAAGAGATCACTGAAAAAATCAAAGAGGAAATCAAAAAACACCAAGAAACAAATGACAATGAAAACACGATGACCCAAAACCTATGGTATGCTGCAAAAGCAGTTCTAAGAGGGAAGTTTATAGCACTACGATCCTACCTCAAGAAACAAGGAACATCTCAAATAAACAACCTAACCTTACAACTAAAACAATTAGATAAAGAAGAACAAAAAAACCCCAAAGTTAGCAGAAGGAAAGAAATCATAAAAATCAGATCAGAAATAAATGAAAAAGAAATGAAGGAAATGATAGATCAATAAAACTATAAGCTTTTTTTTGAGAAGATAAACAAAATTGATAAACCATTAGCCAGACTCATCAAGAAAAAAATGGGAGAAGACGCAAATCAATACAGTTAGAAATGAAAAAGGAGAAGTAACAACTGACACTGCAGAAATCCAAAGGATCATGAGAGGTTACTACAAGCAACTGTATGCCAAAAAAATGGACAACCTGGAAGAAATGGACACATTCTTAGAAAAGCCCAACCTTCCTAGACTGGACCAGGAGGAAATAGAAAATATACACAGACCAATCATAAGCACTGAAATTGAGACTGTGATCAAAAATCTTCCAACAAACAAAAGCCCAGGACCAGATGGATTCATAGGTGAATTCTAATATTTAGAGAAGAGCTAACACCTATCATTCTCAAACTCTTCCAGAGTACAGCAGAGGGAGGGACACTCCCAAACTCATTCAATGAGGCCACCATCACCCTGATACCAAAACCAGACAAAGATGTCACAAAAAAAGAAAACTACAGAACAATATCACTGATGAACATACATGCAAAAATCCTCAACAAAATACTAGCAAACAGAATCCAACAGCACATTAAAGGATCATACACCATGATCAAGTGGGGTTTATCCCAGGAATGCAAGGATTCTTCAATATATGCAAATCAATCAATGTGATAAGCCATATTAACAAATTGAAGGAGAAAAACCATATGACTATCTCAATAGATGCAGAAAAAGCTTTTGACAAAATTCAACACCCATTTATGATAAAACCCTCCAGAAAGTAGGCATAGAGGGAACTTACCTCAACATAATAAAGGACATATATGACCAATCCACAGCTAATATCGTTCTCAATGGTGAAAAACTGAAAACATTTCCTCTAAGATCAGGAACAAGACAAGGATGTCCCCTCTCACCACTATTATTCAACATAATTTTGGAAGTTTTAGCCACAGCAATCAGAGAAGAAAAAGAAATAAAAGGAATCCAAATCGGAAAAGAAGTAAAGCTGTCACTGTTTGCAGATGATATGATACTATACATAGAGAATCCTAAAGATGCTACCAGAAAACTACTAGAGCTAATCAATGAATTTGGTGAAGTAGCAGGATAGAAAATTTATGCACAGAAATCTCTTGCATTCCTGCACACTAATGATGAAAAATCTGAAAGAGAAATTAAGGAAACATTCCCATTTTCCATTGCAACAAAAATAATAAAATACCTCAGAATAAGCCTACCTAAGGAGACTAAAAGACCTGCATGCAGAAAACTATAAGACACTGATAAAAGAAATTAAAGATTATACAAACAGATGGCGAGATATACCATGTTCTTGGATTGGAAGAATCAACATTGCGAAAATGACTCTACTACGCAAAGCAATCTACAGATTCAATGCAATCCCTGTCAAACTACCACTGGCATTTTTCACAGAACTAGAACAAAAAATTTCACAATTTGCATGGAAACACAAAAGAACCCGAATAGCCAAAGCAGTCTTGAGGAAGAAAAACGGAGCTGGAGGAATCAGGCTCCCTGACTTCAGACTATACTACAAAGCTACAGTGATCAAGACAGTATGGTACTGGCACAAAAATAGAAATGTAGATCAATGGAACAGGGTAGAAAGCCCAGAGATAAAGCGACACACTTATGGTCACCTTATTTTTGATAAAGGAGGCAAGAATGTACAATGGGGAAAAGAGAGCTTCTTTATTAAGTGGTGCTGGCAAAACTGGACAGCTACATGTAAAAGAATGAAATTAGAACACTCCCTAACACCATACACAAAAATAAACCCCAAATGGTTTAAAGACCTAAATGTAATGGCTGACACTATATGACTCTTAGAGGAAAACATAGGCAGAACACTCTGTGACATAAATCACAGTAAGTTCCTTTTTGACCCACCTCCTAGAGAAATGGAAATAAAATCAAAAATAAACAAATGGGACCTAATGAAACTTAAAAGCTTTTGCAAGCAAAGGAAACCGTAACAAGATGAAAAGACAGCCCTCAGAATGGGATAGAATATTTGCAAAAGAAGCAACTGATAAAGGACTAATCTCCAAAATATACAAGCAGCTCATACAGCTCAGAATCAGAAAAAACAAACAACCCAATCCAAAAATGGGCAGAAAACCTAAATAGACATTTCTCCAAAGACGATATACAAATTGCCAATAAACACATGAAAGGATGCTCAATATCAGTAATCATTAGAGAAATGCAAATCAAAACTACAATGAGGTATCACCTCACACCAGTCAGAGTGGCCATCATCAAAAAATCTACAAACAATAAATGCTAGAGAGGATGTGGAGAAAAGGGAACTCTCTTGCACTGCTGTGGGAATGTAAAGTGATACAGCCACTATGGAGAACAGTATGGAGGTTCCTTAAAAGACTAAAAATAGAACTACCATATGACCCAGCCATCCCACTACTGGGCATATACCCTGAGAAAACCATAATTCATATACCATAATGTTCATTGCAGCTCTATTTACAATAGCCAGGATATGGAAGCAACCTATAAGTGTCCACTGACAGATGAATGCGTAAAGAAGATGTGGCACATATACACAATGGAATATTACTCAGCCATAAAAAGAAAGGAAATTGATTTATTTGTAGTGAGGTGGTTGGACCTACAGTCTGTCATACAGAGTGAAGTAAGTCAGAAAGAGAAAAACAAATACCGTATGCTAACACATATATATGGAACCAAAAAAAAAAAAAAGGTTCTGAAGAACCTAGGGTCAGGACAGGAATAAACACACAGACGTAGAGAATGGACTTGAGGAGACAGGGAGGAGGAAGGGTAAGCTGGGATAAAGTGAGAGAGTGGCATGGACATATATACACTACCAAATGTAAAATAGATAGCTAGTGGGAAGCAGCTGCATAGCAGAGGGAGATCAGCTTGGTGCTTTGTGACCACTAGAGGGGTGGGATAGGGAGGGTGGGAGGGAGATGCAAGAGGGAGGAGATATGGGGACATATCTGATTCATATTCATAACAAAGCTGATTCACTTTGTTATAAAGCAGAAACTAACACCATTGTAAAGCGATTATACTCCAGTAAAGGTGTAAAAACAAAATTCAAGTGGAAAAACTTACATTGACCAATTTCTCTTACATTGCTGGGTGTGCTGTTGCAGTCTTTTAAGAGGGCTATATAGTGTTATTTCACATAAGAAAGGACAGGATGGAAATTAATCCTTTCCACTAGCAAAAGATAAACGGTTTGCCCGGGTGTTGACTGTGGGAGTCTATCTTTCCCACTTCCCACAACACCACGTTAAAAGCCAACTGGAATATGTTGTCAGAACATAGCTAAAGCCTTTGAGTCATTTATTTTTCAACAAAATTACTTTGAGAACTCATGGGGAAAAAGATAAAAGGAGAGGTTGGGAAGAGAGAACCATTTTAGAGTTGCCAATTTCCTTACTTGATAAGCTAAAGTAGGGCTCATTCACATGATCATAGCTTTACATGGGCACTTCCAACCGTCTTCCTCAAATATCTGTTGCCTCTGAAATCTGAGTTATAGTACATATAGATTTTTACTTTGTTAAATCAGTTTTATTGAGGTATAATTTACATTAAATAAAATCCACTCACTTTAAGTATATAATTCAAGGAATTTTGAAGTGTATATGGTTGTGTAACCACCATCACAATTACAATATTTTAATTTCCATCACCTTAAACCAAAGTTTGGGACTGACATGTACACACTGCTATATTTAAAAATAGATAACCAACAGGACCTACTGTAAAAAATAAATAGATAGATAAATAAATAGAAACTTGGAAAAATTGAAATGTATGAAGAATACAAATTAAAATCATCTGCAATAAACATTATTATAAATCTAAAAAAAGTAGGTCTTACTAATAGAGTTAGTCTTTAAATTGGGTACTGTAAGTCATCCAATCTTGATTTTTCAAAATTATTTTGGATATTTTAGGTGTTTTGTATTTCCAAAGAAATCTGCAATCAATTTGTCAATTTCTATTAAAAAATCCTGCTAAGATATTGATTGGGATTGTATTGAATTGATAGGCTAAATTTTAGGAGAATTAACATCTTAACAATACTGAATTGTTCAAAATATGATCATACTATCTCCATTTACTTAGGTCTTCTTTAATATCTCTTGGCAGTGTTTTATAATATTTCTTGCACATAATTACATAAACCTAAGTATTTCACATTAAATTTATCTCTATTTTTCATACATTTTGGACGCTATAATAAATGGCAATGCTTTCTAATTTTCAGTTTCCAATTGTCCATTGCTAGCATGTAGAAATAAACTTGATTTCTTTTTATTAACTTTGCATCTTACAACCTTAATGAAATCACACATTAATTTTAGTTGTTTGGTAAATTCCTTGTTATTTTCTATGCTATAGGTGATCATGTCACCTAAAACAAAACATAGTTTTATTTATTCATTTCCAATTTGTATTCTTTCCCTTGCCATACTGCACTGACAAGACTCCCAAGAAAAGAAGTACAGAGAGCAGACATTCTTGCCTTGTTCCTACTCTTAAGGGTAAACTTTCATTCATTTATTGTTAGTGTGATGTTAGTTGAAAGTCTTTCAAGGATGGTTTTTATCCTGTTGATAAAGTACCTTTCTGTTCTATTGCTGAGAATTGATAAACCCCACTTTGTCATGATATATTATCCTTTTTTATATATTTCTGGATTCTACTTGCTAAAATTTTGTTAAGGATTTTTGCATTTATGTTAAGGAGGGATATTGCTATACAGTTTTCTCATGTTATAATGTCTTTGGTTTTGGCATCAGGGTAATGCTGAACTGATACAATTAATTTGGAAGTATCACTCCCCCTTCTATTCTCTGGAAGAATTTTCTCCTTACATTATTTCTACCTTAAATGTTTGACAGAGTTTAAAAGTGAAGTCATCTGGCATTTTCTTTGTGGGAATGTTTTTAAATATTGGGTGGGCCAAAAAATGCCTTTGGTTTTTTAAATAAAAATAAAAGACATTTTTCAATTTCACCAAGAACTTTATTGAACAACGTATTCACCCTTTTGTTCCACTGCCTTCTGCCATTTTTCAGGCAACTTCATATTCCATCTTCCCAAAACTTTTTATTTTTTTTGAGCAAAGAACTGTTTCAGGTGCCTTTTACAGTCTTCCAGGGAACTGAAATTTTTTCCAGCAAGAGAAGTTTGTAAAGACTGAAATAAATGGAAATTCGAAGGTGCAATGCCTGGCGGATGAATCAGAACTTCCCAGCCAAGCTGTTAACAGTTTTTGCCTGGTCATTGAAGAAACATGCGGTCTTGCATTATCCTGATGGAAGATTATATGTTTTCTATTGACTAATTCTGGACACTTTTCATTGAGTGCCACTTTCAGTTGGTCTAATTGGGAGCAGTACTTGTTGGAATTTAATTGTTTGGTTTTCCAGAAAGAGCTCATAATAGAGGACTCCCTTCCAATCCCACCATATATACAACATCACCTTCTTTGGATGAAGACTGGCCTTTGGTGTGGTTGATGGTGGTTCATTTCACTTGCCTCAGGATCTCTTCCGTTCCACGTTGTTTTACAGTATACACTTTTCATTGCCCATCACAATTTGTTTTAAAAACGGAACGATGTTTTCATTACGTTTAAGTAGAGAATTGCATGGGGAAATATGGTCAAGAAGGTTTTTTTCGCTTAACTTACATGGCACCCAGCAAAGCAATTCACATAACCAAACTGGTGCAAATTATTTTCAATGCTTGATTTGGATATTTTGAGTATGTCAGCTATTGCCCACGTGGTATAACGTTGATTGTTCTCAGTTAATGTCTCAATTTGATCCCTATCAACTTCAAATGATCTACTCGACCATGGAGCATTGTCCAAAGAGAAATCTCCAGCACGAAACTTCACAAACCACTTTTGACACATTTGATCAGTCACAGCACTTTCTCCATATACTGCACAAATCTTTTTGTGTGTGTTGTGTTGTGTTTTTACCTTTCTTGAAATAATAAGGCATAATATGTCAAAAAGTTTGCTTTCTTCTTCCATCTTCAATATTAAAATGGGTACACAAAAATTGGCCAATTTTGATGTCTTTTTTTTAAATGCATGCTGTTATGACAGCTGTCACATACAATCTAACAAAACTCTTTCAAATAAAGTTAGAGACAACTAAGTGCTACTAGAGCCATCTTACGGAAAAAACCCAACGAACCTTTTGGCCCATCCAATATAATTTCAATTCCTGGAAAGAATATTAAGTTATTAAGAATATCTATTTCTTCTTGAGTGAGCTTCAATAACTTCTGTGTTTCAAGAAATTTATTTCATCTGCTCGAATTTGTTTATTTCAAGTTTACTGACATAAACTTGTTCATAATATTTCCATATTGTATTTCCAATGGCTATAGGAGTTTTAGTGATGTATCATTTTCATTTCTGATGTTGGTAAATTGAATATTCACTCTTTGTACTGGTTGATCTTGGCTAGAGGCTTACGCATTTTATTAATCTCTTCACAGAATCAGCCTTTGATTTCATTGGTTTTTCTCTATTATTTGTCTGTTTTCTCTTTCATTATTATTTCCCTACTTTAGATACTCTAGATTTAATTTACTCCTCTCTCATAATCTCTTTAGAAGCAAGCTTAATTGGTTTGAGACCTTTCTTCTTTCCTAATACAAGCACTTAATTATATACGTTTTCCTCCAAGTACCACTTTCATTCTCATCATGTTCATGTTTCCTTTATATTCTTGAACATAAGGAACATATTTATTATAACTGTTTAATCAACCCTATCTGCTAATTCCACCATTTGATCATTTCCGGGTCTGTTTCTACCGACTGATTTTTCTACTGATTGTGGGTAATCCTTTCCACCTTCTCTGCATATCTGTTAATTTTTTAATAGGTGCTGGCTATTGTGAATTTTACATTAGTGGGTCCTAGATTTTGTTGCATTTCTTTGAAGTATGGGTTACTTGTTCTGCTACGCAGTTATATTACTTGGAATCAGTTCAATCCTTCTGGTATTTGCTTTTATGCTTTAAGGCAGATCCAGAGAACATTTTAATCTCAAGGCTTATTTAGCCCCAGTACTATGGCAATACCACTGAGGTCTTAACTCAATGCCCTGCATATGACAAAGTCTTTCTATACTGGTTTGTGAGAATGAACTCTTCCCAGCCCTAAATGAGCTCCAGAAATTGTTTGGCCTTCTGCTTTCCGGTGTTCTTTCCCCAGCTTCAGGTAGTTTCCTCATACGTGTAAAGAGATCACTAACCAAAGAGTAAAGAAGGCCCTCTGAAAAACTTGAGTTTTTTCTGTGCAGTTTCCTCCTATCTGATACTCTGCCTTGCATATCTAAGCACATAGGTCTCCCTGGACTCTGATCTCTGTCTCCTCACAGTGAGACTGCCTGGCTCTGTTTGGGTTTGCTGTCCCTGCACTGTGGGCTGGAAACTGCTTCTAGGAAGTAAGCTGGGGTAATCATAGACCTCACTGCCTTTGTTCTCTTCTCTCAGGGATCACAGTCCTACAGTGCCTCTTGTTCAATGTCTAAAAGCCATCTAATATTTTGTCTGGTATTCTAGTTGTTCAAGGTGGGAGGGTAAATCTAGTCCCTAATACTTCATCATGATTGGAAGCAAAAGTTATGTTAGT
Organism: Leucopleurus acutus; assembly: GCF_964270905.1. Classification (NCBI taxonomy): domain Eukaryota; kingdom Metazoa; phylum Chordata; class Mammalia; order Artiodactyla; family Delphinidae; genus Leucopleurus; species Leucopleurus acutus. Next base: position 95,004,284 of record NC_139149.1, read on the forward strand.
AATTGGGTTAAATACCAAGAAATTAAATACCACTAACTTTGGAGGTTTTACTATCAATACAATTCAGGTAACTGAAATAAAGTTTCTTTTAAATATAATTCTAAGAATATTCATTATAATACCAAGAGTCCTAAAACACAGAAGATAGTTGTGTCAGTGTTCCCAAACACTCGAAAGTTAACACCTAGTCTCTTCTTTGGCATACTGTCCCTCATAAAAATCCTACACTAACCAAAAAAGGGAAAAATTATCAGTATAATCTGTCAGAGATATAGATAGAGACTACTGACCTGAACAATAAAGTACAAATTGAAGATGCAGTAAAGAAAACTTGACAATCCTGACAACTATTCAATTACTAGAAAATTCTAGCAAATTTTTTTGTTTTCTCCATCTGTCATTATGAGGAATTAGAAATAAGAAACACCTGCACCTATACTTCTAAGAATCCCACATACCTACCCAGAAGTAAGAGCAAATCAAATAGCCATAAAGAATTGTGAAGTAGAAATGTTTACCATAAATTCATAGGGTGTTATGAAGTTATATAGCACAACCAAGACTTGTTCACTTATATTTTCTTGAAATATGTCACTTCAAGAGTTATCCTAGTGAAACCTATAAAACCAATTACAATAGCACTAATTCACGTGGTAAATGTTTTATTCTTTATATAGATATATGTTTGTTTACACATACAGAAACATGCAAAGAAGTATTTATATACAGAAAATATATTTGTCATGACACATATAAAATCAGGAACAGAGCATTATGCATATATCACATTCATTTTTCCTTAATAAAATTAAATACACCCACTTTCCTATAAATATATAAATAAATGCACAAATTTGATATCTGATTTTCTTAGCGATTGCTTAAAGAATTATAAATTAATCTGAAGAAAGATTAGCCCTAAAATGTGGCACAACTGTCATTATTTCTGTAATTATATTACTAATTGGGTTAAATACCAAGTTATACTTTATCTGAATTAGTGATTGGTTTTATTGTATCAACCCTGTACATAAAAAAATTCTAATATTCTTGATCCCTAGTGCTATATTGCTGCATCAAAAAAGGTTTTGCCAATTCATATTCAGACTAGTAGTATATAAGAGAGCCATTTCACAATACTCTCAACAATGAGTACTCTCATTAAAGTAATAAATTCTCCACTATTGTGCTAGGCCTGGTGACCCTCCAGTTGTAGCAAGGCACTCTGGGGACACAGAAGCACACTCTTGGGCAGGATATTTTAAAGCAAGATAAGCACAGGATATTTTAAAATTTGAGGGAAATAATAAAACTACACCCCTCAAGTGCCATGTGAACTACCTGCTCACAGTTTCAATATTACAACACAATACATTCCTTTAAATGATGTCATCTTTGTGAAGCTAGGTTTCAGCAGTTGCTGCAACACAAGGCAAGTACCTTGTGAAAATCAGTGTAGAACAGGAAATGAGAGGGACAGTGTCCAATCTGATTCCCGAGGTGGGGAAGTTGTGCAGTTCCCAACAGGGTGTACAATCCCATTAGTAAGTATGACTGTTTTAAGAATGAAATAAAAACATTTTTTGTATTTCAATTTAGGTATACTATTTTTCAAATGGCTATGAAGTGGTTGGGACAGAGATGCTTAAGTCGTTTAGACTTGACTACTTAATAAATGAAACTGTTAGGTATATTTCTTTTAGGTCTAAAGGCACTGGAAAAACTTACTGAGACACCAAGGGCACTGTGAACCAAGAAAGTTTGGGAATCTCTGTGCTAAACAAAATATAATCATATTTCTTTTTATCTCTGTATCTATTAAGGCTAATAAACCTTTGACTTCTCATAAATACTTAATTTATGGCTTTTTGATGTTTAGATGTTTTGAATTTTCATGGAGTTAAAACTGTTGGTAATTTTCCTCTTTGTGATTTATTTTACTGTTCTAAGTTTCAAAATTCTGCCTGATACAGAATTTCTGAGAAATATCTACATCTATTTTTTTCCCTAAATCTTTAGAAGTCTTAATGACTAGTTGTTGTTGTTGTTGTTTTTTATTAAGTAGAAAGAGTATTTTAGAAAGAAAACAAATTCTTACCTGAAAGTGAGCTATTTTTCAAACAGAACCTCTGTTATGCTAAATTATTTCAGTATAATTAGGTGTCCGTAAAAAATTATTACAGTAAAATAACTTTTATCTCTCTAGGCAGAGTTTATCAATGGCAAAGAAGGAGAATGTTAAATGTTCAAATATGTCTGTGAGCTAGGACAGTTAGGTGGATTTCAGAGAGAGTCACAATGTACATGAGCAAACCAGGGTTCTTTTTGATGTTTAGATTCAATAACAAAACAAGCAAATAAAATCTGTTTAACCCAATGTTTTCCCCAAATTATTTTAAATATAAAAGTATTTTATAACAAGTATTAATTTCCTAAGTAACTATTTTTCTATGGATGTACACTGAAAAAACTGAACTATGATAATAAAATAGGTACACACTGCCAGCTTTAATGTACTTTACTGTTTGTTCTTTATAGGATTTGCTAAGTGTTCAGCAAGGCCATATAATTCTTTTATCACTCATTTAACATACATTTATCGAGAGTCTTCAAGTACAGTGGATACAACCCTGAACAAGACAGACATTAGCATTGAATTCACAGAGCTGACATTACTTTATTTTTTTTTTAGTTTTATTGTTTTGAATTTTATTTATTCTTTTATACAGCAGGTTCTTATTAGGTATCCATTTTATACATATTTTGTATATATGTCAATCCCAATCTCCAAATTCATCACACCACCACCACCCCCGCCGCTTTGCCCCCTTGGTGTCCATATGTCTGTTGTCCACATCTGTGTCTCAATTTCTGCCCTGCAAACCAGTTCATCTGTACCATTTATCTAGGTTCCACATATATACGTTAATATATGATACTTGTTTTTCTCTTTCTGACTTACGTCACTCTATATGACAGACTCTACATCCAACCACGTCTCTAATGACCCAATTTTGTTCCATTTTATGGCTGAGTAATATTCCATTGTATATATGTACCACATCTTCTTTATCCATTCATCTGTCAGTGGGCATTTAGGTTGCTTCCATAACCTGGCTATTGTAAACAGTGCTGCGATGAACATTGGGGTGCATGTGTCTTTTTGAATTATGGTTTTCTCTGGGTGTATGCCCAGTAGTGGGATTGCTGGGTCATATGGTAATTCTATTTTTAGTTTTTTAAGGAACCTCCATACTGTTCTCCATAGTGGCTGTATCAATTTACATTCCCACCAACAGTGAAGAGGGTTCTCTCTTCTCCACACCCTCTCCAGCATTTGTTGTTTGTAGATTTTCTGATGATGGCCATTCTGACTGGTGTGAGGTGATACCTCATTGTAGTTTTGATTTGCATTTCTCTAATAATTAGTGATGTTAAGCAGCTTTTCGTGTGCTTCTTGGCCATCTGTATGTCTTTGGAGAAATATCTATTTAGATCTTCTGTCCATATTTGGATTGGGTTGTTTGTTTTTTTAATATTGAGCTGCATGAGCTGTTTATATATTTTGGAGACTAAACCTTTGTCCGTTGATTTGTTTGCAAATACTGTCTCCCATTCTGAGGGGTTGTCTTTTCGTCTTGTTTTGGTTTCCTTTGCTTTGCAAAAGCTTTTGTTTCATTAGGTCCCATTTGTTTATTTTTGTTTTTATTTCCAATACTCTAGGAGGTGGCTCAAAAAAGATCTTGTTTTGATTTATGTCATAGAGTGTTCTTCCTATGTTTTCCTGTTAGAGTTTTATACTGTCCAGTCTTACATGTAGGTCTCTAATCCATTTTGAGTTAATTTTTGTGTATGGTGTTAGGGAGTGTTCTAATTTCATTCTTTTACATGTAGCTGTCCAGTTTTCCCAGCACCACTTATTGAAGAGACTGTCTTTTCTCCACTGTATATCCATGCCTCCTTTGTCATAGATTAGTTGACCATAGGTGTGTGGGTTTATCTCTGGGCTTTCTATCCTATTCCATTGATCTATATTTGTTTTTGTGCCAGTACCATAGTCTTGATTAATGTAGCTTTGTAGTATAGTCTGAAGTCAGGGAGTCTGATTCCTCCAGCTCTGTTTTTTTCCCTCAAGACTGCTTTGGCTATTCAGGGTCTTTTGTGTCTCCATACAAATTTTAAGATTTTTTGTTCTAGTTCTGTAAAAAATGTCATTGGTAATTTGATAGAGATTGCATTGAATCTGTAGATTGCTTTGGGTAGTATAGTCATTTTCACAATGTTTATTCTTCCAATCCAAGAACATGGTGTATCTCTCCATCTGTTTGTATCATCTTTAATTTTTTTCATCAGTGTCTTATAGTTTTCTGCACACAGATCTTTTGTCTCCCTAGGTAGCTTTATTCCTAGCTATTTTATTCTGTTTGTTGCAATGGTAAATGGGAGTGTTTCCTTAATTTCTCTTTCAGAGTTTTCATCATTAGTGTATAAGAATGCAAGAGATTTCTGTGCATTAATTTTGTATCCTGCAACTTTACCAAAATCATTGATTAGCTCTAGTCGTTTTCTGGTGGCATCTTTATGATTCTCTATGTATAGTATATGTCATCTGCAAATGGTGACAGTTTTTCTTCTTCTTTTCTAATTTATATTCCTTTTATTTCTTTTTCTTCTCTGATTGCCATGGCTAGGACTTCCAAAACTATGTTGAATAATAGTGGCGAGAGTTGACATCCTTGTCTTGTTCCTGATCTTAGAGGAAATGCTTTCAGTTTTTCACCATTGAAAATGATGTTTGCTGTGGGTTTGTTGTATATGGCCTTTATTATGTTGAGGTAGGTCCCCTCTATGCCCACTTTCTGGAGAGGTTTTATCATAAATGGGTGTTGAATTTTGTCAAAAGCTTTTTCTGCATCTATTGAAAATGATCATATGGTTTTTATTCTTCAGTTTGTTAATATGGTGTATCACATTGATTGATTTGCATATATTGAAGAATGCTTGCATCCCTGGGATAAATCGCACTTGATCATGGTTTATGATCCTTTTAATGTGTTGTTGGATTCTGTTTGCTAGTATGTTGTTGAGGATTTTTGCATCTATATTCATCAGTGATATTGGTCTGTAATTTTCTTTCTTTGTTGTATCTTTGTCTGGTTTTGGTATCAGGGTGATGGTGGCCTCACTGAATGAGTTTGGGAGTGTTCTTTCCTCTGCAATGTTTTGGAAGCATTTGGGAAGGTTGGGTGTTAGCTCTTCTCTAAATGTTTGATGGAATTCACCTGTGTAGCCCTCTGGTCCTGGACTTTTGTTTGTTGGAAGATTTTTAATCACAGTTTCAATTTCATTACTTGTGGTTGGTCTGTTCATATTTTCTATTTCTTCCTTGTTCAGTCTTGGAAGGTTATAACTTTCTAAGAATTTGTCCATTTCTTCCAGGTTGTCCATTTTATTGGCATAGAGTTGCTTGTAGTAGTCTCTTAGGATGCTTTGTATTTCTGTGGTGTCTGTTGTAACTTCTCCTTTTTCATTTCTAATTTTATTGATTTGAATCCTCCCCCTCTTTTTCTTAAAGAGTCTGGCTAATGGTTTATAAATTTTGTTTATCTTCTCAAAGAACCAGCTTTTCATTTTATTGATTTTTGCTACTGTTTTCTTTGTTTCTATTTCATTTATTTCTGCTCTGAACTTTATGATTTCTTTCCTTCTACTAACTTTGGGTTTTGTTTGTTCTACTTTCTCTAGCTGCTTTAGGTGTAAGTTTAGATTGTTTATTTGAGATTTTTCTTGTTTCTTGAGGTAGACTTGTATAGCTATAAACTTCCCTCTTAGAATTGCTTTTGCTGCATCCCACAGGTTTTGGATCATCATGTTTTCATTGTAATTTTTCTCTAGGTATTTTTTTATTTCCTCTTTGATTTCTTCAGTGATCTCTTGATTATTTAGTAACGTATTGTTTAGCCTCCATGTGTTTGTGTTTTTTACGTGTTTTTCCCTGTAATTGATTTCTAATCTCATAGCATTGTGGTCAGAAAAGATGCTTGATATGATTTCAATTTTCTTAAATTTACTGAGGCTTGATTTGTGACCCAAGATGTGATCTATCCTGGAGAACGTTCCATGAGCACTTGAGAAGAAAGTGTAATCTGCTGTTTTTGGATGGCATGTCCTATAAATAGCAATTAAATCTATCTGGTCTATTGTGTCATTTAAAGCTTGTGTTTCCTTATTAATTTTCTGTTTGGATGATCTTTCCATTGGTGTAAGTGAAGTGTTAAAGTCCTCCATTATTACTGTGTTACTGTCGATTTCCTCTTTTATAGCTGTTAGCAGTTGCCTTATGTATTGAGGTACTCCTATGTTGGGTGCATAAATATTTACAATTGTTATATCTTCTTCTTGGATTGATCCCTTGATCATTATGTAGTGTCCTTCTTTGTCTCTTGTAATAGTCTTTATTTTAAAGTCTATTTTATCTGATATGAGTATTGCTACTCCAGCTTTCTTTTGCTTTCCATTTTCATGGAATATCTTTTTCCATTCCCTCACTTTCAGTTTGTATGTGTCCCTGGGTCTGAAGCGGGTCTCTCATAGACAGCATATATATGGGTCTTGGTTTTGTATCCATTCAGAAAGCCTGTATCTTTTGGTTGGAGCATTCAATCCATTCACGTTTAAGGTAATTTTCGATATATATGTTCCTAATACCATTTTCTTAATTGTTATGGGTTTGTTTTTGTAGGTCCTTTTCTTCTCTTGTGTTTCCCACTTAGAGAAGTTCCTTTAGCATTTGTTGTAGAGCTGGTTTGGTGGTGCTGAATTCTCTTAGCTTTTGCTTGTCTCTAAAGCTTGTGATTTCTCCATCAAATCTGAATGAGATCCTTGCGGTGTAGAGTAATCTTGGTTGTAGGTTCTTCCCTTTCATCACTTTAAATATATCATGCCACTCCTTTCTGGCTTGTAGAGTTTCTGCTGAGAAATCAGCTGTTAGCCTTATGGGAGTTCCCTTGTATGTTATTTGTCATTTTTCCCTTGTTGCTTTCCATAAATTTTCTTTGTCTTTAATTTTTATCAATTTGATTACTGTGTGTCTTGGCGTGTTTCTCCTTGAGTTTATCCTACCTGGGACTCTCTGTGCTTCCTGGACTTGGGTGGCTATTTCTTTTCCCATGTTAGCGAAGTTTTCAACTATAATCTCTTCAAATATTTTCTCAGGTCCTTTCTCTCTCTCTTCTCCTTCTGGGACCCCTGTAATGCAAATGTTGTTGCGTTTAATGTTGTCCCTGAGGTCTCTTATGCTGTCTTCAATTCTTTTCATTCTTTTTTCTTTATTCTGTTCCCCAGCAGTGAATTCCACCATTCTGTCTTCCAGGTCACTTATCCATTATTCTGCCTCAATTATTCTGCTATTGATTCCTTCTAGTGTATTTTTCATTTCAGTTATTTTATTGTTCATCTCTGTTTGTTTGTTCTTTAATTCTTCTAGGCATTTGTTCTTTAATTCTTCTAGGTCTTTGTTAAACATGTCTTGTATCTTCTCAATCTTTGCCTCCGTTCTTTTTCCGAGGTCCTGGATCATCTTCACTGTCATTATTCTGAATTCTTTTTCTGGAAGGTTGCCTATCTCCAGTTCATTTAGTTGTTTTTCTGGGGTTTTGTCTTGTTCCTTCATCTGGTACATAGCCCTCTGCCTTTTCATGTTGTCTATCTTTCTGTGAATGTGGTTTTTGCTCCAGAGGCTGCATGACTGTAGTTCTTCTTGTTTCTGCTGTCTGCCCTCTGGTAGAGGTGGCTATATAATAGGCTTGTGTAAGTTTCCTGATGCAAGGGACTGCTGGTGGGTAGAGCTGGGTGTTGCTGTGGTGGGCAGAGCTCACTACAACTTTAATCCACTTGTCTGAAGATGGGTGGGGCTGGGTTCCCTCCCTGTTGGTTGTTTGGCCTGAGGTGACTGAACCAGGCTCTTTGGTGGGGCTAATGGCGGACTCTGGGAGGACTCACGCCAAGGAGTACTTTCCAGAACTTCTGCTGCCAGTGTCCTTGTCCTCATGGTGAGCCACAGCCACCCTCCACCTCTGAGGAGACTCTCCAACACTAGTAGGTAGGTCTGGTTCAGTCTCCTATGGGGTCACTGCTCCTTCCCCTGGGTCCCGATGCGCACACTACTTTGTGTGTGTCCTCCAAGAGTGGAGTCTCTGTTTCCCCCAGTCCTGTGAAGTCCTACAATCAAATCCCACTAGCCTTCAAAGTCTGATTCTCTAGGAATTCCTCCTCTTGTTGCCAGACCACCCAGGTTTGGAAGCCTGATGTGGGGCTCAGAACCTTCACTCCAGTGGGTGGACTTCTGTGGTATAAGTGTTCTCCAGTTTGTGAGTCACCCACCTAGCAGTTATGGGATTTGATTTTGTTGTGATCGCACCCTTCCTACCATCTCATTGTGGCTTCTCCTTTGTCTTTGGATGTGGGGTATCTTTTTTGGTGAGTTCCAGTATCTTCCTGTCGATGATTGTTCAGCAGTTAGTTGTGATTCCGGTGCTCTAGCAAGAGAGAGTGAGCGTACGTCCTTCTACTCTGCCATCTTGAACCAGTCTCTGAGCTGACATTACTTAACCATTCAAATATTTCCATTTGCTTTATAATGTAGAATGATTAATTTTTGAATTAAATTAAAAACTTAGTATAAAGACACAAACACCAGGAAAAACAGTACATAAGTGTGGATGAGCATTTTAAATGAAAACTATCACAGACAATTGAAAGCAAAAGAATCTACTTTTTATTTTTAGCTCAGTGTGGAAAAAAATAGGCACAGTTGTAAAAAGAAGAAGTCTCATGCAAGATTACTTTCATAAGAATGTATATTGTTGACATCTACTTTTCTATCATTCTCTTTAAGTAACAAGTTTCACAAGATTTCTTCAACTGAACACCTGAAAAAAGGAAGCTAAATGCAACTGAATGAAATACACATTGTAAAATATTTTGGCAGTGTAACAATTATGCTTTCCAGGATCTTCTTTATCATAGAGAGTGTAATTATTTCTTCTTTCTATATTTGTCTATAAATTAATTACTTAAAAAACAAAGATGCTGAAATCTCAGAATTTTTGCAGCTCTTAAAAGTATATACAAGTCAGTTGTTTTTCATACCACAGATATTTACCAACTACCTCAAGTGTGGTATGTATAATCATAATAAACATAATATTCATAAACCATTGAACTTAGAGGTATGCCCACCTCTCTCATAGCAAATGTAACAATAATTATTTAACTGATTGATTGATGAATATAAGAAAAGGAGTCACTGAAATTACAAATGTGAAAAAAATTTATAATACAGCAAGGAGATGGTGAAGTAGAAATCTAAGACACAAGACAAACAGATGTATTTGATACTGTTTCATTATTATAAATGTGCAAAACATTTATCATGGGGAATAAAAAGTATAAAGTCAAGGAAGAACTTTCTAGGCTTATAGAATAAATTAATAATCCCATCACAGAAATTTTCCTTTTTGATATGATTTCTATTCTTGCTTTAAACTACTTTTCTCATCTGACTTTCCAATGTTATAATAACTCAGGGAAGTAAGCAAGGCTTTCAGATATTGTAACAATGCAAGAAAGAAATTTGGATATCAAAGGGGTCCAAGTAAATTGAAAGTAGATAATCTCTAATTTATGGAGTATTCACATAAGGTAAAGAATGATATATATACATATATCCATACTACGGTTTCATACTTAGTTTTCAAATAAGAGCCCTAACACTTACTGTCTATGTGTGAACCCTAGGTTAAGTTAAATAAGGAACTATTTATACCTAACTCATAGGATTTTTGTGAGAAATATAAAAATATGCACATAGAAAACTTAACAAGGTACTTGACACAGTAAATGCTCAATAAATGGCAACTTTTTTCCTGCCTGTAGCTTTCATCACCTAACACATTATATAGTTGACTTATTTATTACATTTACTGTTGGTTGCCTATCTCTCTTCATTAAAATGTTAAGTTACATAGGGCAAGATCTTTTTTCTTCACTGCTGTATCTCAAGTGCTAGAAAAATGCCTGGCACATAGCTAAGAAATATGTGTTGAGTGAATAAATGTGGTTTCATTATTAGAGCTTTTTAAAGCTTCTTCACATAACACAAAGGATTTTCAACTGAAAGAGGCCATCGCTCATGTGTGTTATGTTTACTATCCAGGAGTGAGTAAAAAGAGCACTCTTGAGCTACATCTAATTTCACAAGAAAAAATCTAAATGTATATACACTGAAAAACATTAAAAATATGCATTAGCTGACTCTACAGAAATTAGAATAGGTCAGTGTTTTCTTCCCTTTCCTTTTTTTTTTTTTTTTTTTTTTTTTTTTGCAGTACGCAGGCCTCTCACTGTTGTGGCCTCTCCCGTTGCAGAGCACAGGCTCCGGACGCGCAGGCTCAGCAGCCATGGCTCACGGGTCCAGCCGCTCCGCAGCATGTGGGATCTTCCCGGACTGGGGCACGAACCAGTGTCCCCTGCATCGGCAGGCGGACTCTCAACCACTGCGCCGCCAGGGAAGCCCTCCCTTTCCTTTTTATGGGGATTTTTTTTAGAACAAGTACATTATACCATGAGGCCCTCATCATTCAATTAATCAACAAGTACTTTTTGATCACCTATTATGTGCCAAGCACCATTCAGGGAGCTGGGAATACCTTAATAAATAAGGCAGAGGAGACAGACAGTCTCACAAACTTACATTCAGCTGGAGGGAGACAGGTAACATATGCATAAACAAACAAAAAAGATAACCACAGATTCTGGTTCAAGCTTTATAAGACTTTATGATAGAGACAGCAAGATAGAGAGGACCTAGGAGGATGCTTTAGATAGGGTGCTTATAGAAGGGCATTATCTCCAAGGAGATGACATTGAAGCAAATATCTGAAGGATAATGAAGCAACCATGTCAAGAACTGGGGAAAAAGCTGAAGGTAGAGACTTCTAGGATCATTAGTGCAAAATCCAAAAGGGTAGGGAAAAACTTAAGGAACCTCACATAGCAAAGAACACAGCATGAGGGGTAGAGTGGTATATGCTCAAACAGAAGAGGTGGGCAGAACTTCCGCTGGCCATGATTAACAGTTTAATTTTATTATAAGAACAATGGAAAGCCATTAAAAGATTTTAAGTAGAGGAATAACATGATTTAAACTAGTTTTTAAAATAATGTTCTGGCTGCTATATGAAGAGCAGATTGGAAAATAGGAGTGTGGGAGCTGAGAGCATGGGCTCTGGAGTCAGGAAAAGCAGTTTATACCCCAGCTTTTCCTGAATATATTGGAAATTGTACGAAATATGCATATGTAGTTATAATGGTAAGATTTTGACTATATCATAGCATAATTTTGAAAAGCACTCTCATATAGATGAGTTATTCTATTCTTAGATTTATTTATTTTATTCTAAATTTTTATATGTCCTCAAGCATTATGGAACATTTTTGTTTATTTAAGCATGATATGTTTCTTTAGTTTCATTATGTCAAACACTTTTGTGTGCTTGTGTGTATGTTTAAAATCTAATCCAAATAATACATTGTTGGCAAAATATAAATTTAAAATATAAGGTAAAAGAACAATAACCTTAATAAGATAAAGCTTGACATAAGGACCATACACATAATATTCAAAACTATAGATTGTGGGGATATTAGCGTCTCTCTCTCTCTCTCTCTCTCTCTAATTTTGACTCTACTTATTTGTAAAATAAGGCATTTAAAATAGTGCTTGTCACAAAATAAGAGCCCGTTAAATTAGCCATTAACTTTAATTTTTACAATGGACTGACATTTATCATCTGCTAGGAAACACATATAACCACAACTGATCTCCAGTAATCTTAAAAAACTATCTAGTTAATGTAAGAATGTTCAACTGAAAGCATCCATAGATTCTTTCATTCATTCAATCGATACAGTATAAGGGATACAGATGCAAAGAAGAATATAGTAAGATCTTTTATTTTGAGATGCAGAATTTAGGATCTTTCGTTTTTATCTATATGCTTATTATATTTTTGTACAATTTAGAGAGAAACCACGCTGACTGATGATTTATGATACCTTAAATAAAATTTTAATTATATTCTAAGTATATTTTATATGCTTATAATGAATGGTACTGGGTTTTATTTACCTCATTTGTATGGTTTTCTAACATTTGGGAGTTTTCTTACAAGATTGGCAAGACAGTACAGGCTGTGGATGAACAGGTTTCTTTGACTCACATGCACGGATCAAGTAGGAAAAATAAAAGGAGAGGGTGGAGGTTAGCTTACAAAAAAAAAAACCCTCAACAAAACAAAACAGAAAACAGTGTGATGTTCATTTTTGGACACTGGGTAAGTAAAGAAGTTGGCATGCTGCCCTCCTGTTTCTGCCATGGAGTTCCAAACATGCCAGGCCTGCAGACTCAGCACCGTGGAAAGGAAAATGTGAAACAGCCACAAGCTCAGGCTGTCCACAGTAACATCCAAGTAGGATGCAAAACTGTACTACTCAACTTGTCTACAGAAAACTGAGAAGAATAAGAAATACGTCCATGGTTCCTGCTTATTTCTTTAGAACTCCTGAGAATAGAAAAAGGTAAGGAGGAAAGGTTCCAGAAGTAAACTAATCTGATTTGGTCTTTGAGCCAATGTGGAGAGCCACATCAGATGAGTATGTGTTAGAGAAGAAAGCCTGCTTTTCCATTACGCCTTCTAGAAATAAGTGTCAAAAATTTAAAGAAGCATGAATACCACTATTTGAAACAGATGAGACCGTATATGCTATTAAAAACTTAATTTCTTTTATAAGGCCCATATAAGGTAGAGTATATAATGATTATTTGTGTTCTACTGGATAGAAATCACATGGATGGTCACAGCAGCTGGCCTGACTGAAAGTGGCTTTCCCTCCTGGTCAGCTTTCAATGGGCAGGGCCTTGCATGTGTGTTGTGTGTGTCTGAGTCAGGAATGAAGACACTAATCCCATCCCCTCTCTTCAGTGTTTATTGCAAAGCATACAGAGAGGCACCACGGGCATAAGTGTCAGGACTTGATAGGTGAAATCAGCACAGCACAGTTATGCAAATCACATGTGCAACTGACACTGCTTGTGTAATTATCAATGTAATCCTCCTCTATCTACCACCTCCAGGAAGGAAAGGAGGGGTGAAGGGTGGGCAAAGTTCACACTTGGGAGATCACCCAGAGAGTGGGCCAGGTGCCAGGTCTACAATCAGGTGAAAACAGTTCCTTCTCAAGGGAAGTCTGCAGGGCAAATTATACTACATTAAATGCACCATCACTGCTATGAATGAGCTACACTAAATTCAATTTCTATAACCAGCATCATTTAATCCAATATGTCTATCATTATACTGGTCTATGGCTTAGTATTGTTTGAATGGATCTCTTTAGCAAATCTGTTAGAAAAGTCATGGTGATCTGGTTTTAAAATAATGTCAATATGGAAATAACTGATAATGAAAATCTTTTAGCCACGTACCTAATTTTCAGACATTTTAAACTCTTATTTCACAAAATAATCAGTACTATTAATATCCAAAGGTCTATAACCTATAGCAAATCCATGTTATAAAAAGATTTCATATGTAATAGAAACTTAAGGTACTTATTTATGTACTTTTTGTTTACCTCAGAAAAATAAAGCAAAGTAATATTGAAGCAAACATTGAAGGATTAGGGGGAAAACAGCCTATGAGAAAAACAAAGAGTAGAAGGCAGAAGGAGAGACAAGAACAGGAAGATAACTTAAATGAAACAAGATGAAAAGGGTGTATTAGACAAGAAAGTTAGTGATTACAAAGGCCACATGTGCTTTGAAGTACCTTTTAGTTTATGGAATTCCTGAACAGTCAATAATTTAAGGAAATGATGCGACAGTAGTAGTGAGTCCCTTAGTAAGAAATGACAGTAAATCTGTAAATGACAGTAAATCATCCTCATGGCAAAGTAACGGACTGTCCCATATGAGAAGACTTAAAACTAGAGCATTTGACATGAACTTGTTTCTTTAACAGTATGGTTAAAGGTTAGCATTATCTCAAACCAAGTCAGATGCTACTTTTCAACTTTATTTTCAAGAAATTTGAAGAGGAGGAAAAAACTATCTTTTCTTACCAGCTTCTCTAAGAGCATGTAGTTTATACCTTGAAAATGCCTGTTAGCTGGTTTAATAGTCCACTAAATGTGAACATCCAAATATATTCAAAGGCAGGGTGAGTCATAATATTCTATAGGTATATCTCATGATAGTTAAAGGAATAACTGAACAAAATATAAAATAGAGTTAAAAATAAAAGGCAAACTTTTGAGTTTGCAGCAGTACACTATTGAACTGATACATTTTTTTAAAAAATTAGTATTAGGAAAACTAATACAAGTATTCCATATTTCTGAGCTATTTTTATGGATAAAATATAGTACATGGAATTATAGAGTCTTAAAAAAACAAAAAGACAGTCCTTATATAAAAGAGCTAAAAATGTACAATGAGGCGGATGTTGTTTTAACAGATGGATATTATATGGTACATCTGGTCCAGTTGCTTTTTATAGGACAAAATAGCTTTAACTTGACAACCAGACATAAAGAAAAAACTTCTTAAGTGAAATTTGTCAAACATTGAATAGATTACAAAATCATGTTGTAAAAATTAACATAACTGAGGTGTTTGGAAATAAACTAGACATTTGCTCAGAATAATGTAGGCTTATTGATCCTAAGTCAAAAGACTATGACACTGGAAGCTTTCTCAAATAGATATATTCTAGGGTTATATGCTATAGATATATCACATAAACTAATTTTAAAAAGTGTTTATTTTTAGGTGATATATCCAAATAATTATATAATAAATACTGATTTAACTGAAAGCTAATAAGGTTTTCCTCTGACTTTTATAACAGGTCTTACTGAAAACACAAAGTAATTCTTATTTTCTTAAAATGAGATGAACAAAAAAAAAAAAAATCAGAAAAAATTCCTACACTTATCTGCTTATTCAAGGATATTTTATTTATATATCTCTGAACAGTACCTTAATGTTATAATAAGTAATGTAAAAATACAGTAGTGTTAAGGAATACAAGAGATAGTGGATAAGTTTCCTTGGGACATAGGATTGTTCATTTTCAAGTGAAAAGATTCCATTTTTAAGCAAAGAATATTTTTTTGTAAGAATGTAAGTCCAGTACAATTCCATGGCCAAAACTGAATTTTACATATGGCATAAAAACATTTGAGACTGCACAAGAAGCATTCTTACTTACGTTTTTCTCTTTACAATTTATACAAAGGAATGTATAATGCATATATATTACATAAGTTTCCATACATTAAAAATACATACTCTTCTATTGTGTTTTAAATATTTGGGCACTGCATTAGAGTATGTGAGAAATATACCTGAAGTGCTAATTAGGAAAAAATATGTAATTCTAGTTCCTCCTAGATTTAAAAAATAACAAGTATGCTAAGTATTGTTTTGATTAATAGGGGTCCAGGGCTTAATTGTAACACTATTTCCCCAGTGTACTGGCTATAATAAAGACAATTAAAAGGAGTAATACCTAACGTATGAAGCACACTAATCAAATTTCTAAGAATGAAAGGACTATAATCACTTGCTAAACTAAAAATCTGACAAAACTAATAAAACATTTTTTATAGCAGGAGCACTGATTCAGCACAAAAAACTGACATAAATACTATGTTATGTTATAAATTTACACAAAGGAAATTAGATGATTTGTGTGGTAAATCTCAGATTAATGGATAGAGTTTAAAATATAAACCAGTATCTTTTATTTTCTTACAACCTTATATATTAATATAAGGTTGGGATATGTTTATAAAGTGTAGTTTACTTTCTCAATGGACTAGAAATTTGACTGTGGTCTCCAGCTGATATATTGTTGATGATACAATTCTTTATTTCTCTCTCCTTTCCTTCTCGTCATTTAAATTTCACATGTAAAAGGATCTGGGTTTTTTTTTTCCTTCCTCAGTCATTCTTTCTTTTTGAGTGTTCCAAAGAGGCAAAAGTAGAAAGAGGGTTGCAATTGCTAGATGTCTTAAATTTAGCCAACATACTGCAATAAAATAAAGCAATTCTAATGAAATATCCAGCATCAATATCAGCAGAATAGCTCTAACCCATAATACATGAAAATAGTTTTAAAAAAAACACTGATGACTGTTGTACAAACAAAACTTAGATTGTATTATTTCACTTTTTTTTTCCTAAATGGACAATATTTCACAAATAGGATATAGCACTGCCATAACAAAAGTAAGAAAGGTTCTGATTTCTCCTGTTATTATCTTAAGAAGTTGGGAATAAAATCTAAGAGTTGTTGACAGGAATTATCTGCTATTGAAAAAAGATGATCATATTAATCTATTTCCAGAAATAATATTATACTGTTTAAAATTATTGTTAGAGGGCTTCCCTGGTGGCGCAGTGGTTGAGAGTCCGCCTGCCGATGCAGGGGATATGGGTTTGTGCCCTGGTCCGGGAAGATCCCACATGCCGTGGAGCGGCTGAGCCCATGAGCCATGGCCGCTGAGCCTGCGCGTCCAGAGCCTGTGCTCCGCAATGGGAGAGGCCACAACAGTGAGAGGCCCGCGTACCACAAAAAATAAATAAATAAAAAAAAATAAAATTATTGTTAGAAAACAAACTTTTCCATAGCAAATACTGGCAAACACTACCAAAATATTTTTGCTCTTTAAGGAGCCCTGATTTATTAATTATTTATAAAATTGGGCATCCTTTCAAAATTAAAAAAATGTTATCAAGGACTGTAATCAAAATTTAAAACATGCAATCAAATGTGTGACTGCATCTTCCATCCCAGTGTGAAAAATATCATTCAAGTACTAAGTGGCAAAGGTGGGGGAGGGAAAAGTCAACATTGTTTCACACTTCTGCTGGCATTCAGCAACACAGAGCTTTTTCAAAAATATTCTTTAAAAGGGAATGCATTTTAAATGAACAAACTATATCTGGAACTAGAAGTGCAAAATCAGAAACTGTCTATATCAAGGTTCTGAGATTTACGTTAGCAGATGGTAGCAGAGAAGTAATGTTGGTGCCATGAAGGTCATCTGAAAATCTTAAGACCTATTCCATTTTATGCAAGTCTGTTTTGAAAGTTAAAACAAACAATAGAAAACTAAAAAAAAAAAAACTGGGGAGTGGGGACTACCCTTTTACTCTTTAAGGTTTGATCTTAGTGACTGATGGGCAGCAAAATCCCAGGAGAAAAGATAACAGATTGTTATTAGCATCACATAATGTGAACAGCATAAGATTAAAAGATTAAATTAAGTGATCTGACAAAGTCACACAGCTAATTTGCAATGAGCCCATTCGAAAACCCATTTGTCTTGACCTCTTGACTTCCAGACAGTACTCTTTTTTGCTTTATCATTGAGTTAAAAGAGTTCAGCAAGACAGAGGATGCAATAAACATATGGGGCTGTATCATTTATTCCGTAGCATGTAGTACAGATTTAGGAGTTTGACTGTCTTGGTTTGAATTCAGGCTCCACCCGTGTGACCTCTCTGTGCCTCAGTCTCCTCACCTGTAAACTAGGAATAATATTAGCGAGAGGCTTTCTGTCTCTCCATTCCCTTTGAAAAGCATACTGAAATTCTGGTGCTCCCAGGCCCTTCTTTGGTATGCCGACATAAACACTTCTAGCAGTTGAACTGGATACTCACGTTCAGTCAGTTATTATTCTAGCCAAACCTATTTATGCCAGCTGTACCTGTTATCATAATTAAGTAAATTATTCAAATATACATATTCCAATAAAATAAGTACAGAAAGAAAGTTCTTTCTATAAAAACTAATTTTACCCCTCTGGAAAAATTCAATAAAGGTGAGTTTAAAAAAACTACTAATGAATTGGAGGTAGGCAAAGGTAATCTTAAAAATTAGTGAGAAAAATCTTTTTTTTTTTTTTTTTTTGCGGTACACGGGCCTCTCACTGTTGTGGCCTCTCCCATTGTGGAGCACAGGCTCCGGACGCACAGGCTCAGCGTCCATGGCTCATGGGCCCAGCCGCTCCGCAGCATGTGGGACCTTCCCGGACCGGGGCACGAACCCGTGTCCCCTGCATCGGCAGGCGTACTCTCAACCACTGAGCCACCAGGAAAGCCCAAGAAAAATCTTTAAAAACTTTAATAGAAGTCTGATTGCTTCACAAGGTCTTTAAGTTCTTAAAGAAACTGAAAATGGAATTAGAGATGATGTGATATGAGTGTGGTTTAGGCCAGGAAAATTACTTGAAATTCCATAACTAAATTCCTCACTGAAAGGAAAGGGCCTGGCCTTATATATATATATTTTAAAAAAAAGATTAAATGCATATTTTATATTGGGTTGGCCAATAACATACATCTGACGGAAAAACCCGAACAAACTTTTGGCCACCCCAATGTTTATATTTTTAAATGTTAAGGACCTTTTTATGAAAAGAATTTCCCATATTGCTAGACGTACTGTTTTTAATTGATAAACTACCTGATTTTGCTCATGTCAGGTAAAGGAGTGTTAATTAAATGAATAATCCATAGGAAGTGCTTAGCACAGTGCCTCATGCCTATGGAGAGTTCAAGAAATGCCAGACATTACCTGTCAATAACCTAACTATTGGGGCTATGCAACCAAAATCAAGACACTACCCAGTGTCCTCTAGAGTATGCAAGAGAGTTCCAAATAGAAACTTTCAGCTTATATGGGATCTTACAAGGGAGGGAAGGAAGAAAGAAAGGAAGGAAGGAAGAAAGAAAGAAAGAAGGAAAGAAAGAGCGAGCTAGCATTTATTGAATGTATACTGTATTCCAGATATTTTTCTTAAACTGATTGATAGATATAAAATCTCACAGAAATATGTAAGTGCACATCAATACTGGGCTCATTGTTACCAACCTACTACATGGAAAATTTTCAAATCTAAAACACAGGAAGCAAAGATGCAGTATTAATACTGTAGAACACAATAGCTAACTAGATAAAATAAAACAATGAGCACTCATTACCCAAAGTAGGGGTTGGGATGGAAGAGAAGGAAGCAAGATACTTCATATTAATAATAGTATTTATAAAAAAACAGAAATTAGAATTAAAAATCATTACATTACACTTAATACCCTATACTAGTAAGTTTAAGCACTAGTTCTTAAATTTAATCAATCTGTGGCATATTTTCTTTCACCTCTACAGCCATTTTCACTCTGCTCTACTCCTGCAGAAAGCTAATTTCTATTGGCTTCATCAATAGGCTCCTTTTTCCTCTGGCTTCTGGTTATGCTCATTTAATGTAAGGCATCAGCAAGACAGGAGGGGTGGAAAGAGTGAGGCCAAGGTGTTTATTCCTCAGTCACAGGTTAGCAGGGGTACATTCCTCTACTGAAGGTCAGTTTCAAGACTATCTCCTACATCTCCTAATTCCAGTGACCTCTTCAGACATGGGATTGCAACCATCCCCTGTTGGTTTTCTTTATGCCTACCCCTTCTCTTGTAAATATTAGTGCTTTCATGAATGTCTCCACATCTTCCCCATTTGAGTGTCTTACTGCTTTCCTATCAGGACTCTGATCAATAGTTATTGGTAGCACGAGTGGCCCAAGGCATCAGACAAAATGGCATTCTGGCATTGAATTTCTCATGTTTGAATAGAATAGCATGGCCTCCTTATCAGGAAGTTAGTGAAATCCTGGTAATTCTAGACATGTGCTAGCAACATGATTATTCAAATTGTCACTGATGGTAGTATGAAGTGCAGATGCAAGGCAAAGCTTTAGGAGTTGTGGTCTTTACTTGCTGAAGGAACAATGGTGGTGTCTAATGTGAAGACTGTAGTGTTACATGGCTACTTCTGATGGTCTGAAGGATTATACAAAGGAGAAAGGACAAATCGAAGGTCCTGAATGCTCAAGTCAGAACAGCGGTGAAATATCAAAGTTCTCTGTTAGCTTTAAGAGAGTCCTTATTTACTTACGGCTCAGGGCAAATAAGGCTGAAGACCAACTCCAGAATCTGATTTGAAGGGTTATGAAATTGCCATATTAAATAAAATGGGCAAAGCCAATACCATTTGGTCTTGGTAACAGGGTAATGATAGGGAAAGAGTGAAACAAGGGTTGTTACGATCTAATCAAATACTGAGGTTCAGAATGTTGAACCCCTAAACCCTCCCGAACCATCCTTGCCAGAAGACACATTTGTCTTCACTCCCCACCATTCCATTTAAGGAAACCAACAGTCCCGTAAATCAGCCTTTCCATATAGTAAGAGGACTTCCAACTGCTTCAGCTGAGGTGGGAACCCAATCAGAGAAGGGCGATTCTTTTCAGGACTCATTTCTGTTACCACTCATGGCCCTCCAGGCTCATACCAAGTTAGATATTAATATAGCCAAAATCGAGGGATATTTAGGAGGTGACAGCCTGTACACTGAAAGAATTGCAAAACTTTACCAATTTGTATCAGTAAGGAGTCCAGATAGCATGTAAGGAAATGGATTGATTCTAAGGGTTTTATACCAAGAAGATGAATTAAAATGCTAGCTCAGGCCAAATTTATCAATATAGGTGCATTCATCTGGAATTTGGGATTTAATATATTGCCTTGAGCAGGTGGGAGTGACTGGTTTATTGAACCCTTGATTCAATGATGGCTTACACAGTGAAAAGTTGAAAGGGCAGAATTTTCTTGGCACACCAAAGTAGAAGTCCAAAAGCTCAAGTAAGAATATTGGAAAAGGGCTTCCCTGGTGGCGCAGTGGTTGAGAGTCTGCCTGCCGATGCAGGGGACATGGGTTCATGCCCTGGTCTGGGAAGATCCCACATGCCGCGAAGCGGCTGGGCCCATGAGCCATGGCCACTGAGCCTGTGTGTCCGGAGCCTGTGCTCCGCAACGGGAGAGGCCACAGCAGTGAGAGGCCCGCGTACTGCAAAAAAAAACAACAACAAAAACAAACAAACAACAACAGAAAAAGAATATTGGAAAGGATCTATTATGAATGACCCCATTCAGTCCTCCCCTAACCATACCCTTGGAAGGGCCTCACCAAAGAATTACATTGGTGAGGAAAGAACCAGCGTGCTTGGAAAGCTTCCTGGTAACTGTCTTCTCTAGGCTGGAGAGAACAATGATAGATGTTACCAACCGATCTGGGCTCCCTAATTTAAATGTATCCAATGTGATCTTCTGAGATGGCAGAGGCTTTGTGGTAGAAATTAATTTCAGGAAGTGCAGTTATCTTAATAAGCCACGGGGACGGGATAACAATGTGTTTTGCGCCACAGGGTTCTATGGAAATGGCTAATGGATTACAGATCCTCCAAGAATGAAAACGATGGTTAGACTGCCAAGCTGCTAACTAAGAAAAAGTCTAGGTCTTGTGGGCAAAAACCCAACTTTAGTCGCCGTAGTGGGGTTCATGATCTCTTATCCACTGCCCAGACCTAAGTCTATTCACATATCCAGAGTCACATAATTTTAGGTGGAGCCAGAGTCCCTTTCAGAAGGGCCCTGAAACCTGGCCACCGCTGTATGCTATGAATTTTCCTCTAAGCCATTCCAGAATCACCTGTGGCCATTTATGAGGGTGACTGTGAATTGGGAGAAGGAAAATACCAAATCCTTCTGCAGGTTATTAGACAATTGTATTAGATTAGCTCTGAATTGGCATTAATCCCTGGAACCCAAAATACCACTGTGGCCCACCAGTCAAACTGGGAGCTTATGGAGGTCAAGATATATATGGAGATTTCACCCAAGTCCATCTTACAGTATCATAGGAATAAATGCATTTAGTAATGGGAAGAACCTTTACACTGGTTTCCTGACCCATGGCAGGAGGTCTATTATAAAAAGCCAAGAACAGTGCTGTCCAATGAAAATATGAATCACATATATAATTTAAACTTTTCTAATAGCCACATTTTAAACAGGTGGACTTAATTTTCATAATATATTTAATAAATATAATTTCAACATGTGGCATTAACCATATGAAGGTACTTAACAGCCACATGTGACTAGTGGCTACCATATAGGAGATTGCAGCCCTAGAACTATCATTTCTTCCAAGATAATAAACTAAAACTGAAGGAGGCTAGGGTGGTCACTCCTACTACATACCCGTTTAAGCTGTTTGTTAGGCTAATGCAAGACCTAGATGGTTCTATGGATGAAAGACAGTTTAATCACATAATGCCAACTACAGAAGCAGTTCTAGTAGTAGTATCTCTGCTGGAGCATATTAACATAGTACCTGATACCATGTATGGAGCTACTGACTTAATTTCTTTTAAAAGTAATTCCTTATCAACGAAGATAATCAGAGGCAGTTTGTCTTCACAATGCAGGGTCAACATACTTTCACTATCTTACCTTAAGGTTAGGTCAACTCTTCTCTCTTTGTCGTAATATAGTCAAAAGAAATCTTGTCATAATATAGTCAAAAGAAATCTTTGTCATAATATAGTCAAAAGAAATCTTGTTCATCTTGACATCTCACATAACATCAAGCTGGAACATTACATTCATAGTATCATACTAATTGGATTTGGTGGTGGGTCAGGAAGTAGTAAACACGTAAGATGCCTCAGTAAGACATATATTAGGGCATAGGAGATAATCTCTATGAAAAGTTGAGATTTGCAGCATTGGTGAAATTTTAGGGGCCTAGCGATGTAGGCATGTTGAAATAAGAGCCTCTGTAGTAAATGATAAGTTGTTGCACCTTGTACCTTTCATTATGAAGAAGGAGACAGAAAATGTGGTGTCCTCTTTGAATTTTAGAAGCAAGATATACCACGTTTGGGTGTTCTGCTCTGATGCATGTACTAGATAATCAACAAGGCTGCCAACATTGAGAGGGGACTGGGGCAAGAAATGAATCTGCAGTGTACCTCTGCTGTAATGAAAGCTGCTATTTAGACTTTTGGTTCTAAGATCCAGAAATGTAATGATTTTTGGAAATATCTGTGGTAAGCAAAGATGGTGTATGACATCTGCCACTGAAGCATCAGAATGCAAATCCCTAGTGGAGTAAAGATATGTGATCTTCTCAGTAATGATTTGCCATTTGAAAAGCAGCTCTTAATTTGTTATTGGACTCTTGTTAAGACTGAGTATTAGGCCATGCGACTCCAAAAGACTACGTGGCCCAAACTAGACAAAATGAACTACGTGTTAATCCGATTCAACATATCATACAATAAGACGTGCACAAGAGCATTTCATTATTAAATGAAACTTGGATCACACAGGTTTGGGAAGCCCAAGTATACATCATGAGCAAGTAGCTCACGTGTTTCTGATACCTGCTACTACTGCTTCACAGTCTCTCACAATCTGGCCTCATGGGGTGTTCTCAATGACCAATTAATGTAAGATAAAACCACATGAACCCAGCTTGTAAATGGATTGTATGGTATTTAGTATTAGCTGCAACTACTGTGTTATAGGCCCAATGAAGGGGGCTGCCCCTGGAATATAGTAGTGAAAGATAACCCCCTAGCAGAATTTCAGATTGTACGGTTTGCATGGAAGAAGAGATAGCTGAGGTAATGATACATGGCATGGCCATATGGTCAAGGACTTGGAAGAACAAGACTGGAAGATTGGAGATTGAAGGTTTGGGAGCGTTATGCAGATGTGCCTCTCAGAATTTGTACAAAGTGTGACAACATGGTTACTACGTGAATTCCCTTTGGAGGGCTTCCATTGTGGAGAACCCTCTTAGTAATCTGGACAAGATTATGTGATGGGTGACCCAAGCCAATAACACAATCTGTTTTATGGATGACAGATTCTTCATCTAGCTACCCTGGTGCTTGCTCAAGTGGCCCATGTACAAAGTGACAATGGGAACAAGGGTGGAAACTATGCATGGCTTCAACAACATAGATTTCCCCCTCTCTATGGCTGATTTAACTACCACAACTGCTGAGCTCACCACTTTCCAATGCTGAGACACTGATACAGCATTATTCTCCAAGGTGATCGACCAGTCAATTAATTAATGGCTGGCAGGTTACAATGAACTTCTTTCAACCTGAAGGAGGGAGAAATTTATTCTCATAGGAATTGATAGATATTTGCTATATAGATTTACCTCCCCTTCCTTCAGTACTTTTGGATGTGCCTCTATGCCTGGATTTAACAGAATGCCTTAACAATTATCATAGTATTCCTTAAAATATTGACTTTAACCAGGAAATTCTTTTCACAGCAAAGGAAATATAGAAATGGGCTCAAACCTATAGATTTCGCTGGCCAGACCTCATGCCACGTCATCCAGAATCATTTGGCCAAATAGAGTGGTGAAGTGGCCTACCAGTGGAGTGGTTCATGTATAGTTGCTAGCTGGGAGAAGTTTTGGTGTGTTCTATAGGATGTGATAAATGCCAAAAGTCATCTATCTCCTCCATTGCCAGAATGCATAAGTTTGAGAACAAAGAGGTTAAGGTAGTAGTGGACACAACACAAATACCTCAAATAACTCATTTAAGGGATTTTCACTTCCTGTGCTGAAATCTTGGGATTGGTTGTTTTGGAGATCTCAGTGCCCAAAGGAAGAATGTTTCCACCAGGGATCAGAGTTCTGTTACCATTGTATTGGAAGCTGAGACTACTCCCTGGCTATTTGGGGCATTTTAAGCTGCTGAATTAACAGGAAGAGAAGTGGGCTATTGGCTGGTAATTTTTCCAGATTACCAAAATGATCTGGGGTTGTTGCTATATGATATGGGCAAGGCCAACTATGTTTGAAACTCAGGAGATTTAGTGGGGCATCTCTAACAAAAACTTCTCCAATAATGCTGGTTATTGAAAAACTACAGTAATCCAAGGAAGGAAGGGCCACCAAATACTCAATGTTGTAGGAATTCAGGATCACCCATAAAGAACCCTGTCCAGACCAGGGGCTAAAAAGAGGGTGAAAGTAAGGGGAAGATGAAATTGGCAGTGGAAGAAGAAAGCCATATATATTGTGAAAAACATTGGTGATGGTTAATGTTGGAAGTAGGTCTGAACTGACTTCACCCCTTGATGATGCAGTAAGTGGATGATACCCCTTCTCCCCCTCTCATCCCTCCATTAAACTCCCCTTATTAGCCAATTTGAGCATATCTGTTTATATATCTGCAAAAGTCATGACTTAGTATACCAAAATACAAAATCAGCATAATAGCAGTTAAAGGGACCATGTCTTTTTTTTTTGAATCTCAAAGTAGAAATGTATTTATTTACAAAATTTACAGTTTCATAGAAACAGCTTTGCTTTATGCACATAAACTTTATAATTATATAGAACCATGTAAATTATAGGGTCCGGCCTTGCAAAGCCAGTGGAAGGGGCTTACTTTGGGTGACATCTTTCCCTCCCCTCATTCCACTAGCCACCAACCCAGAGCTCCTATATGGGCCATGCCTAATCTGCATAACGAAACCAATTGTAGCCATCCAGCTTAGTCTAACACAAAAACCAAGGTGGCTTGACTTCTTAGACACTACCCACAGGGATAAATCTCTTGAAAGAACAAAAAGGAAATCAAGGAAACAAATTGAGATGACTGTCAAATGCCTTCCAGAGGTGTCAACAGGCAGTGAACCTTCTAAGAGCAATCTAGCAATCACCAGGCAAAATTACATGTATACACTAAACCGTGATAGTAAAAACAACACAGTTTTGTAAATTTTGTGACCAGTGGAAATAGATGTTTTAAGTTATATTTCTGCCTCAACTTCATCCTCATGAAAAGCTATGTTTTATATAATCCTTGGTCAACTGAATAATACTTTAATAAGCCAGAGTGCATGGCTACCTAAAGGAAATAACTGTCAGGTCTTAAAAATATCTTTCAATAAACAATACCACTTTAAGATATAATTTTCACAGCATAATTTTTAAATAAAATATAATGTGTGATAGTTGGAAATGAGTGAACTGCTTTAAGTCAGGGATGAATATAAAATATATACTTAAAACAGTTTAATATTTGCTTTAATTTCATTTTTCTGTAACAGCCCCAAATTTAAGAGTTAATGTCTAGAATAGTTTTACATTATTTCACATTCACGTTAAAAAACTGTGTAAAGCCTTAAGGATTAACAGGAAAAATGTAAAGAAAGATAGTATGAGCATTACCTCACAACCCACAGCACTCTCTAATATAATTTGTCAATGTAGATGAAGATATCACTTCCATCATATCTTCATATTAAAATTAAATTTTAATACGTCATTATGAACAGAAGGAGCATATAAAACTGGCTTGAAGAGTATTCTGTATTAATGTTCCACCTTTAACTTCTTAGTTATGGCAATTCATGCTAAAGCCAAATGAAATTCATTCGGTATCTAATCATTCTTTTGCTTGTATGCACTATATTCTGGCATTTAAAATAAAATCAAACTTATTCTAGATTTCTAAATGATGATTTATGAAGCAGAGAAAAGTTTCAGAGAGCATCCAATGACTATAGTTTGAGAGTTAAAGAAACAAGGAGGGTTAAAATTAAACATAAAACACTCTCACCGCCAATTTTCTAATGAGCATAATATTTTCATGTTTAAAAATAGTGATATTTGACTTCCCACTGAGGTCCCAGCCCAGGTGCCATATCAGTCAAAATAATATCACAGCTTTCCTCTCCTCTATGGTAACAATAGCACGTAACGATGATATTTTACTAGATTTTCCGTTATTTTGGATTAACCATAATTACTGCATTAATAATTGTAAAATTTAAAAATCATAGAAAATTTATGTAACAGCTGTTTTCTTCAATGGCTTGAAACTCTTCAGTTGACAGTACTCCTTTCTGCCAAGTCTGTAAGCCTAAAAAAGAAGGGCCATATGCATCCTGCGAGATTTGTCAGTTATTCAGTGTACACAAATAAAAATACTGTCTAGCTCATTCCCAGCTACGCACCAAAGTTAGAAGTTACTTTGTGTTATGCTATAGCAGTCTCCTGAGTTCTCATATTTTACTTTCTACTCAAAGAGTTGGTGGCACTTACCAGAGTGGGTCCTGAGGTGTCCTGTGAGGGCGTCCCTCCTTCTACAGGCATAGCTACAGAAAGGACATTTGAACGGCTTCTCTCCAGAGTGTAACTTTATGTGTCTCAAAAGGTTGCCCTTCTGAGTAAAAGAAGCTCCACACTGGTTACAATGGAAGGGACGTTCACCTGCAGAAGGGGAAAGAGGTGGGGACGATCAAGTAGGTTATGTGCAATTGACTAATTTGCTGTACAATGTTAACTACAGCCAGTTCTCTGTGCTGAGAATGTCCATCTCCCTCCTAAGTCTTCCAAACCTTTATCTTCCTAGAATTTGCTTTGCTAATACCAAAGTCCCAAACTTTAGGTCAAGTGCCGTTTCAGCTCTTCATGTAAATTTTACAGGATTCCTGTCACTGACTGCAAAGAGTAACAATCATAGCATTGACCACTGGTTGAACAACTAGGTGCCATCACTTTACTGACTTTATTGGTTGCTTTACATACAATATTTCAAACCTCACGATGGCATTACTAATTTGGTATTAATAATTTCAATTTACAAATGAAGGAATGGAAGTTCAAGTATCAAAGTTTCTGATTATAGTCACAGCTAATAGGTAATTGAGCTGATCATGACTCTTGGTCAATTTGACTACAAAATCTTGCTCTCTTTATTGTACCATGTTATCTCTTAAAATAAATCACAGAAACTTTGAGCTGAAAGGGACCTTTAGTCTAACTCTCCAATTTAGCTGATAATTTTGTTATCAGGGAGCCAAAGAGGTTCAATGAATGAACTAGGTTGCAAAGCTCATTACCACAAAATCTCAAAATATAGCCCAGGTCTCTGGATTCTCCTAGTTACTAACAATAAAACCTGTGGCAAAATTTCCTGATATAATCAGAGAAAATCAAAAGAAAATTATTCATCCAGACATTTCCTGTACATATATTCTCTGTTTCTTGTGAAAATCATTTATTTGATAGGAACCTTTTCTCCTACTACTCATATTGCCCTAAAATTGTTTAAGCCAGAATTATCTGCTGTCTGTTGCCATCAACTGGCTGTTGACAATGTCACTGAAGGTAAAAACGTAGTTTGATGAGGGAGTAAAATTGGCAAGTAGGATCATACGGATAACATCATTAAACCATGATGAAATACTCCCTTTAAACATGTCTATCTATAAAGATAGACATAAAATATAAATTAATATATAAATAATACAAATATATTAAAACTCAACATTAGGATAAAAATTAAATGAAAAAACAATTCCCTTTTGGTTGAACTGGACCATTTCTGTACTTGAGGTTAGATAATGACTGTAATTTTAATAGTTTTCAAAAAATTTTACACTGAATTGTCATGCTTCATATCTTTAACTGAAACATTCATAATAATAGTGAATAATGAAACCACACTGTATTGGGGGGCCTTTAAAATAATGCAAACTCAGTGATTCTTTTTATTAAAGAAAGCTAGGAGGCATAAATAAGAGAAACTTTGGTCACCTTCTGGCAGCTACCACTGCACATTCTATCATATAGATTATAAAGCCCAAGGAAATTGAAAAACTGACAGATCAGGTGTATCTTGAATTCTGTAGTTCTTGCTCATTTTGGAACTAAATGAGATATATACCAAAAAAGAGTAATCTGTGTGTGTGTGTGTAGCAAGGGTTAAGGTTTTTTTCTTAAGAAATTTGGAGAGGAAACTTAGGACCTAAGTTTACAAAAAGTCCTATATTGATGGTTGAAAAAGAATTATTCATAATGTTAAAGTTACCTTAAGTTTTATCTAATTTAACTTGGTTGATTCATTTGGTAAAACTGACAAATCAATACTAAATACAGCTTAAAAAAGAGGCACAACCTAAAACCTCTCATATGATATCTTATAAAATAATCAAAGTTTAAAAATAAACCTAATTTTGGTAAATTTTTTTTAATCTTATGCACACAGACACACACATATACAACTTAATTCTTTTACTTGTTTCAATGGAACAGCAGTCTAAAACTAAAATCAGAATTTTCTTCTCCCCACCTGTGTCATGAAATTAGTAATAAAAAGGCAGGAGGATTTTATTAATGAAATTTTCTTACTCTCTAAAAAGTTAATAGCAAATGTAAATTACACATTTTACTAAAAACATTTGATTTTACTTTTGAAATCTATGTAGGGTTTCCCAGGCAATAACAAATTAGTACTCAATAACTTAAAAACAAATTAATGTGGTGAACAAAAATATTTGAAATCATGTTTGCCTTTGGAAAATACTCCTGTAGCATGCTAACTTTGATTTTCTTTAAGCCTCCTAAAGTCTTTGAGCTGAAATATTTAAAAATTCCTAATTTAGGTTACTGAATTCATCATTCAGAATAATGCTAATCTAAAACAATTATAATAAGGATCATTTTTAAAAAATAATTTTTAATTTACTTAATTGAGTTTTATGAGACTAATGACAGGGTAATTTAGTTGTTAGGTTACATTTATAAAATATTCCAGATATCCTCAAATATTTTTTAATAAGAATTACTTCTGAATTTATATGATCATCTTTAAAGGGGTAGGAGAAATGTCTAGTTATATCCAGAGACACTGCCGTGTTGCTGAGTGAATAAGTCTTAGTGTGAAGGCGTTTGCTAATTCTGTTCCCATGGCCATGGGAAGTAAAGAAAGAAGCATGATGAAGGTAATCAGTCATGTGCCCATTTTTGATAAGAGGAAAGAGACTATGATAATAATGCACTTTGATTTCAATCAGATGAAGCTTTAAGAAATACTGATTTTCCTGGCCTATTAATTTCAGAGGTATGTGTAAAATCTGGTAACTAACTGAAAGGTACAGTTGACTACCCATAATGTCTATGTAACTTGAAACAACACATCTTGGTTATTTCTTTTATAATAATTTGTTTTTTCTTTAATAAATAGACTGAATCAATTGGTCCTTTTCAGGTTGGTTTAGACCTTGTCTAAAATATATATATATATATATATATATATATATATATATATATATATAAAAATCACTTTCTTCAGATGTAAATAAAAGCAAATTTCAGGAGAAACCCACAAATTTACTAAATACATTAGTGACATTAAAGAGTAAGTCCAATTCAAAAACATCAAGTAGGCTATTGTATCTGTGATAACTAATCCTCCCATGGGTGGGCACCAAAGTCTGGATTAACAACTCTGGATCCAGGAGAACAATTAAGATGTAGTCACGTAGCCATGCTATTCTTTATTTCCATTCTCAATCTGTTTTTTTTTAAAATCTTCTAATCTACTCAAGGACCGTTTTATTCACTGGGTGAAGTTATCTACCTATTATGGAATAAATTATATTTGAATATTTTATATACTTTCATAAACATATTTCTAGATCTGTGTTTATTCAACTGAAATGCAAGTATACATGCATCAATTTGCTTTGGTGAATCAAAGACAGAGGGTGTGCCTGTGTTGCATGGAACAACCACCTACAAATATGAAAAATCCCAACCATGTGTAGAGAGGGCCTTAGAGCAAGAGAATGGCTCTACAAAGCTGCAATGGACAAAATATGATGCTGAAAACTTAGTTACAAAGATAACAGTACTCTACCCCAAAGAGATGCAAAATTAAGTATATTCTACATTTATAGTGTTTGTATCAATTTGTGTTTATGCATGAATTGATTTACTACCCCTATTTCTTTTCTTCTCCCTGTATTCCCAGTGAAGAGTGCCTGGAGTATCCGATGACAATATTACCTGATTACCTACTAAAGTAGCAATACCAAAGAAATAGCACCAAGCCATTAAAAAAGACGCTGGAATTGGCACTTTAGTAGAGTATGAAAGAGAAAGAAGAAGAAGTGAATTAGATATGATACTCCATGTCAGTTTAATGAATTGCGTGGTTATGTATCTTTTTCCACTATCAATTTTATATTAGACATTCCATGCGCTAAACACTCATAGAAACAAGCATATGTTTCTCAAAGGCTTTTAAGGATTTAAGACAAAGTCTTTTATACTAGCAAGGTATAAATAGTTGGTGAGAGGGGGAAGTTCTAAAATGAAGACAGTTCATCAAATTAAGGAGAAAACATTTGGTTAATGACTATATTCTGACTATATATATTTTTTCCAATCTATAGAAATACAAGTAGACTTTCTATTCTCACATTGCTAAAATGGAGTTGAAAATGTCATGACCCACTCAGATGTATAAACTGGGTCATCAGAAATACATATAAAAATGGCTAATTTAAAGACACATCATCACAATTTCACGGTTAACAATGTATGGCAGGTATCCCAAGCTCCTCTACGAATGGCTAGTAACTTTAAGAAAAACCTCCCAGATCTGAGGAAAGTGTAGTAATTTTTCCAGTACTCTAATAAATATTTATTAACAATAAAAGTTCATAGAGTTCCAAGAGTACTTTAAATAGTTGTTCAGTCTATTTTCCTTGCCTTTACTAGCTGAGTGAATCCCATACTCCTAGGACTTGTGGAAATCTGTATAACTATTTAGAAACACTTTCCATGTTAGTTAGATGGTTTTCAACTCTACTAGAGTAAAAAATATGAAGTGGACAGTACAGTAGGTATGCAATTGTTAACTGTGTTTACAAACCAACAATCCTCATGAAAATCACTGCAGTTACAGTAAAACATCAATTAACCTAAATTTTCAACAGAGTATATTCAGATTCTTTGAATATTCTTAACTCAGACCATAAAAGGTTTATTAAATATCTTACAAAATTTTTTAAAATATATTTTTCAGCCTTAAAATGAACACTATATGCAATTCAACTGAAAAGTCATTAGACTAATTTTGTTTAGTTTCTACATTGCTAGATGGGAGAAGTTAGACATCTGAGTGTTATCTTCCTCAATATAATCACTCTGAGATGAGGAATACATCGTAACTTTGTGGAACTCTTCTTTTAGAACTGCAGTTGGAATTACTTCATGAGCATAGAAGAAAAGTAGCCTCACTACTTTACAGCCTTTTCCTTTTTTTCTTATCAAATATGGTACCAAGCTTGATCTTTTAATTTTTCCATGAGACATTTTTAAAAATTAAAAAAAAAATTTTCATTAGTAATACAAATATTACTATAAACTTCAAAATATTTTAAAATCATGATGCTATTTAAAAAGGAAATTCAAAACAAGAAAGTAAAAATGTAACTGACTATATGGTTGGATAAGAGTGTAAGCCCTAAAGCTGATGATTTTGTTTAAGATAACACTGATTTTAATGTGTAATTTCTCACTATAATTAAAATATCAGCCTTATAGTAATACCTCATCATAAAATATTGATATATTGATATACCAAGCATAGAAAATTGGAACAAAACCACTCTGGACATCAGGAAACCTTGATCCTAGCCTCACAATGCCCTTAACCACATAAGGGATCATGGATAAATCACTTGACTGTTTTGGGCTTCAGTTTCTTGATGTGTAAATGAGAGGTTTGGACTAAGAAGACATCAATGTCCCTGGTATCTCTCATGTTTTAAGCATCTACTTATGAAATTGATTATCTAGAAGTCAATCTTTTAAATCAATGTCTTTACTGTGATTTCTCTCTCTTCCAAAAGAGTGTCATATTTTAAAATTCTGAGTGTATGAGTTATTACTATTTTGCTGTATACTACTACTCTGCATTATAGTTTAAGCTATCATTACCTTTAAATCAAATTTCATATAAATTTGAATTTTTCTGGGTCAATGATCTGCCTACCTTGCCACAATCTCATTTCTTGTGTTTTACATTAAAAAGAAATTTAAAAAAAATTTTACCAAAGGATTTGAAGAGGTTTAAATAAGGCCTTCTCACTGAGTTGGTTTTTCACATTACTCAAAGGTCTAAAAGTGTATATTAAATTAACCTGAGGTCTCTTTCCTCACCTGATTCTGTGATTACACATTCCTACCACCCTTTGCTGTATTCTACCCTACATATCTCCTTGCAGGAGTTATAGTTAAAAATTACAGGAAGATGGTGACATCCTGGAACTGGGGGAGATAAATATCTGCCTCCTACAGAGACCCATGGTAGGCAAAGATTGATTGGAAATTGTATTCCAAGAAGTTAACTAGACAAGATGAAAATGATCAACCCTTACATAAATGCATGAGTACCATGTTATAGCAAACTCTATTACCTGCCCATGGGTATGGTAAAATATGTATAGGAATACAAAAAGATCAAGTTACACAATGAAATTCTCCTATACCTTTTGAACCCTTATCATATTTTTGCTATATTAAGAACTGTGGAAACTGAATCCCAAACTTCTTTTTGATATGCTATTCAGATTTGAAGGCTGGAAGTCAAGACCCAGGCTACTCTCTGCTTTTCAGCAATCCAATACTAGCAGAATTCTGAAAAGGTAGTTTCACCATTGCCACCCCTGAATAAAAAGGAAAGAGAATAGATGTCAGGTAATATCAACATCAGATGTCACAGGCAGTCATCAGGTTATTCTTTCAGCTGCTTACCAGTGTGACTCCTTTTATGTACCATAAGCACATTGGGCCCAATGCAAACCATGCCACAGACGTCACATTTCAGTTTACCATTCGGAAGCCGGATTCCTCCCTCGCCTTGAAGCTCCTGGACTTTCCTGTTGTCTGCCACCTCGCTGCTTTCAATTAGGGGTTCTTCTAGGCTGCTACCCTCATCATGGCCCCTGATCTCGTCTTCGCGGCTCAGGGGTTTCCTGTCACACTCTTCATCACTCTGCATTTCTAGCTTTACTGAATTTGCTGTAATTTAAAAAGAAGAAAGGAAGACATTTTAAATGCATGTTATGTGTTGTCACCTACATCTCTTTTCCACCCACTGCCATTCTATTAACATGGTTGAGAATGCTATCCTAAGTAGAATATAGTCCATCCCCCACACAATGTTAGTACATACTGTGTTCTTTGATATTTCCGTGAAGCTCTGGCATGAAAGTGAAGATGGCTTAGGAAAGCTCAGTATCAACTGGTATTGTTATACTTTTGAGTTTGTCACTAAGGCTACTAGACTGAGGTAGGATTATGAAAAAGACAAGATTAGATACTACTTAACCCATTGAGCTACACCTCTTCTGAATTTAACAATCATTATATATACACTTCATAGTCTCTGTTTTCCATTAGGGTACTTGCATAAACCTGTTTTTTCTTTTCTTTAACATCTTTATTCGAGTATAATTGCTTTACAGTGTTGTGTTAGTTTCTGCTGTATAACAAAGTGAATCAGCTATCTGTATACATATATCCCCATATCCCCTCCCTCTTGCCTCTCCCTCCCACCCTCCCTATTCCACCCCTCTAGGTGGTCACAAAGCACTGAGCTGATCTCCCTGTGCGATGCAGCTGCTTCCCACTAGCTATCTATTTCACATTTGGTAGTGTATATATGTCAACGCTCCTCTCTCACTTCGTCCCAGCTTACCCTACTCCCTCTCTGTGTCCTCAGGTCCATTCTCTACGTCTGCGTCTTTATTCCTATCCTATCCCTAGGTTCATCAGAACCATATTTTCTTTTTGTTCTATCAAGAGAAACAACTCGGGATCTTAATCCAGCAAATAGCTTAGACGTATGAAGGCACACTGTCAAGGCACATATCCTAAAATCAGACTAAACACGTTCAGTTGAGAGCTGTATAAATGAAGGGCAGAATGCACAGACCTCACGTGCTCTTAAGCTACTCTTTTTTTTCCTATGTGAAAAAAGTTCTCTATGGAACATATTAGTCTGCAAATCAAAGTATTCCAACTTTAATCTATGCACACCAAAAAGCAGTGAATGACAGGAATGGCATAGCATGCATGCACGCACTTGTGACTGTTAAGAAATTCAATGCCTTCTGTTTGCTGTTTTTGGATCATCCCACAGAAAAGTTGGAATTTTGTTAGCACAGCCCTCATTATGGATTGCTGACAGAGTCCTTTCACAAGAGAAACAAGCTTTAAATGAATACCAGTTTTTTATCCAGTGATCTTGAAAATGCCTCCAGAAACCATATCAAAGTTACTAAGCAAAACAAATTATTTGGTATTTCTTGAATAGAGGAACTATTTTCATAAAAAGGAAGTAAGTTCTTTTTACTGCAATTGTTTTCTTAGAGAAACCACCCCTTCTGTGATTTGTCGTTAGTACTCATGATAGGTAGTACATATCATCAAAATGACTCTTCCCTTTCTCCCTCTTTGGAACTCCCCTGTGAACTACAGGCAGTGTGGTACAATGTGGGGATCACTGGATTTAGTCAGGAGAACTGGCTTTGACATTTACTGCAGTATAATCTTGAACTAAGTATTTAACCTCTGAATCTTACGTCTTTCATTTGTGGAGATGAATTCAGATTACAGAATAAAGTTTAAGCAGCATAGTTTAGCTATTAAGAGTGAAGATCCTAGCAGTGGCACTTAGTAAGCAGTGTCACCTTCTGCAAGTTACTTAAGTTCTCTATGTCCTCTACAACACTGGGACGATAACGGTACCCACTTCCTAGGGCAGATGTAAGCATTAAATGAGTAAATATAAAAAATGGGCTTACTATTATTTTTCTTTGGACATACAGTGCTCTTTTTATTCCATAAGGTTTTTGTAAAGATCAATTAACTTATAGTATGTAAACTATCCCAAGATCTACAAAGGGATAGACAGTCTTCTTGCCTGATCTCTAATAAAATATCTACTCCCTTGAGTTTTACCCTATTTACAAATTAGGACTGCTTTACTGGGTTTTGAGAAAAGTAAAGACAATATTTTTCCATCTTAATATCCCCAGTATGCTAAAGAAATCTGTGGCATATAGGAGGTATTTCAGGCAGTATTCCCTGAGGTATTTTACTTGATTTAGAATCTTCTTTCTTTAAGCTTTTTAAAAATATGTTTAAAGTATCCATTAACATAGCAACGAAAAATTAATCGTCATAAAGGATAAAAAGTGAAAATTAAGTCCTTTTCTACCCAAAGTTCACCCATTCTTCAGTTCTGGTCTCAAAAACAACCCCTATCCTTGTCTTCTGTTTAGAACTGTGTGTGTGTATATGTATGTGTGTACGTGTGTGTGTATATGTATGTGTGTACATGTGTGTATATATAGTCTCTCTTTTTACACAAATTGGACTGTACAATTTATCTGACTTTAACTTTCCTTTCTTCAATTAACATCTGTTCAATATTTTCCATACATAGGAATCTACACTGTTCTTTCTAATACCTGCATAAAATCGACTTTACAAATATAATTCATTCATCCAGGCTTTTAAGATACTTCTTGTTTAGTGCTATTATAGACACTATTGTATAATACCACACAGAACTGTTAATCTGATAAACACTCGTTATTGTACTTCAGATTTTTAATATGAATTTTTTTATTGTGAATGAAGTTGGGCATCTTTTTCTATGTTTAAATGTGTGTGTTTTTTTTTTTTTGTAGAACTGCCTATCAAAGTTCTTTGCCCATTTTTCTACTAGGTTGTCAGCCTTTCTCACTGAATTTAAATGCTTTATATACTAAGGAACTTAGCGCTGTGTCTGATATGTTTTGCAAAAATTTCGGTTTATCTTTTTACTCTAGGGTATTTTTTGGCATGTATGCTAATTTTAAATTTTGAATTTTTAACATTTTCAATTATGGCTTCTGGATTCTGTGTCTTGCTTCAATAGATTTTTCCATATTCCAAGAAATTTTTCCATATTTTTTCTGAGAAGGAAAATTTTTCTAACTAATGTAAAATACTATTGGTTACCCTATGTAGTCCCACATTTCATCCACAATTATCAGTCATTTAAAAGAAATATTAAGAAGAAAACAAATGAAAAGTATGACTTTATGCAGCATGACTTCATATACCAGCCTGTGAGCAAATTTTCCCGCACATTTAAGTGATGTCCTAAAGATCACAAACTTTGCAGCAATGCCATCATTTACATTCCTGAACTAGTCAATATCTGATAAGCTACCTTTAATGAGTATAAGGTCTACTAGCATTTCATTTCGAGAACTGAAGAAATGTATACCTAAAAGAGTGGGTTTTGGGTCTGAAACTATAGGCCTCTTAAATTTCAAAACAGTACCAAATTATGAAGGATATGACTTGATATTACACTAAAGTATCATCTTTTTCCTAGTGAGAATATTATAATATGGACATCAAAACATAGTCTCAAACATGGGTAAATATGTCATTTAACAATGTATTAGATATTAAAATTATACTTAGAATTTCTATCCACAGAAGAATATACTTGAAATGAATATCCAAAAAAAAAAAAAATGTTTATTAGCACTGAAATACAGAAAAAGTGGAAAATTATAGTCATCTTTTCTCTAACAATATTATACTCTAAGGAATTATATGTTTGCCATGTATGGATGTGTATACACTATTACTGTAGTAAACAGTATATTTATTGCTATAGTAAATCAATAAAATGAAACACATTTTAATACATACATAGCATAGATTAAGTTTTGCATTAATATGATGGCCTATGTACAAACAAAATTCCATTCTAATTAATTTTTAACCCATCCTACTAAAATTAAGTTGAAATTCTAGGACAAAGAGTGATTACTTAAAGTGGTCTGAATTTTAACTGTTAAATAGAAAAAATTTCTC
The DNA here is from genome assembly GCF_964270905.1 of Leucopleurus acutus. NCBI lineage: Eukaryota > Metazoa > Chordata > Mammalia > Artiodactyla > Delphinidae > Leucopleurus > Leucopleurus acutus. The sequence continues at coordinate 95,042,036 of NC_139149.1, forward strand.
TACTCAAAGAACATAAAAGAAATTCTCCTATGATTTATTTTTACTGTTTAGGATGTTTCTAATTAACACAGAGCACCTAATATTTTAACTCATTAATGATTAAATTCAAATTTCTGGTAAATTTATACTCTATAATTTATATATTAATAAATGAGTTATATCATAATTATTTGTAGTTACAATATATAAAGCTATTATAATTATTAATCATTGTATAATAATCATAGTACATAAGTTACCAAATCTTTGAATTTTAACTCTTCATATAATACTTCTTTTACAATTTGGTTAACAGAAAGGCATCCTCATAAATGGCTAATTTCTATGAAGATAAGAACTTGCTAGTGTGAGTGAAAAGAAATCTTGTTATTATAAATCTCAATACCAACAATTATTTTTCAAGCTTATTTTCTTGCTACGAAATGAAGAATGTAAAATTTAAACATATCTGTGGGAATTTACATATACTTTTATATACTGACAAGCAGTAACAGTTTAATAAAAACAATATTTTGTCAGAATGAATGATTAGCAATGAAAAGATGTGAAATAAGATTTTAATTGATCAATCTGTTCTTTGTTATTTGATATTGTAGTCACAAATAACTATAATATATAGATATTTGAATATTTTTAATAAATAAATATGCTTAACATAGGTATCTTTTTTTCTCAAAGGAGATGATATAGTTCACAGTTTAAAACAAAGAAAAGTCAAATTTTAAAGCATCAAGAAAAAGTTAACTGTTGTCGTGATTTTTTTTTTTTAGTAGACTTGGAGGTTTGTGAACATGGTTCAAGGATAATAACATTTAATCAAAAAGACTTTCATAATCAATTTTACATAGACAAAGCTTTGAATATATTTCATGTTAAAACATTCCACATATATATTTATGCAAAAAATTGCTTCATAATGCAAATAGGTTTATGAATTAAAGCTTTATCCCCCTCTTCTTTATGCTTTCAAACTACTGTTTTTTAACTTTAGGATATAGTTTATAGATGCTATAAAAACGCATGGTGGGGGCTTCCCTGGTGGCGCAGTGGTTGGGGGTCTGCCTGCTGATGCAGGGGACACGGGTTCGTGCCCCGGTCCGGGAGGATCCCACGTGCAGCGGAGCGGCTGGGCCCGTGAGCCATGGCCTCTGGGCCTGCGCGTCCGGAGCCTGTGCTCCGCGGCGGGAGGGGCCGCGACAGTGAGAGGCCCGCGTACCGCAAAAAAAAAAACAAAAAAAAAACGCATGGTTTAATCACCTCCCATTTACATGTAATCATCCCAATACTGAGAAGTAAAGAGACTCACACAAGAGCTCTTATAAATGATTCCCAGGCCAAACAAATTTCAATTACAGAAGTTTCTTCAGTAACCATACTGTGCTCTCTACACTCAAAGCCTTCATAATTATCATTGTTTCGAGATACATAATACTGAGTGGATAAAGTTACACTAGACTTGCCTTAAATTCAGTAAAATGGTATTAAATAAAAGGATAACTGAATAAGGGTATTTACACAGCTAAACATATATAGATCACTGTTTTTTTTTTTAAAAAAGGCAGAAAACCAAATGGGGAAAAAATTATTTTGTGAAGCTGTTAAAACAACATTATTTTGGTTGTCTATTTCATACTGAAATTTTCTTTACTACTCATTATACTTCGAAAATTAAAGACAATTCAAAACCCAAATGTATACCACTTAAAAATAAAATGGAAAATGAAATGTACAATGTTGTTACATACACTAATAGACCTCACAAAATAGATCTCACCCACCTCAACCAATAAGACACAAGGACCAAAATGGAATTCTCTCTAAAACTCATTGAACCAGCAAATATTTATTGCTTGCCTAATACTTTGCTAAAAGTGATTCATTATGAAGGTTTAAGACTAAAAGCTGAAGAATATTTTTCACTTAAATAAGAAACCTATATTAGCAGGATGGTATATACCCAGGTCATGAAAGAGTTTATGAGTAAAAGTACAGGAAATAGTTTACTAACCTGTAATTTGAATTTATTGAACAGTACATAAATGTGAAGAAGCTTTTCCTTAGAAATTGGACATTTCCTATTTTTTACACCATAACTTCACCAAATTACCCACTTATGCAAGGTGGCATATGATTTTGCAATGTCTGGCACCTGATGGCTTCAAATAATACAAAGTTCTCAATTTTTAAAATTTGGGGGAAAAGATCATTTTTTACACATATGGTGACATATATCCAGTTAATTTTGAATTACCAAATTGAAGGAATAAATTCTATCCTCATCCTTAGAATGAGGTTTTCACAGATAATCCTATCTTTTTTAAAATGTCAAGTTTTGAAAAATCATAGTAACCAGAACCTAAAATATCATTATTAAAATATTTTTTAAAATCTAAATTAAACTTTATACAACTTAAAACTTTATTATTAGTATGAGTTGATTCTACTAATCCACGAACAGATTATTGAAATTCCCTAGCCAGGAAAATAATCCAAAGGGATTATGATTTATTTGCTGTATTTGAAAGGATATAATATTTATTGTGATTTATTCTGTTTAATTTCCAAATTATATTTTTCAACTCTTAATTTTTAAAGGAAGCAAATACTACGGGAGTTAAATATTTCTTTCACAGTGTTAATAATAAAAGAGAGCTAAAATGCCATTCTTATCAAACTGGGAAAAAAAATCTTTCAGGTGTGATGTATACGTGGACTTTCATATGCTTGGTTTCTGTTGTGTGAACATTCAAGAGGACACTTAAGGGGTGTTATTACTTATAAGCATTAATTTCTCCAGGGCTATGCCAGATACTTGAAACGGTGTTATACACACTAATTGAATCAATATGTCTATCTAATAATCTGTTGAAGTTGCTTCTGAGCTAATACAACTCTCTCTCATTTAAACTTTCAAAAAAGAAACACCAAACATGATTAAATCCATGTTAACAGCCCAGCAGCTGTTTAAATAATGTGTTAAAAAAACAAACTGCTTTCAAAACTCTGATGTAAAGCACAATTATTTACTAATGAACTTACAACCGTCTAAACAATGAAAGTAAAATACTCACAACAAAAATTATATTAAGGTATGTGCAATCATTTTTCAACAAATTTCCTCAACAAAATTTCACACAATATAAAAACTTTGTTCCTTTTAACTGTGAGTAAATAAATGCATAAGTCTTGCAAAACAGCTGCCTCATAACATCCTTAAAGTATTCGTTTTAGAAAAGGTTGGACAAGTCTAGACACTGGTGTCAGTGAACTGCAGCTGAGCCATTTGTAGGTAGCATTCTGTCTGCACATCACATCACCTCATTTTCTCGTCCTCCCCCCACTCTCTCCTTTCCCCAATATAGTTAGACTATGTATTTCTTAAACCTAGTAGGGTAATAGATCAAGACAGTGCTGGTTTCTGAAATATGACTACTATTCTAAAAACAGTGTGGAAGAAAGTTACTCTGCACCTGACTGCAGGAAATCAGGGTCTTTACCTCCCTTTCTGCCACTTAACTAGTTCTGGGACCTTTTGGGAATTTTTTTTATTTTGACTCAGCCACCTGCATCACCTGAAATATGGGAAAAATAACACTTGATACTCCTGAAAACAGCAGGCTAGATAAAATAGTCTCTTTACACTAAGGGTTTAGAATCCTTTTAATAAGAATAATAATAGAAAAATAACAACTTATTATAATTCTTCCTGATTTAAAAAATTCATATTGTCTCATTTGATACTCAGAACCACAGTGGATTGTACGTAGGGCAAACACAGATAAACAAATGGAGGCACGGTTGTTAAATAACCTTCCCAAGGATGCAAAGGTAGTAAATGTGAGCCTGATATCAACTCAAGATCTTCTGTCTCTTAGCTTCGCATCTTCCTATGACATGATACTGCCTCTCCAATTAAACAAGCAACTAATATTAGTATTATATTTAGGACAAATACCAGTCCTAGGCAAATAGATCTTTCAGATGTTGTAAAACTGTGTCCATCAGTTAAAGAGGATACCAGGAATTCAAGACCACATCAGTCAGATAAAATAAAAAGAAGTTTCCACAAACTGAACTACAGAATTAATACGTTCTATCAAGTCTGGGATGCATATGCCCACTCAAAAGAACTACTTTCTAATTTTTAGATTTGCTTTGGTCTTAAGGCAGGGGTAGGTCCATGTAGTACAACTAATTCCTGAAGAATCTGCCAATATTCAATCATTTTCCTGATCCTTGCTTTTTCTATATTCCTTGTCACTCTATGACTTATCAGTGGTAGGTAAAGACAGCCATTTGAGAAAAAAATCAATATAATCAACTTTAATCTCTAAACCAACAGTTACGGAGGATGGCATTTTAGGACTTCCTTTGTCACATTTTGACAGTCTTGTGTCAATGTTTTTTACCAAGATAAATCATACCTATGAGTAGCTCATGCATTATTTCATTTACATTTAAAGAGATCTTCACAACAAAATAAATACCAAAAAAGTATCCTCTCTACCTCCTTGGAAAAAAAAGTAAAACTAAGGAGCCTAGACATCTCACTCCCTAATGGTCTCCCACAGTGCATGCAACCATAAACAGCATGCCCATCATCAGACTACCCATCTTTATTGACCAGCACAGTGGCACCACTGTAGCCCAAGGGTGAAGTTTCTGTTTTCTGGCAGACAACTAGTTCATGAGATGTACAACGTGGAGAAAATAAGCCTAGTTTAAATAGAAATGCCACAGGCAAACAACAGTCTATCCCTTTATCCATGCTTTAAATGAATGATTGCATTTGCCAAGTCCTAGAGATTCAATATGTGCCATGTCTTGCATATCCAACTCCTTTTTGTGCATTTTCGTGGGCAACACAGAGCTTCTTTAAGATTCCCCATGCCTTCTCACCTGGAACAATTTCAACAACTTTCTAGCTGGGTCTCTTTTCAGTTTTTTGCCACACTCTACTCCCCCAATTCATCGTATGTTCAGTTTTTAGATTAATTTTCCTAAAGCAGAGCTCATATTGCTCTTCTAAATGTCTTCCATGACTGCTCACTGCCTACAAATTAAATACAAAGGTACTGGTATGGACTTTAAGGACCACCACAGCACAGTTCCATCATTGCTCTTGGCCATATGTCCTATTAGTCCCTTAGTTATTCATACTTTTTCCAGTCATTTTCTAGTCATTCTTCCTGGAACTTATCCTATACATCTCTACTTATTCCCACCCCCCCGGCCCCTATTATTATTTTCTGGAATCTTTCCCCTACTTCTGTCAATATCAGCATACCTTCAAAGCTGACTTATCTTCCACCCGTTTTCATGAAGTGTTTCCTGAGCACAAAGACACATTACAGTGATTTCATTAGTATATTTGCCTTAACTCTATGCTCCCTATGGTGTGAGATTTTTGAAAAGAAATGCTGTCTTTATTCACAATTGTAAAACCATCTTCCCCTTACACGTACCAGGCATTCAATAAATGTTTGTTGAACTGCTGTTGCTGATTTACCTATCATACTTCTTTTTTAAGTTACATAGGCTATGCATAAATTAACCACAAGTGACAAATAATTATCATAGAATTAGGTTTTAAACACAAAACATCATCAACATAACATTAACTAAAGGACCACTGTAATAAAAGGAAAGACTTTCAGTGCATTACATGCATCACCTGATATTAATCATGACAGCTGCTCTGTGAAGTATACAATATTACCCTCATTTTACAGATGAGAAAACTAAAGCTCAGAATGGGTGAGGTAACATGTCCAAGTCACACATCTATTCAGAGCCAGATCTGAAATTAGAACCAAGAACTGATGACCAAATTCTTGCTATGTCCCCTATGTCACCAAAAGCAAAACAGTTACTAGTTACCAGTAAAGAAAAAAGGATGTCAGTATGTTAAAGAAGAGTAACTTTGAATCGATGTGTGCCATCTGACATTTTCTTTACTGCATGTTGAATACAGGTGTAGTAGTTTGCCAGCTTTGAGTAAAGAGAAATTTGTCTGAAAGCCTGTTTTGGAGGAAGACCAGCTTCCACTGCCAGATTTTCTGAGCATGGATTTTATTTCATATAAGAGCAATCTAGTTTGAACTGGTGTTTGGCAACCATCTGCTTAACATAACTGTGGGAGGTTTGTGAAGCAAATTACATTGTGAAATTCTCTCTTTAATAAGGGGAGTACAAAATTGTTAACCAAACTTCTGTAAGAAGTAAAATCGTTACTATAAAATCCAGCTGAGTGGGCATATTCCCGAAGGGACCCAAACATTAGATTGCCAGAGGTCACTGAGGACGTTTAAACCAGGTCAGAAGGCAGTGCTGCCGGCTCGCTAAAGAGAAAGAGATAAGAAATGGAGCAGGGTTTCTATTACGGAGCAAGGGCAACAGAGGGAAGAACCAAAGCCAGGCGATGCACTTCAACAGCTTTACTGAGCCTCTGAACTGAAGTGACAGAGGAACCCAACAGCTTTCCATACCCTGGGTTCAAATATCCCTGGTTGCCAAAGTCTGGAACAAACATCAAGGCTACAGAAGTTCTTTCCCCGATGTTCTTCCATAAACCCTTCACTATTTGTGTGAAATAAAGAGAGTCAACATTTGGCCCCAAGATGCAGGATTGTTTGGTTAAAAATGTATAATCAAGAAAGCGTATCAAGTAGTAGCAAAAAAGAAAATTTGTAGTTGTGATTAAGAAAAATGAATCTGAACAACCACCCAGCAAATTTTATTTTCTTCAATGTAGCAGCGGCAATTTTTTTTGCAATGTTCATACCTGTTTCCTACCCCTAATGAATAGTCAGTCATACAGAGTGCATTTGTTAAAAGGTAAAAAAAATAATTACAAAGCAACATAGGAGGTACTAGGTGAATAATGGAAATGCTGGATTAGAATACCTGTGTTTAAGTACTTTACATATGTGGACATTAAGAAGTAATTTAACACGCCCCTGTTTCCTACCATGTAAACTGGGAATAATATCCTCTATATAAAAGTCATAAAATTGGGGAAGCATAGTCAGTTAGTGCAAGCAGTTAGAGCCTATGGCTAAGAGACTCAGTACCCTCGGGTTTAAGGCCAGGCCCTTTCATTTATTAGCCACATGACCTTAAGAAACCTCTCTCAGTCTCATTTTTCTCATCTATAAAATCAAGAAAATGATTACCTGTCTCCTAGGGCTGTTCTGAGTATTAAGTACAATTGTATATACAACACGCTTACAGCTATTTTACTTCTTATTAATAGAGCTACCATATGAAAGCATATCATAAAATGTAGGACATCAAACAGATGTAACTGGGGGGGGGGGTATGTTTACTCCAGGGAAGCACGGGGATGACAGAGAAGGCTTCACGAAGTGGCATTTAAGATAGTACTTACAGGTTGGATATGCTTTATATAATAAAGAGAAGACAGATGGCACTCAAAAGCGGGGCGAGCATGAAGAGAAAAGAAAGATGCATGAATACATGTTGGTTTTGAGTGACACCGTTTTTTTCTGGAATGCATATATTCAATGGGTAACATAAATAGAAAATATTTTAAAATCAAAGTTTAAAATAGAGTAAGACACAAGGGAATTAATGCTTGTAGGTAGTAATTTCAAAGATGAGTGCTGTCAACTTATTAACAGACTGTTTCAACAACCACAGTACAGAAGAGGGATCTCCTTAGAATTTATTCATTCATCCATTCAAAATTACTTACTGAGCACCTGCTCTGTGCCAGGTACCACAACACAGCAGTGAATAGGACAGATATGGTCCCTGCTTTCATGGCACTTGTGAAATTTATGCATATATGTATATATGTATGTATATGTATTTTTCTGCGTTTATATATGGGCAACTGTGCACAGTAAAATATTATGATGTGAAATACAATGACTTGAAAGCCCTTCCCCCAGCATATGCTACTACTATAAAATCTCAGTGCAAAATGCAGAGCATAAGTAATCAAGAAATACTCTCATAAGATCACTATTTCAAAAAGACAGCTTTTTCTGAATTGTAAGTAGTTACTTTAAGCAGTCATCGATCTGTGAAACAAAGTTTTGATTATTCAATGCGTTGTCTTTCTCCATTTCTAGAACATCCTTTAACCAGCTTTCTAAAGCTCATAGTTAAAGTATATGAAACATAATTAAAATGATGACATAGTTCTATGTATCATAGGAAGCAAATTAAACAGATATGTCTGATATCATTAAGGGGCATACAAATAGCTTGTCTTAGCTTGTAAAAGTAAGCTAATACACTTATTAGATGCAAAGGAGCCCCTTACTCATTTAAAAAATACTTTCTTTAAAATACTTGATATTTTCTAATCATATCATAAGTAGACTAAAACTTATACAAACTGAGTTTTATTTCTCCTTAAGTTATGATTTTGTGCTGATCTCACATCTCTGTCACCTGTAATTGGACGGGTTACCTTCTAAGAGACTTAGTTTCCTCATCTGTGAAACCTAGATAATGCTACTTATTTGTGCAGCTAAAATAATTAAAAGCCTACCTGCCTGAGGCCATGATTCTTGAGGTCCCTTCAGTCTGTGGTATATGTGATTCCAGGATACAAGCAAACTATACTTGGAATTTTATGTAAAAAACGATTTGTGTAATCAGTAATAATAATCAGCTACTTAGTATCTAAATATAATTTTCTTTATACAAAAAGTCATTGCCAAAACTGATGTCAAAGAACTTACCCCCAATGTTTTCTTTTAGGAATTTTACAGTTTGAGGTTTTAAATTTAAGTCTGTAATCCATTTTGAATGCATTTCTGTACAGGGAGTAAGACAGTGGTCCAGCTTCATTCTTTTGCATGTGGCTGTCCAGTTTTCCTTATTGAAGAGACTATCTTTGACCTACCTGTCTGTTCTTGGCTCCTCTGTTGTAAATTAACTGACCATATATGAATGGGCTTTTTTTTGGACTATTTTACTTTCATCTGTGTCTATTTTTATGTGAATATCATACTGTTTGGATCACTATAGCTTTGTAATATAGTTTGAAATCAGGAATTGTAATGTCTCCAACTTTGCTGTTCTTTCTCAAAGATTGCTTTAGCTATTCAGGGTCTTTTGTGGCTCAATACAAATTTTAGGATTTGTTTTCTCTTTCTGTGAAAAGTGTCATTGGAATTTTGATAGGGATTGAATGGAATCTGTAGAATCCTTTGGGTTGTATGAATATTTTAACAATATTATTCTTCCAATCCATGAACACAAAATATCTTTCCATTTATTTGTGTCTTCTTCAATTTCTTTCATCAGTGTTTTATAGTTTTCAGTGTACAGATCTTTCACCTCCTTGGTTAAATTTATTCCTAAGTATTTCCTTTTTTTGATGTTGTTATAAATGGTATTGTTTTCTTAACTTCTCTAATAGTTCATTGTTAGTGTATACAAATCCAACTGATTCTTATATACTGATTTTGTACCCTGCAACTTTACTAAATTTGTTTGTTAGTTCTAACAGTTTTTAGGTGAGTCTTTAGGGTGTTCTATATATAATATCATGTCATCTGCAAATAGAGATAATTTACTTCTTTCTTTCTGATTTGGATGCCTTTTACTTCTTTCTCTTGCATAATAGCCAAGATATGGAAACAACTTAAGGTTTCAATGAATGAATGGATAAAGAAGACATGGAATATAAATACAACGGAATATTATTCAGCTATAATAAAGAAGAAAATCCTATGTTTGTGACAACATGGATGAACCTTGAGGGCTTTATGTTAAATGAAATAAGCCAGAAAGAGAACAACAAATACTGCATGGTTTCACTTATATGTGGAATCTAAAATAAGTCAAACTCATAGAAATAGAGAGTAGAAATGTGTGTTGCCACGGGGCTGGAAGGAGGGGAAAATAGGGAAAGGTTAGTAAAAGGGTACAAACTTTCAGCTATAAGATAAATAAGGTCTGAGCATCTAATGTGTAACATAGTAACTATAGTTGATAACACTGTTTTGTTTAATTAAATTTTTCAAAGAGTGTAGAACTTAAATGTTCTCACACAGTCACAGAATGATAAATATGTGAGGCACGGACTGTTTATTAACTACATGGAAGGAATCCTTTCACAATGTATACACATATCAATTCATCACAATGTATACTTTAAATATCTTACAGTTTTGTCAATTATATTTCAATAAAGCTGAAAGAAATTCAGAAAGCTTTTAAAAATAAATAAATCTCTTTATACAAAATATGTTCCTAGGTTTGGGGTTCATACAAAAATCTTACTTTTAGATCATATATTTAAAACCTCTGGGTTTAAAACAGCATCCCTAAATCTACCCATTAATGAATTTCTGAAGGTCACAGGTAAGAGTATGTTGAAATGTGAATATACGTATTTATACATATACATAGTATATATACTGAAAACCTTGTTGGTATGTGTGCAGGATGTTCTTTATTAAGCAATAAATGTTAGCTACTTAAGCAGAAGATAGTGCAATGTGATGAGTGTGCCATCCCCATGTGTTTCCTTCAGGTGAATACTTGGCTGGCATCCAGAAGGGAAAAAAAAAGCAAAACAAACACAACATATTCAAAACTTTAAAAAAAAGAGTGCTACAACCTTCACAGAAAGCACGAGGTCCTTGATTCAAATAATGCTATAAAGACTCTTGAAATTTTCCTCTTTTCTACCGCGTCCCTGTCAGGATGTGAACCCTGCCATTATGTATGGCTTGCGACTATTTGCAAGTTTCCTCCCCAACTGGGACTAAGGGGGAAATGTGTGACAGTAGGGATTGCCTCAGCACTTCACAGGGACTGTACAAGCGCAGTGATACCAGCTACCTTGCTCCCTGTGACAACTGGCCACCAGGTTTCATAGGTTAAATTTCTGAAAGTAATACAAGTTGTTAGTTTTAGAAGCCTAGAGTTTTTCTTTGCTTGAACCATTACAAGGCATTTTACTTCTTTTCCACCTTCAAAATGGGTGAAATTATTTCAGGGGCACAAGATTACCCAAATCTATGATTTCTGTCACATGCATCTCACAGCTTACTGTCCTCTTCCACATTCCTAGTAGGCTGCCTCTGTGCAAGGCAGCACATGCTTACCAAAAGCACCTCATTCTGTGGAAGCTGTCAGCAATTACTGCGATGAACTTTAAATCTTTTTCCTCTAACTACTGGAGTATTCCAGAAATAATGACACAACTTCTCCCTGTTTTAAAATGTCAAGCTGACCACTCAGAAATTCAAGCTACGTTTCTCCAGGAAGGCCCAAATGATAAGACATTTTATGAGCCTTCCGTTTCACCTCCTGTTCCATTACTACGCTGCCTTAACACCTTCATGGTGTAGCAACACCTTCTGAGACAAGCTGAAACTCAAACAAACCACAAAAGCTGACACCTGAACAAAGTTAACAATATGTGCCTGGCAAGTATAAGTTATATATATATTTTTCCTTTCCTTGATCTGATACTATCATTTGAATTAATTTTATTTTCTTCCTTTAGTGCTATCTCTAACAGTTTGAATCTGTTGCATGATTAATTTAATTGTGCAATAATATTTAAAAAATATATACCCAGTATACTCTGTTATTTTCATGTATTTCAGGATCAAATGTATTTTTAAATGTCTGGTTCAACATTCACACTCAGAGAGAAAAAAAAATCTCTCCAAAATTTGAACTACCTTCCTTAAACTCATGAAGCTTTAAACTCCCAGCCGACACCAGAATTAGAGATTTTCAAGGTTAATGGGAATGCAATAAAATCTTGATGCAGTTTTTCAGATAATATAGAAAGCATATGACTTATAATTTTAACTATGCTCAATTTTGGCAAAGAGAGGTACATTACTAAGTAAGAGATATATAAAGATCAAGTAAGGTTTAAATGGCATATCTTTAACCATACAAAGGAAACACAAATTAAGGTATAGGATCCTGATGAATAGCTTTTACAGACAATATACTTCTCTCTTCAGATATTAAAAGTCTTGTTATTGCTGACATCTAATATAAAGTGTGTGTTTGGGAAGGCACTGGCTTGTATTCCAAGATCAGGGAATTCACGGGCTTTCCTGATGCTGCCTTCACATCATCCCTTTCCCATAAAAATAAATAAGCAAACCCCTTCATTCATTCAGTGCATATTTATAGAGTGCAATCTATACACTAGACACTGCTAAGTATTGGAGATACAAGGGCAAACAAGACAAGCATGGCTTATAATACGATTGAGACAGAGACGATCGCAACAATGTAGGTTGTCCTCTGAGAGGAACAGAGTGCCAGGGGAATACAGGTCTCAGTGACAAGATACAGAATTTGAGAGGAGGAAAAGGAAGACAGGAGAGCCAATGATGGTGTCCAGGTCGCTCAAAACATTACTACTGAAAAAGAAAAATACAAGGATCTCTAAGGTTAAATCTAGTTCCAGTGGGGCCATACGAATTCATTCATTATGTGGGCCAGTTTGAAATGGCTACTAGCAATGGAAGGAGTAGGTGAAAAAACAGGGAGAAGTACTAACATTTAGAGAAGGCCCATTTTGTTGCATGTCCTTCAACATTAGCCATTTAATTCCCAAACTTTGTGGTAGTTATTAGCTTCATTTTATAGAAAAGGAAGCTGACGATCAGGACCACATCATAAGGCTGAAAAATACTGTGTCTCTGAAACCAGCCAAATACCCTCATGATGTATTTCACTGGGTACAAAGGGAACCAAATGGGGGGAGGTACCCAACGTCCACAGATACAGGAACCAAATGGGGGAAAAAACCAACTTCCACAAATATGGGAATTCAAGGTTCATTCTCTATTGATACTGCCATCTTAAGACGTATTTTACTGAGTACTATACAGACACATGTTTGTTAGTAACTGACCTTAGAAGAGTACAGAATAAAGATATACAACACTAAGCAAAACACAAACTCATTTACTGAGTAACATGCATATGAATGAAATGCAACAAACATAAAAGGGCAAAGAATTTGCAGAGAAAAGAAACTGAATTCAATGAATGGGTCTAAGAATTGGAATTTTATGCCTGATTTTAAGGTGGCAAGAGTGTGAGTGTTCATTTACTCTGCAGGTATGTCTGGGTATAACTTTTCCACCAGGTACTCTGCTAAGCACTAAAGACAGAGTGACAAAATCAGAGATAGTCTTTGCCTTCATATTCTGCTCATATCAGGTGGAGGCAAAGGAAGACAGCAATCATTCAAGAGTTTGTTTGGAGGAAGGGAGTTAGTATAAAGGCAGAGAATTTGGAACAAGAAAGGCTCAGAGCAATTCACTAAAATTCCTGGAACTGAGGACTTGCAGCCCTACCATATACACCTTTATCAGAAATAACTTCACTTCATTACTGTTTTAATGATGTGAATTTTTGTTTTCAGTATGTAAACAACTAACAAAGCAGAATATTTACCATTGAAAATATATATTTAAGTATCAGTTGGCAGGTCTCAATAATTCCTAGAGTTCCTTTACTACATATACAAACAAATTATCAAATTGCCTTTTCCCATTTCCCACCATGAAGGTAGCCCCACAATTTGAGCAAACCATAAAAAACTAAAGCACACACACACACACACACACACACACGATTTGAATGAAAACCTAAAATAAAACGTCTTCAACCCATTATACTAACCATCATTAGATACAAGATCGCTCTGACATGTAATAGAACATTTGGTCAAAAAGTAATAGCTGGGCTAAAATATCTACATGCTGATAAGAGTTGCAAGATTTCACTATGCTGCCATATTATCAGTCTTAATGAAATTCACTTGTCAGTTCCATTCTGAAACAGTGAATTCTGGCCTTGCATGACAAGGGTAAAATTAAAATCTCTTTTCTTTTCCTAATCAAATCAGCTAAAAATGAAAAATAAGAAAGAAGAAACTCCTCTCACTAATTGGTCAAAAAAAGATTAGTTTTGAGACTCCTTTCCTTTGCTTTATTTCTGCTTCCACTGTTGAACTTTTCAAATAGTACCATCAGCTGCTTTTTTTAAAAAACTCACTCTGTTGCCAACAAGTATATTGAGTAAAACTAGCCAAAATATGTGGTACTATAAGGAATAATGGGGTAGATAGTCTAGAATTTACTTCTACACCAGCTGCAGGCTTTATTATCATTATCTTTTACTGGGTATTGAACCCATCCTATTGTGGAATATGTCACAAAGAAGCTCAATCTAAAACAGAGAAAGCAAAGAAACCTGTCTACTTATCTTGACTTTAATTACAAACTTCTATAAAACCTTAGTGAATTTCAGCACTCTTAAAAGTAAGCCTGATAAGAGAAGGGGTCATATTTATTTATCTTTTTATCCCTATTTATAGAGCACCTTTTCAAGCCTAGTGTATTAGACACATTAGACTTCATTTTCTCTTGTTATTATTTTGTGCTTTTGTTTAAGTGTTAAGCATGGCAACCCAATAAAAATTAAGTATGGCCTAGAAGATGATATGAAAATTCAACTCAAATGACACATGAACCTGATAAAGTCTAATGCAATTAGTCTAATGTAATTAGACTAAAAACGAATGTAGTTATTATGGTACTAGGTAATGATATACAATAAACCTACCACAGAACTGGAAGTAGATTCTACTCCTACTTGTAGTGAGGGACTTCAGTGAGTAAAAATGAAGGTAAACATTTTGTATCTCAGTTTCCCAATGAGTCAATGGAAATAAACTAACTCCATATTTCCCACAGAAGAACTTTACAAAAGTCAAACAGAAAACACTTCCAGGGAAGTATTCTACAGATGTTTTCTCATAATCATAAAAATGTCTTACAGTTGTGGCAAGAGAATTATTCAATGCTTGATGGGCAAATTGATATAGAGCATATTACACCTCTGAAGGATGTACCTCTTGTACCACAAGAAAATCAGCAGAAAACCAACATACACGTTTACCTTTCCAAACTGCAAAGCTGATATTAAATACATAATATTCAAATCAGGAAACTGAGAACCACATTGACATCTAAAGAGCCAGACGTATGTACAAATTTATAAATAACGTAAGTTATTCAGAATGATGTGAAGAACTGTCTCTAAAACAAACAAAATCTAGAGGCTGAGAAAAAGTGAATTTTAATTTCACTTATTAATCCCGAGAGTAGAGAAACACAACTATTTAATCCAGTTTCTATAATCATATTTCTCCAGTTCCCTAATTGTTTTTTAACATCCTCTCAAACTTAAAAAATAACAGTAATTTTCATTATTTTGTTGCAAATGTCCAGAGCACTGATCTAAATATCAGACTAATTAACAGTATAATAAAAGAGCAAAAAGTAAGAAAAAAAGAACTTTGATGAGGTAGATCAATCTCTTACTAAAAACATGAACAAAATAAGTAGTATTTGTTTCCCAAGCTTTCCCTTCACTAGTAACCTAATATAAAACTAAATACAAAGAAATAAAATTATTCTGACATGTTTATAAGTATTATATACAAATATTTATATCAAAGATTAAAGTCCAGACAGAATATTAGTTAGAATTTACAAAAACACAACAAAACTCTTAAATCCAATTGACTGGAGATGTTTACTTTTTTTTTTTTTTTAAGACTAACATAGCATTAATTACTGCATAGAAGTTATGGTTTAAATTTCACATGGAATCTAGACTCTGTGCTGTATTTCAATATTTACCAAGTTTTGCTAGAGTAATAATATATCAAATTTTCATAAATGATTCCAATTAGAAAGAAATCCTTTCCTTACATATTCTGTAAAAATTTTACTCATCAAGCTTTTTAGCATATTAATGTGGTAATATAGAAAATCATTATTACAATTTTATTTAAAGGTTCACAAAATGTACTCAGGCCAGAGAGACAGGCATGGATCCTCATCATAAAACAGCAGTGTGTTTTCTTAAAACTAACTTTTAGGGATTTCAGATCTGAACTATTTGTATACTTTTCTAGGAAACAATTCTAAAATGGCATACAAATTGTTTTTCAGCCATCTTCCATACTGATGCCCTATTATTAACATGATTGAGATAGTCTCACCTAAAGAGAAATGCTGAAATCCACTGCCTTATCTTGCTCAGTTTAAAAAGTTTTATTTTGTTCTTCTGGTTTAAAACAGCCTTATCAGTATTTTAATGTACGTTTAATTCCCATTCATTAACATTAAATATAAAATAGTAGATCTCACTGGGAAAAGTTTCCTAAAAGTTATGCCACGTATTAGTGAAATAATCCTTTGGAACATGCTGTATATGTTTATGTTCATTAGCAAAATGTTCATTTAAATACTTAAAATTAGCATATCAGCAGTAATATTTAAAATTAACCAAGAAATAAGTAAAAAGGCCACTCAGTAGAAAATATGTATCTTTTATGCCCTATGTGACTTCAAATTAGGTAGATGTTCTGATAATGTCATTAGTAGATTACTTTTTTTTTTAACATGACACCCAATTTGCTCTGGATTTCACCTAAATATATATTATTTATCAACTGCCATTTGAGAATCCTAGTACAAATACTGCTTTTCTGAGGTAGTACAAAAACCTTCTTTAAAAATGAAACTAGTATCCTCAAAGGAAATATTTGATTAATTTTTCATTAACTGATATATATTGACATAACCATTAGGTAGTTTATATTAAAAACAGTAAACATATTTTAATCATCCTCACTTGGGTAAAAAATACAGATAAGGGCTTCCCTGGTGGCGCAGTGGTTGAGAGTCCGCCTGCCGATGCAGGGGACATGGGTTCGTGCCCCGGGCCGGGAAGATACCACATGCCGCGGAGCGGCTGGGCCCGTGAGCCATGGCCACTGAGCCCGCGCGTCCGGAGCCTGTGCTCCGCAACGGGAGAGGCCACAACAGTGAGAGGCCCGTGTACCGCAAAAAAAAAATACAGATAAAACGTTTTCATGTGACCTCTATCTTGGTATAATTCAAGCACTGAAATACAACCTGAAGAATATGGAAAGAAAATTTATGATCCTTCTTCACCTGGGATGAAAACTGTCAAATGACTCATGGGCATAAAATAATTAAAAGCAAACCCTAAAAATACACCACCATCCAGGCACGGGACTTTACCAAATTTTGGTAAAAAACACAGCAAAAAGCAAAGGGGATGTGGCATCACAGCCATTCATATACATATATTAACCCACACAGAGACACAAAAACTATGTTTTATAAATTGCTATTTATAAAAAATAATACAGATTTTTTCCCCAAACCTTTTCTTCAAATGAAAACATTAAAAGTAAATTTTTATAAACAGGGAGAAAAAAATGAATTAAGCTTCAAAAAACCCTACTATAAAACTTACAAATCTGCCAGGGATGAAGGTTCAGTTGTATAGAAAAACCCATTTGCATATGTTCTATATGTTCCAAAACACAGAAACATGAAAGGGTTCCAACTATATAATGTCATTTCTAAAATAATATTAATAGAATTCCTAAATATAAGATATACATAAGACATAAATGAGACACAGAACTATTTGGAGACAGTGTGTATTAAGCATATAATGCTAATATGAAAATTAAATATGACAGCTTGCAATTTAGTTTCACTGACATAGCATCTACCAATCTATCTATTCAGCCCTTGTACACTACAGCCTTTTTTTTTTTTTTTTTTTTTGCAGTATGCAGGCCTCTCACTGCTGTGGCCTCTCCTGTTGCGGAGTACAGGCTCCGGACGCGCAGGCTCAGCAGCCATGGCTCACAGGCCCAGCAGCTCCGCGGCACGTGGGATCTTCCTGAACCGGGGCATGAACCCGTGTCCCCTGTATCGGTAGGCAGACTCTCAACCACTGCGCCACCAGGGAAGCCCCAGCCTTTTAATTAAATCAAATGAGATAATGTATGTGAAGTGCTTTTTAGCTCTAAAGACAAATGTATTAACTACAGTTATTACAATTGTTTGTAATTAAATATTTAATATATAATTGGGGAGAAACAGAATACTATCATTTCCTTTCCTCAGTACTAAGGAATGGTTATTCATTTTCAAATGTTCAGAAAAATTTCTATATATTATTTTAAATTAGGAAAAGCCTGAGATATGGCTCACTTCCACATCCAAATTCTACAATTCACTATAAAAAATCAAGTGTATGAATTTACAAAACCAGGAGGCATATAACTAAAATAAAAATCATTTCAAGGAAAATTCTGGTTACCTTAGACTAAAAGATGGTTACATATTGGCAGGAATTTACCAAAAGGACTGTGGAATATCTTTATGTAGGCTACTTAAGAATGGTAGAAATATCCATCTTACATGATGTGAGATTCACCAAATCTGGTATAGAGAAGGCTTATTTTAATAACTTCCTAGTGATATAATTCTCCATTTCCAGAATTCTAACACCAAATGAACATCAGAATGGAGGACTAATATGTATACTAATTTGTCATTTGTTTGTATTAGTAGTTCTTAAAAGGTACTCTTGAAAACCATAAGTGTTTCATATGCTAATTTGCAGTACTGCATTGTTAAAGTAAAATAATACTGGTCTTTTCCCATCAGAAAAAGTCAATTTCTAGAACTTTCCAAATTTAAATTTTTTTAAGAATTTATATTAAATCACTGTTACTAACTACCTCTTAGAATACTGAATGCTGGCAAACAACAAAATGAATGAAAATAGCAAATGAATATGAATGACAAAAATGGAAAACAGTCTAACATCTTTAGTTTGTCAGTTTATTTTAACTAACCCTTGGGGTTCTAGTTGTGACTTTATTCTGTGCATTTATATTAAAAAAAATCATGTTCACAGCTAGTTTGAGTGATGAAATTATATCTTTATTTCTCTTTGTAATCTAGATTTTGCTTTTGTTTTAAAATCTATAACACCAGTGGGTTAGGTTAGGAGATCTTATATTCCTTTCCAGCTCTAAAGCTTTATGATCCTATTAGGGATCCCCCTGATAAATCTACGTATTCTAATCCTCAAATCTTCAACTGTAAACAGATTACCCATGTGTCCTTTGAAAAGACAATTCATAAATACATGAACTTATGTTTAGTTTTGTGGATTTTACAAGGGTAAAAAACAAAACAAACTGAAATTGTTAAGGAAATTTGAAAATATGCATAGCAATATTCTAACTTCTGTTTCAAATGTTTAAAGAAAAATACACAATTTTTTAAAAAGGGGGAATTTTCCCCCTTTATGTTACATTAGTTCTTTGGTCCATATAAAGAATTAAGTTATTTTCAGAAACAAAATCTGTCTTATACAGATTATGAGACTATTTTGTCTGTTTATATTGTAACGGAACTCATACTTAGTTCCATATAGTTCACAGAAATTTTCAAATCTGCCATCTCATTAGATCTCACACTACAATATGAGGTATAAATATTTCCAAAATACATATAAAGAAACTGAATCCCGGGCTTCCCTGGTGGCGCAGTGGTTGAGAGTCCGCCTGCCGATGCAGGGGACGTGGGTTCATGCCCCGGTCCAGGAGGATTCCACATGCCGTGGAGCGGCTGGGCCCGTGAGCCACGGCCGCTGAGCCTGTGTGCCCGGAGCCTGTGCTCCGCAATGGGAGAGGCCACAGCAGTGAGAGGCCAGCGTACCATAAAAAAAAAAAAAAAAAAGACACTGAATCCCACAAAATTCAATTGATTTTAGTAAAATCACAAAGTAAGCTGAAGATCCATGGCTTAAATTTTATTAGTTGTTTGTTTGTTTGTTTGTTTTTGATCCAAATACTGTGCTTTATCTTCCCTTTGAAAAGTAATGCCAGAAAGGAAATTTTACATTTTGGTGAAATAAAGTGAGTTGCTACCTACTTTTGACTATTAAGTCAATTATCTGCCTCATAAAAGTAAAAATTAATAAAGGAAACCTCAACTAAAATTAAAGTCAGGAAGACCTGCAGAGAGAGCTCTCAAGCCCTATCACTCATCATCAATTACCCCAACAGGAAGAGGTAGAATCCAAGGATCTCTTGCGTCTCTAACAGGAAGGTGCCTCTACTTTACTTGCATCTCTAACAGGAAGGTGCCTCTACTACCCCAGCAGGAGGAAGGAAGATTTTCTTCTTGGCCAGTAACAAGCCCAACCAATAGAAAATGCCACAGCTCAGCCAATAAGAAGCCATCACCACCCTGAACTCTTACTTTACCCCACTGAACTTTAATTTAGAACAGCCCCTGCCAAGTCCCTCTTTTCCTTATAAAAGCAAGCTCCCCTCCCTTGTTCTCCGGATTTCCTGTGGTCCACCACAGCTTTCATTTCTCAAGTTGCAATTCCTCTGGCCATTCTCAAAAAAAATTCATTTTGCTAGTGAGATAACTGGCTATCTTAAAGTTGACATTACTTGGTGTCAAAAGTGGGATGGGAAAGCAGTGACCACCCCCCACCCCACCCAAGGGATAATGATCCCCAAACTGAGCAAGGTATGCACATTGAGCCATCTGTGTTCATCGTTTGCATGAGTAAATGCCTACTTTCAGTTTGGTAAGTCTCCTCTTGGATTCCAAGCTCCACTCACTGCATTTTGAGCTCTCCAACTTTATTCAGGATTATGAAAGAGTTGGCCCTTGGTGTCAAGACTTCATCCTTGGTGAATATTGATTATTTTCCTTTCAAAAGCACACTAGTGCATTGGCACAGTTCCTCTTGGAATTGAGCTAGCTAGGAAGTTTCTTTTGTTCTTGGGAAAATTTGAGAAGTGGGATCCCAATCACCTGAATGCTCTAAGGGCAACCCTCCTTCAGGGGCCCTGGCCAAGTTTATGTTTGGCCAAGTTTATGTTTAAGAAATATGGGCCCTCTATGTGCACATTTTAGCTAAATGGAGCAACCTGACCAAGAGTAATCTAGAACACCATTGGCCATTATGGGGAACTTTTCACCTCACCAAACTTGGGTTTCTTAGGACTAAATTAGAAAGCCATGGTTCTAAAATAAAACAAACTAAAATGGAATCTCTATTTTAATTGCTGCCTGGAGGCTTCCAAACGTATCCAAGACCCCAAAATCACCTCTTTGAAAAATAGAATTTCTAAGTTAACCAAGACAAACAATTGAAGGAAGACAAAATGGCTCCTGAGTCTTTCTTTTCCCTTCACCCATCTTCTTTGTCCCTGGGTAGGTGACAGCTATCTGTACTCAGGTTCTGCCCCTGCTGCCATATTCCTCTCTTCTCCTCTGCAAAAACGTCCCCCTTTAAAATCAAACCCTCTGAGAATTCAAGTTCTAAACCCCTAATTACTGTTTCTAAGTTAACTGGAGCAAAGAAACAACTAGAAGGAAAAATTTAAATAGCCATTGCCCTAAATTTTTGATAATAGACAAATATACTCCAAAATTCCTAGGAGAAAACTTGCTTCTTTTTACTGTCTCTTTGTTGAAGCTCCTTGATAAGTCACTCACCTCATTCAAAATGGGGAAACTTTGTTTTACGAAAGTCCACCTTAAAGAGCACCATTAAAGAGAAGTTTCCAAATCTCTCCGGAGACAATGAAATGCATTCTTTGATTTATATGCAGAAGTCTCTCAAGAAGACAAATTGGCTCCAAAAGTATCCTCTAGGGGGATACTTACAGTATGCAAAAAATAAAATCTTTAATTAAAAAAAAACAAACAAACTTTGGACAACTGAGCAAGTAACCTTAACTTAGTCCATCGGCCAGGAACACAATTTGGATCCGACTATTCTACTGAGTTTTATACCTGAGACAAGGCTAAAATTTAAAACAAAACTATAAGGTCTCTAGTCTGCATCTGTCTGTATTTTCATGTGTGTCTATATATATGTGTATATATGTGTTGTAGATGTGTGGTATTTTTTTCCCCCTTTTCTGAATGGTACTTCTGAATGGTGCTGCTAGATTTAGTTTGTAAAAGGACTCTATTTAACTACCTTAAAAATGAACACATGCCTTATATGAACTGAAATATAACAGAGACTGGCCCAGATGCTTTTTGTGTTTACAGGATCTGGGATAAATTTTAGTAAGTGAAAGCTAGCTTAAGGCTGTTCGTTTAATTAACGTGCATGTTTTCATTTAGAGTTATCCATGCTGAAAATGAAGACATTTAACTTTCATTCTACCTGAATTTATTGGTCAGATGAGTTCATGTTACGTCCATTACAAAATCTGTCAGCAAGAAAAATCACTTGGTGTGATAAAACTTTCATAAGTAATCTAAACATAATTGTTGAAAACAAGAACATTAAGGGGATGCAAATGAGATAGTAGCTTCCCCAAATCTTTCTGGTAACCTAAAACCTTACAGTTTTGCTAACTTAAAATAACTGATGGTTAGTCATTAAATATCTAGATCATTTCCAAATAAGATAAAATACTGAAACATTACTAAAAATAGGTTCATCCACGTTTGGCTCCCTTTTCAAATAAACTATAGATATTTGGTTCTATTGGTAAACATGTTTTGTGTCACATTAGAAAATTTACTATGAGGAAAATATATATTTAGAAATTATGAAATGTATTCATAAAATTTGCCAGTAACAAACCATTCACAATTGTTTAAAGCTAGAAATAATAAGGGAAACAATTCTGTATGCAAAGAAAGCAGGATGTGTGTTTTTGGTAAGAAAAGATATAAAGAATGGAAATGCATCTTTTGTTGAGGGAAAAGCAAGTAATTTTGTCCTAAAGTGAGGCTGGTTGTTTCAGAATAGGAAAGAGAAAAACAAACAAACAAGCAAACAACAACAACAACAAAGACAGGACAAAGGCTAAATGAAAACAGTAAGTTGTAGAATGTTTGTGAAAAAGTAATCTTTAAAAAAGTAACTATTTGTGTGGTCAAGCTGGGTAAAACTGAATTATTACAAGAGGTTTAAAATTAAGAGGTTTAAAATACACTACTGATTTTATTAAAAGTAAAATGCAATTTTCTTTCATTTGCTAAAAGGACAAGGTTTACTGAACTTTTGGTCTGTGCCTGATAAGAGACTGTGAAAGGTTTTTCCTTCCTTACCTTTAAATATTTGCTTAGAAAACAAGATCTGTATTTTATCAAAATTATTTCCCATGCTTCACGATGTCTTAATCAGGTCTCTAATTATTTAAGAAATTTGAGTCTTCTCAATATTAAAAGAACTAAGTTTTACTTACAACTATGTAATCTGTGTGTTTGTCTTTGAAATCTTTTACTGTTACTTTGGTCATATAGATAATTATCATTTCATAAGAATCTGAAATACTATTTGGTCATAGGTCCAAAATCTTTTGATATTTTTTGACAAAATTCCCAAAAATCAGATTCTAAATGAAGTCTTTTTGACCTTGAACTAACTTTGAGCTCTTCCAGAGGGTGCCTGAAAAATATCAAAGGATTTGTCTCACCTGGTAAATTTCTAAACTAATCAGGCTTACTTGATATGCTAAATTACATGGGAAGCTTGTCAAATAAGAAGGAATACTAAACTTTTAACTTTGTATCTGTTAATTAACACGTTAATATGTGTCCCAAAACTGCATGAAACTCCTGAAATTCTGCAATATCCTGATATGTGTTATCAAGTCGTAATTTTAACATGTATGTCACAGAAATAAGCAGATCCTCTTGTCAATTCCATTATAATGAACTCTCATCAGATCTTTAATAATGGGCATTTAAAATCTTTTTTTTTTTCATTTACAGTTATGCTTTACTCTGATACTTTTGCAAATGTGTTTCCTCTTCAGAGAAATTCAGGAAAATACTTTGATAGGTACTCTAGAATACAGGGTTTTGTTACATTTAAGATCTTAATAACAAACTGGGTAAGAATTTCTTAAACTCTAACAGAAAACCAATTGCTTTAATGTTTTGTTTTCCAGATTTAAAGGGCTCCTTTTTCTCCTCTCCCTTAAGCTATCTATAACTTAACGCAATTTGGTAAAATGTATCTTCACAACAAACGTTGAAGCATTAATCCTTTTCTCCCTCCATGATCCCTCAAAGGTTCTGAAACTCTTATTAAATGTTCTTGTTTTTCAGGACAGTATGTATTTGCATAGGTCCGATGGGAATCTGTTCCCCTGGTAACAGGATGCCTAATGCACCTGGTTCCTGCTTCCTGTGACACACGGCTGAAAAAAGGGGTATAGAATTCAATATTGTAAAGACCTAATTGCTTCTATTAAAAATAACCACACTTCAGTGGAACAATCCTGCTCACAGTGTATTCCCAGAAGATGAAGACCCCAAACACCACACTCTGCAACCTGGAGATTTGTTTACTGGAAAAGACACCTCCAAAAGGACTCTCTCCAGCTTTGCTGGAAGAGCCCCTATCAGGTACTGCTAACTAAGCCTTGTGCCACCAAACTCCAGAGAATGGATTCTTGGATTCACATATCACACCTAAAGTAAACACAAGACCCCAACTGGACCTGTACGTCAATTGATGACCTCAAAGTAAAGACTTCCAGGAACTGAAGCAGATGACACCTGACAGAGACAGCTTTCCCAAGATGTCTGGCCCAGGCCTGTAAATCTTTTCACCTCTGCTCGCTCTTGCTCCTTCTCCCTCTCTCTTGGCAAGACAATGCCCTTATTTGCATCTCTCAACCTATTGAGAAAGGGGGAACCTCTCCAATGGTTGGATCCATCATCAGAAACCTAGATCTGTCCAAGACAGTAATGATCCTATGAGTAATTCCCTGGAATTTTAAATGCCACTGTATGCTTGAATTGTGCCCCAGGCCCATTTTAGAAAGTGAGGGTACTAAGCCCACTAACCTCATTCCTCCCTTGCTTCAATCTAACCCAACCTTGGGATGGGAAAATAAGAGCTCTCAAATATCTACATAAAAACTCTGTGGGACGGCCAATATAAATTGGGCCATTTGTAAGCTTGCTGACCTACCCATATGTTTAGACAGCCTTTTGATATGTAATAATATAATGTCTGAGCCTTGGCTAAATGATGCTAATGTCTCTATACCAGTGAATGGGTCCAGAGACACTGTCAGTTTTGCAAACCTCCTGGCTACACCTTTAAATGTGGAGGTTTTGGTAATGGCCTTTATGCTTAGGCAACTCACTGCCTTGACAGCAGGAGGAAAAAAGGACAGTGTGCCTTGCTGTATTTACTGTCCTATTCTCTCTCCATAACAAAATAGAAATTTCCTACTGGTCTCTCTCATTAAACCTCTATAATCAAATCACCCTAAAGGAGAACTTCGAAGAAGTATATGTGGTTCTGTGTCTGCCACCATAGCTAGAGCTTTCTTTGCATAGATGGGAGTATGTGCCAATGGAATAAATGATCAGAAATCTCTCCCTAACGTTAGGAAAGCTGGTCAGTTCCACAGCCAAAGCAGTTTTAGCTCAGCAAAGACTGTTTGACTCAATGGCTAAAATACTTTTGGATAATCATATAGTGTCTGTGTGATAGCCAACACCTCCTGTTGCACATGGATAAATGCCTCTGGAGAGGTAAAAACACAATAAAATTAGGAAACAAGCACATTGGCTACAATAAAGTTCACCTAACAATTCATGGTCTTTTGATCAATTTAGCTTGTTACCTTCAGATCTGGGCTCCTGGTTTAGAACCATCATGCAAACTACGTTTGCTATATTGTTTTTAATTCTGCTCTGCATACTTGTTAAGTTCTGTACCTGCTGTTTGATGAACCTTTGTAAAAATGACGTACTAATAAGGTGATGCTAGTTTAGCACTTTGAGATGATTCAACACTTATGACCTTGACGAAATATAGACTGGATAAGAAATGCCTTAGAGTTCTCCCAACTTATTACTCAAATGTGGCCTCAAGCAGTTTCCAGTCCGTGTACATTACCTCCGATGTGGGACAGGACAAGCAGGAAAGGCTCTTTCTGGGACAAAGGGACAAACCACTAGATGTAGAGAACCTGACACTTGATCAGCAATGCTTTCAATAAAAGTTCTTGATCAAAAGGGGGAAATGTGAAAATAATAAAGGCAATCTCAACTAAAATTAGAGGAATACCTGTAGAGGGAGCTCTCATTCCCTACTACTTGTCATCAGTTACTCCAAACAGGAAGAGTTGTACCTTGTATCTCCAACAGGAAGGTGCCTCTACTTTACTACCCCAGCAGGAGGAAAGAAAATTTTCTTCTTGTCCAGAAACAAGCCCAGCCAATGGAAAATGCAATATCTCAGCCAATGAGAGGCCATCACCATGCTGAACTCTTGCTTTCCTCCAAAGAACTTTTATTTAGAACATGCCTCCAACTCCCCCCGCCCACATTTCCTTATAAAGGCAAGGTCCCCTCCTTTGTTCTCTGCATTTGCCTATGGCCCACCATAGCTTGCATTTCCTGAACTGCAATTCCTATGGCTATTTCTGAATAAACTCATTTTTCTGGTGAGATAACTGGCTATCTTATGTTTTCAAAGTTGACATAAGCATGGGCCAGAGAGAAAACCCACCAAACAGAATGGGACTCTATTGTAATTTCCTGCTATTCCAAGGTCATCCTTCTCTCCCATGTCAACCTCACAGCCAAACTGTATTCTCTAAGAGTTTTCTGTTTTCTGTATCCCAATCTATGAAGGACAGCAGCTGCATGGTGGGTACTAACTTATGAAATATCAGGTTGATAAAAAAGGACTAGTCCATCATCATGAGGTTAAGTCTATTGAAAAACTGAAACTATTGCATTTGTTGGTTTTTGTTTTCTTTGATTTCCTTTGTTTGAAGGGTGAGGTGAAGGAATATCTATGAGCAACAGGCTCCATCCATAAACCTCCATCATAAATTTCTTGCACGTTACCAAGAGAGGATGCTCA
This sequence comes from Leucopleurus acutus, assembly GCF_964270905.1. NCBI lineage: Eukaryota > Metazoa > Chordata > Mammalia > Artiodactyla > Delphinidae > Leucopleurus > Leucopleurus acutus. The sequence continues at coordinate 95,068,814 of NC_139149.1, forward strand.
TACTGTCCCACCACAATTGGGCAGGATATGTTTGCCAGTCCCACTCAAACTGTGTAAAATATGAGTGAAATAGCCAGAGTCTTTTTCCTTTGGCAGTTACTTCCATTTTCCCCCAAATAGTAGGGCCTTTAAAGCACCTAATTAATGCGCATATGTTTATCCACTCTCCACTCTGATGTCCACTTTGTCCTTTCCACACACATCCTAAATGAACAAGATTCTGTATATGCTTTCCCATCACCTGCCCCAATCAAAATTCACCTATCATTGCCTCTATTCCCTGGAATCCTGCCAAAAGCTTTTACGAAACCAATTGCCTAATCTGATAAACTGATGAGCTATTTCTAGCAAAAAAATTGATTAATACTTAAAAACCACCTGTGCCCCAATTTCACTTCCTATAACTTTCAACTAGAAAGTTCAAAGGAACAAAAGGAATAAAGATACTCTTAAGAGAGGAAAAAAGCACCAAGCTTGAGCTACTCTATACCCTGAAGTATCTATAAAGCGTAAGTATAAATATATCTGGTATATTCAGTTCTGATGTGGTAACAGGTAAAGAAGAGTCTTTTTTGCTTACCCAGTAATTTACAAACATTTTTTAGTGAACTTCCAAAGAAGTTGAAGATTTACTTTAATTTGTGGAATAGCTGAAAAAAAGACTAACTATGAATTGCTAACTATTGAAGCTAGGTGATGAATGCAAGAAGGTTCATTAAACATCTACTTCTCTATATATTCAAATTTTCCATATTAAAAGTAAAGAGAAAATAGGTAAGAAAATCAATCAGTTGATCAATCAGTCCAGGAGCAACAGTTATAAAAATACAGCAAGCAAATTTAATTCAGAAAGAATCTTGAAAATTGTTGGAATAGAAAATAAGTGATCAAAAAGAAGAAAACTTTAACAACGTATGACAATAAGAGATATGGGTAAAATACAAGTGATTAAAACTATATGTAAAAAAAGTGAGAACTACTAAGTGTTTAGAAAATACTTTCAAATAATTTCTTAAATCTAGTAAAATTTCATAAACCTGATAAATACTTTTAAAAGCCCAACTTAATTAACTTTCAGAACAGTGACAAATCTAAGATAAAATATCTGAGTTAGCCATGGTAAGAAATGGTTTGATGGTAATTTAACAAAAACTATATGCTGCATATCACTGACTCAAAATCCTAATTCTGACCACCTTGATAATTGCAACACACATGGGGGGAAAATAAGACCATTTACTAAGTTCTCTCTAGAATCCTAAATTTAATCGAAGATGGAATGTTTGGCATAGTCTTGACCTATTCTTAAATTAGTCCTAATCATTAAAAATCCCTTTTATAAAGCGTTTTTTTTTTAGTGTTAGGCTGGATTTTTTAAATGTAAATTTATTAAAACTGATAAAAAGGAATTAGAACTCTTATTCATTTGTCCAACATTTATTAAGTTAGGTAGAGTCGTAAGCCCAGAGACTAGAAAGATGAATGAGGCAGAACCACTGCCCACAAACTCAAGAGCAGACATATCAGGCCTGGGAAAAGCATAAGAGGTAGTTCAGGAAGACTCACAACACAGTGTTATCCTAGCAATCAACAAACTGGAACATGGCCCAAAGGTACACTGAAATCAAGATATTAGCCAGAATAGAAGGAAAAAATAACAATTATATGAGTGTATCATTATTAGATTCAATTCCACTCCAGTATCCATAATACCCATGAAGCAGATGCAAAGCAGGTGACTGGCAATGATCCCAAATGAAGTAGCAGAAGTCATTCATTCTTGTAAATATTTACTGAACTACAATGAGCTCGAAGTCTAGTAGAGACAGAAAGTCAACAAATAATGAGAATATGGTGTGATGATTGCAAATAGATGAGTGGACTTGGGTATAGAAGGAAGTGTAAAGGAAGGGATGACCAAGGAAGTGTGGGTGGGTTAAGGAAGGCTTCCCAAAGAATATGACAAAACTTCATCTTAAAACATGAAGTCTGCCAAACTGTGGGAGGACACCCAGGCACAGGGGATAATGTGTATGAATGCAGTAGAGTACGGAAAAATGGAGTGCAAACAATTGGTGGTCTGCAACTAGCCATGGGGAAGGTGGGGTTTAAGGCCAAGAAAATCAAAACCCTGGAAGCAAACCACAAACTCAGGCCCTAAGGAACTGAGGTACCAAGGTCAGACCAGGACTAACAAATATAATTCTGCATTCAGTTAGTGGGCCACCACACAGCTCCTAATGTCCTCCCTGTTAGGGTCCAGAATCTGAGTCTATTAAGGATATTCAGCTGTTAAGGTCAGAGGTCAGGCTGAAAAGTCAGGCAGATCATTAAACATACTTTAATAAGAACTAAACTAGAACTAAACCATAGACCTAATAAGGCCTCTAAAGAAGTAGTGGAACACCAGATCAAGTTAAATGTAAGTGAAGCTGACTACAAGTTATCCAGTAATTATGAAAAATCTAGGATTTTTAGTAACATGTCAAATGGAGATTCATTTTTCTAGTTTTGTTCTACTCAGTGTTGTGCACTACATGTTGAAACAATTTGCCATGAACTCCAGCAGCAATTGATATATACGTTATTGCGCTAAGTTCGAGTAATAAAAGTAATGATAAAGAATGATCCTTATACTCAAGAATCTTATAGCCAAATTAACGAAATAAAACAGCTACCTAAATATATGAACAAATATACAAAGTACAAGTGTCAGATCAGTGCTTTCTTTTATTTACCATTGTACTTTTTTCACTAGCTTATCCTGTAATGTTATATTCATGCCAGAAGTGAAGAGATTATAATAAGAAGAAAACTGATAAAAGTAGCAAAAGCCCACTATGGTATCAGTGCCAATGATGGCAATGAAGCAAATCCTTGGACCAAGTCAATTCTAAAACTCTAAGGCTATAGGGTTTGGCTCTTATATTCATAGTCAGTATTCCAGATTATTCGAAGTACTCAAAGCCCTCAATAGGTGAAGGAATATTTAGATCACATAAATTTACCTCTTATGAGGCAAGAGTTAAAAATGTCCTTTTTCAAAATTTGGTGAGTATGTGAACAAGAAATATCTGCTGTCACCTTTACACAAATACTAAAAGGACTCATATATTTTAGTGACAATTGTTTTGGATGGGATTTTCAGCAAATTAACTTACTATATTCATAAAAGCTGGGGACATTTTCACTACCTTTGACTGTTCAAGAATTCCTTTTTCATTCTGAAATATGTTTGCAAAATATACTTTCAAAGGAGAGGTTTTGCTCTGCAGAGTTAGCAAGTCATTTAAGTCTCCCCAAACCATTTTATATTTATTTTCCTTCATGTGTCTGTTTATCTGATGGTAATTTTATACTTTTGATACAAAATAATACATTTTCAAACCCTCAGTTAAAATGAGTCATATAAGTGAAACAATATCAAAAACTATAGCAAAGAAAGCAAGAAATATTAAAATTAAGTATTGAAAACACTCTACTTTTACAATATTTGAAGTTTAAGTAACCTGCACAAGCTCTAGTGGAAAGAGCAGATTTTGAAGTAAGTCAGGCCTTGGTTTAAATACCAAAACTGATGCTTATCATTTACCAATTATTCAAATACCCCTGTCTAAGCCATAGTAAACTGAGAACATGCTGTGGAATCAAACCGTCTTGATTTCAAATCCCAAAGCTGTCACTTACCAGCTGTGTATCATAGAGCAAGTTAGTTCACCTGTTTCTCTCCCCTAGAATGTTTCACTGATTTAAAAAAATTGAAATAATGACAGCTACTTCTCAGAGATACTTTCAGGATTAAATGGTATAAAGTATATGAAATCATCTCCATAGGGCCTTACACACAATCGTACTCAGTAAATGTTAGTTCTCTGTTCCTCTCCTTCTCCAAAGGATTCCCCTAAACTTCCATTTGCTCACTCATTATTAATTTGGTTCCTATAGTCAGTGTTAGAAAAGTATTTAGTAATTATTTAATAGCTTGGTACACGAAAATGAACATATATGAGATCTTGTAGAAGTAACAAAGTAAACAAAAATATTTTGAAACTATCTTAAAATGATAAAATATATGAATAAAAAACCATCTGTCACTCTAAAACAGAAGTATACTTGAGAAGAGAAAAATTGTGACTTCCCCCAACCTTAAAGTTCTATGATGGCAGGTATCACATCTATCTTAGTCACCTGATGTTTTCTCAACACCAAGGACAGTACTAGGTATACAGCAGATAGTCTATTAACATTGTTTTACATATAAATGAATGAATGAACGAATGTGTAAATGACATAGGTTTGAAAACCTCTGCAGTCTATAGCATTTGAGAAAAACAGGTCCCCTCACCATCTCTTCTTTAAGTATTTTCTAAGTTGCCACAAAGCCCCAAGATTTTGTTGGGATGGGCATTACTTGAATGCCTTTCATACATGAAGAAACATCGGTACGACTTCTCTAAACTGAAAAATAGTAATAACATGAACCTTTGTGAAAGTCATATTTTGCAACTTTTGCAGCTCCTCCCTGTTTCCCCACCACACACTGGTACAACGCTCTTTGCTAACGTAGTATTCTTTTTCATTGGATGTCCTTGTTTGTCCTCATTTTCCTGCTTTCATCATTCCAGGTACAGCCCCAATGTTATTTCCTGAGAGAATATCCCTTTCTGATGAATTCTGGCAAAATTAATGGCTGCTATCAGAATAGTGAAACTATACCCCGACTGTAAGGGGAGTGATATGATTTGACTGTCTCTTCTATTAAACTCTGACCTGAGAACAATCTTATTCACCTCTGCATTCCAGACACTTAACACAGTGGCTGACACATACTAACATGCAGAAAATGCTTCTTGAATCAAATTGAATCCTTTCCCAACTTATCTTTCTGATTTGTTATAGTAACACTTAGAAACAGGTGATAAAAGCAATTTTAAGAAGCATTTTTTAAAAGAAGAAGTTTAACTCCTTTTATTAAAAGGTGCTAAAGAACAACTAAATATTTTCTGGATTACATATATTATCAAATAGAAAGGCTTTTGGACACATAACTCATGTTACCAGCCAAATCTGCCGACGAGGTAAGTGACACCACTGATATCTTAGAGGATGAATGGCATGTATATTAACATATTTACATCAAATATTAACATATTTCAGTGTGATTTCATTTAAGTGAGGCTTAGTTTTAAAAAAAAAAAGATTAAGGACTTTATTCACCATATTCTGATTCTAGAAACTATTTTTAAGTCTTATTTACAAAAGCCAGTAAAACTGGAGTTTATTCATCAACCCATGAGAGTTTTAGCGTGCTGGTTTCACTGTGGTGTAATAAAAGAATGAGAGAGTGGATATCTACTCTGTAAAGGTGTTGCAGCATTAATGATAGGGAAACTGACCTGAGAAAAACATTTGAAACCCACAACATAATCTGTAGAATGAAGGAGGCAAGATGATGTAGGGTTAGCCTGCTGGTCAATACAATGTACTCTGTTTAAAAATTATCTTATCCTGATGTATAACCTCTATGTTTTGCTGTGTATACAGAAGAGCAGGTCTCTATTCTCAATTATCCTGAAGGAGGTTGCACCTTGTTAATGATAGGTGTCAAGATCTCCAAAAGAGATGGACTTTACTCACTGGAAAATGTTGAGACTTTCCGGGATCACTCTGGCCAAGCTCTTAAACTTGAGAAGGTGGTGATTAAAAGTTAGCAAGTAGCTCTGTAGTGGTGATATGTGGAGTAAAGAATAATTGCTAACCCAAACTGCAAGCAACACCAAATATTAACTTCACTGAATTGTAGACCTCAAGACTGATTAGTATAGGCATCATCACCCCATTAAGAACAGGAATTACCTGGACTTAGAAAAAACTTTTGAATTTTCACCTAAACACTATACTAATAAATCTTATGTTCTTCAATATTCAGCAGTACTTCTCAGTGTTTAAATATAACTCTGAATGTAAGCATGTAGAATCCAGGGAAAGAATCTCTGGAATGCTGTAACTGTTTGAATAGTTCCTATCCTGCAAATACCTGCGTCCAAACAGAAAAAAAAAGGCTGGAAGAAAGCTGCAAATGTTACTAATTTAGTAGTACTAAACTATCTGAAAATACTGTTTTGAACAGTGCAAAATAATATAGGACATGAGGTACGATTCACAAAAAAAATAGACTAAAACAGCTCTAATTTTCCATAGACACGAATGTCACCTGTGGCTGCCGGGAAGCAGAAGTGATCTCTATGTGGTATTAAGCTAGTTCACGTGAGTGACAGGAGTCTGCTTATTTTTCACACAAAAACACTAGCCACAGCAGGGGCAGCTCACCTTTCCTCCATATCCTTACAGATGTTTGGAGACTTCTGGACTTCCTCAGCAGGAACTACAGGGACTAACAACTCTTTCAGAGAGACACCCTCCACCCCTTATACAATCAGGCACCGGTCCAGCAGCCCCTGGCTGTGCTGGAGCAAAGAATTTTAGGAATGGGGAAAGGAATGGCATATTCCTTAGAGAGGTTAGCCTGGAATGGGGGTGGAGGAGGGAGGAAAAGAGGGCACCCTTCACATCCCTGTCAGTCAATTATTATTAACTATTATGCTGATGGAATGGAATCTAACATTATACTGGCCACGTCTGGCTCTCTTCCATGTTCAAGACGATTGCCAAAGAAGGGGCTGTGGTTTTATTAAGTGATCTAGCCTTTGCTAGATCCTTAAAGATCTCTCTGTTAATGTAATAGGAAGAGTTTCAACATAATATTCTCTAGTATACATTTACTCTGTTCTGAAAAAAGTTTCCATAATCTAGTACACTTAAAATAGTAATCTGAGGTTTAAAACAAAGGTTAGAGGCAGTCAAATGAATGGAAAACCTAAGCATATCAAAGGTCTTGATACACAACGTACGGTGAGATTAACTGTAGAGGAGTGAAAAAATTGTGATCTAAATACTGCCTGCTGCTGTATTTGACTCATTATTTCTGTGGGAATTTGATTTGCATAAATGTATGCCAGACTATATGAGGCAACAAATACCAACTTACATCACTGACCATATTTCCAATTCAGAAACCCCCCCCCCATGTGCTTACAAAATTCAAAATACTGATTTTAACACTTTGCAGTTCTAGGAGGTACAAAAACGCAACTAATTTAAATAAGAAAAGACCACTTTCAATCTATATATGTGCAATAAACACCCATCATTATTTGTTCATTCATACCCTAGCTCATTCCAAAATATTTAAAATCAGTTTAAAAAATAATATTGCTTTTGTCCAAAATAATAACAATAACTGAAGATATTTATATCTACTAATTCATTCCAGGCACTGTACTAAGACTTCTGCAAACACTATCTAATGTAGTCATCAAAACAACCCAGTCAAATAAGTATTATCCCCATTTATAGATGAGGACACCATGTCTTAAAAAACTAAATAACAGGCATATCTTATAATTAGTCAGCAGCAAAATCTTTGGATAAGACCCTTTGTTCAAGAGTCAAGGCTTCTATCTTCATGTCTCATAGAAATGAAGCTCAAACTTCCCCTGTTCAAAACAGAGCTCTTCACTTCAGTCCCCAAACCCAACCCTCCTCCCAGCCTTCCTGTACCAGTAAATGACATCACTATTCACCAGTTGCTTAGGTCAAAACTAGCAGTCACTCCTGACACCTCCTTTCCCCCCACATACCACCTCCAATCCATCAGCAAGTCTGAAAGCTTCTACTTACACATCTGACATTTCCCACCATCTCCACTGCTCCTGCTTGAGTTGGTCCACCACCATCTTGCACAAAGATCACTTTCCCCCAGGCCTCCTTAAGGTTGCCTTGCTTGCACTACTGCTCCCTTTGTCCACTCTCCACAGAGTATCCAGAATGGTCTTTTGGAAATATTTATCACCCGCTACTTTCCTTCTCCTCATTTACACCATTATATCCTCACTGGTCTTGCTGTTCCTCAAATACACAAAATATGCAAAGTTTTATAATTCCCAAGAATAATCCTAATGCATCTTCATTTAGTAAATCTAATGCTTTATGTAATAGAACATTTTTGGCTGACAGATCTGGGGGCCAAAAAGTAATCTCTACTGTCTCGCCCCAATTCTGTCTATAACCATTCATGGGCATGAACACTTTCATCCCATAAAGGAAAGAAGAGGGAGGAAACTGAATTAAGGGTTAGTAACAGAGAAGTATCGAGGACAAAGTACAGCCTCATATCTGTTCTCCGTGGGACTCCTTGCCTGAGAGTAAATGCTTATAGTAGAAGAATAAGGGCCAAAAAAATGATAGAACTTTGTTCCATGAGAAATGAAATTCGGAGAAGAGATTATGACCAGAAACCAATCAAGAGGCACTTCGTGATATTCTGGATACTAGCAGCATTTGTTGAAGGCCAGATGACATAGTAGGGCACAGAGTTGGGGAGAGGGCTCCTACAAACAAATCTCAGAAGCCACCTATGGCATCCTTGATACAAGCACTGGCTTTGTCCTCATGACAGCAAAGGGTCTTTGTCAATGAACTTCTTGTGTTTTGGATGTACACCTTTGAGAGTCAGAGGAGAGAAGGCAGGAAGTCTATGGTAGTGACACCTGAGAGAATGATTTCCAGCCATCTGTGAAGTGATAGTTGACTCCTGGAAGTAACTGGTAACTAAGAACACTATGAAGAAGGTTAATTTCCACGAACCAGGCGAGTGGGGCTGGCATTGGGAACCCCAAGCCACCTTAATCTGCTCACTAAAGTACACGTGTCTCTATGTGGAAGTCACGGGCTGGTGATATCTGTAACATTTAGATTCTGCCTATAGGTGAAGCACAATTTTTTTCTTTTCTTTTTAAAGCTTTCTAATGGAGAGTAAACAAACATGGTCTTTTGTGTCACTAGCTCCAGGCTCATTTTCGTTGGCATTCACACTTTTATTTGATGTCCTGGCCATACACAGAATTATACAATGAAATGTTTTTATATCGTACTTCACTTTCACCAAGAAATAAACCAATTTTAAAATTCAAGATTTTTAAAAATTACAGATGTAATTGGTTAAGATGAAGTACTGATATGACTAGGATCCTTAGAAAGAGGGGAAATTTGAATACATGTGCATGTAGGGAGAATGCCATGTAAAAACGAAGGCAAAAATAGGGGTGATGTATCTACAAGCCAAGGAAAGCCGAAGATTTCCAGCAAACCACCAGGAGCTAGGAGAGAGGCGTGGAACAGATTCTGTCTCACAGCCCTCAAAAGGAATCAGCACTGCTAATATACTTTGATCTCAGACTTCTAGCCTGCAGACTGTGAAACACTAGATTTCCACTATTTAAGCCACCCAGTGTGTGGTACGGTACTTTGTTACAGCAGCCTTAGAAGATTAATACAAGCTCAGATGAGGTCAAGGAAATGCAGAAGTGATCAAGAAACTACTGCAAAAATCTTCTGAAAGATTCTAGAGAAGAGGAAAGATGCCAAAGCACCACAGGTGGGGTAATTTTATAACTTTTAAAGGCAAAGGACATGAATTCTGCAAATCAGATAAGCTTATGATGAACCCATTAAAATTAGTAGGCAAATGTTTGTGTAACAACTTTTAAAAAGTTCCAATATGGGTTCACTAAGAACAACACTTTTATTTTGATTCACTTATTATGCTGGTAGATTAAAATGTGTGGACTTTGTTCATCCTGAACTTACACATTTGAAGAAACCTCTCTCAATATTCTTAAGGTCAAAATGGAGAAATATGCAGGAAATAACATGAGAGTTAGCTACTTTCATAACAGGTTGAACAACCACACCCAAAAAGTGTTGATTAATGAAAAGATGTTAACTTGAAGAGAAGTCTCAAGTTGTATGCCATGGGGCTACTTTAACCTGATTGAAAAGAAATATGCAAAGCATGTTTGTCAAACCTGTGGATGACACGAAGCTGACAAGGATACCTGATCCTCTGAATGGCTGAGTCTGGATTCCAGAAATCTAACTGAGGAATCACTGAAGGAACTAGAGATGTTTAACCAAGAGATAAGGAACAAGGGAAGGTAGATATGAAAGCTCAAGGGTAGAAATATGTAAGATGTAGGAGCAATGAAGTTCTTGCAGGAAAAATTTGACATCTTAATGAAAGAAAGAATATTTCACTTCTCTCTACCGCTATCACTCTAGTTCTAATTAATATATTTTACTTAACTATTATTGCTGGTTTCCTCATATCCACTAGTTTCCCATTTCTTCTCTTGCATTTTCCAGTTTTCTCAAGAACTAGTTAAGCCATCTCTTATAAACTGTAACCAAAACGACCTTCTGTACCATTTCAAGGTATGATTATGGTCATACTTAAATTTTTACTTTAAATATAACAGGCTAGGGCTCTCGCTTGCCCTAGAAGTGCAGTCTACATGCCATACTGCAAGGAGGAGTAGGAAGTATTAATCAGTTTGCTACTCTCAAGACTACTGGTCTTTTATCACCCATCAATGCTGGTCTCATCTGTCATGGCATCCATCATCCTGGCTCCCTATTCAAGCCACAGTGGCTTGATGATCTGGTTTCACTTGGTGACCAGCTCAGCCATGATTTACACTTACCATAATTGGCTGCTCTTCCTCAGCATACGAACTACCCTGATGACATCTACACAACTTTCCAGCATCAGCCCCATGAGCTCAAAAGCTCTTCTCAGTGTTGGTCTCCAGCCTGTGTTCTTCCTTTCTGTCCTCAAGTAAATTTTTCCTCAAGGTAATTTTATATCACGATTTTCACTGCCCTTTCCTGAGACTGGGTTTTCATCAGGGCCATACAGCTCCATCCCAACAGAGACCAGGTATTAGTTCTTTCTCTTCCAGAAAGCCCTGAGCATCTTATGTGAATTGACCGCCTCCTCCCCAGGAACCAGCTTTACAGAGCAGAACACACCTGTATTCTCAGGGATTGGTGGCCTTTTATTAATGAAGTCAGAAAGCTTTCTGTTCTAAGACAATGGCTGTGTTCTTGCTCTACATTCATTTAACTAAAAAAGTCATTTAAGTAATACAGAAAATCAGCCTTTCTAAATTTAAATACTTGCTACTCCCCCCGCAAAATCTATAAATCAAATCCTGCCAACTCAGTGTTCAAAATCTTTCAATAGCTGCTCATTTGCATTAGAAGAAAAATCCACACTTCCTCCCATGATCTACAAGAAAGTATTTATCATATGGGTCCTTCCTACCTCTCCAGCCACAACATGTCTCATCCTTCATCTCGCTCACAAATATTAGTTCCAATTGCCTTCTTTCATTGCTTTGATGAACAAAAACATTATCTCCCTCCTTAGGGCCTTGCACACATATATACTCCACTGCTCTGTGAGGATCCCCTCCTTACCTACTCTTTAGCTAAAATTTCACCTCTTCTAAATATTTAATATAAACTAAAGCCCTAATGCTCTTTTTCACAGGCCTCTTATACTTTTTTTTTCATATCACCTATCATAAACCATCATTAGGTATTTCTGTGTATGCTTACATTTTTGATGTAAGGCCAGAGCCATGTTTGTTCTGTTCATTACTGGAGAATAAGTTCAGTGCCTGGCACATAGAAAACAGCAGGAAATATTGTATTAAATAACTAAATAATAAGCTAGAAGTGGCCCAAAACAGAACCACCAGTTTTGCAATCTTGGAAAACATCTTCATTGCATATCAAAGGTTTTGCAGAAAGGATTGCTGAGTTAGAAACATCAACTACGTGAACGCTAACTTTCTAGTTCTGGAATTAATGCTTTATAAGACGTAGGCTGATACGGATTATAAGACATGAAGGTCATTATAAATCTGAGAAGTAAGTAAAACTTTCAAAGAGGAATTACCTGAGATAGGACTAAGATAGAACTTAAAGGAAATGTTTGACTTGGAATAGCACAAGATAGAGAATTTCCGAGGTGTGAAAAAGAACACAGGGAAACATAAAAAGGGAAATGAGAACATCTTGTGTTAAAAGATCAATCTGACTTCTTTTAAGAGAGGCATGAAATAACATGTTAAGCAGAAATGGTAAGGTCAGTTGATAAAGGGTTTGAACTGAGTTCTAATTTCCACCTCTTGGTCAGAGGAGTGATGAAATTAGGAAGAGTCATCTGCCTATAATTAATATGTTAGAGGGGAAAGTAGCTAAAGGTAAAGGGCCACTAAGAGGCTACTAACCTACCATAATACTTATGAAGTAAAGACCAGAGTGATAGTCTCGATATCTAGCAATTACATACATTGGTACACTGCAGAGAGGCTGCAGTTCCCACAAGCATCAGCAGGAGAGAACTAGCAAGGGACTATCATAGCTTCAGGAGTCCACATGGGTACTTGGCATTTGCTAGGAGTGGCGGGTGGATTACCAGCACTGCCACCACAGGTACCATCTTTTTTGAGGCAGTCTATGCCCCCACTGACCTGGGAGAGGAGTTTCATAGGAAGACGGAAGATGCTATACATAAGCTGAGACAGGCTGGCTGGCTAGCTGATAGCATGTTAGTCAACAGGGTACTCATGAAGCTTTCTTCATGGATAGAATCTAGATACTCATGGAACTTGGGGCTAAAAGCTATTCATCAAACCTGCACAAAAGCATTTTAGTATTTTAGCAACCAGCATAACTGTACCTGCAAGTGCTTGCTGAATGTCAGCCCCGGGTAAAGAAAGCTTAGAATGAGAGAAGGAGAAGTAGGATGAGAAAGGTCAGGATCAAACCAAGAGATATCTTACAGGAAAAGAATAAGAAACTAGAGGACAGGCTAAGTATGAGAAACAACATTTAGTAATCAGTGATTCCAAGATTTCAAGCCTAAAGAACCGTATGGAGCGCAGGGCTATACTAATGACAGATAAGATAGTTTGGAAAGAGAATTTGAGTGAAGTGGTATATAAGAATTCTGAGTTTTTAGTATTTTGAGCTTAAAATGTTATTTATAGTTATTTCTAAATATCCTAAATATAGCTAGAAATATTCATCTTAAGTTCAGAACCGAACTCAAAGTTTCAGACTTTGGGAAAAACTAAGGAAAACTAAGGATAAATGTGATCATTGTAGATAAGCTCTTTAAGTACTGAACACTACAAAGAATGATTGATAGAGAAATAGCTTTTAGAATAAAATAAATTAAAATCAACCAAAATATACCATTAAATTAAAAATTATGGTGTTATACAAGTACTGAATAAATCATTCAGTAAACCCAACATTCATTCAAAACAGTGATGCTTAATCCAGGAGGCACACCAGAATCATGTGGGTAAATCATTTAAATACACTGATTGCTATGGACTAAATTGTATCCACCACCCCCCTCCAAATTCATATGATGAAGTTCTAACCCTCAATTTCATGATACTTAGAAATGGGGCCTTTGTAAGATCATTAGGTTTAGATGAGGTCATGAGGGTGGGGCCCTCATAATGGGGTCAGTGTCCTTTTAAGAAGAGATACCAGAGGGTTTTCCCTCTCCTTCTCCCTCTCTCTCTGCCACATGACGACACAGTGAGATGGCCGCTATGGGCAAGTTGGGAAGATTCCCTCACCACCAGACCCAACAGACCCAACTATGCTGGTATCCTGATCTCAGACTTCCAGCCTCCAGAAATGTGAGAAAATAAATTTCTGTTGTTTAAGCCACCCAGCCTAAAGTATTTTGTTATGGCAGCCTGAGCAGACTAATACTCTGAGATTTGACCAATTAAATGAGAACCACTGACTTAAATCATATTCAAAGATTACAGAAATAACTATATCTAATTTAGTCACCCAACTAATTTAACTGAAATATTTTAGTAGGAAGATCTGTGACCTAGCAGAAAAGTATCCAGCACACAGTTAGCACTCTAGAAATGCTTGTTACATGAACAGATATATGAATGAATGAGAAATGCATACATGCATGACTAAATAAAATGATCTTGTGAGAGAACATATATAAAGTAAAATATCACAAGCTGAAAAATTATAGAAAATTCTTATAATTCTATAGAATTATAGAAAATTCTTCAATGAAGAGATATACAACAATAAAGATTTATCTGATAATGAAAAGTTTTAAACACTGAGGAGTCAGAAATTTAAAACCATGTATATATTACTCATTTTAATTATACAACAACCTCTTTAATTATTCAATGATACACAATAAACATTTTAAAGATTAATTCTTTAAAAGTATTTTTTATTACAATTAGCATAACCTTGAGATTGCTTTTTATCTAGTTTTGCTGAAGTTTCTTACGGTGGAAAAGTCTGACATTTCAATTTGGGCTAAGAAGCACACTTTGCTGTTTCACTAAACCTAAAAAAAAATAAGTTATAGCATGTATTTCAGCAGAAGCAAAACTCAGGAAAAATTCTTAATTTAGTATTTCTAGCTCATCTAAGGATATTGTTTCCATTTACTAAAGGGAGAATTATAGATATTTAAAGTAAAATGTAAATACTATGCCTCGGAGTATAAGAATCCCAATTGCAGTTTCCTTAGTATCAACTGATATTCATAAGTAACCCATCTCTGAGTTACAATGACTACTAAATATCATGCAGCCTACAGGAGGATAACCTGGAACATATGCCCAGAATTGCCCAGAAAAGGTAATGGAGAAGAAGGTATAGCTGAAATTTCAAAAAACAGCACCCATTCTCTGAGGGCAAGGCGCTTGATCAAGAGAGCATTATACGCCAAACTTGATGTAAATTTCACAAACTCAATTGCCAAAACATTGACCATAAAAACACCTAAGAATATCTAAAAACGTCTCTAAGAATTGTGACTCAAGCCTGGGCCCCCCAAATAAAACTGCTGATAATTACATGTAAACTATGATTTTTTTTCTCATTGATTATCAAAGCAACAAGTTCTCATTATATAAAATCAGTATATACAGAGATAGATAAGGCAGCATCCACAAATCTACCCCTACTTTTAACATTTTATCATATCTCTTTTTGTTGCTTCTTCTCAAAGAAAGTTGAGAGCACAAATGGATAAATAATGTATTATTATTCTTTTCAAGGAGTTGAGACTATATGTAAATTATATACATATATAATATGCATTATATATTATTTACTCCTCTGAAATGGTCTAATCATTTCCCATTTCATTAAGAAAATCATCACATAATTTTCTAATGTTGCATAATACTTCCCTTTATGTAGCAACTATAATTTACTAAGCATTGTTTCCAAAAATAATGCTTCAGTGACCATATTTATGCATAAACTTCTGTCTGTACTTCTGATTAGTTTCTTAATATTAGAATATTAAAAGAGGCATTAGTAGATCAAAAACCAGTGAGGACATTATAAGGGTCCTGATATATACTACAAAATTTCCTTCCAAAATGAAGCACCAATTTATATTCCTACGAGTATTGTGTGAAAACTACAGTGTTACCAATAATGTTGTCAATCAAACCAACACAACATTAGCAATGTAAAATAATCTCAGTAATTTTAATCTTCTTTTAATATCCTGGGTGAAGCATGATATTTCACTTTTTAATGTGTATTTCATGCTCACAAATAGGGATGTACATTTTTTTTCTTCTTGTAATTTTTAAAACATTATAAAGATGAGTTTGTCATACAAGCTATTAACTCCTAAGATTAAAAAATTTTTGGCAACTGCCAACTTAATGTCAGTCACTGAACGGCTGAATTATTATTGTCTTTATATTTTAAGACTGAGATAATACATTGAATATGTAGTAAAATCAAGGTTGACGGTATACTTTATAATAAGATGGTTTATTTTGCTGATTTAATACAACTATGGAATCATTTTAGATGTTCAAGTTAAATATGGGGGTTCTAGAAATATTCAGTAGTTGGAAATAATCAGACTTGTAATATAAATTGACATGCAACATTTTAAAACATTTTATTAGTGAATAATCATATCTAAAAAATTAAAGTTCCACCTCTGCTATAATTACCAAATAGATAAGAAAAAAATTAAACTCTGCACAGTTAAGCAAATAGTTATACTGTATAATATATATAATACCAATTCTCTTTCTCAGGACTTTTTTAATCACAATTACTTTTGCTGACAAATATTTTAAATCCCAAGGTTCAAAACTGATTTAATATTTTTCAAGTACCCAGAAATCTCCACATTTAGCCTTTCTGTGCAGCACATGAGTTACTTAGGTGACTTTTATGAGCAATCATATCCATGAGATTCTATGACTTAATAAGATATAATTAAATTTAATTAACAAACTCTCCCATCCTTATTTCTTCGGGTATAAGGGGAAATAGTGATTCTTATACTAGAGAGTAGTGTATTCTGGACCTGGCACATAGAGCACAGAGATGCTCAATAAATGTTAATCCCGTCCCTTCACTCCCTGCTCTCCCACCCTTCCCTCTCTATCAGTATATACTTGCTGACAAATCAATTATTTACATTTAATTAAATGTGTGATAAAATATGATATAATTACACGATACATCACCAAGTATCTTTATACCCTATTAATGTTAGATACAATCTGCCAAAGTACAGGATCATATCAAAGGACACTTTTCTGACTCAATATTGAAAAATGAAAGACACTGTGACTTATACATTTTTGCAGTTAACATGTAGTAATTAACCTCAGAAAATCCCAGAAGTTAGGTCAGCTATATCATACTGTATTGTTGGTTCTAGACCTTCACTGTGCATCAGAATTATCCAGGGAAATTAAAGGATCATTACAGATGCCTGAACCCACCCCTGAAGATTTTGATTAAATTGGTCTGGGGTGCGGCCAAGCATTAGTATTTTTTAAATATCCCCAGATGATTCTAATGTTCAGCCACTGATCTCAAGTCAAAAGGAGATAAGCTACAGAGGAGTAAAGTGACTTGCAAAGGAAGCCAGTGAAGAAGCTGAGCCTAAGAATCCAAATTGTCACTTTTAGGAACAGTAAGAAAAATCTCACTCTAGAGTTAAAAGGGGTTTGAGTCTGAGGTTACATAACCTGAAAAGATTTAAACACATTCAGGCAGGTACCACATTTAATCCGCATTTAACCTTAAACAAAATGCTGATGGTCAACAGTCATCCTTGCTGTTGTTGCAAATAGTCTTCCCATCACATTACCTTAATTACATGACTAATATTCCCTTTGCATCTTAAAGAAAAAAAAAACTTTAAAGACTAACATAAAAATGAGCATTTTTTGCTACGTAAGAAGAAATGTCTTCACAACTAATCTACTCTATACAAAAATGAACAGTAAAATATGGCAGAATCACTCCAAAGCAAAGCGCTCTCTCACTCTGTCCTGGTTAAAACCTGTTTGTCTGGGGATTGGCTCAGCTGCTCTAGTTCCAGCTTCCCAGCCTTCCAAGACACTGACGTGACCTCAGTCATCTCTTTGCTGCAGCTGTATCCAACTAACAAAATCCAACACATGCAGGCACTTGTTTCTCCATTATCCAGTGCCTTCAAGGGCAGCAGAGAATCAGGAGCCAGTCACCCCTTCTAGCCTTGCCCTAGATAGTTTTTATCCTCAATATTTAAACACTGTCCAAAGGTGATCAGGCAGATAGACACATAAATGATCAGTAGTAGAATGACCAAATGGAGACAAACAAAATATAATATTAGCTAGTTGGATTATAGAGTTTTAGGGAAGAAAAGCATCTGGAAAACCGAGTTTACCTATCACTGATGAAGGTCTAGAGGCTTATTTGGTTGGGGATTCTACATACGGAAAGTCACCTTTCCTCCCTCTCTCCCACCCTCTCTCCCTCCCTCCCTCTACTCTTTCTTTCTTTTCATTCGCAAAGATAAAGAGAAAATAGATTACTAAAGAGGTTGGAGAAGGAGAAAAATACTTTAAGTGCTACTTTATGAGATGCAAATATTATATACATGCTTCTTGAGAGCTGGGTAACTGTGTCCACATGAAGAGTTGGGATGCCTTTCAAAAATCCCATCTCATCTCCTTTTTGAGAAGAGGGACACTACCTTATGAACAGTATCAACTATAATCTGAACACATTATCCCTAAAATTTTGCAATTTATCAATAACTGGTAGTAACAGACTCTGAGGTCAACATGTATGATGACTACTCATCTTACTGTGCTGTACCAACTTACCACTGGAGGAAACGTTTGAGTTTTCCTTTTCTACCTCTAACTAGCTCCTGATTTTAGAGCACGACACACACACAAAAAAGCTACTAAAACTAACATAATCTCTTTCCTCCATTGCTAAAAAAAAGAATGTCCTAAAAATCTGGGATATAAATTAGAAAACACCATCTCCTAACCTAACATACAAAATGTATGTGTTTAACAATCACTCCCCCAACCAGTACTCATCTTTAAAATGAGGGTAACATGAAACCCACCCCACTGTGATTTTATAGCATTAAATGAGATAAAGCAAACCCTTTGTACTTGGCACATTGTAAGCCCTTAATAAATGATACTTATCAGGCATATAGTAAAAGCTCTGCTCCTTTAAATGCAATGAAGAGTTGGCTTTCATTTTCATTTTTGTTTCATTTATAAAAATTATATGGTATTCTACTTAGTAATATAGGTTGGTTTAGGGTATACTTATATTTTAATGCATAGCATTCAAGGTAACTGACACAGAGCACATAGGTGACTCTCCTTATGTTATGTCCTCTAAAGTAATGCTTCTCAAAGGACCTGTGAAGGATCACCTTTTTTAAAAATTCCCAATTTGTCACAGACAAATACCTTTGTTTAATACAATAAAAGTAAAAGTTGAAAAATACAAGCTCCAAATTTTTATTACTCTGTCAATTTTTTCCAAAAGTTTTAAACACTTAACTTCTATGTTTATCTCAAGGCCAACTAGTAACAAACACTTCCTGCTCCATAGACTGCACATTAAGTAGAACTGTTATAAAGAATATCTGATGTTAGGAATGATGGATAGGGACTGTTTTATAATAAAACCAACTAAAATTAAAAAATAAAAATCCTTCTCTTACTGATGATGTTTCATTTACATGGACCACAATAATTCAAATGAGATATAAAAAAAACAATAAAGTAGCCAGTATACCATTTTGAGCCCTTCGTAAAAACATCTTTAATCTACTACCTTGAAAGGCTATTGAATGAAGGAACTGGATTTTAACTTAATATTGATTTAGTACAGAGCAGTATAGAATAACACCTATACTGTAGAATTGTCACTAAATAAACTATGATAAACAACCAGTAAGAGTAACCTCACGAGTTTACATTTAAATTATTAAATGAAGTCCCTCATACAAATCTAACTACAATATATTTTGGAACATTTGGCGACTTTAATCGAACCTGTTGCTCCTCCAGACAGTACTAAAAAATAGTGCTATGTACCCGTAGAGTTAAAGAGAAACCCCAACAGTATAAAGACAATAAAGTCAATAATATATTAAGATTTTTAGTTTTTCTTATAGAATATATAATGTTTATTATGCCTTGTCTTTTCTCTTCTTTTATGGTTTCAACACAACCTCTTACCAGTTTTGGCATTAATGCAAATAACAGTATAGACTCTACCTACACAGTTGAACTTTATTAGGGCTGTCCTTCTATACACATATATATATTTTACATACATTTAAATACATTTATATATTTTTATATGTGTATAAAGGGATGTATATATCCCTTTATTAACGAAAAAAATCTCCTATATCCCTATCTCTAAGAAGACAATAATACAATGAAACAATGCGAGGTGGAGAGAGAACATTCTTGTGTCTATAATGATAAAGTTTGGTTTAATCAGTAAATCACTTCATACCTTTCAAGCCTATCTAAAAAAAATCTCAGAAACCATGAAATGTTTTCAATGGTTATTTAGAAGTCCAACACGCTATCCATTGATCAACAGAGCCACCTTCGCTGGTTATTTAAAACACCATATAGTGCTTGGGGTTGGAAGGGAAGGTAAGAGATAGTCTCTAAACCAGCATTACTGGGACTTCGCTGGTGGTCCAGTGGCTACGACTCAGCACTTCCACTGGAGGCGCAGTTTTGATCTAAGGGGAACTAAGATGCCACATGCCATGGCATGGCCAAAAATAAATAAATAAATAAATAAATAAATAAATAAATAAATAAATAAAACAGCATTACTCATTATTTCTCCCATCCAAAACAGCTTTTCTCTTTGGACAAAATTCAACACCCACTTATGATAAAAAAACCCTCCAGAAAGTAGGCATAGAGGGAACTTACCTCAACATAATAAATCCCATATATGACAAACCCACAGCCAACATCTTTTTCAATGGTGAAAAACTGAAATCATTTCCTCTAAGATCAGGAAGAAGACAAGGTTGCCCACTCTCACCACTATTATTCAACATAGTTTTGGAAGTTTTAGCCACAGCAATCAGAGAAGAAAAGGAAATAAAAGGAATCCAAATCGGAAAAGATGTAGAACTATCACTGTTTGCAGATGACATGATACTATACATAGAGAATCCTAAAGATGCTACCAGAAAACTACTAGAGCTAATCAATGAATTTGGTAAAGTAGCAGGATACAAAATTAATGCACAGAAATCTCTTGCATTCCTATACACTACTGATGAAAACTCTTAAAGTGAAATTAAGGAAACACTCCCATTTACCACTGCAACATAAAGAATAAAATACCTAGGAATAAGCCTACATAAGGAGACAAAAGACGTGTATGCAGAAAACTATAAGACACTGATGAAAGAAATTAAAGATGATACAAACAGATGGAGAGACATACCATGTTCTTGGATTGGAAGAATCAACATTGTGAAAATGACTATACTACCCAAAGCAATCTACAGATTCAGTGCAATCCCTATCAAACTACCAATGGCATTTTTCACAGAACTAGAACCAAAAATTTCATAATTTGTATGGAAACACAAAAGACCCCGAATAGCCAAAGCAATCTTGAGAAAGTCAAACAGAGCTGGAGGAATCAGCCACCCAGACTTCAGAATATACTACAAAGATACAGTAATCAAGACAGTGTAGTACTGGCACAAAAACAGAAATACAGATCACTGGAACAGGATAGAAAGCCCAGAAATAAATCCACGCACCTATGGTCACTTATTTTTGATAAAGGAGGCAAGAATATACAATGGAGAAAAGACACCTCTTCAATAAGTGGTGCTGGGAAAACTGGACAGCTACATGTAAAAGAATGAAATTAGAACACTCCCTAACACCATACACAAAAATAAACTCAAAATGGATTAAACACCTAAATGTAAGGCCAGACACTATAAAACTCTTAGAGGAAAACAGAGACAGAACACTCTATGACATAAATCACAGCAAGATCCTTTTTGACCCACCTCCTAGAGAAATGGAAACTAAAAAAAAAAATAAACAAATAGGACCTAATGAAACTTAAAAGCTTTTGCACAGCAAAGGAAACCATAAACAAGACGAAAAGACAACCCTCAGGATGGGAGAAAATATTTGCAAAGGAAGCAACTGACAAAGGATTAATTTTGAAAATTTACAAGCAGCTCATGCAGCTCAATATCAAAAAAACAAACAACCCAATCCAAAAATGGACAGATGACCTAAATAGACATTTCTCCAAAGAAGACATACAGATTGCCAACAAACATATGAAAGGATGCTCAACATCACTAATCATTATAGAAATGCAAATCAAAACTACAATGAGGTATCATCTCACACCAGTCAGAATGGCCATCATCAAAAAATCTAGAAACAATAAATGCTGGAGAGGGTGTGGAGAAAAGGAAACCCTCTTGCACTGTTGGTGGAAATGTAAATTGATACAGCCACTATGGAGAACAGTATGGAGGTTCCTTAGAAGACTAAAAATAGAACTACCATATGACACAGCAATCCCACTACTGGGCATATATCCTTAGAAAACCATAATTCAAAAAGAGTCATGCACCACAATGTTCATTGCAGCTCTATTTACAACAACCAGGACATGGAAGCAACCTCAGTGTCCATCGACAGATGAATGGATAAAGAAGATGTGGGACATATATACAATGGAATATTACTCAACCATAAAAAGAAATGAAATTGAGTTATTTCTAGAGAGGTGGATGGACCTAGAGTCTGTCATACAGAGTGAAGTAAGTCAGAAAGAGAAAAACAAACACCGTATGCTAACACATATATATGGAATCTAAAAAAAAAAAAAAAAGATTCCAAAGACTCTGGGGGCAGGACAGGAATAAAGACGCAAATGTAGAGAATGGACTTGAGAACACGGTGAGGGGAAAGGGTAAGCTGGGATGAAGTGAGAGAGTGGCATGGACATATATACACTACCGAATGTAAAATAGATAGCTAGTGGGAAGCAGCTGCATAGCACAGGGAGATCAGCTCGGTGCTTTGTGACCACCTAGAGGGGTGGGATAAGGAGGATGGGAGGGAGATGCAAGAGGGAGGAGATATGGGGATATATGTATATGTATAGCTGATTCACTTTGTTATAAAGCAGAAACTTAACACATCATTGTAAAGCAATTATACTCCAATAAAGATGTTAAAAAAAAGAGCTTTTCTTCTTCCAAATGTCAAATTAAAAGCTTCCTTACCTAAAGTAGTCCAGAAAAGACATCAGAAATGAAATGGAATAGATACCTTCACTCCAATCTGCCTTAAGAATGCCCTAGGAAAAGGACTTATACTAGCTTTCTTCACCGCGAGGTTTTTCTGGTGACTGACACTACCTACTCTGAAGATGATTCTGAGGTTACAAAAACAAATGAGTTTCAAATGGAGAAGAGCCTTCCCTAGGTCCAAATTTAATTTATATTTCATTTCAGGAAGCAATGATTAAAAATGTTTAACATCCGCAAATGAAAGTAACTTTAAGACCCCAGTGTATAAGGTCACAGTCAGCTATCAAAAAATAACCCAGTGCCTTTCAAAGTACTTTTAATCAGTCTCTGTATTCCATCATACATGGAATAGAGTACAGCTTGTTCCATGTTTGGTCCAAGATGCTAATGATAGTAGCTGTGGCAATCAAATCAGTAGCACAAATGATAGCACATTAACACCTAAAGTGCAAAGGAACATTCTTACCACTTTATTCTCACTTTAGTTCTGTCCAAAGGACAGGAAATAATGTCATTCCTCCCTTAACAAATGAACATACCATTTCAGATAACTGATCCATAACCAGTTACCAGTATTCAAAATTGGCACTTAGAAGAACACTGTCACCATGGAAGCCAACAGGAAGTGAATTCCGGGCTGTAAACCTGAATCTGCTACATAGATTTTTCATATTTTTGGTAAAACCAAGATAGAAGCACATATAATGCATAGTTTTAGGGGCTTCCCCGGTGGTGCAGTGGTTAAGAATCCACCTGCCAATGCAGGGGACACGGGTTCAAGCCCTGGTCTGGGAAGATCCCACATGCCATGGAGCAACTAAGCCCGTGCACCACAACTACTGAGCCTGCGCTCTAGAGCCCGTGAGCCACAACTACTGAAGCCTGCACGCCTAGAGCCCATGCTCCGCAACAAGAGAAGCCACTGCAATGAGAAGCCCTCACACCGCAACAAAGAGTAGCCCCCACTTGCCGCAACTAGAGAAATGCAGCAATGAAGACCCAATGCAGCCAAAAATAATAAATAAATAAAATAAATATAATGCACAGTTTTAAAGTTGTGGCGATTTTCATTTTTTCAATTATATTATAATTTGTGACTGGCATCTTTCAGATGGCACAGATGTACTATCCTAGAAATAACTGACTATTTTCTGTACCCAGGAAAGCCAAGACATGATTAGAAGCTGTCAAGGTATCTGTTTGCCCAACTTTTCTCCAGCTGGAGCAAAGGTAATAAGCTCTTGAAGAATACAGAGAAAGTGGAGAAAGAAAAAATTTTCAGATTGAATCTTCAATGCTGAATTAAAATGCACAGTGCAGTACAGTACTTGACCATAAAATGCAGTTCAAACAAAAATAAACCAGAGCACTTCACAATTCACCAAGACAAGTCTGGAGGTTGTTTTTGAACCTCTTCTTTGTTTCCAACATAAAAGCATTATGGCATTTTAAAAAGAAACAAGATGTCAATCTCTGAAGATACCAATAACTCATTATCAGAAATTAACAAAAAGTATACATAAAGACCCACAGCATAGAGCTAAAAGTTTTGATAGGACCATATATATTATTTAAAAGAAGGAGGCCTCAGTTATATTGAGTTTGTAGAAAAATATACTGTTGACTTTACTAATAATGAAGTATTCCACTCTTTCTGTCACATTCCCAGTTGTACCAGAGGAAGAAAAAAAAAAGCAGTGCTTCCTCAGCATTCCTGCTACTCTACAACAGCATGCATGAAGGCACCAGGATGGAAGCAAGTATGACCAACAGGGCAGCTGAAAACAGATTTTTTTTCTACTCTAGAATATTGTGGAGTAGGCAGTAATGGAAAAATACGAGAGTAAGACAGCAGGGAGGCAAGAAAATAATTGGAGGCTCAGCCCATAGAGTAGTCATGCTAATGAGAATATAAACAATAACAATAATAAGTAACTGAGCTCCGATACTATTCCAAATACTATAGAGGAGGCTTCATTACATACCTCATCTAATTCTGACACAGTCAACAAATGTAAGTATTATCGCTTGTCCTTATATAGGTATATCAACTGAAACTCAGAGGTATTAATTTATTCACACAAGGTCACTTAGTAGCTAGCAAGTTTTTGGAGTAAATGATGATAGATTGTGATCAATGATGATAGACAGACAGACATGTATACATGTTTATCACAGCTAACAGAGACACTTGGACTTTAACCTATGACTGACTGTCTCCAGAGCCTGGACTGCCTATAAAAATATCTTATTAACGCTTACAAAAGGTAAACTGATTTATCAAGTCAACACACTAAAAACGAGAGGCTTAATATAAGTTTAGCAGGCACCTGATGAACGTACATTGAATGAAAGAATAAATGAAGGAGTGCGTGAGGACAAAAGATGAATGGGCGTTTTTTTTTTAAGGAAAGAGTAGGAACTCTCTTTAAACTTTCTTATTGTTACCTTCATTCCCTGAAAGAAAAGGTCTTCTTAAAACTACAACTTGATCTTCAATAAATGTTTGTTTTATAAACTTTGGATAATTAATACAATATTTGAAGGGAACTTAACAAATAACTATTATAAAGTGTATATAGATTTCTAAAATGTTGTTATAACTTAGAACAATTATTACAGAAAACACACTGTAAATTTTTTTAATAATCACAAATAAAGTCATCAGATTTATAAGGAAAATGTTAAAATTATAAAAAGAATAGTATATTTTGAAATGTACTGAATAAAAGGAATGCTAATTATGTCCTATAAAGGGCACATTCAGAATATGTATATATTTTCTGCATAAAACTGTGTTTTGTTTCCTTTATTTTAGTTCTCACTTCAGATTCTATTTGCACTATAGGTGAAGTATAGGAGTAAAATATAGGAGAAAAAGAGGGTTAACTATTCCATGCCCTGCAAAAACCCTCAGGAAAAAAAAAATTATCTTGGTGGTGTGATGAATTGGGAGATTGGGATTGACATATATACACTAATATGTATAAAATGGATAACTAATAAGAACCTGCTGTATAAAAAAATAAAATAAAATTCAAAAAAACATAAAATTCAATTTAAAATAATTTAAAAAATAAAATAAAATATTCTAAATCAATTTTTTAAAAAATTCTCAGCATGGTTAAAACAGAACCTGTTAGTCTATCTCTTAGGCTACCCCACAAGTCTTTTAAAGTTTTGTTTTGCTGTGGTTTTGAACCTTATTGTAATCTCTCTACCTCTGCTTCCAACAGACAAAAAAACAAAGAGTTAAAAGGCAAATACAACAGTAAACCACGGGTCAGAGATAGAGCTCTCTCAGCCCATTCCTGAACAAACTTGTTGCCAGGCCTGTCCGCACCATCCTAACTCCTATGTTTCTCTGGCCTTGAGCCAAGAGTATCATTTTACTCCGAGTGAAGAAAAAGAGTTTCATTCTTCCAATCTTGTACTACTTTCACCCCGACCTTGTAATCTTGTTTTTCCACATTTTCTAACTACTCAAACAAAAGCCTTCCCCCTTAAAATATGCACAAAGCATAGGGAAAAGAAGAGAAGGAGAAGGAGGTGTTCTCTCGATAGATAGTACTCATAGTACTGGGTGCTATTTTAAACACTGATAAGAACAAGCATGGAAGCAGGGACTCTGCCTACACCCAGTGAATTCAGGTAATGTATCCATTGTTCCACGTTGCTATGGTCTGGTGACAGGAACCACAACTAGAACAAGCTTGCCCAGCATTTTCCTTTGCATTTAGATGCCAACTTTGATAAGGTCACACCTTAAAAGATCCACATAGCATGCAACACACAGATAGCAATAAAGCCTTCAGCCATTCCCAGACTCAGATAAGATGGTAAAAAGAAGAGGAAATCAGAACAACATTCACAAACGCAAACAGATTTACACAGCCAACCAATTTGTAACTACCACTCTCTAGATCCTTCCTCACACCAGGCATCTAAGTGGAGCCAACAACAAAAGTAGTGGAGAGATTTCAATCCTCCCCCCTCCCTGCTTCTATCCCAGAATTTTCTCAGAGGAGCTCACTGCCTTCCCTCACTGGTCTCCTTTGAGGAGAATCCAAAAGAAGTCCTTCATGGCTGTGTTTCTTTCAATTCCAATGACTCCCTGAAGTGAGTCATTCCTGACCCTTTATTCCCCTGAACCTCCCTGAAGACCTGGCGCCTCTCCTAGAGCAGAGCTCTCCTCCATAAGCTACCCATAGAAAGCAATTCCCCAACTGCCTTCCCTCCCAATCATTCCCCGAAGATCCAATCCTCTCCTCCCCTGCTGTTTTCCTTTCCAACCGCTCTCTTAAAGAACCTGACATCACTATTAGTGAAAATACACAAGAGGTTTGGGAAGGAAGGGGTAGAATACCACTGAAGTGAGGGAAAACACGTGCGCGCGGGCACACACACACACACAATGAAGGAATATTCTAATTTCTGAACTGTTTTTTTTCTTACCTGAAAGTTTTGTTTATACATAATACATTATATCACCTCTGATATACTCAAACTTTCCCAAATCACTTGATGAAATGATTTTATCTAAAACATTTCAATACGTGTAATACATGTGTGTGTATTTCCCTAACAAAAACAACACAATTTACAGAAAGCTTACCAACTTATAAAATTGTGACCGAAATCCAAAGACAGAAGTGCAAAGATCCTTTTTTACCTCCTATCAAGCACTGAAAATCAGAATTCTGGGGGAAAAAGAAACTTCTTCAGTAAAAACTACTGATAGATTGGCACCATGCTCAAAATCTCTGTAGTTAAACCGCTGAACTGCTGTGCTGTAGCTTACAGTTTAACCAAACTCTATCACAAAACTCTATTTCATTGTAATGTTGGCACTAAGATTTAAGAGTTTTGAAACAACTTCTTTTACACTATTTAACTTTTGCCTGTTTCAGATAATATAACATCTCTGGGGCAAAAGATAAATGTATAATCTGTTTGAGAACATTTTCTCCAATCTATATATTTTCATAATCAGAAATATAATGATAAGAATTAAGTGATTCTATTTTTTTCCTTTTAAAGGTATAAATTTACCTAAACTTACTTTATTTAAATTGTTAAACTTCATCATTGACCACTTCTTTTTAAAAACAGCATACTACTATGACGACTGATGATAATAAATCAAATAATTAGTATTTAAATATTTTAACATTGATCCTATTTTAAAATTTTCTTCTGTAGTTTCTAAAATAGTAATTTATGGAAAGAGGGAGCCAAACTCTTTTTCTAAATGAAAAGGTGGTCTAACCACTCTTAAGGAAATATGTTTGTTTTTAGTAGGTTTTCCATTCTGATACCAAATATCTAAAAGCCCTTTGCCACTTGGAAAATCTAAAAGTAAAGTATCTTAAGTCTCACTGTCACATATCTTGTTCATATTCAGTACTATGAGAACACATTAAATAATCCATGTATTTAATATGTGGTTAATATATAATACTTGCGCAATAGTGCTAAAAAGTATCTAATTTTTAAATACTTTTCAGCTAAAAGGTTTTTCTAAATTATAATGTAATTTTCATTTGAAATATCTCCGTCATTGCACTCATCAGGTCATAAGGTAAAGAAGAGATATATCATGTGGTTGATAAATGGGAAAAAATTATGAATTTAGAAATAATTATATCATATGGGGGGGCCAAATTAGCCTGCTCAGATTCAGAAACACTTTAGGGTTCTCTCAGATACATATGGAAAGGGGGTCATCACAAAGCACTTGGACTGTTAGTAAAAGACAACCAAAATAATGGTCCTCTGAAGATACTTTGTAATCCCTTGCCCTTGAGAACTTTAAGGCTTAGCAGAGCAAGAACATGAAGAATTACTTCTTACTTGGGTGTGATTCACTATATTTATGTCAAGAGATGATAATTATAAGGTCTCATGGCTTCAAGGCTGTAGCTTTTGAGAGAGGGGAATCTTTGAATCCAAACATATTTCATGCTTCATTTTAAGTATGAATGCATACATGCATTTATCCAGTTTCCATTAGAATCTCAAAATTCTAATTGTAGAATTGTCTCTATTTCTCTCACTATAGAAAGAGCAGATTTGGTCATCTGTTGTGAGACTCTGACTAGAACTTAATAGGTACACAAGTGAATTGTGAATCAAGTTCAGTTATTATAAGAACTATATTCCTTTCATGTGCCAGAGTTTTCAGGTTTTCAGTGATAATTTGGATAATTTTCCATGAGATATATATATATATATATATATCTTTCTCAGGAATATTTATGGGAGGAAAAACAATTAAACATACATCACACATACATATTTCTATACTCCTACACCTTTCTTGACAATATTTTTGAGAATTTTCAAAAATAACTGGAACATGGTAGAGCATACTACAGCCTGAATTAGAAGTCAGAAGACTTAAAGTTTATCTATTTACTAACTACAGCCTTGGACAATTTCCTAACTTTTCTAGGTCTCAGTTTTTACACCTCTAAAATGAAGGGGGTTGAAATATCTCTCAAAAGCTATGATTAAATGAAATGAAAAGATTCAGGGGCATGATCCTCAATTAGGCAAAAGGTAACATAAAGACAACTTGAACTGTCAGAAGGATGCAGTGAATATAAATTGAGGAAAAATGATTGAAATTACTAAATAGAAACCCACAAGACATCCCTTTTCAGTGTGTAGCTCACTGAATATTCCCCAAAGTATTCATAATGAGTATTATGTCTGATGTCAACTAGAACAACACTAGCTGCTAAGAAATGAAATAATGAAGACTATATAAGCTGTGAAATTATTCCATTGGAAAGTAGGGGATTTGTTTAAATTCAGCAGAATGCTGGCAGAACTTTACATATTTCTTTTAAATTTTACCTGCATTTACATAGCACAAAATAACTTTCCTTACATTAGCTTAATGTACTACTTTTAACATCCCCAGTGTCCCGTGATCCGTACTTGGTCTCCATAAGCAGATTTAGATGCATGAAAAGACATAGGGATCACCTTCTAAAAACCCTTAGTGTGGCCCACAATTTCAGAGAGCTGAGCTACATGCTGAGCTACTGAACTGATGTGACCTGAGATCTGATCCCACTTCAGTAGTCATCAGGCTACAGTGCTAGTGTTACTTTACCAAAATAAACCCCTCCTCAATAAGAAAACGTGCCAAGAGTGCTTCCAGGTGCCAACTTCTACTCTTCTGGAATAAGATTCCACTAACAAAGTTAATAAAGCTTTGAACTGTTTTTCTTTAGGAGGTATGTGATTAGATTCTACTCATCCTGAAATTAAGTCTCAAAGTAGATGTAAAAACACACTGCTTTTTAAATATTATACGTATATGCAATACATGTTCATTGTATAAAATTCAGAAATCTAGAAAAGAATATAAAACAAACAAATATCACAATTCCAATACTCAAAGATAACCATTATTAACATTTGATGTATATTCTTCCTATTTTTAAGAAGTATACATACACTTATATATAAGTGGGGTTTTATTTACAAATTTGAGATCCTGCTAAACTTGTGCAGCCTTTTAAATTTCTGTATTTTGAAGAATTCCTATGCCATAATTATCTTTATAGCACATTATTTTTAATAGCTGTATCTTATTCTCTCCAGTGGATATGCTGTTTTTTAAAACAATCAACCATTATTTAAAATCTTTCAAAGAATTTAAATGGAACAGCTAATTCTCCATATGAAATATTCTATTTGAGGAAATGATTTTAAAAGTGATTTTAATAATTGATCCTATCAAACTTTCAGTAAATGAAGAATGAATTTAAACCAAACTTACAACAGTAAAAATTTTTGTAATCAACTTCCCTTTTTCATTCAAATAAATCAAATATTATAGGTAGGGGCAAACTGTGCATACTGCCTAATTAAAATTCATCTT
Source organism: Leucopleurus acutus (assembly GCF_964270905.1). Lineage (NCBI taxonomy): Eukaryota > Metazoa > Chordata > Mammalia > Artiodactyla > Delphinidae > Leucopleurus > Leucopleurus acutus. The sequence continues at coordinate 95,099,329 of NC_139149.1, forward strand.
GGAATTTTAGGGTTGCATATCATGATTAATATAACCACAAAACTAATAAATGCTTATAGTCAGCAGTCTTTTTCGAAGACATTCACTCTAATCTTGACCACAACCCTATGAGGCAAGTATATATTGGTACCTTTTTTACAAATTAAGAAACCAGCTTTCTGAAAGGTTAAATAATTCTCACAGCTAATAAATGAATCCTACCAAAACGTTAAGATGTAGCTCTTGAATCCCATGTTGAATAATGTTCGATGTTCTCATTTATATTTATGTCTTGTAAATTCACATTTATTAACTGAATTTTAACCCTAATGAAAACAAACTCCTAACACTAGCATTATTACCATCATGTTACAGCATGGCAATTTGACAATGTTATACTTCAAGGAGATAAGCATAATAAGGTAAAATATATTCAGAGATTTTTAATAATATAATTTTCAGAGCTGCATGTTGTATAGTAACGTCCAGGAATTTTTAAGATGAATTCCAGTCCTGATTTTTGTTTAACTGGTTTTTTAAACTACCACTTACACATATTTTTGGATAATAATTGCTTGATGGTTTTAAAGTGTGGAAGCCAAGACAAAATGCAATTAAAATTATTGAATATATACAATAAATAAAACTATCAACAAATGATTTGAGTGTGAGGAATTTAAATCTATGCTGGGGGGAGGGAAAGCAAATGGATGGATTATGCTAGTCTCTTACAGTTACACTTGCATGGCACCATGGGGATGACATTTTTAGTCCCACTTCCGAGGAAAATTACTGAGTAATAAGTTTTTTTTTTAATTTTCAGTGCTTATTTTTTCTTTTTTTTGTTGACTACACACACACACACACACATATATATATATATATAATGTAATATATATTTGCAGGGGTCTAAAAAGGTTTTAAGGTATATATATACAGTGAAAAGTCTTGCTTTAACAAAGTATATAGTGAAGAGTCTTACTTCCAATCCATTCCTCTATCTGCTCAGCTCTCAACCCTTAACCCTCTACCAAAATACCCTCAAAACACATTTTTTGGCTTTCTTACACATCTTTTCCAATATTTTTAATATAGTGATCAGCAATTTATCTCTTTTTTGTATAAATGTAGCTTATATTTTCTGTCCTTGCTTTTTTTTTTAACTTAGCAATATATTTTGGAAATCTTTCCATATTCATAATATTCCTCATTTTACACACCTACATAATACCCCCTTGTTGAGGTACCTAATTTATTTAACCAGTACTCTACTGATGGACATTATTTGCAAACTGTTTCCCATTTTTACTATTAAAAACAATGCTGCAATGAATAAATCTGTACATTTAACATTTTACAAATATATTGTTAGATAAATTTATAGAAATAGGAATACTAAATCAAAACTTATATGCATTTGTTCTAACTTATATTCATACCAACTTATTCTCTCATCAACAATGTATGAGTCCTATTTCCTGATAGCCTTGCCAATAGAGTATGCTATTACACATTTGGATTTTTGCTAATATACTGGATTATAAATGCTGTCAAGTGTAGTTATAGATTTTTTTCTATTTTGAAACTCTTTATATGTATAAAAGTCACTGGTATTTTCCTTTGAACTATGTGTTAGGATAATTTGACCAGATGTCCATTAGGTGTTCTTTGTCAATTATTAGGTTTTGTTATATAATAGGGAGATCAGATCTTTATTCATAATGAGTTGCAATTTTTACCTTCAACTTGTTATTTATGGTTTTGCTGATTTTTTTGCCATGTTGAAGTTTTAAATTTTTATAAGTTCAAACATATTAATCTCCTTAATTGACTTTTAGATTTTGAATTTTATTAAAAAGGCCTTCTCCATACTAAGACCATAAGAAATTTATATTTTCTTATACTACTTTTATGGTTTCATCTTTCAAATTTAAATCTTTGTTCCAAATCAGACCTTATCCTGATGTTCAGTATGAGATATGGATGCGCTGTATGTTCAGTATGAGATACAGACTATATGATGTACCAAAGAATACAGTAGTTCTTCCCATTTTTAAGTATTCTTTTTCATGTTATTTAATATAAATATTATGCCATTAAATAACAGGTATATTAATTTTGAACTTCCCTATTATGGAGTTATTGTTTGTGATCATTTTTCAACTGATTCTCTGAGGTTTGTGAGCATAAAATCTTATAATCTGTAAATAGTGATTATTTTACCTCTTCCTTGCACCGTTTTATAACCGCTTTTCTTTCTTTTATCTAACTGCATTGGCAGTTTCCTCCAGCACAATATTAAATAATGGTAAGGAGAGTGAACCAAACTTTTCCTTGCTTCCGATGTTAGTAAGCATGCCTCATGTGTTCCTATCAGTCATGACTTTTGGGCTGATATATTCTATCACATTGACGAAGTCTCCTTTCAATCCTATTTTACTGAGTATGAAGAATGGTCATTAATTGTCAATTGTTTTTTCATATGTCTTTTCAGTGTCTATAGAGATACATGCATATGATTTTTCTCCTTAGTTTAATATGATAAATAGATTTCCTAGCATTGAAATATTCTTGCATTGCTGAAATAAACCCCTCTTGTTGACAATATTATTACTTTAATGGAACCTAGACTGCTGTGATTTTTTAGGAACCGCCACTTATTTTGGACCATTTTATTTGACAGCATTAAAGTATGAGGCCAAGTCTTAAAGTAATAAAAAATTACCAACCAGAAAGATTTAGGAAAAAGGACTTGAATTTAGATTTGGGACTGGATATAAATTAATTGATTACACTAGACTGTTACAGGTCCATTGGTTAGGAACTCTAGGACTAACATTTTCAGTTCTACTCCTCAGGGGAATTATAGGCTCAGCAGAAGCCTTTTAGCCTAATATTGTGTATGGGTTTTTAAAAATGTAATAATACATTAATTTAACTTTATAAAGATTTACTGAACGCCTACTTCTTTTTTCAAGGCATTGACTGGCTCTATAGTGTAGTTCAGTGGCTTGCAGTTTTTAACCTAGATACACAATAAGAAATACATTTTTTATTGTAACTCAATATATATGCATATCTATGTGTGTCTAAATATATATGCATGTTTATGAAAAATGGTTTCATAAAACAATATTTATACCTACTACATATAATGTACATTTACTACACACAAATATATCTTATATTCTTACCTTTTTTATTCCATATCATTTTTATTAAACTGCTAGTCGCAAAACACTATACTGATTTTGCAACCCATTAATAAATTGCAATCTGTAGTTTTGGAAATATTGTCATACTAGCTAAGAACATGGATTCTGGAGCAAGACAAACTAGGTTTGAATCACAGTTATACCTGTTGATGGCTTTTAACTGTAGCTATGTATCTCATCTTTAAGATGAGGGCAACAGTATCTACCTATGAAGATTAAAAGAGCTAATACTTGTAAATGCATGTTTCAATAATATATTTGACTGGTTTGATAAAATATTTCCCTTAACCCTACAGTTGCCAAAAGAAAAACATCATCCATAATATAGAAACTGAGGAAAAATCATTCAAAATACAGACTTCCTAAGATCTATTAGAAACAATGATGAACAGCAAATATGATCTAAACATCTCATCTGGACTGTGTCTTTCCTTCCAAGGCCTTGGATATAATCAATAAATATTTGCTGAATTAAATAAGCATTACGGGCTCCTTTTTATTCTCCCTTTTATATACAGATACACATAAGTCCTTTTTAAGGACTTTATAAACCAGTAACCATGCTAAGTAATTATAATTTACCAGTACACTATAAAGAAGTTACCATACATTGTGACTCAAATATATATTTTTGACTATTTCATAGAACCATACTAATATCTCTAGTAGATGTAGTCTTTTACTCCAGATTTTCAAATCTGTAAACTTGATAAAGAAACACTTCTATGTTATGTTTCTTAAAGATACTTATGAGAACATTCTGGCTTATTGTCTATCCCCTAACTCCTTACTACTTCTGATTGAGTAGTAAAAGAGGTAACGAGACCCTCGACATAATTACAGGTATTCATAAGGAACTCGGTGACCTAGTTCCTAAAATACATGGGTTCAATGTCTCTTACCCAGAACTCCTACTGGAGAAGTTGGTGGCACTAAAAGAGGTGGTAGGAACAAATATCCTTCTTTCTTCAGATTTACATGCTAATCCTTAGGGGAGTCAAAACGAAATGGAAATAAGCATATAGTAAACATCTGTATGAAAGTATGTAGGTATCTAGTGGTCATTCTCAGAACAACAGAAAAATGTGAGTCTTTCTATTTTATCCACCAGGACTAATAATGCACACCCATGCTGGCTCTTGGCACGGCTGTAGCAAGGGACAATCCAGGAGACATACAATGGTGTAACTCTAACTCAGTCTGAAATGGTAGGCCAAAAGTAACCTAATTTTTACAGTATTTAGGTATAAAAACACCTTAAATCCAGCCTGGAGGAAAGTTACCGTATTTCCTCCTCAACTCCCAGCATTCCAGGGCCTCTCCAGAGTGAACTTTGAAGGCAATGGATAAAAGGTATTTATTAGACAAAATTTCGTATTTCCATCAACTTGCTGGAATTTGACCACTATACATATCGAGTGATATTAATAGTTAGGCTACCTCTGGTAAATATGCTACATTAATTTCAAGTACAATCTCAAGAAACCCTTTAACTATACAAGTGTCTGTTTCTCAACAAAAGAAAGCCATGTTTGAAAGTCAATTAATATATTTTTAATAGATTTATTTATTTTATTTATTTATTTTTGGCTGCACTGGGTCTTCATTGCTGCACACGGGCTTTCTCTAGTTGCGGTGGGCTTCTCGTTGCAGTGTTCTCTCTTGTTGCAGAGCACAGGCTCTAGGCACGCGGGCTTCAGTAGTTGTGGCACACAGGCTCAGTAGTTGTGGCTCACGGGCTCCAGAGTGCAGGCTCAGTAGTTGTGGCACACAGGCTTAGCTGCTCCATGGCATGTGGGATCTTCCTGGACCAGGGCTCGAACCCATGTCCCTTACACTGGCAGGTGGACCCCCAACCACTGCACCACCAGGGAAGCCCATAAAGTCAATTACCTTTTGAAGTAAAAAGTTTTGTTTTTTCTATGCTCTCTCTCTCTCTTTTTTTTTTTCCAGTTGTAACTTTTGATATTTTGGAAAATTTTTTCCTAATTGGGTGAAGGGGTGAAGGGAGGTATTTGTTTTATTTAGTTTTAGCACGTTCCTAAATCTGACTGGGATTGTGTTCTTAAATTGGGCATCTGTTTGACAAGGAAGGGCAAGGGGTAACCAAGTTTGAAAGAAATAAAGGTAAATGGATATTTTTACACTTATCACAAGGACGGCAAGGACTAGCCGGCTGGCAGAACCCCAGTCTCTCACTGAAACTGCAGCACCGCCTTCTCCCTAATACACCTATAACAATCAGTCCTGCCTAATACATCCGCTGGAGACATGCTCTCTATCCTTCAATGTCTTCTTGAATTCCTTCAATATTGATACTCAACTCCAAAATTCAGGTTGAAATAACAGCTGACTGAAATTTTTCAACATATTTTCAGTGCTCCTATTTGCTAATGATAACAACAGGTTTTACTGAAAAAATGGCATCTTCTTCAGAGAAATCTAAAATTTAATCTGCCTCTAAAATAAAAGGGTGTACCTATGTGTGTGTGTTGTAGGGAAATAGGATGTTTTTTTTTACTCTGACAAGAACTCTGATCATTTTAATTTGATAGATCCTAAACGTAAATTGCGATAGAAAAATTAAATAGTATTTTGATTAAATAAAATATTAAGTAAGAAAGACCTATTTTTTTCTTTGCCTTTCATGTTTTACCCCTTGATTTACTGTTACATGGACTTGAGAGATGTAATTATTAGTGATCATATTAATTGACTATGTAATATACAACATTGTATGAACCAAATGTATGAACTGTCACAAAATAAAGTATATGAAAAAGAATGTGAAAATCAAATTATGAGATTCCTTAAAAAGTCTCCTGAAAGGTGTAAAGATTTGATTTTCCACAGTGTCTGATTTAATATGACTTTGATCAAAGAATAAACCTCTGAAGAGGTTTATAAACAAAAGCATAAACCCTCTTAGGGAAAGCTTTTTAGAATTAAAGCAAAAACATATTAACTCTTAAAAGTTGCAAAACAGTAGATTCAATTGAGCACTAAGAAGGCAAAATCACAGCTAAATTAGGTAATACCAGGGCATGGTAGCTATGAAAAAGCTGGAGGATAAATATATACAATCACATATACTATTATAAATCATATTTCACCTTGCTACATAGTTCTTAAATTAATTTCATTCATTCATTATTCAGTAAGTTTATTGAACTTTTAGTTTATGCAAGGCACTGGCCTAAGAAAATAAAATTATACATTTGTATGCCTTACAGATGAACTGGTCTTAATTTGAGGTAGGAAGAAGGGAAACAGTGACTGGAGAGGAAAATAAGACATTAGCCCTCTCGTGAATAAACACGCTATCCTATTAGTTAGATGCAATTCTATAGGCTTGAAACAATGAAGGAATTAAACCTTGGACGGAATATTTCCTTTTATTTCTCTGCCACCTTGGGAAAATGTCTGTTTTCATAGTGAGGTCTCTCAAAATGATAGCAGGCTAATTGGCACAGGTTCTTGAGATACTGGAAGCTCGCCTGGCTAAGCAGGCAGCCTGCCCATCAACTTCAGATCCACATATCTCCCGAATTACAATCAGAGACTGGTGTTCACACCCTGAAACCAATCCATTACTCTCATCTCCTGCCTTAAAAATAAATTAAACGGATAGGTGAAGGCATTGCATAACTCAAACTATGTGGATCTCAACAAATATGTCCCATTAACTACCACGGAATAGTCATATTAGCATTATACCAAGTGTTTCCTTATCAAAACCAAAAGATAATAGAAATGTTACCTGCCAACTGTGAGTAAACCCAGAAAGTCTAATTATTTACATGGCATAATAAATATTTAGGTCTTATTTAAATTTACAACATTTTAGAAATGAATAGCTATCTCAGAATCACAATGCTTGGGTGTATGACAGAAAAAAATACCTGTGTAACAACAGAGCTTTCTCACTTTGTACACAAAAAATAGGGTGAAACTCTTAGATATACCAGAATACCACCTGAACCTCTTTTAATAAGAATAATAGATGATACTTCGTTGACTTTCTGGTAAACACTTATAGTAGGAAAAACAAAGTCATATTATCAACATCTTAAGTGGTAAACTTTCCCTTGGTTACAGGAGCACAAAAATGATGTACTAGTAGGTTCATTACCACAGCATAAAATACTCAGTAGCTGTTAAAAATCATGATATATATATATATATGCTTAATAACATGAAAACAGTGTTTAAAATGCATACTGTTAAGGGAAAAACAATCATACAATAAGCAATTTTTATTATATGATCCTAGCCATTTCTATGTTTACAAAGGCATAGAAAATGACCTGGATATACTTTAAGTTGTTAAATAAATTACATACAAAGCAATTAGAACAGTGCCTAATACACAGTAAATGCTATATAAGAATTTCTGCTATTATTATTTTGCAGCAATTGTGAGATTATGAGTGCTTCACCCCTTTTTTTACTTACACATATTTTCTTTTTCTCCTTATTAAACTATACTCATTCTATAATATATATTTACAATAAAATGCATATCATTAAAATATACATAATTAAAATCAGGATTTTCATATCTAATAATCACAATCCAGGAAAACTAACCCATATTATAAATCCTCCACACAACTGGTATACCTAATAATTTTTACTCAGTGGCGTTTAAAGTTCAGTATGAAAAAAGCTCAGAATTAAAGGTATATAGGAAAGAGAAGAAACAAACATCACAATTTTAGACATCTGAGTATTCTGTGCTGTACTAAGAAAGAAATTAATTTCACAAAAGCTCCTGACCTCAATCAACAAGCCTACACATAAAGGAGCCGTCATTATTCAACACCACCTCCCCAACTCAGAAAGCCACAGGAGCCACTGCCATTCATCCAACAGTTATTTAATAATAGCGTTTCACATTCACAGGATCACTTTCTAGGTGCCCCAAATGCTGCTAACGTTTCATGCATCATCTCACGTAATCCTCCCAACGGCCTCATAATAGAAGTGTAGGGCAGAGGGCAATGAAGCCCAGAGAGGTTAAGTAACTTATCCGTGGTTGCACAGCTCATAAGTGGAGCCACGATTTCAACCGAGGCAGAAGCTAGGCCCCAGCATCTAGTCACTAGTTCAGCATCTGCTATGAGCAAAATGTTAGGCATATCAACACCCTTGCCCTGCTAAGGCCAGGGTCTTGAACAATTACTCTGTCAATCCTCTTTCAACTCTCAATCCGAACCCCTACCTCTAGCACCACAGTCACTGTAAGTGCATTTATCGCCACTATCACCAGAACTCCTGACTATATGCGGAGAAATGTATCCCTCAAGTTCTGATTTGTGATTTGAGAAGTATTTCCTCAGAAATGGTTAGCCTGTATAATTCTATTGATAAGATAAATGTCACATTAACTAAGCTTTTTCATTGGTTATTCTGGAAATTTAACACCATTTTACTTTTCAAATGAAAAGTGCATTCTTTTATTCCAACATTTTACTTTTAAATTATCAAACAAAAAAATTTTTTACAACATGTATTGATTCATAATCAAAACCACCATAATCAGGATATGGAGCAAAAAAGACATTTTAAGTAAAAAAGAAAAGTGACTTATAAACAAAGACAATCCCTGTTATATCTCGTTCTGTGTCTGCCAACTAACTGACTAGGTTTTCCCTCCTTCCTAGGGAAAACGCATTGGATACCAAAATAGAAAAGTTCTGTATACTTTTGCAAAATATATATTTATACCTATGGCATTTTTATCTTTATGGATATTTATTTAAAAGCTGTAGTTTTACGGAGGTTTTACCAAAACAGTTGCAATTCTTTTCCATGGCAGTGTTTTGACAAGTGTGGAAATTATTAAATCAAGCACACCTTTTCCACACCACACATGACAGAGCACTGCTTATCCATAGGGAAGGGCTAGGCAGAGGTCTCTGGTGTAAGATTATCAAGTGTATATTTATGCAGTATTCAAAGACATTTGTAAATGTGTCCTGAATTTATCAAACTATAACCAGAAGTTCCTTATGTTGAAACAAAACAAACAAAAGTAAATTATACCAAGTCCAACAAACTGACAAAGGTAGTTTCAAATCTTACTATTAGCTCAAGGTCTCATCGGCCTTATAGATATCACCTGAGACCTCCTCACCCACAAAAATTATTTGGCACAGGGTGAAAGAATGGCCAAGGAGTCACTTCCAGATCCTAATATTCTCCAACTTTTTTAACCACAGAGTTAGTCTTTATTGCTGATATTCTGTACTCATGAAACAAAAAGTCTCAACACAGGTCAAATACCACTTTGGAGCTGGAAAAAGTTACTTCAATGTTATTAATTTGATCGAAAACAAAAGGAAAATATTCATGGGCCCCAAACATTTCCTCCATACCTTCCCATATGATCTGGTGCCTGAAATTCCCATTATTAAAACTGTATTACAGGGCTTCCCTGGTGGCGCAGTGGTTGGGGGTCCGCCTGCCGATGCAGGGGACGCGGGTTCGTGCCCCGGTCCGGGAGGATCCCGCGTGCCGCGGGGCGGCCGGGCCCGTGGGCCGTGGCCGCTGGGCCTGTGCGTCTGGAGCCTGTGCTCCGCGATGGGAGAGGCCGCGGCGGTGAGAGGCCCGCGTACTGCCAAAAAAAAAAAAAAAAACTGTATTACAGGGCTTCCCTGGTGGCGCAGTGTTTGAGAGTCTGCCTGCCGATGCAGGGGACACGGGTTCGTGCCCCGGTCCGGGAAGATCCCACATGCCGCAGAGCGGCTGGGCCCATGAGCCATGGCCGCTGAGCCTGCGCGTCCGGAGCCTGTGCTCCGCAATGGGAGAGGCCACAACAGTGAGAGGCCCGTGTACCGCAAAAAAAAAAAAAAACTGTATTACAACAACTTGAGACCGAATTTCTAGAAAAGCCTCTACTAAAGTACACATGCTACTCTAATACAACTGTAATCTATCAAACTAAGTCACTCTCTAAAACCTCGGCTTGAATGACTTTACCCAATTGTTCTATGACAGCACAGAAAGCTGAGAAAAGCATTCCTACTGCCACAGACAGGTTCTGATTTGGATAGAGAGGGATTGTGGAGACCAGTATCAGCATCATGCAACCCTGCAAGGAAGGCAGGACTGAGTGGGGCAGTGAAGCAACAAGAAAGTACCACAAGGGAAGTGGGTTTCTAAAAGGAGTGCTAAGAAAGAAGAAAGAATAGCAAAAGGCCCAAAGACAATTCATACGCTTCACTAAAACTAGCCTGATCTACATAACCTTTGCTGGGGTACCCGTGGCATGCCCCTTCCTGCAGCGTTCTAAGTACTCTTCCCACCACAACCTCATTTATTTTTTAATGAAATAGGTCAGCTTGACAAAGGGCAAATGCCTGAGCTGAAACAAATTTCCCTAGGGTTAGTCAGAGGAAGTTTCATTACAAGTCTAAAACTATGAGCCAGCACAAACAGGACAGATGCAAGTGTGGGAGAGAAGAAATATGAGAGGGACAAAGAATAAAGGGTGTACCACTGTTATTATTGTTACAGATGACACATAGAAGGAAGTCCATAGGAATTTTGCTTATTAATACTCTAGCCTACTGTGAGGCCCAGCAACAGACGTATCCATACTCGCTACCTCCAAACTACAAGAATAAGCAGGAAGCAAGGCCTGAAGAGGTTTGAGTGCTGAGGGCAAGACTATCCATACAGATCTGGGTTCGGAGGTCACCATCCTTTATGGATTCCTACTGTATCCTGTTCACATAAGGAGAGGTGAAGTCAGATCAAAATTGGCCTTTACTACTTGATTCCCACCCCCAGCTAAAGGGGATTCCATCTGTCTTCCCCTAAGGGCAGTTCTCACTACAGCCCACTTCATGAAAGCCCATTCACTCTCCCTTAGTCATTTGTTCACAAAACATTGGAGAGGGGTGCACCTATTCTGTACCTGGTGCAGTTGCAAGATCACAGGTACAGAGATGAACAAGACATAGTCTATGCAGCAGAGGATCTCAAAGGCTAATATGGAGGCTAATATGGGAGACAGACGTAAAACAGTAACAATAAAATGCGATAGATACTATAATAGAAATATGTACACACTCAATGCTACAGGATTACAGGGGAATAATTAAGCTTTAAAGAAGCAGTAACATACATCTGCTTTTTAAGGATTGGGAGTTTCTTGGGAGTCAAGAAAAAGGGACAGAAATTCAAGGAAAAGGGAAGGGCTCAGGCAAAGATAAGGTAATTTGAAAGAAGTTGTTATGTTCAACACAAATGTGGCAAGTGTCTGTGGTTGAATCATGGTATATGTGAACGGGAATTTCAGGAAATGAAGATTAATAGATTATGTTGTTTAACAAAGGGTGTAGTAGAAAATACAAAAGAGCTTATTAGTTCTTTATAGGTAATATAGCTCTTTTTAACTCCCTGTAGGTAAGGGGAGTCATGAAGGTTTTAAGGCAGGGGAATGATAAACAGATTTGTACTACAGAAAGAAATGTGACAAGGCCAGAGAAAGAAAATGATTAATTTTATGAATCGAACTAGAATTGCAGACAACCTCCAATTCTTCCCAAAAAATCACTGGATCCTCTGCCTTAATTATATGGATATAATTGGGAAACTGTTACGCTTGCTGTCTCAAACTCACATCTAAAATATTCAACTGACGTTTAATTTTTTACTTATTTATGATTTCTATCTGTGAAATTTCATTTTTTAAAGTAAGAATGAATTCTTCTCTGTTCAATTATCATTTTTCATAAAGCATTCACTGATTATGGGGCATAATAACCTATAGGATCTATTCTATAAATAAGTTTTATGCTTTCTGATTCTGTTTCTATCTTTTCCATTATTTCTATCAATTCTCTTATGTTCTCTGATTCTATTTCTAGTGTATTGCTACAGGCTATTAGAGAAATATAAGGTCAAGTAGGTAAATATTCGCACAAGTGCATTTAAAGCATGCCTCTCCTCTTTCCTTCTGGCTGCAGCTCATGGGGATATGGCTCCCTATCTTACGCACATCAGTACTTGGGTGCCACAGTGATACCATTAGGTATATTTCTTACATTCAGTAGTAACTCAGTGTGGAAGTTGGAGTCTCTGTGAAACTGTTTAGCAGATCATATAGGATATTACTGAAATTCCATCAATATTTTTTCTAACATTCAGAGTTGCTGTAAGTGAAAGGACCCTAATGAAATTTTTGCAATTAGCTTTGGAAGAACTGCTCTTAACAGACTAGTCAGCTTCTTTGAGGTACAATAAAGGAAAATATCATTGTAGCAAAGGCCTTTTATAACCACAGCATTGCTTTAAAAAGACCATTATTATATTTTCCTACAGACAACTAAGTAGCAAAATGGAAACATTCTTAAGAGTTCCTTCTCAGTTTGGTTAGAAACTGCGCAGCACTAATCAGCTGTTGAAATCTAAACTGATTATTTCTGAAGTGTCAACAGATGCACAAGCTCCAGAGCTGAAACAGGAACATGTGTCTGGTTTTTTGTAAACAGGCTGAAGGAATACAATTGACAGAAGTATTGTCTCTTCTCTAGAGAGAGAAAATATTGTCTCAGAAAATGCAGTGTGAAAATGTTGCACATGGTTTTATTAAGTGTCCCAAACAAAGTAACCTAGAAGGCCAAGAAAAAGGAAAGTGACCAAAGGCAGGTAGAGAACAGGAAAAAACAAGAGAAAAAGAGTAAAGACATTCTACCTGCTGCAATAATGCAATGTAATATATCTTTACATTTTTAGCATTTTCTTGAAAAGGGCAACCTCCACCCCCTGAAAACCCTAAGGACGCAGTCAGGCATATTCTTCTTGTACCATCACAGAAAAGTAAGGGACATTTTAGTGTTTGATAGTAACATGCTGTAATCCTCTGGCTCCTTGGAGCAACCAGTGTCTTCAAAGCAGTCCTTTCCAATTTCCTGCATAGATATTATTTGATAGCATTTCTGAAACTTGCCTGACGTGGGTTCCTTCCTTGCTGATTCTGATTCAGTACACCTGGAGTGAAGTGTGGGCCTCTAGTTTTATAAGCATCCCAGATGATTCTTATGATCAAACAAGTTTGGGAAACAGGCTGCATAACACAACTATTTTTAAAACAACTTGGGTATGAGGATTATCCCTTCCCGAGAATTTCACAATATTCCTTGAAATGAAGGGAGACCCAACAGTGCTATGTGAACTTGCTGAAGCACTCTTACCAAATCGGCAGTGGCATAATTAAATGGGCTAACAAATTTCCTAAACATATACCCAATCATATTTCAGCTAGGGAATCCCCTAATCAGATAATTCTCCAAAATAAAGGAAAGATGTGTCTGACAAAGCCTCGCCTGGTTAATCAAGAGAAATTCCCATGGCTAGATTTTGCCACAGGTGATCTGGAGCACTGCTATGTCTCCGAAGCTAGGGTCAGCTCCTCCCCAAATGTTCACACACAGACAAAGCCAGCTAATTTCCCTGTTAACAGTGAGTCACCATCCTAACAATTTAGATTGCTAAGGTGCACATATTGAAATATATGCTTCCCGGCACAATTCCATATCCAATTACCATAGTAAATCCAATAAAGGCACAGTAAAACTGCCACTCAGCCAGGGGAGAAATACGAAGTCATAAGCCAATTCAAATATTGCTAATGCCCGTGGAGGAACAACTGTGGATGCCTAGAACCCCTGTCAGGAAACCCCGTCTTATCTTTTTCATCTAGGAATTTTTCATAATAAATTTCAGCTGGAAAATTTTGGTAAGTTTCTACATCCTAAGCTAAATGAATGCCTGAAAGATATTCCCATTTTTTATTTGAGTTTTGCAACATCTCTCTATATGCCTCTTCCCTTTTAAGTCTTAGAGCAACAAGCTTTCAGGTAAATATAACTCCTAAAACATCTATGTATGAAGTCAAAATTTTGCATTCCCTTTGAAATGGAAACATAATCAGTGAATTTGTGTCTTCAAAATATGTCCAGTTTTCAGGCGAAATATCATCTTAAATATAATTTAATCTGAACTGTCAAAAGACTTAAAAGTTATTTAAGGTTTAAAAGAGAAATTCCTTAAATTTATTTAAATAACTTAAAATTATTTATAGTTTTATTAAGAGGTAACTTACTGAAAATAGAGTCAGGGTTTTTTATTTTGTTTTGTTTTTGTTTGTTACTTAACCATACTTATCTTAGATGGTTTACTTGTAGCTGTCTGGGCAAAGATGGAAAGAGACAGGACATACATATGCTAACTATGGCATTGTTTCTCAGAATAAATTATGACAGTCTTTTAAACACAGGGCCAATGCAAAACTCTAAAAATGTACATGAAAACCTAGGACTACAAGCACTAATACAGAACAAAGCATCTAAAATTCCCCTGAGATATTTAGTTTGTGTCTTAGTAAAAGGCAGTAACATTCCAGAGAGGCAGATGAAGGCTCAGCATAAAGGACTTTCTAAGAATCAGAGCTGACCAACAATACAACAGCTTCTCTCGCACAGAAGTGGTCAAGGAAAATCCCAGAGACCACCTGTCACACGTGCTGCCAAGAATATTCTTGCTTTGTTTAGGAAGTTGTTCTAAATGACCTCTGGGGTCACTTCCAAGTAAGTGTTTGATTCATCAAGGTTATTTTCAGTGGTGAAATAAATGACACGAGTGTATACACAAACGCACACACACACACTTGCAGTCCCAGAAGAGAACGTAGAAGCCTGATATTTTTAAATGTGATTTTATAGGCAAAAAGCAGAGATTGAATCAGCTACATCCTCAAACCACCATTCTGCAGAAGGGAATAAGGTACAAATTTGTTCTACCTCAGCATGCTCTTTGAGTCAAAGAACAAGCCCAGGTCCCTAGTGGTCTCTAGCATATTCTTTAACAGGCTGCCATCAATCTAGTTCTTGGGACAGACTGGGAGCTACAAAACTACAGAACACATTTGGATGTATAATTGTATAAAAAAACACAGATGTCATGAAATGAACTTTCTCTGCTCTCCAGCATATTTCAGTTTCCCGTGCGAGAAAAACCTAGTAGTTTCCTGAAAAAGTGCACCAGAAAGTAAACAAACAAAAGGAGTACTAGACTTCAGTCTTTTTCAGGAGTAGGCTTAGCCTGTGAGTTCTGAGACAAATCAACTTGCTTATGAACTGAAAGCCTTGGAGAGCTCCATTAGTCTTGAAATAGGAAAGAAGGGGAAATCAGGTCCTATGGAGACAGCTCTTTATCCCCTTGCATAACCTCATGAAAAGCATCCCCCTTATTCAAAAACTAGAGACTCCAATGTAATTAATCAAATAGTTTTTAAGTAACACCTTATTTTTCTTTCTGTATCCTCTGCTTGCTACTTCTACTTTTTAGATATGCACTCTTTTCTCCTAAAAGAATTGCTGCTACACAGATAGCCAGGTTCCATGGTATAACAATTAAGATTTTGTTAACCTTAGAACTTTATTGAAGCGCTATGCTAAATACCTTGGAAGAGTTTCTTATGTGATTTACCAAAATGAACCAATGAAATGAAAGCAGAAACGGGAATAAAAGCTACATTTTCTGCCATATTTAACTTTTGGAAGTTTTTGTTTAACATCAAACAATCAGTATCTTCCCATTAAATCTGCCTTGAGACATGGACCCCAAATAAAACCTTTTTCCTCCTTTCTCCTAGTTCTTAATAGAGTTTTTAATTATAGTTTCTTCTGGATGCTAAAGTAGAAATGTTCTTCATGGACAGAAATTAAACACAGACATTCTAACCAACAAACATACAAAATACTGTTTAAGTAACCATAATTAAGAAATGTCAAATAACCTTAGATACTATTTTCCCCTATCACATTAACCAACATTGATAAAATTCAGTGCTGTCAAAGGTGACAAAACAAGGACCCAAAGACTACTTGTAGTGTAAATTGGTAACCTTTTCACAGGGCAATCTGCCCATGCTTTATCCACCAAAATGGTCATTGCACATACTTCATGACAGCAATTCTGCAGCCAAGTTATCCTAAGGACGCTGTGCAAAGGTAAATGGATGGACAGGCCATTCACTGTAACACTGTTTATGTAATAGCAAACACCTAGAAACAAACTAAATGCTCATCGTTGAAGGACTATCTAAGTAAATCACAGTGTATCCTCAGGGTATAACGTATAATGGAATTATATGCACCCAAGAACAAAAAAAAAAGTCCAAAAAAAAATTCCTAAATGCAAAATCAAGTCATAAGTCAGTATGCACAGTGTAATCCTACTGGTAGTAAAAAAAAAAAAAAAAAAAGAAAAATATATAGATGTGGTAGTCTATATTCTAGCTGAACTAGCACTAGACTTAACATGCTAGAATATACCAAAACTTATGGAAGGATAATTAAGAAATTAGTAACATGAGAAACGGAGGGCTGGGATTACCTGTGCAGTGGGGCTTTTACTGTTCATTTTATATCTTTCTCTACTGTTTTAACTTCCTACTCTGTCCCTATGTCACTTTTATTTAGAATCTTTATTTAGACTACTCTTCAGTCCCAGACCATGGCAGAATTTTGTAACGCTGGCCACATCCCCTGTGGGATGCAGCTCACTACCCACACCCCATCATCCCCAGCACTATCATACCATAACACCAAAGTTCCAGTTCGGAACTTACGTAATGAATGGTTTCAGAGCTGACATTTCCCCCACCACTTTTCTTCTTTCTTCACATCCTTATGTTATTTGTGCGGATTTTGGCCTCCCTTTCTCTAAAATATAAGCTTGTCTGAGAGCAAGGTCAATGTTTTAATCCTTGCTTCTGCCAAAAGCATCTAGCACAGTACTTAACAGGTATGAGTAATAAATAAATGTTAGCTTTGCTTTTTATGAGATTATAGCTTTGAGGTTAAAATTTTATTTTAAAGGGAAGAAACTACCACACTTTCCTGATCATGCATGTTTGCTAATAAATTACCTCCACATTACAAAAAGAAACACTGAGGTACTTTAAACTTAGATTTGCCATTATTAAACAATTAAGTAAAAGATGGAGAAAAGGAGACCGAAACATTAAAAGAGGTCTAAATAAATTTTGTAAATGCTATGAAAATATGCAGTCTTTCATTAGGTATGCCATATGGGGCAAGAGAACACAGGCAAAGAAAAAGGAACTGATTGAAGAAAAAGTGTTATAATAATCCCCTCATTTCCAACAGCATCAACTACAATTTCAAAAAAAAAGGCACTGGTTTCAGCTCCAAGTACACATTTATAACAGTGAATAGGAACTACCCATCAGAATGGAATGATTATTGATTTCTTAATGGATTACTGCTGTACAAATTTATACTCACCAAAAAACCATCAATCTTTGTGTAATAATTATAAACCTATCACAGTACATACAGCATTCTGACTGAATTGAAACTTACTGCTATCTGCCGGGAAATGACCAGTTTTCTATTTCTCCAGCTCCAACCACAATACAGAATGGCGAGCAGATACTTACATCAAATGTTATTATAGGACATGGCTTTGTGACAGCCACAACATGCACCATCTGTAAATGGCTATTAGAGAGGTAAACATTCAGGTCCTGGTGAATGTTTTCTTATTATTCATTAGCTATGAAAACTGTAAATAAAATGGGCATTAGGTAGTTACACTTGTCAAATGCCTATCATTACTGCCAGGTAGTGGAGAAGGGGTCAAGGGCAAACAGTACATTAGCTGAAGTCATGCTGTTCTGATTTTATATCCTAATTTCAAACCTCTCCCCAAATCTGCATCAGAAGTGCCAAACCACTAAGCTACAGAGGTTAGGTCTCTGTCTAAACCCTAAGTGTATTCTTAGTGAACTGCAGTTTTACTAAATACAAAGTGGAACACCATTATAATTCAAATATTATTTTCCAAAAAGAAAGCCCCATTATGTCATTTCCACCAAGCAGTCTTTAATCATTGGATAATTATGTGATCCAGCATTAATCAAATAATTTCTAATTCTTGTATTTTCCAGCTGTAGGTTTTAGATAACACCACTTCCTTCCAGATAGTTAATCCCATTCTGAACACCTTATTGATCTATAGTATGCACATATAGTCACAGAATGAAGATAGTTAATCCAACCTAAATAAAAGTAATTTGCAATCAATGGTATACTTGTCATTTTCTCTTTAGCTTCTAATCTATTGAATATTATCAGAATTTTTGGTTAGATATATCAATTTTCTTTTCTGAAAATTATAACATGTAATTTTTCCACCCAATTAACTAACTTTAAAAAATGTATTTCCAAAACATCCTAGGAACTAAAGAAATGAGATTTGATTGTTTTTATAAAGGATTCCCTTTCCTAAGTACTAAGAGACTATTAAATTATCATGATAATCAACCATAATAATTAAAATACTATTAAGTATAATATAAAATCAAATAGAAAAGCTAAATAAAATTACCATAATAAAATAAAATAAATTTGTGAAACACCACAATGGATTTGTGAAACAGTGGAATTTGTGGATGGCAAACTTGTTTGTTTTTTTAATGGAAAAGAATATTCTAAATATTATAACAATCAAGTAAGAAAAATACTCATATTCTCTAGAAGGCAAGAGATAACTTTAGACTGAGTTGATACTACTTATAGTTCAAGTAATATCTTAGGAACCATATCTAATAAGTATAAAAATAATATGCAAATATTTATAAACTACAAAGAATAACAGTTAATTGCACCAGAAAATGAGCTACGTGCTTTATGTAAGTTAATGCATTTATTTCTTAAAACCTTATGACAGGTATTATTATTTACAGCTGAAGGAAATGAATGTAGACTATCCAAGAAACACTCCCAAGGTCACATAGTAGAACAATCAAATATCGGCAATTCCCTACATTTACCTTAAAGTAAGGAGCAGAGCAAGGACTTGACCCCAGGTTTATGTTACTTGAAAATCTTAACCACTTCTATTGGGCCCCACCCCAAAGCATAACAACAGCTGCACCCACAGAAACTGCTATGTTCCAGAGCAAACAGGTACCCAATATTTATTGTGAATGAAGCAAATGAACACATGAATGAAAAGAAGGAAAGAGCAAATTATGTAAGGGAAGCAACACCAGGCCAAGAGCAAGAACATAAGGCTTTAAATCACTCTTCTACTCTTTCCCCATGTGGGCCTCAATGTGCAGGTTTCTAAAGTACAGGTTTTGGAATAGATATTACAGTATAAAATACTGTGTTTAACATACTGGTGCATGTGCACGCACAGGCATGCATGCACACACACACACACATAAACACACGCATGCAGAATTCTATTTATGGAAGGGAAAGGACAGTCATTTAGTGAGACCTTGAGCCCATATGTATCATCTACTATGTTTTCCTGGCCCAATTCTGAGTGTTGGGGTTACATCAGTGACCAAGACAAATGTTCTTCAAGTGTGTGTTGAGAGAAGAGACAAATAAATAAACTAGATAATTTCAGATACTATTAAGTACCACAAAATATAATAGGGTAATGTCATAGAATGCCTGAGAGGGGCTTATTTATCTAGGGTGCTCAGGAAAAGCCTCTCCAAAGGGGCAACAGTTGAGTGACAGCAGAAAAGAAGGAGGCTTCATTCGAAGTTATCATGGAAGAGTGTTCCAGACCCTCAGATGGGAATGAACTTGCCCTGTCCAAGGAGAAGAAAGAGGGGAGATATTTTGAGAGTTTAGTGAAGAAGAAGAAGAATGGAGGAGGACTCAGACAGAGGCAGGAGCCACATGTCCTACAGGATCTTGCAGACTGTGGAAAGGAATTTCAACTCTATTCTGTTTTTAATAGAAAAGTTTTGTGTTTAAAGCAATGGAAGGTTATTATCTGGTTTCAGTTTTAGAAAGTGCAGGTCTGACTATTGGGTGGATTATGGGGCAAAGAGGAAAAAGAATGGAGGCAGAAAGACCAGCTACAAATTTTTGTAATATTTTAGGTTTAGAAGACTAGGAAATGACGGCAGCTCAGACTAGAGATGTAGGAGTGAACATTATGTAAATTCAAGATATATTTTGGGGGACTTCCCTGGTGGCACAGTGGTTAAGAATCTGCCTGTCCATGCAGGGAACACGGGTTTGAGCCCTGGTCCGGGAAGATCCCACATGTCACGGAGCAACGAAATCCGTGCGCCACAACTACTGAGCCTGCACTCTAGAGCCCGTGCGCCACAACTACTAAGCCCACGCACTGCAACCACTGAAACCCTAGAGCCCGTGCTCCACAACAAGAGAAGCTACCGCAATGAGAAGCCCACGCACTGCAACGAAGAGTAGCCCCCTCACCGCAACTAGAGAACGCCCAGGTGCAGCAGCGAAGACCCAACGCAGCCAAAAATAATAAATTTTTTTTTAATTTTATTTATTTATTTTATTTATTTATTTTTGGCTGCGTTGGGTCTTCGTTTCTGTGCGAGGGCTTTCTCCAGTTGCTGCGAGCGGGGGCCACTCCTCATCGCGGTGCGCGGGCCTCTCACTGTCGCGGCCTCTCTTGTTGTGGAGCACAAGCTCCAGACGCGCAGGCTCAGTAGTTGTGGCTCACGGGCCTAGTCGCTCCGCGGCATGTGGGATCCTCCCAGACCAGGGCTCGAACCCGTGTCCCCTGCATTGACAGGCAGACTCTCAACCACTGTGCCACCAGGGAAGCCCAAAAATAATAAATTTTTTAAAAAAATTTTTAAAAAGATATATTTTCGAAGTGAAGCCAACTATTTCTGATGGACTAGATGTAGAGTTTGAGGAAAGGACCAGTACCAGATACAGATTGGAAAGTCAAAGCATTGCAGTATTTAAAAAAAGAAACTGAGAAAGAGACAATGACCTGCAGATGGAAACATAAGGGCTGCTAATAGATGTAGGTGAATACCAGATGTTTTCTGTTCACTGAGTAATTGGCAGCCACTGATTATGACACTTCTAATGAAGCCACTCCCTCTCTGTTTCTTTCTCTCAGACAGGGGCAGCACATTTTTCTCACTTTTCTATCGAAAGCTTCTAGCTTGGGCTTCCCTAGTGGCCCAGTGGTTGAGGGTCCACCTGCCGATGCAGGGGACACGGGTTCGTGCCCTGGTCCGGGAAGATCCCACATGCCGCGGAGCAGCTAGGCCCGTGAGCCATGGCCGCTAGGCCTGCACGTCCGGAGCCTGTGCTCCACAACGGGAGAGGCCACAACAGTGAGAGGCCGCGTACTGCAAAAAAAAAAAAAAAAGCTTCTAGCTTTCTGATTGCAACTAACTGGACCATTTCCTTTATCTCAGTAGTCAGTAACCTAGAAAATCAAAACACATGGTAAAAGTAGAAACTTGGAAATAAGTACTAATGACCAAGCCCAGGGTCTCTCAGGGGAAGCAAAGAAGTAAAACACCAAATTCAAAGCATGAGTGCACTTTAAAGCAAAAAAAAACAAAAAAAGGCTTTATTATAAAGTGATAAATACAACTTAATAGGCCTTAATCGCCAGAGGTGTGCGCATCCAGATACATGATTCTGAAAATATATCAGTATCCAAAATGTATCCAAGAACTCCACACTTACAAAGCAAGCATTTGGGGGAGTGCTGAAGTTCTCCACCATCCTGAAGAGCCACCCAAGTAGGTAACAATGCACTTTATTAAAAACAACTTGCTAGCAGCAAAAGTATTTTACAGTAATTCAACTCCAACTGCTCACACAATAGAGAAAAAGATGGCGGGCTTCCCTGGTGGCGCAGTGGTTGAGAGTCCGCCTGCCAATGCAGGGCACACGGGTTCGTGCCCCGGTCCGGGAAGATCCCACATGCTGTGGAGCGGCTGGGCCCGTGAACCATGGCCGCTGAGCCTGCGCGTCCAGAGCCTGTGCTCCGCAACGGGAGAGGCCACAACGAGAGGCCCGCGTAACGCAAAAAAAAAAAAAAAATGGCAAACAGAAAATTACGGATTTATTACCACAAAGGGTTCTTTTCAGCATAAAAATGCAGATGACCTGTTATCATTAAATTGCTACTATAGAGATACAAGCACTTTCAGTTCAGTTAGGATTAAGTACATTGCTTTCCAATATATGCCAGTTAAATATTATAGGCTTAATTTACAGAACCTATACCAAGCAAACTACATTTCATGAACTTCCAAATAACATACAATTTTGTTGTAACAATAAAGAAAGGAAAAAGAAAAGAAAAAGAAAAACCAAAGCTAGAGAAGCAATAAAATGATTAGTTCTTAAGAAGATGTTACAATGTAAACAATGAGAAGACTTGGCATTCTCCAAGCTATTAAATAAATACACCACCTGATTTTTTGTAGCTATAGGCATGATTACAGATGTCTGTAAAACTAGGTAACGATTGGTTGCTCTTTTAAAATTGGTCAGACACATTTAACCAATTATTTCAAGAAAGGATTCAGATAAAAACTGGAAAAAGAAACTTTCTTAAAGGTTCGGTATCTGATCCTAGGTACTGTTGTAACAATTATATCATGGACAAAGGTGATAAGTATCACGATTGCTCTAAGAAAATTAAGGTCTGGCCTCACAATCTAGCATAAGCAGAAATGTGTACAGTTTCAAGAAAGAGGCATTTGATTCATGGGTTTTTTTGGTTTTGGGGGGGTTTTTTTGCAGTACGCGGGCCTCTCACTGCTGTGGCCTGCCCCACCGTGGAGCGCAGGCCCCGGACGCGCAGGCCCAGCGGCCATGGCTCACGGGCCCAGCCGCTCCGCGGCATGCTGGATCCTCCCGGACCGGGGCACAAACCCGCCTCCCCTGCATCGGCAGGCGGACCCTCAACCACTGCGCCACCAGGGAAGCCCAATTCATGGGTTTTTAAACGATCTTTGGGATTTAGCTACTGGGTAAGAGTTCCCTAAAAACAGCAGCAGTATTACTCCCATTTTCATGTGTGTCTACTAAATGGCTAGCTTGTGATTTGAGAGATCTTGGATCGTGGAAATTAGAAACCTTCATTAGACATAATAATAACTTTATTTTTTTATTGAAGTATAGTTGATTTACAATGTTGTGTTAATTTCTCCTGTACAGCAAAGTGATTCAGAAACATGTGTGTGTATATATATATATATATATATATATGTATATCAACACACACGTACACATTCTTTCCAAAATTCTTTTCCATTATGGCTTATCACAGGATATTGAATAATAATAACTTTAAAACTATAAACTTTCTCAACAATCTCTCTTACTTCACACTTCTTAAAAACAAATAACCAAAATGTCTTGGGGTGAATTTATATATATATATATAAAGATTGTCTACAGATCTTTTAGAATCTTTATAAAATCTATCTCTGTACTGTAGAGCAACATTGGCCTAAAAAGATGCATTTTATGAAGTCATGTGAGGCTTCTAAGCACTTGAAGCTTTTAGTCTAACAAAGTATTTTGTTTGAGTGAGTGTTGCGAAGAGAGTTCAAGAGCCTAAGCTAGTGTTAACTTGAGACCATTTATTTTAAAACTGCCTTGTGGGTAAAAAGACTAGCTGGGTGATGTATCCTTAGTACACACAGTGCTGAAGTGACCAAACCTGTGGGGTTCATCTAACTAATAACTTATAGAAATAACTGAGTTACATCTCTAAGGTGTCTAGCCAAATAAGCAATTCATATTAACTCATAATGTAGTTAAAAATTAATAGGCAGCCTTCCTGATGGAGACACATACGTAAAAGGCAACATGCTAGCTAACTTCTGTGGAAAAGAGAAATTAATATTTCTTGAAATGTGTTAGGCACTGTGATAGAAGCTTTACTGAAGTGTTTTATTAATCCTCACAACAACCCCAAGAGACAAGCACTAACTTTGCCTATTTGACAAAGGAGGAATTGGAGATTAACACATAGCACAGCCCAAGTCCTAAACCCAAGTCTGATCAGCACTGAAGTCAGGCTCTGACGGCTACCCCCAGGCTGTAGAGATTATAGTCATTTTCCCTGCGCTCAAGGAGATTCCAGTCTTACAGGGGCGATAAGATGTACACAAGCAATGGAGTAATGGTAAAACAAGATAGGAAGTGATAAAGGCTTCCTAGTTTTTAGAGAGGAAACTATTCCTGGATAAAAGGATCATTTGTTTTAAGGACTGACTGCACTGACACTATGCTCATAGTAACCCAGACCCAGGAAAAGTTACACTTCAGACATGAAGAGCAAAATGTGTAACTTTAAATGATCTCATTGGGATTTACAAAGATTTCTGCATCTTTTAACCAATGACCTATGAGTAGCCTGTTTATTATGTATTCTGCTATAAAATCTTCTCAAAAGAATATCCACTTTTCTTCTTGATTGTTCACAGAGGAAAAAAATGGACATTACTGGGGACTGATATATAGTTCTGAGAATTCCAGATATGCAACAGAGAGATGGGTAATGATGTAGGACACACAGCTCCATGAGTATGGAAATTCATGGAATTTCAGAACCATACTTGGAATTCACTCACCAACATATCTAGTAAATAAGTAAACAAGACCCCCCTCTGGGCCAGGTCAGGAGGGAGTCACACTGTGCAGTCAAATCCTGCCACCAAACACGTCTTCTGAACTGCCATCTTCAAATGAAGTGCATTCCTACCGCATAATTACCATTTCAATTACATCCCTCACAAACAGAGCAGGTTTATTTGTGATTCGCATTAATTAGGTAATTTTAGCTTCATTTCTTTAGTAATTGATTTGAATACAACAGAATTAATAATTGCCTCATATCTGCACACACATTTCTTTTCAAACAAGGACGATCTGACAGCACTCAGACAGATGAAGAGCAAAAATATCCACTCAGGGATGCAGATATCTTGAGTTTTATCAGCAATGCTTTGGACTACTTTTTTTTTTTTTAATTGTTGTTGCTTAAAAGCAGAGTAAAAGCACATCCTTTCTAGAAGACTAGTTGATACCACATGTATGTGGGATCTTTTTCTCGGTTATTTGATTCAAGTTTTTTCTCATACTCTTTTCATCTAACAATAAAATAATAGCTACCATTCTGGTTAACTTACTCCATGCCAGTCACCATTCTGGAGCCTTTACATGTATTATTTCTAACACTTGCCACTCTGACAAAGCAGATTATTAATATCCCTGTTTTACAAACTGAGATTCTAAGAGATGAAATATCTGTCTAGAGGTCTCACATTTGATATATATCAGGGCTCACTTTTTTTTTACCACATAGGGAGGGGAAGAGGAAAATTCATTCAGTTCTGTATTTTTTAAAAATATATGTTTATTATTTTCTAGTAACAAATAAAAGGCTTAAGTAATGCCAGGAAGAACAGATTCCTCTGAGACTGCTTAAATAAATATTAAGATCAAGTTTTAATGAGCACATTGTATGTTAGATGTGAAAGCATTTCAAATAGTCTAAAATATTTTACAAATAAAATATATGACTTTTAATAGGCTTAAAAACTGTTTTTTCTTAAGCCAGTTAAACATATACCCTGATCTTGTTTTTATTATTTATGGGCTTAGCAAACCTTCCCTTCAACAATAATACATGTGTAAACTTCATCTCACGTCTGATAAATTTTTACTGCGGTATTATCACAAGGTTAATTTTAGAAGAGTATTCCAGTAGGTAACAGCCAACCTGGGAATTCTAAATCTCTGACAGGGTATGATCTGAAGAAAGTCTTTTGAAACACTCAGTGCTTGTGTCTTAGATACTTCAGGAGGAAAATGGAAAAACAAGAGATCAGAGAACAAAAACTGGATGCAAAACCCCATCTCATCTGCTCAATATCAAGTTCCTTCTTCATTGCCGCCTCCCATGAGGGAAAAAAAAAAAAAAAGAAAGAAAGCAGAGAAAGTTCTTACTGTTTCTGGCAGGCTTATGGTCTCCCTAACTCCCCAACGGCCTTTCCCACTGAAATGAAGTAAAAAGGCAATTGAGGGACAAGATCAAAGTTGACTGCATCCGTTATAATTTAGGAACACAACCAATTAGGATACCTCTCAGACACAGCATATATTTCAGTCACTTTTGCAAAAGATAAAAGCAATAGGTGAGTCCAAGATGGCCATCAGTAACACCACTGGGTTATGACAGCAAACAATCTATTTTATACTACCGACTTCTACTGCTTCAATCTTCCAATCTTTCTAGGCTGAAACCCTTAGGACTCCAGTTCTTCTAACCAGTCAACCCCCATCTTTCACTCCCTGGCTTTCAGATATCTGAAAAAGTACACTTCTTTCTATTGACTATCAATATTTATCATTTATCTTCTACCAGAAACCACTTTAATCTTATGGCCACATTCTTCATCACTCAAGCAGGAGGTAACTTCTTTAATTAACTTATAAATTCAGATATTTATTTATGCTTTCTGAAAGAAGAAAAAAGGAAGGGAAAGATCTCATTTTTCATTTGCCTCTTCCTCTCTCCAGTATATCTGCTAACTCAAGTGGGTTCTGTGGCTTATCCCTCACTTCTGGATTCACCACTTGTGTTCTCTCTTCTTGAGCTACCTCTCTTCTCTGTTCTCTATACTCCATACCTCTACTCTTTCCTTTCAATGAGCAACATTCAATGGAATTTTAAATTGATGAACATGAAAAAGAGACTAAGGGTCTTTTAAAAAAGTAAACTTGGGCTTCCCTGGTGGCGCAGTGGTTGAGAGTCCGCCTGCCGATGCAGGGGACATGGGTTCGTGCCCTGGTCCGGGAGGATCCCACATGCCGCGGAGCGGCTGGGCCCATGAGCCACGGCCGCTGGGCCTCTGCGTCCAGAGCCTGTGCTCCGCAACGGGAGAGGCCACAACAGTGAGAGGCCTGCGTACCGCAAAAAAAAAAAAAAAAAAAAAAAAAAAAAGTAAACTTTATTATCATATACAAGGTAGAACGGAAAACCTAAGGATAAGTTTTAACTTATTCTACTCAGATTTCTTTTGGCATCGTAATGCTACATGTCTCCTTAGCATTGCCAGAAGTACACTTATATGAACATTATTTACTTTACAGCATCTCATGCTATGAATCAATATCACTCAAAAAACTTTCCAGAGTATGTAACTTTATTTGGAAATTCCACTGTATTACAGCCATTAAGAAAACACCTTATATTCAGAATAAATTTAAAATAATATTCAGTGAGTCTGTTGACAGCATTTGTATATGAGAATACCCCTGACTTCAGTATTTATCATCAACGGCAGTAGTCCAATTGCATGAGTCTATTATATCACTGAAATTTCAAGGTTAGACCTTTCTTATCAGCGATATCATTGTCTCTTTTACAAAACAGCTCCGTGCTTTGAGAAGATGGTTGACTGAATTTGTTTTTTTTTTTAATTATGCAAGTAAAAGATCTTTTATAAAAGATCTAAATAATGCAGGACTATTTAGAATAAATGATAAAACACCCTATTTACCTTCACATAAGCCAAAGTGAACACTACCAATAGTCTGGTCTTCCCTTCCTTCTTTCCTTCCTTATTCTTTGCTTTCACTCTCTCTCTCTCTCACACACACACACACACACACACTTTTAAAACATAAATGGCGCTCTCTTGCACATACAGTTGTATGAAAGCAATTGTTTAGTTAACTATAATTTCTCTGATTTGCTTAAAAAATAACAGATCTTTAAATCTGTTACCAGTTATTGTACTCAAACTGTGGGACCAACTAAAACTACTCGAATTCATCAAAAGATAGCCTTATTGTTAGCACAATATATGTAAAAATAATTTATTTTAAATTGTTTTCTTGGGAAGCAGGGGTGTTTCTTTTTGTTCCCAAAAAACTGAATCCAAAAACTGTAATTAGGTCATTAATCTGTCATAGTTCAGACAGATGGCAGTGTGTAATTCATATTTTGAGT
Source organism: Leucopleurus acutus (assembly GCF_964270905.1). Lineage (NCBI taxonomy): Eukaryota > Metazoa > Chordata > Mammalia > Artiodactyla > Delphinidae > Leucopleurus > Leucopleurus acutus. The sequence continues at coordinate 95,127,363 of NC_139149.1, forward strand.
AAAAAACAGAAGACTTACAGAAAAATATCTCGTATTTCTTTTTCTAGTTCTCAATTATGTTCAAACAAAATCTATTACCACTTTCAAATATTTTGCAACATTCAGCAATATAATAGAATTTGTTTTATATTTCAAAATACTATATTAGAATCAGTGTTCTTAAAGTACTTATAATTTTAAAACAGTACTGCTTACTGTTTTTCAATGATTAAGTACTACTTACCTATTTTCAATACCTAAAAATTCTTAAACAGCCCAATGTCCAAGCTCTAAGTGATATATGAATAATCTAAGCAATCATTTCTAGTAAAAATAAATGAACCTACTTCAATCAGGAGTTAAACGTAAATCCTCAGCTCGAAAAGGTATACAAATGCTACTTTTCCATCAAGAAGGTAACAAATGTAATGAAAATAATGCAATCTACCTCAGACCATCTGGATAATAAAGATACTGACATAAGTCTGATTAAAAGGCTTGAAAGACATGTCTTACAAAAGAAATATATTTCCATATGTAAATACTACTTGCTAAAATGTTTGTTTTGAACAACAAAAACAAAACAACAAGGCTCTTCATGAAAATGACATAACAGGAAATGTTTTATATAGTTGCAGAAGGAATAATTCCTCTTTAGAACTCAGCCAGAAATTCTTAGTTAATTCAACAGAAACAGAGCAATGCAGCTTCCCAGCACTTCAAAATATGGCCAAGCCCTGCATACTGATGTCTTAGTAAGTAGTAGGTAAAGTTGACACCGTCAGGTGTAAGGAGAGCTACAGCTTCCATGATAATAAGAGAGCAATGACAAAAATGTCAAAGGTGTAGACACCAGAATGTTAATTTATTAGAACGTGACTTTACACTGATTAATTATATGCTCCTCAAAATATCTGGAGAGCATAAGAAAAGTTAATTGAAGCATTCCATTTTGTACATGCAGTTTTAAATAAGTGATAGAAAAACTGATTTTAAAATTATATGTGGTGTGAAATCTGTAAACACTAAATGTGTCATATAAAGATATTAGTAATGAAGACGATGATGATGACTATAACATATTCACTGAAACATTTACACTAACTTGAATTCCACTGACTATGTTAGTATGGAATCAGAAAACTAAAGAGACGTTTAGAATCTTGAAGATCATCTGTTTGGGGCTGATCTGAAGATTACAAAATCCTTTTGAGACTGAGACATGGTTGAAATAAATACATACCCTAACAAAGAAAATCACAAGTAAAATGGGATTTCAGAATTATTTCAACATCTAAGAAATCAACTTTCCAAATTTCCTCAAATAGATCAGAAATACATTATTTAAATACACATATGCAATATGTGAATATAAGCAGTTCCTTAATTCAATAAATAATTACTGGGCTCCTACAATGACCCAGTATGATACTGTATACTGGGAACGAAGAAATATTCTGTAACATCTTAAGGAAAAACCCGAACTTTTGGGCCAACCCAATAGATAAGGCATAGCCATTTTCTTCAAAGATTCACATCTGGAAAATCTCTAATTTCTTTATAATCAACATGTGGCCCCAAAATAAAGCTGTGTGCTTTGAAAAAATATTCTTAAATTCACACTCAGTAATTAAGATAGCCTTCCCTAGTAACTAACCTAAAATATTATACTTGTCTATAAAGTCTCATTTGCTGTGGCCGGACTACTTCAGAGATTTCATGAAACTAGTGTGATGTTTATTCCTCCTGACCTATTAATTAGAAGCTCTCCTAGATCCCCAGCTAACGTAAGGTGCTTTCTCAGGTGGCAGTGCTATTTTCCATCTTCATCTAAAATAGATACTAAGACCTCTTAAACTGCTGGCCACATCACCCATCAACATTTCTGCGAATGGAAGTTTGAATTTATGGTAATAGTAGTTGGGGTATCCTTTATAGGTATTATAAGATAGCTTTCATAGAGTTAGGCTATAAAATCAACACTTAACAAATCTAAGCAGAAATGTAAAATTACATTAAAGAAAATGAATGGATCCTAGGCTGACAAGAATTGGTTATAACCTGATGACATGTATAAGTTAAAAACTGAATCTGTGGGATTTAGCCAAGGAAGCCAAGAAAAAAAATGACTCTCAGAAGTATTTTGGCTGAGGCTATATCTAGGGAATCTAAATCCATGTCCATTCAGGGAAGAAGGAATTGGACAAAAGACTTCAACCATACTGATGCAAATGGCACTGCTATTTCTATTGTGATGCTGAACATATTAGGGTCTCTTAGTCTGATGCCATTAAACATTTGAATTATGTAACTAACTCCCTTTGTTTGTATTCCTTGCTAACCAAATGACCTTTGTTGCTTTACCCATATAGGTCAGTACACACACAAAAACAGATCTGGTCAAGCCAACTGAGGTGATCCAGATCCTATGTTAGTTGGTTCAGGTTTTGTTCGTTTGTTTTATTTTTAATGAAAGTACAGACATAAATTGGTATTCCAACTTTAAACATCAATTTTGTAAACTTGTTTAATGCGAGTCAACCTTGAGATACGGTGCCGCTCTGTGCATGCTGCCAATCAAGTTTCGGAACTTGTAAGGCTGAGAACAAAATCCTACATTATAGAAAATTTCTTGGGGAAATGTTCTCCTGTGGGAACCTATTTTAGAAGCTGGCTGTATTTTTGTCTCTGTTTCATTGTGTGTCTTCAAATTTATACACTTTTGAAGAATTCTCAGAGGTAAAAGGTGAGAAGCAGTTCATTTCTCTACAATGGATATAAACTATGGTGAGCACAACACACTTATTTGCTTCTAAATGCAATGGGATTATTAATATCTCAAATAAAATATGAATTCTCTTGGACCTTGAAAGATAACATCCACTCCAAAAAAAAATCCCTAACACAGTTTTTGTGCCCCAGCATCAGCAGTGCATCACACAAAGAAAATGCTTAATAAATGTTTGCTGGATCAGTGATTAAAAGATAAAAATATCTCCACAGCAAGTTCTGAATCTCCACATACAGGAAATCTCAGATGAAGTTATTTTCATCATTAACATTCATTTGAAATTTCATGGTGTCTTGGGTAATCAGGGCTTAATTTCTAAGATGGTGTTCTATAATATATGTTTTAAGGAAATAGATTAAGATGTTTTCTATACCACACTTTTCCCCTTACATTATTTTATCCCAAGGGGCACAATATTATAAACTTATAAAAAATTATGTACCAAATAATTTCCAAATGATATATATCATGTTGTATATTTATCTCAAAGTTTTCAAAAAGGCTCTGCATAAAATCATTAAATTCTTTGGCTATTAATGTAGCAGAACTGGCTAGTACTTAGTTAACAAATGATTCCTCATATGTTTTAAGCTATGTATTTATAGATGAGAAATAGGTTACAGAATAAAGACAAATCATTACAGTAGAGGTCTTGGAGTGTATGGCATATGATTTTTTTTTAATATGTAACCATCAAAGTTATGATATTAAATAGACCACAAAATTTTAAGGAGAGGGCTAGCATGTTTTGTTTAAAAATCAGTGAGTCAATCACATCAACTAATCCAACTTCTGAGACTAGCATAAAAGGACTCCATTAAGCAAAAAGAGTTCATTAAAACCTGTGATCGTACATTTCCATATAGAATTTTGATTCAATGGGGGCAGTTGGGGAAACGTGGTCACTGATCAAATGCTGAGAATTACTTAGGGAAGAATTTTTTAAAGAAATACTAAACTATTGTTAAAGTAATACAGGAGGGAAAGTAACAAAACCACAAGCTACATATTAGATTTCACTAATTAGGAAAATTCACACTTAGTCTAAACTATCCTCCTGCCTGATTGCTATCCTCTCCCAAATTCCACAGGTGCTTCAAACTCTCTGTATACAGAATTAAACTAAACTAGATCTTTTCCTGGAAACCTGTTCCAGTATTTCCTATCTTCCCTGATGGAACCTATTGCCATCTATCCAATAATCTAATAATCATCATGAACTTTCTCCTATCCTTAACCCTACGATCCAAGTCCTGTCCACTTTAAGCTATTATTTCCCAAATCCTTCTCTTCCTTATTATCTTCACTACCACTGGCTCTCATGACTTTTCACTCTGTCATTGCAACAGCCTGTTAAAGAACCCCCTGCCCCTAGAGTGTTCCCCAGCCACAATCATTTTACTCCTATTGTAGCTGGTATGATCCATGTCAATAAAAAGACTGAAGTAATCTTATTTGTTAAAATCCTGTGCTCCCTTGAAAATGAAATCCAAGCTTCCTCTTATAAAAGATATTCCATTATCTTGCCCTGGTTAATTCTCCAGAGTCATCTCTGGCTTCAAATTCTAAGACTCCAACTTTGCACTCCAGAAATACCAATCTGTTTGTATTTCCCAGAACATATCATATTATTTCTCAGCTCCCACTGTGGGTTTGTTTGGTGAACAAGCCTTCTGCTTCTCTCCTAAATCCTATTCATTTAATAAGTCTCAGCTTAAGCAGCATCTCCCTCCAGGAAGTCTTCTCAAACTAGTACCACCCCTCACTCCCCATAATAATAAGAACACTGAGGTTATCATAGTATAATGCCCTGTTCAGATGTCTCTTTCGAACCAGAGCATGAGCTACAGGAGGACCAGAGCATGAGCTACCGGAGGACAAAAATAGTATACTATTCACCTTTGGATTCACCTTACTGTGCCTGACACATAAAAGATAGCCTACAAATATTTGTTGAATTAATCAACTAGAACAATATAGCAACATGTCAAATGCTTGTGATAATTTTATTTTAAGTTTACTTCAAATTTAAAACACCTAAACTATTACCGCCAAAATGCATAATTAGCAACAATCAGGCCTACAACTTGATTAAGTATCATCAAATGAGAACTGACGGTACTACCAGAAGCAACAAATATGGTGAAATTTTAGATACAGATTTTCAAAGAAAGAATTGATTCTAGATATGGCTAGGTTACTCTACTAAGAGGACTTTTTCCATTCTTAAAGACTGGTGGCTTTAGGGCACCAATGATAAGCAATGATTTTCTTTACATGTAACCAAAAATATAAAACTTAGCTCAGGAACACTGAAACCCAATAAAAAGAATCTCTGGCACATAGACAAACTCTACTTCTTTCTTAACCAAAATCTTCACAGATGCTTTAAATAATAGAGGGGGGTTTTCTTTCACTTTTACCCTAAGTTATTAGAAATGCCTATCTCCATTCCATGGACCTATGTAGTAAAACGGAAAGAGCAAAAGATCTGAATTTCAAACAGATATTGATTTGAAAAAAAAAAAAAAAGAGAACATTCTTATGAATCATGGTTTGGTGCAAAAGAAACTTACCTGCTCTGAGTGATAGCAGCAGTGATTATTTATTGGATCTTAGCATGTGTCAGGAACTGCGCTAAGTATTTTGCATAATATTGCCTCATTTAAACCTCACAACAGGGACTTCCCTGGTGGTCCAGTGGTTAAGACTCTGCACTTCCACTGCAGGGGGCACGGGTTCCATCCCTGGCCTAGGAACTAACATCCCATGTGTCACGCAGCACAGTGAAAAAGAAGAAAAATAAAGATAAAAAAATAAACCTCACAACAGCCCACTGACTTAGGTATTGCTTATCCCAATTCTACAGATAAGAAAACTGGAGCTCAGAGATGTGAAGTAACATGACTAAGATGATACAGCAAGCTAGTGGCAAAGCAAGAATTCTAACACAGGCCTGTATAACTCCAAAGCCCATATTTTTAACCACCTGCAATCTACTGCTTCTGAGCCTCAGTTTTCTGTAGTATAAACAGAGTAACTTCACAGAGCTGTTGTGGAGACTAAGTGAAATAATATGGATCACTTAGTATAGTGTTGGGCATCCTATATATATTCAATAAATTATGCCCCCCTTCTTTCTCTCACTCCAGTTGTGATTACACATTTATAATAAGGGAAAATAGTTCCTAAATACTCTTTACCTATTTCAGCAGAGATATCCTGAGTCTTGATTAATTCACAAAAGGAAAATACTAACAGGTCAATAAATATATATTATATAAACAGATATAAAGGAAAAAAGCAAAGAAAAACAACACAGTCTACCTCATCTGAGGACTGTGACCCTGCTACTGATCTTTCAGAACATCATAAAATCAAAATGTATCGCTATTCAAAGTCAGGAGAGAACAGGATGGGACCCAGGGATCTCAATTCCTTACGGCTCAAAGGAAGACTCCCAAAAGAACCTAACCAATCACATTACATCATTTTTAATGTATTTCCAGTGAGGAAGACAAATTTGGACAAAGATAGAGGCAATATAAACAACACTTCTACAGTAAGCTGTTTTGTTTCTCCAAGACAGACATTTATTCTTACTTCAAAGCAGACTTAAAAGATGGGGGGGGTGGGGGGTGGGGGCGGAATGAGCTGCAAAGTAAAAAATACAGAAATTTTGCTGTTAATTCCCTGCTCATACGTACTTCCTTTAGTTCCTTTTTTTTTTTTTTTCCTTTTGGTACATGTCCATGACACTTACCTCTGATGGGTGCAAAGAAATCAAGTCAAACTTATATTTTTTAATTTCCCGACAAGTGAAAACTAAATGTAAGGTATGTTGAGTATATATACAAAACTAAGTACTACGACTGAAAACAGAGCAAGCTTTTACATCAAGTCCATCTGGTGTTATATTAGGGTGTGTCCTATGGAAATCCAGCCAAGGGTGACTGCCGAACTAAGATACAGAAGACAACTCAGAAAGCTGGTGAGTCCCAAAACATAAGCTATATTTTTAAAAGTGCAGTAGAGCATCTGCTTAACAAGATTATCTGTTATCATTCCACCCTCATAATAACCCTATTCTACTTCTGTAATACTGTTTTTGTCACTAAAACATGGGTCAGTACTGGACATGGTGGGCACCCTGAGATAATGACATTTTCAAGAGTTATCAATAAAGTGATCTAACTAACCCACAAGGTAATATCAGTTTTACATCCCAATCCTGACAACTTTATCCTTCTGCTAAGGGACCTAAGAGGCCAACTGGTTTCTTCAAACCTCCATTTCCTCACAAGAAAAATAGAAATCATACTATACTTATGCTTCACTAGGTTCTAAAAATGGAAACTAGCTAAGAAAAAAAATGAATGTGAAGCACTCTAAAAAGAATAAACTAGATTCCCTGACCTGATTATTGGTCAGAGTCTTGTAAAACTAGAATTACTACTTCTTCCAATTCCATACATGCCACCTGGCCATCAAACTGACTGATAAATGGTATTGACTGCAAAGTTGATCCATGTAAAGGTTTTAAAGTAATAGAAACAAAATTTATGTCACAATGTATTTTCACACCATTAGCTCTCTCCAAAGAAAATTTACTTGTTAGCATTATAAAAGTAAATGATAATGAGAAAAATAAGATTAATGACAATTTTTTGAACCTTAAAAATCTTTCAAAATACTCAGCAGCAGGTATAGCACAGTTTGAAACCGATACTGAAGCAACTATATAAGAATTGGGAATGAGCTAACCCAGAAACATAAGGAATCACAAAGTAAGTCTCATCTGATGGACCGAAATACAATATGGATTATTTTTGTATTGTTCTGTCTGAGTTGTCTGTCTCAGATCCTTAACTTCCAGATTCTATTTTTAAAATCACTTAACACTGTGTATTTCCAGTAGCCATCAAGGCATATACTGTCATCCCTGACACCGAAGATTGTCAGCAGACTCAATATGTACACTAATGATCTTGGGCAACAATGCCCATCGTCTTATCAAAGAGATCCTTATTCTAGAAGAAAAAGTCTAAATTTCTCTAAGGAAATCCACTCGAAAATATAGGATGTAGTCATTACAAAATGTTAAGTTCACTAATACCTCTTACTTCTTTTTATCTTACATGCTGAATTTTAAAACCAAAGACTGCCAGGCACTGTAACATTTTTAGTTCTCTCCCAAGTCACCGATGCTCTCTTCTAGCACTGTCAAATAATGATAGCTGCTGTCATTATTTTTTATACAATAGCTGGCAGCAAGTTATACAGACACCCTTCATCTTAGAATAGTCATCGAATAACCTAAACAAATGACTATGACCTTAGAATAAAACTGACCACTTTCCTAAAGCCAAAATAAGTGGGCTATCACATGGTAGTGTTACTTTACTGCTAGAACGTCAGTTATTTCATAAAATCAAAGGCTTTATTCCTTTTATTTTTTTTCTAACTGTTTTAAAATAACTTTTTTACCTCTTACACATATACGCTTGTCCTCCTTGCTGCTATGGAACCTATCTTATTCTATCATAAAGGTTTTCACATTTACTTTCAGCTCTAATACTTTCAACCAAAACTGCAATTCTGTTTTTGGAAGTCACAGCCCTTTAGGAATATTATTTGAAGATATTAAAAAATGTGGGAAATAAATAAGTTCTTTTCATATAATAAAGTCAGCAATGCATATAAAGGGATTTAGAAAAACCAGTAATCTCAGACACAAGTGATTTGACAAGTCACACACGCACAAAAAATTATTCCAAGTCATAGAAAAACATCTGAGCGACCGATTGTAGGTCTCTTATTCTAATTAACAGACAAGAGTCCCTCTCTAGCACTATTTGCTTTGGCAATCTAAAATGCTGATATTCTCCTAGATCTAACAGAGAGGAAAAATGGGTATCTTCTCCATCTAACACCTAAGTGGGTAACCTAGATACTGTAAATAGAGGCTACGTAAAGGATGCAACAGACAGCTCTGAAGTGAGAGCCAAAATATTTAACCTGCAACTCTTTGGAAAAGAACATGAAAACACATGCAGCTTAGCTAAAAACTATACTAACATGGAATTGCCACAGGCTAGTAAGTTAAAAAAAAGAAACAAGAACAAAACCTCTTTACCAAACATAATTTTACTGCTGTTGGGTGAGAAAAACTCAAATATCAAAAGCACAGTTCTTATTTGTCCAAACTGATCATGCCCATACTCTGCAATGTTTATTTAAAATAAATGAGTGAACTGCCTTTTAGAAAGGACTACTTGCAAAACCAAAATCAAATTCACAAATAGAGGAGCTAATTAACCAATTACCAAGTATTTTCCAGCTGATATTCTAGCAGTGGCTGGGGGATGACAGTCAAAGTCTGATTACCCAATATTACGTACCCCTTATATTCAATGTTTCTAAAGACAATAGCTAAATATTAAGCTAACAGAAATTGTATATCAATCTATCTTTATTCTTTAGGAAATTAAATGAAAATTATCTGAAAAATAAAATATCTATCCTGCCAAGGACCTAGTAATGTTAAATGTTAAAATGTAAAAATTGTACTCCCTACATTGCAATAGTAGTATAACTTTTATCAAATCAATAGCCAACTAGCAGAAAAATTAAATTAATCCTACAAGATCCATTACAAGAGATTAGCACTATAATTTAATATACATTCCATCACTATTAATTTTCTTCCTACATGATAAAGGAATTTCAATGACTGCTTCTAGAATGAAGTCTTCCTAGGAAGTGCTTCCCATTAATAAAAATAAAGAAAACTTTTAAATAAGTAAAGTAAGTTCACATAGTTCAGTCGAAATTTCAAGTCAATAACTAGAACCACTTAAAGTTAACAAATTGCAAAATGTATTCAATAGTATTCTATATACTCTTGCTTATAATTCAGAAGTCTTAACTACTTATGAAGCTAGTAGTTTCACAATAACATCAAGTTTTGAAACTGTAAGAGGGAAGTGGAAAGAAAATTTGTTCTCTCAGGATAATCAGAATTAATATATTAAGAATATGCTCATAATTCACTCGATGATTCAGTTTTCTTTAGTCATTAAATCTTCATTTAAAAAGGAAAGAAAATGCTTTTCCTTCACATGTCACCCAAATAGAAAGCTTTTAAATTAAATTATATTTACATGTAAATCAGATGGCCTTTCTGTATAAGAATATAACACATATCAAAAGTATAAACACACGATTTCAAATTAAGTTTAAGTAGGAGTAACAGAGCATTTGCACTTTATAACTTATGAAACATTATAATTAAGAGAAAATAAACCAAATTCTTAATAAAGTATTTTGTCTTCTGTCACTGACAGCATGTAAGTTGCTTTTCTATTACACAAAAACAATGTTTCGTATATCAATGAATGACCCTTTATCAAAAACAGTAGCCAAAACTGTCTATTCCTGCAAGTTCAAAACATCCTTCCAAATTTTCTCAATTCTTCTCTGGACAGTCTAAAACAAAATGCTTTCACTTTGTCAGAGAAATGGATGTAAATGAGTTCCACAAATTTTCAATTACATTTCACTTCCAATGCTTTGGACACGAAACTTTCACACGTTTAAAAAAAAAAAAAAAGCAACTAACACTGCAATTCTACCACTGATGGATTAGCTTTGTGCCAAGGTAATAGAAAATAATTTCTTTTCCTTTTTTTTACTTCGAAGAGTCCTTTGGAAATAACGTGTTTCCATACTTTTTTACCCAGCAACAAAAACAAAACTAAAACCTGGCAAGACAAAAGAATAACCAGAAAAGCCTAACATTTCTTACCTGATACAGGTAAGCACCAGCTCCCAAATGCCACCTTGGGATAGTTCAGACTAGTAAGCAGGCTCATGTTTTACGATACCAAAATGAACAGGAATAAATCTGTGTTGTTCTTTCTTTAACAAAATCTATAGCAGCAGCTACACCACAATGTGAGAGGACCCTACAGACCTAACAAATTCAAGTCTATCGCTAGAGAAATAGGAAAAAAAAAATCATAAAATGAAGACTTACTGCTTGTCATGTGACTTGGTGAGGCATGCTGTCCATTGGGTGTGCTTGAGGTGAGGTCAATTGCCATACTGGAGTGTTCCCTTTCAGGTGAAAGCTCATTGTCACCTGTTTTCACAAAATAAAATCTTTTGGTCTCTGTTCATTGTCATCTAAAATCTAATTACCAACTTTGTAATCATATATGCAGGGGTATGCATATATGATTTTAATGAAATACATTTTTCCCTTAAAAAGAAACTATAAGGAAATGTTATTTAGAAATAGACAATAAATGAACGAAATGACGAAAAGCAACAACCAGCCCACGATTAAAAAATTACAAAATTTCATTATCACATTCATCTAAACTGTAAAATAATGGAGACTGGAGTAGTTGATTTCTAAAGTATCTTCTAGTTGAAAAAACTGTTTTCTTTTAACATCTAATTTAATCCTTAAGCACACAGTATTTTTAATGAGCATTTCCAAAATGCTGGCTATCAGAGAGTTAGATGTTTGAAAGGAGAGTTTGCTAAAAAAAAAAATGTCAACTTGAGTGAGCTAATTCTCTTTCACATTATGTGTCTGAAAAATAGGTTACAGAGTACTAAGTATTTAGTACATGCCATATTAGTAGACATATATGTAACCCGACCTATTCTAGACTTAAAGTAAATGAAAAAACAATAAAGTAGTAAATTGTTGATCTGCTAAGCTACTATTCTTAATATAGCAGGTATATATCTATAGTTCCTTCTTATTTCACTTCAGTGCTATTTTCTCAAACTCATTTACAAGGTGAAATTGTGAACAGATAGGAGGTAAGAGTTTACAGTTCTTGACAAAAACTTCCAATTCAGAAATTACGATACAGGTAGCAAACATAATTTTATTACCAATAACAGATTAATGAAAATGAATACTTACACGTTATATAGCCATCAATAGCCTCTGTTTCCATAGTCAAAGTGCAGTGCTGCAATACAAAAGATTATACCCTTAACACAATGATTCCTTTCAGTATCTGCCATTAAATGCTTAACTTATTTGAAGCTCCAAGCAGTTAGCCCATGTTGCTGCTGCTGCAACCTGTGCCCAAGAAACATACTACAGTGTACTGTATGTGCTCATTTGCAAGTCACTGAACTCTTTCTGCAAATGATCTGATTCCTGCTGGAGATAGGATAGGAAAGATAAGTGTGCTATGAGATGGGCTGCAGCAAGAAATGAATGACTCTTTTAATCAGAATTTACTCGGTTTAGAGAAAAAAATAGGAAGGGGGTACACCTCCAAAGTGCCAGCTTTAACTGGGATTGAAGTATTTTACCATTCACTACTTCCTACAATCAAGCTGCAGTTTGAGGACTTCCCGAGTATACAGATAGCTCTATTCACAATTGTTGCAAGTTGGTTCATCATGTTCTAATAGGGAGGGGGGAGGACAAACAAACAGAAGAAATACAAAACAAAACAAAAAAACTTCGGGCCCAAGTATGTCTCGAAGGTTTCTGCAGCAGTTACCCAACTGCCAGGCTTGTATTGACATTTTAGCCAACCCCAAGTTCTGTGTAAGCACCTGTTCAATGTAACCTTAATTTCCTGCCAGACCATGGTTGGATACCATGCCGAGCCTACTTAATACACTCCAATTTTGAAAAATTCATACACTTTTTGAAGAGGGTAAGGGGATCACTTTTTCAAAGTTTGGGGAATTATTTTCGTGCACCAATGACACAAAACAGGAACTTAATTCTCAGAAACAAAAGTAAATTGTATGAGATGACACCCCCTAGCTTTGATTTCACATAACGAAAAGATCGATAAGCTAACTGTATACTTTGAAGAAAAAAGTTTAAAGAATTGACATGTCCTGAGAAGATTTTTACTTATTTTTTTTTCCTTTGGCCCTAGTCCTTTTTGCCTTTAGTTTCAAAACTCTCACTGCACCAGCAGCTAAATTATTCACAATGAGCCATTTCTGTATTGATCGCCAAGTATATTTAGCCCTGGCTCCTGGAATTTCTCCATTACTTACTGGAAAACAGGCAGCTTCACTTCTTGTCTCCAAAACCACTTCCCTTCTCCCTCCCCTCCCCTTCTTCACCACCACCCTCCCTACCCCCCCCCAAAAAAAACTTTTCTTTCTTCCTTTATGGAATAATCAGATCAAATTCCCAACTCAGTCACTACATAACACTTAAATTTCAACCTGCTGTACTGTTATCAAATTCTTTCAAATTATGATTACATAAGGCTTTAAAGAAAGGCATCCGTAAAGTTTAAAGGGGAGCAATTTCTTCGGATATTTTACAAATGAGTTTATCTCTTTAAAAATGTACACATTTAACACACACATATTAAGAAAGAAACGTCAGGGAGAAGCGAAAGAAGTCTGCCCCATCAATGAAATGGTTATTAACCCTCAGAGAAGGAAAGAAAGAAAAGGAGAAAGAGAAACGAAATGTACATACAAAAGAAATTGTCCTTTGATTAAAAAAGATTCATCACCATTTCCAGCTCTGTCGGGAGATCTCAGCTTCTTCTAACCCCTCAAAGAGGAGGTGACAATGTCGGGCTGAAGATAAACGGAGAGAGAAAGAAAGAAGTTTTTTGTGTTTCCCCCTTCTCTTTCCCTCCCTTGCCCCTTCCAAGCCAAGCCCCCTGCAGAGTTCAAGGCAAGGAGGAAGGAAAAGCACTTTACAGGTGGGTCATTCCGAGCCCAAATCCAGCAAACAGATCGGCTGATAAACAAAACCAAGAAATGAGAGAGAAGGAACACCCCCCTTCTCCTCCTCCTTCTACCCCTCCCCCTCGTCCCTTTGGGATGGTCTAGTAGGAAAAGTCACTCAGGAATGGCACCACGTACTTTCAGGAAAGAGGAAAAAAAAAAGAGAGAGAGAGAGGTCAGTCAGTGCTACAGCAATGCGATTAACAAGAAGAGAAAAAACTTGATCCACCGGTTCCTTAAGAATCGACCAAAAGCTAAGACAAGAAAACTGAAAGAAAAGGCGGGGGGTGGGGGGGGTGGAGGGGTGTTGAGAGGGGAGGGACAGTCAGGGAGAACCCAGCAAAGAACCTAGGCCAACTTCACAGGACTGCTTTTCGCCCTTGGCAAAAAAAATGATAATAATAATAAATTAAATCTTAATTCCATCTCTTTTGCCCATAACAGAACCTGTCAAAGTGATTTAACGGCTGCCTTTTTACATGTCATACCAGGTTGTTGTTGTTTAATTCCAACAGGATCTGGATATTACCTTCTATCTGGACAGCTGTAATTTATTCCAGGCTATCCAACCTTTCTTGGAATTCAAGTTAAAACAAAGCAAAACAAGTCCAAATCCATGACAGCTATAGAGATGAGAACTGATTAATCGATTAACATCCCAGAAACAGATTACAAGGAGGGGACGATAAATTAAGGCAGAAGACATCATCTTCAACCCGACTCCCTGAGCGTCCTTTACAGAAATCATTACCCTAATCATAACCACAATCCATCCCTCCCAGAGAAAAATATCTATAGTATTATTATTATTACTGGTTAATAGCAACAAGTCATTTGATCACATAACAGTGCAAAACGAGATACTATATAATTACACTTAACTTTGAAAACACTCCCCCCCTTTGCAAATCAGATACACATATTTATATATAACCTATGAATCAGAAGACAAAACAAGAGCTGTTCTTCACCACGCAAAAGGCAAGCGGAGATTTACCTCAGCAGTGCATGCAGTAAAATAATCCCATCACCCTTTTGTTTGTGTTTACTGTTAGTGTGTCCTCTCTCTTTCTTTCTTTCCTGTGCCTAACGTGTGTTTGTGCACTGCAGTTGGTGGTGGAAACTAAGGCAGTGGATCTGTAGCTAAGGGTAATCCTGTTTTTACTTCCTCCATCTTCAGCGAGGAGCAGGGTTAGCCCGGGACAGCTGGTCAAACCCCGAGAAACCGATCCGCCGGAGCCCGAGCACATCTCCCCCGCCGGCCGGGCTCGCGCAGACGCCCGCGGGCGGAGGGCCGGCTGGCGGCGGCGGCGGATGGCGGGCGGCGGGGCCCGGGGCGCGGGCGGGAGGACGTGCGTGCGCGCGCGCGTGTGCGGGCCCTGGGCTCCTGTGCGTGTGTGCGTGTGTGTGTGTGTGCGCGCGGGCTGGCGAGGGCGCGTGTGCGCGTGTCTGCGCGCTGCGCCGCTCGGCGCGCTCGGCAATCGATTACAGGACAAGTGCTGCCCCGGCGGCTCCGCGACGCGCGCCCTCCCTCGCGCCCACCCGCGCCGCCCCTGACCCGGTGCCCCCAGACGGCGGACCCCGCCCCCAAAGGGGGGGGGGAACCAGGTAACCCGCTTCCGAGAGTGCTCCGGCAGCCCCCATCCGGTCCCCAAGTGTCGTAGTAAATCTCACGTTTTCTGTCGGCTCGGAAGGAAGAATTGCAACGGCGAGGGGAGGTTCATTTCGGCCTCGAGAAGTTTTCTTTCAAACTGGGATTTGTGGTGAGGCCGGACGAAGGGAGCGGGACCGCGATCCAGGCGCGCGACGCGGAGCTTTGGGATCGGCGTCCTGGCCGGAGTCTGGGTGTGCGCGTGGACCCACCCACTCAGCTTCGCAATAAACTGTGCTTTGCGATTTCAGAAAACGGCCCCCGATAGACCAGGACACGAATAAGCAGAGAGGGGTCCTGGGGAATGGATTGAGAAGGAAAGTCAGGTCTGAAATGAAGCTCAACTATTACTATTTTGAAAGTGCTTTACAGTGCAAGTTTAAAATTAGAGTGTCTACTTGTTTTATCTCCACCGGGCACGTGGCACATCCACCAAAGTCAAAGGAACGGGGGAGAGTCCAAAAAATTATTAGGAGTAAAGTGTTGTCCATCAATATCATCAGTTAGTTATAGCACAGCTTTTGTATTTGGGAAGAACTTATGTGGATCGTCATGAGAAAAACAAATGCACGTTCCTTCTACAAACAGTCGCATTTAGCATCTTTCTTGACCACATTTGCAAAAAGAGGGAATAGAGACTTCTATAATTAAAGGGAAAAGGAAAATGAAAGGAGCTGAAAATACTGCACTGTGTAGTCTGGGTGGCTTAAGTTTGAAAACACATGAAATTATCAGGACTGCCAAACAGCATTTCTGAGAAAGCATATCACAGATTGTGAAGAAAATCAATGCTGAAAGAGTAGGAGCAGTCACTGTACTCCTTTCAAGAATCCCAGAAATAGTTGCTGAGGTTTTTTTCTGCTGAGGAAAGAGAAATGATACGTTGACAATAAAATCATCACCTATATCTTAAGCATCACTCTGTATATCTGGGAAATTTTGGATAATGTCTTTAAATTTCGGGACTGGGAAGGAATTTATTCACACTAATAGACACTAAATCATGAACATCATGTGACTTGTATAATCCTGTATTTAAATTTTTTAATGAATTACTTTTTAAAGGTTTACTTCCTATGTTGGATTTATTAAACAAGAGTTGTACCAATAGGTTTGTTTTTTAAGTTATGGAAAATGATAGTTGGTGCCGTGCTGCAAACAAGATTAACCAACTTTCATTGGAGAGCAAATCATTTGGGCTCAGGCTAGCAACAATTTTATGACGATTTTAAGAACACCTGTGAGTTACACGTTAGTAAAGCAGGGGTTGTTTTTTAACCTGTCAATTATCCAAATAAAAGTAATTTTCCTAAAGTCATATTTGGGAAAAACCAAACATAGAACTCCACAAATTATTCTAATCATCCCAATAGATAGCAAAGATTTTAATCTTAAATTACTATAGAAAATTGGAATGTTCATAATATATAATTTCCCAATATACAAAGGGTAACATAACTTCTCTAAATTGCCACAAATCCCCCCTAAAAAGTAAGCCAAAGTGTTTAAGTATCTGCAAAGTTATGGAGGCTCTTAGAAAAGATGAATTAAAACATATGCAAATTTAAGATGAAGTATCTGGATAGTTTAAGCAATTTAATTCTTTAGTAGAAGTGGATCCATTGTAAAGTCTTAAGGAATCATCAAGTTCCCGAAAGCTAGCACAGCTGATAGTCTTTGCCCCTAGCTGATTAGAGCTTAATTTAGCTCCCTTGAAAGCCTATCCTTTTCATGAGTTACTTTCATTGGCTCCCTAATCACCAAAGGTACACTCTCTCCCTCTAGTGGCTAAGTGTTCAGACACTTGACATTTAGTGGCCCTGTCTCCCCCAAAATGGGGGACTTGGGCAGGGAGCAATGGTGCCCAGATTTTAGAATGGCGAAGATCTCATGACTACTTGTGAGAATTAGACCATTTGGGGAAATTTTCCCTCTTCTTAACATCCTATGTTCCTTTCTAATTTGCAGATCATGGTATATCCAATTTACCCCAAAGAAGTCAAGATTATGTTTACATACAAAGACTGGGGGTTCTGTTTCATCCTCTGTGGTCAAATAATCCTGGCTCTGAAACTCACAATTCCACTTTTGGGAAGGAACCTTTGTATAAACTGTAGAAATTCACTTTGCTAACAGTTTTTCTCAACAGTATTTTTATAGTGGTCAGAGCATATCTGTACTTCCAGCCTTTGCCATAACTGTCCACACTTTTATAGTTATACTATGCATAAAAAAATATATCCCCAGCAAGTGCAGTAGCATATCCTTTGGCTACTATATGCAGTTGGAGAGTTAAATTTTCACTTTGGGGGCTGGGTGAGGAGGCAGGGAGAAAACGTACCCCACCCCCACCATTTGTCATATCACTGGTTCTTCCTCCCCCTTTCTGTCCCATCCTACAGAAACCGTTCCTTCCCAGCACCAACCCCTACCTTAGCACTTGCACATTTCCTTCATTATGCAGTGTGTAAACATGTTATTCATTTGTTGAGTTTTTAAAAGAAAATCTGTCTCCCTCACTAGAATGTCATCTTTTTTAAGGACAGAGATTATGTCTGCTAACTGTTGTTTTCTCAGAACTGGCACAGTATTTGGCAGGAGTTGGTACTCAGTAAACATTTTACTGAATGGAGGAATATGGAGCAAGTCCCATACTCACCTAGCTTCCATGTGTCAAAACTATTTTCCAGGGCCAAAAAGTATAGGACATCCAAGATACACTCTAATTCCATAAAGAATTTGGTCAAATCTTGGCTCATAAGTCATGTTACAAATAACCTTAACAGGTCAACTCTGTCTTATGATCCACGTGAAGAACATGAATGCCTTGGTAGATAATATAAAGTTTTATAAGTATGAATAGTAAAAGTGGGTAAAATAATTTTGAGTAAAATACACTTATGGGACCCCTCTGTTTCATAAACAGATTATTTCATGTTAATACCTGATAGTTCATGAACCAGACTATCAAAGAATGCAACAGATTTAATTCTATAACTACTAAGTGCAATTAGCAAAAGAACATTTTTAAAAGGCACTGTAGCTGAAAGATATAAGGTATTAGTCTTGTTTTCTTCGGATACTTTATCTGTTTTAGATTTAAAAGCCCTAGCACCCTTTAAAAGAATTTGAATAAAAGTTCCTTTTTTTTATTCAAGCAATTAATTTTATGTTTTAAAGTTTGGGTTTTGTTTTTAGCAGAGGGTAGGAAGGGACAGTCTGTAACATTGCAGTACTTTCCTAATATCAAAGAAGAAATTTTTGGAAACTGATTATGTACTTATTATTTAGATGGCTTTTTTTTTTTTTTTTTTTTTAACATCTTTATTGGGGTATAATTGCTTTACAATGGTGTGTTAGTTTCTGCTTTATAACAAAGTGAATCAGTCATACATAAACATATGTTCCCATATGTCTTCCCTGTTGCGTCTCCCTCCCTCCCACCCTCCCTATCCCACCCCTCCAGGCTGTCACAAAGCACCAAGCCAATATCCCTGTGCCATGTGGCTGCTTCCCACTAGCTATCTACCTTACTACGTTTGTTAGTGTGTATATGCCCATGACTCTCTCTCGCCCTGTCACAGCTCACCCTTCCCCCTCCCCATAACCTCAAGTCCGTTCTCTAGGAGGTCTGCGTCTTTATTCCTGCTTTACCCCTAGGTTCTTCATGACATTTTTTTTCTTAAATTCCATATATATGTGTTAGCATACGGTATTTGTCTTTTTCTTTCTGACTTACTTCACTCTGTATGACAGACTCTAGGTCTATCCACCTCATTACAAATAGCTCAATTTTGTTTCTTTTTATGGCTAGATGGCTTTATTGTGCTAGATATAGACCATAATCAACCAGAGTAGGTGCCCTAAAATAACGTGAATCCCTGAAAAAGTTAAGTTTACCAAGCGCACATAGGCACAGTGTTTTAAAACTGATCACTTGTTTTATTTTTGTCAGGTGGTGGTGTTCTCTTTGAAGTGGTGTTCTCTTTTTAAGCAGGATATGGAACAATGGTCTCACTTTCTCCTGGCGACCTAGATTGGCACTATGAAGAAGCAAGGAAGTCATAAATGGAACCATAGTTTCAAAAAAAGCATTCTAAGATACCCCATCCATTTCATAAGTAAGGTGTATTAATACCTCCTAACTATGCCTCCGTGACTACATTGATAGTCTGCGGTCTGTCCAGCTGGCATTCGAGTCCCACGTGGTAGGGGTCTTCTCATTCCATCCACCTTGAACAATAGTTTCTTTTAACAGTTCTTAAGAGTGTCACTTTTCAATTATATAAGGCTCTTGTGCAAATTACCCATGTCCCTAGAAAAGGTAACATTATGACTTAAATTCACACTTTGAAAGAATAATATCACATTTCTTCTAGAAAGCACATTTTGATATAGAGCAGATGATAAGCTATCTCTATCCCAAATAAGAATTATAAGTTGTGGGAGTTAGACTGAAGGGGTGAGGACTGGAGAGATTTCTGGAAAAAAAAATGAAAGCACATATTTTTAAAGATGTCATTGAAATCTTTCATAGTTGCTTTAAATGCAGATGTGTTCAGCATTTGAGGAAATGAGTGCTATTAGTGCAAAAATGAAGGAACTTTGAGTTGGGTCAAGTGCAGATAGATGATGCTCGAAAAACAACTCTAAAAGGCATGGGGAAGAAGAGTCTTCTAGGAAATCCTGAAATCATCAAACACAAAAAGTATAATGAGGTTATTGGAAAGTGTTAGTACAAGAAAAAAAAAAGATGATTCAAATTTTTGAAGACACAGCTCACAAATAGAGGATAACAGTAAAAGGAGAACACGTTAACTGGTGAGCATTAGTTTAGGTACAGAATAATAAACACTCTCTGGGAGTAGAAGGAAAAACAAAAGTGAGCATTTGACTTTGGAACTGGGAGGTGAACATAGGGCCAACTAGCTTAAAGATCTATAACACCGATGGTTGGCTTCTGCTGGAGATGTCCATAGTCTAAAGCAGAGTGATGGCAGGTTGCATCTCGAGAGAAGTATTTGGTAGTCAAACCAGTGCCAACAGGCATGTGATCCTGATTTTTTTTTAGCCTGTGAAAAGCTCATGGAATTACATGCCCAGTGTTTGTGAGAAGCCTCAACTCTTTGTAAACCAAAATTCTTTCACAGTCCAGCAAAGTCTAATCACATATTTAAACAATCCTATATAGACTGAAGAAAATAGAACTCATTAACAACAGAAAGCGAAGGAAAGAATCCAGGGATTCAACTTTCCTTTTTTATAGCCAGATGGTGGCAACGTAGGGAATTAAAAGCCATACAGGGGTAGAAATGGGGAGCCCTTTCCTGCTTGATGACTCTGAAAGAGGGCATGAGGTGTGGAAGGAGGGAAATGAATCAAAGAAAGGTCATTTACAGGTAGTCAAGTCAAAGGTCAACTCTCCTAATTTTCATGACTTGTGATTTAAAGAAAGGTTAGCTTAAAATAGAGGTTAGTTTGGCATTCTGAGCTGTCCCAAGATATGATATATGAAGATGAGAATAACACCAACAGTATCTCTCCCCCAGCAGCTATGTTCAAGCTTCATAAAGGTACTGAAAACTTGACATCATGGAGAAGTACTGGACACCAAGGGAAGTCCCACTTAGTAGACTAAGGATATCATCAAAAGTCCTATAAACCATATTCCAGAAACTGCTTCATTGGAAGACTGTGTCTTTCAAGTGTACTCTTTTTGAGAAGCAAATCCTCATGCATAATCTACAGCACTTTAATTTTTTTATTATAAATGTTTTTATTCATATTCTACCTTGTTCTAGACTGGTTTAAGTTACCTTATAAGCATATGTATTTACATTTATATAATTATTATATATAGTATTAAATTACATTTACATATATGGTATTAAATTAAATTTAGAGGTGCAAGAAGAAAGCAAAACATAAATGAAAACATGAAATGAGAATAGTACTAAAACTACATATCATGATTCCCAATTAAACATTTCTTTAAGTCAGGCCACAAAATTTGTAGCTTTCTAGCAGCCAACCCAAAACCAAAACAAAACAAAACAAAGCAAACAAGTAAACCCTACTCAGGTACATTCTCCACGGCACCCATAAGATAAAAACTGAGCAGTTATTCAATAGCAATACAATTCTTTTAGGTTCTAATAAAAAGAATGCTGTGTAATGTAATGCGGCACTTTAGATTGATGATACAACTAACTTCAACAAAGTTGAGATATCGGTGGGATTAGGAAAGCCGTATGTACTGTTATTATTATCACTATACACATTTATGTCAGGCATCATAACCCGCACAGTCATTTTTAAAGAGAGGTAATATTAGCCCCATCTTTCACATGAAGAAATTGAAGGTTGGAGACATTATTATCTAGTCCAGAGTCCCACAATGTCAGAGCTGGATTTAAAGATGTGTTTTAAGTTGTAGAAACCCTATGGTAATTACCACTAAGCTATACTGTCTCCTTAATAACCAAATATGTTTATCAATCATACAAGCCTGTTGCTGTAGTTAAATCCAGCCCTTTTAGTGACATACTGTCTGATATTGAAACACTTGAAAGGAAAACTGAATGTCCACAGTGTTCTTAGGAGGTTATTCAAATGTGGTATCAGCGTAGGAGTCTACCAAATCCAGTGCCTATTTGTGTGTGAAACTCGACCTGTTGGACATCTAATACTTTAACATCAGATATTCATCTGTACCTACCTTGAGCCCTTCTAAACAAGCGAATGACAAGAGAACCACTGAAGGTGAATTAAAAGATAACTGTCCTCTAAAGAATTAAGTAAAGAGATATAGACAAGAACTTTAAATTCTGGATCACCAAGCATATTTGCACATTTTGTTTCAAAGGGGATCATTTCTGATATATTGCTCTAAGAAACATAAGCGTCAAACTCCTCCCTTTCGTAGACTTTTGTACTTCACCTATATGTGCAAAGAATGAATGACTGACTTTCTGTTGTGAACATTGTGATTTTCAATAGTTATGGTATTCTTAAATGACATTTTGAATTTCAAGAAACAGGTTTTATTTTAGCAGAGAGCAGCTCTCAGTTTATAGTAAAGGTCAGTTTGGACATTTTGCTAGGACTCATTAAGTGAAGCCTGTGAGATTAGAATTTTTATCTCAGTTTTAATTTACAAATACAGTGATAATTGGAGTAGACGAATAAAACTATATTATTTTAATTAGTTTTTTCCATCCCAGTTTGCTAATAGGTGTAGAAGTTGCATATTTGTTCTCTCAATAGCAGGGTTTTTTTTTTTTCCAAAAAAAAAAAGAAATAATACTTTTATTGGCAGAAATTTGCTTTAGGGCATTTTGAATAACCTGCTCTAATCCAGAAGAGCTTCCCCAAACGTTATGGAATAGCCAACAAATGAGATGAACAAGGGGTCTGGTATATTCATAATATATTCTTAAAAATAATTTAACATTTCCTAATATTTATTTTAGAGAATGAATGCTTAACAGAAAACTAGTTAAATATTTAAACAGGAATCATCTTTCTTCACAATGTAATATGAATTAGAGAGGGGTACCCTACTCTCAAGTCTTTGGGAATATTGCCTTCAGAGATAATTCCTGATGTGGAGGTGAACACTGCAGGCTCTGAGACCTGGTACCATTAGGCAGATTAGCATACACAGAACCCTTGATCAATTCCAAACCCAACGTTAGCAACTTTGTAATATTTTCACTCTCCATGTCGTTTTTTGTGTGGGGAAGGAATAGACTTGGCAATTATGTTTTTGTTTACAAATAAATGATGTTTTGGGGATTTGTATAGCCATGTCTTATGAGTTTAAACATTTTCAGTTATTCTTTCTAAGAACAATAGTGCACCTATGAATTTGAATTTCTGCAATCCCACATGGCTAAAGGCCAGACCCTGAAGAGTGAAGCTCCCTAAGTTCTTGTTATTGTGCACATGACCCTTATCCTCTAACCAGACTTCTCTCCTGACCCTTCAGAATATTATGGACTCACCCTTTTGCCTGCTTTAGGACCTCAGTGGATATTTAGCCTCAAACAGGCCAACTTGCTTATGGAGATTCATGAGGGACAGCAGCATTTTTGAGATAAGCTGTCTAAATGAAACCATTCAGAGATCTGAGAGGGAAACCAGGAGACCTAAGAAAGAGAGAATGAAATTAACCACAACAAATGCTGCCTGTAGTGATGACAATAAAAAACAGATGAGCACTGAGAGAATAAGAAGTGAGGGAGGAGAGGCTGTGAGTATGGAGCAAAAATGTCCATGAGTTTGGCTATAAAAGGAAAGGCAGAGGCTAGTAGCTGGAGGAGAATGCGGAGATGATGGAAGTTTTGTTTTGTTTTGTTTTGTTTTGTTTTGTTCTTTATGTAAGACTTAGGCATTCCTCAATGCTGATGAGAAACTGTCAATAGCAATTTAGAGACTGAAGATAGAAGCAAACTGGAGAAGTGAGGTCCCTGAGGGGATAGGAAAAAAATATCTAGAGCACAAGTGAAATAATTAGCTCCAGAGAGGAAAGAGATAACCCCTTGTACTTAAGAGAAGCAAGAAAGGATGGATGCAGGTGCAAGTAAGTTGGTTAGTTGACATGGTGGGAAGTTGGGGAGGGTTTGAAGAAGATATCAATGCTATTCACTGAGAGTGAAAGAAAAAGTGACTGGATTCAAAGTTTAAAAAGAGTGAATAAGCTTGAAATAGTTGCTATGAAGGATATGGGAGAGGCTAACTAAAAAAGTATGGAAAATTGATGGGCAGAATAGAGGAACCAGTTGAGGCTGGTGACCACAAATAAGCCAGCAATATGCTCCATGCTGTAACTATAGCTGGGCTCACAGCCCAGGTATAATATGGAAACAAAATGAACTACAGACGTATCCAGTGTAGAAATTTCACCAAGTAGGGAGCTGGAAGACACTGGATCAAAGAAGTTGAATTTAATTAAAAGAAATAGATTGAAGCAATGAATGATTGAGTAAGCTATACAGAGAAGGATACTAATAGATTGGGTACTGACCAATAGGGCAAAGTAGAGTGATACACGGACCTAGGATTCCAGTGGGGTTGAATAACTTGTATAAGAGGGAATACTGAGTGAGACATATATAAGCACAGAAGACTGTGAAGAGAAATTTGATATCTCTGATGGAGAACAAGATACCAGGATCCAGACTGGAGGTTGAGAAGTCCTGGCCTTTAGGGGTTGGATTATCAGAAAAGTGATAGGATAATCAGCAGATTATCTTGGGTTTTGGGAGAATAGAGCAAGATTCTGAACTAGGTGCTGAAGTCTTTGAAGACTGAGTCACTGAGAGGCGGCTGATGAATAACAACAAGAAGGAAAGGCAGTGAAGAGGTAGCAGGAAAGAAGGAGCATCAGAGGAAATGCAGTTTCATACAGAAGTGTAAATATTCTTTAAAAATGGCTTTGGATTGTATGCAGGATGCTGACCCCATTTTCTAATCCTGACCTAGGTAGATAATAGGAAAATGAGTGGCCTTCACTTGAGAGGACTATGGTTAGGGTGACCCTATCACCTGGTTTGCCAATAACAACCCTAATTTGCACCTGTGGTCCTGACACAATTATTAATAGTGCCATCTTTTACTCTTTTAAAAGTGTCCTGGTTTCTATGTTAAGTAGCATGTTCACCCTGCCTTAAAGAGGAGTAGTGGCCACAAGGAAAAGCTCCTTCATTTAGGAAATAAATTATTTTTAAATAAGTGAGAAAATATAATATGGATTTGCTTATTTGTTTGTTTTTTGTTCTGTTTTGCTTGAGAGAAGCGTTCCAAGGGCCATAATAAGAAAAGTTTGGGAGGGGATGGGGCAGTGGGATATTGAATCAGAGGACAGGAGATACCAAGTAGTATTTGAACTGAGAATACAAAAGAGGAGTTGATCACGGGAGCTCTCATCTCCATTTAAATTTTCTCATCAACTTTCTGACTCCTTTAATCAGGAGTCACATGGACAATCAGGCCTTCAGAAGTTAAATATGCCTGTTATTATTTATATCTTTACTTTGTGGCCAGAGATTGTAGCAGTTATTGTATTACAGATGAAAGATTGGAGTAACAGGCCTTTACAAACATTTAACATTGTGCAAGTTTCCTACAGATTATTGCCATAAGATGGCTCTTAATTGGGATGATAGCTCCTGACAATTGCTTCCCCTTGCACTTACATTTTGAGCATTCTTTCCTCTGAACTTTGACAGATTCAGCTTTCTCTCTGCCAACTGAACTCCATTACTTCCTTCAAAATCAGGGTAAGAAAACAAGGCAGCTTAAGGTCTCTGGAACATATGAAGCGTGGTTTATTCATCAAAGTCACTAGATTTTGCCAAGCATTCTACACTGAGAGCTGATGGTGAAAGAATTAGAGAACTTAAGTCAGATGACAATACCAAAAAGCAAATAGAAATTAACAACCTTGCTAAAAGCAAAATATTCTGGTGTCTCTAGGCTAAAATGCACCTTCAAAGACCAATGTAAGGTGTAACCAAAATAGAATTGAAGATTCTTTTTTTAAAAAAAAGGAAATGGTCCCACTTTCACTAAACACAGAAATCCCCATAACAGCATCTTCATAGGAGACCTTTAAGTCAACGAGGTCGTTTGCATTTAAGTCTACAAGTAATATATGGTAATACAACTGATGCATAAAGATTGTCAATGTAGCTTATGGAAATATAGATAAAGCTATTTCCCTGAGCTGTAGACATTCTTCAATGGTCATGATAAATAAATACGTAAGTTAAAATGAGTGGTTTTTTCACTTTCTAAAAATATTCATTCCAATTTACAAATAGACTCTCCATAGGAATCCTTAAAGTAGAAAGCTTACAGCATTGATTTAAAATATGAATCATTTATTTAAAAGTCTATGCACAGTTTTTCAGAATTACCTCATGTTAAGAAATCAGTCTCACTGTCTAAAACTGTGACTCACAAACTTTCTTCTGTTTCTAAGCAATCCACACGTTTAATATATTCCTATTTAGTTACGTCTTTTCATTGTGTAAGAAAACTCTAAGCTGTACCCGCCCCACCCCCTTAGCTTCCCACTCTATTCTAGAGGAATATCAGAGTATTGGAAGTGTTATAGCAGATTGAAAAATATTTCCTATAACAGTGTCTTTCAGATGTCAGGTTGTAACCTATTAGTGGGCCGTATATTTACAGTGTTATAACCACCAATTTTTAAAAAATGAAATAGAGTGGAATAGAGTAACCAAAGCTGCTTCTAGTGCTACTGAAAGAATGAATGCTTTGAAAAGGCCAAAATTAACTAAATCTGTGTGCTTTTCTCATTAAATACTAAAAGCAGTTAAGGTGACTGGTTTCAGGTGAAATTTCAGTTTAGTTTAGCCACACCTTATCTTAAAAGATTCGTAGTAGCCACCGCTGGTCTTCTATAGTTTTTTGTTTTATCAATTGGAAAGCAGTTCTGTTCAAGACTGATTTCTGGTTACTGTTAGAAGTAGATTATTGATTGATCCCCCAATACTCCCTAAAAGAATTTGAACTCAAAGTAAATTCAGAGAACAATAAGATGAAAACCTATATATAACATAAAAGAAATCAAAGGGGAAAGAAAAAGTATCAAGATATGCTGGTTCCAAAATGCTGCAATTGAACACAAAGCTTACTTCTGAATTCATGGTAATCAGGCAAAAGAGGAAACACACTATAGGTTACATAGCCCTAATTATCTAGGAAGCTGTGAGATTATCAGCCCAAACACACAGAATTTCCCAGCTCAGAGCCCCAAAATGAATTTGACCCAGCTGATGCCGACAAAAGTGCCATTGGTGGTACAATGATCAAGAAGGCCTAGGGTCAAATCCCAACTCTGTCACTTATTGTGTTACTTAACAGTTGGACATGTTTCTTTATCTCTATTTCCTCATCTGTTAAAAGTGGATAATAATAATATAACTTAACTCTTGTTTTGTTTTGTTTTGTTTAAATAAGGATTAAATGAGGTAATATTTGTAAATGATCAAATCAAGGCTGAGACTGGCTCTGCTACCGGTAAGGGTTATATTGTGTTTCTTTACTTAATTAAGCAAGCAAATATTCTAAATGGTAGTTTTGCAAAGGACATTCTTAAATCAGTGTGATTGCAGTTAGTGCAGTTAATTATTGTAGCGCTATGAAAGCCGACCATTGCTTTATACCTTATGTTTCTATTGATTTCCTTCCCAATATTTTTATCTTTCAATTTTTTTTTAAGAAAATCAGAAAAATAAACATATTCTACGCCACATGGGTCAGAATACCCATATCTCATGCTTCTTCTTCAAAACATCATCCTCCTAATAAAATATGTCTGGTTCAGATATTTTTGTGCAGACCTCAGTCAACTGAAAACTAGAGCATCTGTGTCATTGCGTAGAAAAACCTCACCTAGCAACAAGCAGCTAAACTCACCCATACTCATGTGAGGGATGACAAGTTTACAATTTGCAAATTATCTCTTGCAAAGACTAAAAACTGTCCAGTTTTTGTTCGTTTTCCCTTGTTGGGGGGTCTTTCAAATGAAAAATTTTGACTTAAGCATTTTTAATGAAATCAAAGTTACAAAAAACTCTATAGACAAAAAATTTTGTATATGAAAAGACAATGAATTCAATCACACCTTATTCATAAGCCACTTTAGTTACACTGAATAATTAAATCAAGTTTTTTATTTGTGCCCCTGATCTATGTTACCATAGATAATACATTACATACATTAAAAATACATGCTTTGTAATTTCACTTAGGTTAACTTACTTAGCATCTACACTCCACTATTGACATCAATAATGTTATCATTTAACCCATAATAAAATATATTTTTTCATGCATGAGTATCCTATCTCCCTTACTATATTAGAGCAATTTTAGAGAAAGACTGGGTCATTTTTTTCTAACACCCTTACTTCTTAATACTGTGATTTACACAGATTTGCTACTATCTTTGTTAAAAACAATTATCATAGAGATGGAATCCTTCATCAATAAAGTAGTATAAAATACTCCAATGCTTCCCAGTCATTTGTTCATTAAAAAGCACTTTTAATGCAGCTTCCTTTTTCTTTTTCTATTTTCAAATATCTATGCCTTTTTAAAAATTTAGGCCTTTGAACTTTGGCTAAATCAACCAAGCTATTATTGCCTTTTGCAGTTATTACATAAACATCTCTTTGGTTTCTCCTAAATCTTTGCAGAGTTTATAAAAAGCCTCTTAAGTGTTTTTAGTCCTCTTTTTTAGAAGTTATATGATCATATTATTTCAGTTCTCACTAGTCCTCTTTTTTAGGGGTTATATTATCACAGTATTTCAGTTAACACTGTACACCTCAAACATTGGTGTTGATTTAGAGTACTGTATTCATATTATATACTTTTTAAAAAGTGAACTTATGGCTTAAAATAGTGCATGACTTCACTATGACCACAGAACTAAAACTAGGATTAAAGTCTAGCTTTCAGAAACACCTGTTACTTATTCTCAATTTCTTTTAACTCAGGCTAGAGAACATGGTGAACTTTCAATTTTTAATCTTTAATTTTTATTTATTTTTCTTTTATGTAGTTCTAGTATTTTTATCTCTCAATAAAACTGACACATTTAATTTTCATTTTAATGAAAATAAAAAGTTACTTTGGACATTAAACTGAAAGTAAAATTTACTGTATATGCTACCACTTAATAGTAATGCAGATTTGTAGCTCAGTGTATCTTAGTCTTATCTTTTATGTTTTCATTTAAAAGATTGTTTTACAGTAGATTTATTTAGGAGCAATGTATTTTAGGAATTATCAAAATTGTTAGTTTTTCTCCTTTCCACTCAGCTCATATCTCTCATTTAGCTATATAAGAATTAAAATTTTTATTGGCAAATCCATGTTGCAAGTTGGATGGGGAGTTTATTTTATTGCAAGAAGTGAGAACTTCATCATAATTAATTCATTTTTATTTTTTAAACTTTGATTAATTCTAAGAAATATTTGAGGTCACTGTGGGAGTCTGATTTGAGAATCTGAAGAATTAACTTGGGAGGGTCTCAATGCCTACCAAGGTATAGGATTAAATTCAAAGTGACATAATGAAAGCAGTGTAATATATTTTGACACAACTCATTCATTTGATATATTATTTATCCTATCTATGTATTTTAGGAGGTCATAGCCATAAACTTTGAATATCCTTTTTAAAAATCTCTAATAATGGAAATGAAATTAATTGTGATGTGAAATAATAAAATTATAAAAATTACTATAGCCTGCAGATTATTGTTACTGAGTTTTGATTCTTTACTAAAAGTTGATATGTTGCTACCATCTCCATAGACAGAATAATGTGTCTTAGAAAAATTATTCAATGTATCTTATAATAAGAGCCAGAAGATCTTTTCAATAGAACTAATAAATATTGCTTAGTTTTATTTTTAACAAAGCAATTTTTATCAAGAATTATCTGGCTAAGTACAATAACAACAATAGAGGGAAAATCAGAATCTCCCTCATTACCTGCTTCTGTAATTGTGCATGCATAAAGTATGCTTGAAGGCTTTGAAAGGAGAGATTGTGCAACTTGAATACTAATTTTGTCAGTACTGTAATTTCACGTCTGCTATCCATGTTCAAGCTGGTTGTGCTTTGAGGAGCAGCTGAAGCTTTATGAAAACTTTGTAAAACATTCTATTTAGAAGCAATTCTTTTCCTTTGCATTATGCGCTCTGGGTATTTTTCTTCCTTTGTGTTTTATTTTAAGAACATTTGTATGAAAACAAGATCTTTGTTTCTTACAAGCACATCTGCTCTTGCTGCTTGTAGATTATGAGAAGTCATCATCCTCTGTGACATCATAAGTATTTCCATGGCAACCCATTGGGCTTACTTTTTTTTTTAATATAATAAAAAGTTACAGACTGTCAGCAGCAGCAAAGTGTTTATCTCAAAACAGATACATAATAACTTCCCAGTTTTCTGCACCCACTGCCTGTGGCCTATTCATTGCAAAGCACCAAAGCTTTAGCTTACTGCATTTAATTCCCTTAAAGTCCATGAGACTGCCAATTCTGATTATCCACAATCTAGTGAAAGAATAGGATGCTTGAAGAAACAAATTCTAAGTGATTAACTGTATTGTACATGGCTTGGCTGGTATTAGTTCAATGAGGGAGGAAATACATGACACCTTGTGTTTTATGTTCTATAGTAAATAATGATATAGATTTTTGTTTTTTTTTTGAGGTACGCGGGCCTCTCACTGTTGTGGCCTCTCCCGTTGCGGAGCGCAGGCTCCGGACGCGCAGGCTCAGCGGCCATGGCTTACGGGCCCAGCCGCCCCAGCGGCATGTGGGATCTTCCCGGACCGGGGCACGAACCCGTGTCCCCTGCATTGGCAGGCGGACTCTCAACCACTGCGCCACCAAGAAAGCCCTATGATATAGATTTGAATAACAGCTGGAAGGATCTTGAAGCCCTTTACTTGAAATGATTTTATGAACAGTCTCTACATCCACTCAGCCACTTCAGTGCTGTCGCTACTGTGATGAAATGTAGCAATGAGAGACCTCAGAACATAATCGTTTGGATAGCGAGCCAAGGCTACTAAAGAGGACTGGGACCAGGAACTGATTGTGGCACGTTCTACTACATCAATATCAGTCAAAATTATGAAGTTTAGGTCACAATAACCAAGGAATCCATAAGAAAATATTTATCGAGGACTTGCTATGTGCATAGCACACTTGTGCATAGCACATTTAAGGTAGTACATACACAATCCCTGACCTCCCAAGCCCTTCTTTAAGATTGTCAGATTAAAAGTATCAACATTTTTTCCCAGCACTACTTAGTTTTGAATTAAATCGTTTCCCCTTTTATTTAATCAGTCCCATTTTATTTTAAAAAGTGTACACGTTTGACATGAACCACATTAGTTCAGGATATTTGGTGAGCTAAGCCCGAATAAGCTGTTCTGTGTTGAACGCTAAGGGAAATTTAGAGAAAGAGGGCTCAGAGGCAGCTGCTGTCTGGGAGCTCTTGGATTCAGAATGGCAGCAATAAGATACATGATCCTGGGTCTAAAGCAAGTGTCAGTTATACTGGTAGCAAACACACAAAATCGTGAGTCTGAAGATAGTCAGGAATGAGAAGATGGGCACAAGTACTAAGAACAAAGCAACCAAAACAAGGGAAGAAGGCCTAGGGGATCTATCTAAGCAGAGGCAGGGCAGGTGTTGGGCAAAGGTCATAACGGCAGGCAAATGGTAGAGGTCTAAGCAGTGAGGTGGGCAATATTGTAGAGGCCCAAGAGCATGAATCAGGGACCCAGTCAAGCAAGACTGAGCTCAGACATAGGAGAGCCATTCACCATGGTACCAGGGGACAGGGCAGGAACCAAGTGAAAAGGGTCTAAAGTCCCAATTAAATGTCCCAATGAGTGAGTATTGTTGTGACATATATTCGTATAATTATTTTTTTATTCACTGGTTCAGTGATAAACACTCTATTAGACACAGGAATTAATAAAATTGACAAAGTTGACCTTATGAAACACATACTGGATGAAACAATGAAGAATTCAGTAAATAAATGTATAATTAAAATCTGTATTACATGTCATGAAGGAAATAAACAGGTGTCAAAGTAAGAATTAGAGTGGGGGTAGAGAGGTGCTACTTAGGTATCACTGAAGGCCTCTCAGAAAATATATATAACATGGATTTTTAAAAAAATCTTCTTAACCCTACCCCTCATCCCCCTCCACCCTGGCCTACCAGCTTTAAAAGGATAACTATTTAACATGCACATCCGTGGTTAGTTCTATTCCCAGATTTTGTAATCAGCCAGTGGCTTCCTGCACCCAGTGATTCCACACCATCAAAATCTCCTTCACATCCCTGAATTGACCCATGTATCTATCCAGACTCCAAGGTCAGCTGACAACCTGATTTCTCTTATTGCCACTTAAACCTCCATGATGATAAGTCCCTGTTAAAAATAGCTTATGATGAGGGTAGAAGTTTCTTCTATTCAGAAGAGGCTAACATAATGAACAAGCCCAAATATCTCAGAGGCTTAACACGTTATAAGTTCATCTGTTGTTCAAAGCATTTGGTGAGATTCAGGACCTTTCCAAATTTGCTCAGTCATCCCCTTGGGTGATTGGAGGCCTCTGCTGACTCCTCTGCTTTTCCCTAGCAACCAAGGGAAGGAAGAGAGCAGAGGATCGTGAGAAAGTTTCTATGGGCCAGGCACAGAACTGTTGGGCATCTCTGCATCCCCCTGCCTACATTCCATTGGACAGATCTCAAGTATTCAACGGTACACCTAACAACAAGGGAGGCTAGGAAATGTAGTCTAACTGTGTGCCCTGAAGGAAAAAAGAAATGGGTTTTGTTGAGTACAATAGTGTATCTCTTTATTTACCAAAAAATTCATTTCCCTCTTTTCCCCACACACAGAGTTTACTCATCCTCTCCCTAAGTGAGTTCACTGAAGGCCCCAACCAATCACTAAGACTGCTTTGACTGAACCAATAACTTGCTTTGAACACAGAAAGGAGGCAACGTATTTTAAGAAATACGAAAGACCAAGGAACATTATTAGTATATCCTTTTGTGCTATTTCCCCCTATATTAGCCAACCACTTATACAAAAATGATGTCATAGAAGGAAAGGGAAAGATGGAGCAAACCATAGTTCCTTCTTTCATTCCTTCCATACTCACCAGTAAGCCAAAGGTAGAGAGTACTGAAAGAATGTGCACACGTGGATAAGCAAAATAAAAACAGTTGAATTCGTAGTGTGAAGCATTTCCACTGTTCCGGCAAGAACAAAATGCATACGCATGTTCACGCTGCAAAACAAGAGTTGTGTAATTTCAGTAATTCCACATGAGTTAAATGCTCTCATATTTGCATTTAAAATTGGCATTGTACAATATAGAGATGAATAGTAAAATGAAATTAAATACTTATTTAGAATGACATTAAGGAGCAAATACAAAATACCATAAGTCAAAACATGCTGTAAAAGAAAGGATAAGGATTTTTTTTTAATTAATTAATTTATTTGGCTGTGTTGGGTCTTCATTGCTGCGCGCAGGCCTTTCTCTAGTTGCAGCGAGTGTCATTGCGGTGCATGGGCTTCTCAGTGCGGTGGCTTCTCTTGTTGTGGAGCACGGGCTGTAGGCATGCGGGCTTCAGTAGTTGTGGCATGTGGTCTCAGGAGTTGTGGCTCGCGGGATCTAGAGCGCAGGCTCAGTAGTTGTGGTGCACGGGCTTAGTTGCTCCGCAGCATGTGGGATCCTCCCGGACCAGGGCTTGAACCCGTGTCCCCGGCATTGGCAGGCGGATTCTTAACCACTGTGCCACCAGGGAAGTCCCAAGGATAAGGTTTTATATTTTAGTACTCTTGATAGCAACTTTTCCCTGTGACCCCATATTTTTATTTTGCACTGGGCTCTGCAAATTATGTAGCCTTCCCTGGGTCCAGTGAGCTATGTCCTTGCCCCAGTGTAACTGCAATTAAAGCTTCCAGTCAGAAAAGGGAGGAATAGGATACACACAGCAGTCAATGACCCATAGAAGTGATTCATCCTTCTGGGTAGGCACTGTGAAGGGGGACTGCCCAAGATGCAGATAGTTTCTTGTTCTGTCCCTGATTCTGCTTTCCGTGGCCCTTGGCTCCTGTCTCTAAGAGCTTCTTCCTTAACCATCATCCTCCTCAGAAATATCTGAGATGGTTGTTGAGGAATGTCCCCTCCTCATCCATTGTGGGGCTTTCATATCTCTCTTCTTGTCTAAGGGTGGTTTTAAAGACTTTTTTTCAGCCCTAGCTCAAAGTTTCCTTGTTCTACAATTTCTACAAAAAAATTTTTTTGGTAAGTTTCCGATCTATTTGCTTCCAGTTAGTTCCATGTGCCAAGTGTTTTTTTTTTACTCGACATAGTTATTAAACTTGCCTTATTCTTGGTTTCCTGGTCCCCATGTTTTTCCTTCAGTTTAAGGGCAGGTACCTCGAGGCAATCAGCAGCAATATGCTATGGTGGAAAAGACCCTCTCTTAATCTGATATTTACTGAAGGGCTGAGTTGTTTGCAAAATCTCTCTGGCCCTTTGTCATTCAGGGTCATTTTTTACTACAGGTCCCAAAGCTATCAGCTTTTCAACCATGGAAGGCCCTTGATCCCTGAACTTTCTACTCCTGCCGTTCTCTGCCTTAAAATCAGCCCAAACTCACCTGAGTGCACATCTTTCTTGCTTAGATAATTGGCCAACACAGTACTGCATTGAAAGTTCCAACCACTTTCCCTACAGTCTCAGTAATTTGTGGTCAGCCTTCCAAGTTCTCCCATGACAGCCTTATTGAAAATGTGCTGAGGCATGGCAGAACTCTCCAGACATCCAGCCTACTATAGTATATCTTCACTTTCTGCTGGCCAGTCACTAAATCAATGCCACTTATTTTGGGGTATTGTTACAACAGCAGCACAGGTCAAAGTACCAATTTCCATTCTTACCTAGATAGGATAGCTGCTGTAACTAACACTAAAATCTCAGTGCTTTAATATACTAAAGCTTATTTTTGTTCATGTAACACATTACTGTAGGTTTATGAGGAGTGACATATCACACAGTGATTAAGAGAACTAGGTTCCTTCCATCTTAAATTATTTTATATTGTATTACCCAAACTTATATTTTTGAAAATCTTGGTTTAAAACTTGTTGTCGAAACAATTAAAAGGTCTGTTTAGAAGTTCAGTTTATTTTAATACTTATGTTTAATGTCTATCACATCTGAAAAAGACCTCTCACAATCAGAGGTAGAGCCAAAAGGAAGAAATATACATTTGCCTGCATTAAAAAAAATTATGATACTCAGTTTTCAATTTTGTTCACAAATTCACACAAGGATTTTGTTGAAATTTGACTTCTAAATTTAAATTTCCATCTTCCCTGATGTCAGTTAGTGGTTCTTACAAAACAATCAAAAGACTAATTATTCTAATTTTGACAAATGCACTTCAAACTCACTGAAATATTTTTAAGCAAGTCAAAATTCTATTTTTAAATTTTCTAGGTATGAGGATATGAGAAGTATTTTTAAAGATGACAGATTTATTTACATGATTTAAGCTACAAAAAAAATTATGGTAGAAATCATTCCCAAAATTCCTTTACAAAATGTGCCCTCTGTAGCATGAGCTTTTTTGAAAATGTAATTACGATTTTGTTCATTGTTAAAACACTACCTGTACCATGAAGGAACGGGTGATTTATATTTTTGCAAGTGCCTATTGGGCAGTATAGCCACTGGTTATCACAGAAAATGTCACCAACCAGAAGCTGAGCATCAAAGGGGCCCTTGGGTGTAGCCCATTGAAGTCAGTCTTTCAGGGCACAGAGAAGAGTGTGAAGGGGTGAAAAGAATAGATCTGGAGGAGCCAATGAAGACTGGGGCAGGCCTCCCCAGGAGAGAAGACCACTAAGGTAACACTGACAGCATCGGATCGGAGGGGTGGAGAGACTAAGAATTTGCCTAAGAAAGTACCTTTTGATAGAAGCAAGTTGTGAAGAAACAATGTTCCCCTCTACCGAAGATCGCTTGAAAAGATCTAGTGAGGTGCCAGTGTCAACCCGTATATATTAAATATCAGTAAATTTTAATGGATTTCTTTTTAGATAAAAATACACACAAGTTCTATTGTTTTCTTCCTTTAACCCCAAGAAATTTTTCTGCAGACCCCTAAGGGTGCGCACACACCACTTTTGAAACCACTGGATTAAAGACTACTCTGTTGGACCACAGTTGGCACACTTAGTCCCAGCTCAGTTCCTGGTAAACATTCTGGCCAAAGGCAGGAAGAATTTCATACCTTGTGCTTAGTTTGCCTCATACTATTTTGACTCTCATCTAGATGTACCAGAATCAGGTTTAGCCCCAGTCCCACTCACAGCCAAGCTTCAGGCCCATCTTCCACTGAACGTGTTGTCTGGCTCTTTGTGGAGAGCTCAGCATCAGCCTGTCACCACCGCTCAGCTCTAAGCTGAGTGCTATTGGCAGAATGTCAGCCTTATGATTATATATGAGGGACAACACATTATGTCAATGCACTTAAGTCTTTCTTTAATCTGGTATGAAAGTTAGAATGACTTTTTTGTATCTGCTTGACTCTTGGCAAATCAAGCAAGAGGTTTTAAAAAGAAAAAGATGAAACATAATGCAGTTTATACAATGAACAGGATTTTAGGTTCCAACCCAATGGCTTCATAGTAAGGAAAGGATCTAAAGCAACAAAAAAACTAAAAAGGGAGACAAATGACATCTGCAACTTTCTTCTACCTTTTTTGACAGGAACCATTTTTTAAATAAACTTTTAATTTAAGAACAGTTTTAGATTTATGGAAAAATAGTTGCAAAGATAATATAAAAAGTGGACTGTATAATTTCTCACCCAGTCCCAAACCCATTAAAAATTTTTTTTTGCTTGTTTATTTGGTTAGATTGGTTTGCTTTTTATTTTTTGAAATCATATGCATTTAATGTTGCTTCAACAGATCAGGGCAATAATTCCAATATTTGTGTAAGGAGATACCACTGCTATATTCCAGGGATTTAGGGTAATAAAAACACCCTGCTTAGTTAGAATTCAGAGCTGTGACCTCTGGCCTTCTTAAGTAGATTTAGGAGAGTTTAAAACTGCCCCTCTGGGCAAATATTTTAGGAGCTGATGAGCATTCAACTTCACTTAAGATACAGCTTGTCATCAATACACCCAAGAGACTGACAATTTCTATTTATCACTTAATGATAGTGAACCTGGCGTTCCTCGTTAGCCCCAGGACAAGAAAGCAGAGTCGTTTTGAGGAGTAGACCAATCTTTGAAAGACTAGGAAGGTCACCAGTCTTTCGAAGAGTTTGCAGAAGCTTAGAAGCTTGCTGCCCTATAGCCCAAAGAGGAGACTGAATAAACTCAAAATGAGGGACTGTGATTGCCCCTTTGCCACTCAAACCTCATGCCCTTAAAATATAAACTACTAAAATATAAATATATATATATATATATATATACACATAAACTACTTGGGGGCAGAGGTCCTTATTCTCCATGTAGAAATTGTGCCTGACACATAGTGACACTCAGTAGATATTTGCTGATTGACTCACTCTGAAGAAACTTGGTGATACCTACTCTGTGTAAAGAGTAAGAAGAGGCTACTGAATTGTCAACGTAAGAGAGAAGCCTTAGAAGGAAGAAATTCATGACTTTGCACCCTATTTTTAAACCTTGGGATTCTGTAGGAAAAATGCACACGTGGTCCAAGAAGCAAACAATATTCAATAGCCCCTACATAGAACACAGAAACCATTTCTTACTGAAATCTAGAGTATTCAAATGTTGAGGTATAGTTGAGAATGGCCACTGGCTAAGAGGAGATTGTACACAGAAAGGCTTGTCAGTAGAGGTCAGTGGTGCTGATTACATGTGGCAATAGCAGGGAGCTATCATCTCCACAGAAGATTCTCGTGGCTTAGGCAGCTACTTGTTGTGGGACATGAAACTTGGTGTAAAAAAGATGCTTCTTTGGACAGTTTTCATTGTTTTACATCATAAGCCTTTAGGTCTTTGCAAGCAACCTGTTGCAAAACATATATGTTGATATTTCAAGTAATAATGATGGGCATGTTTTAGGTTCAGTATGTACCAGGGGAGAGTATTTTTCAGTTTTTAGGTAGCCACCACATAGCCACATAGTAATCCCTTAGAGTAATAGTTCCCCTTTATATTATGGATATCTGCTAATAATATTAATATGTACTATTTATTGAACACTTTCTAAGTGCTCAGCAGCATATTAAATATTTTGCTCTAATCTTAAAAAAAAATCCATATAGTTGGTAGTATTACAATCCCCATTTTAAAGGTGAGGAACTGAGTCTTAGAGAAAAGTTAAGAACCTTGCACATATACACACATCTAACAAGTTTGGACTGAAACCCAGATTTTGTTGATTCTAGATCCTGCAAGCTTGATCACTACGTTAAATTCATAGAAAGCTTAATAAAATGAACTGTGTGTTTTCTTTTTACATTGTTCCATTATTCCGTCACTAAACAATGTAGTTTAAATCAAATGTAGTATAGCCGTAAGAACTAGGGTTTGCTGCCTTAGAACCAAGTTATTCTTCATTTACTTCATTTAACAGTTCTGTGTTGTGCCCTTCTATGGTCTTAGCACTGTATGGAAGATACAAAGAAACATAAAACACAGAGCCTGCCCTCAGGGATATTATGTTCTTGAGAATAAGAGCAAATTAAATAATCATAAAATTAGTATGATAAGTTCCCGAAGTGAGTTGTACAGGCATGTGCCACAGGAGTTCAGAAGAGAGAGGGACCATTATGCACCTGAGTGGACAGGGATCATCTTGTGGAAGTTGAATGATTCCTTAGAGAGTGAGAAGGATTTGGGTAAATACAGAAGTAGGAATAAACTACTTCTATACCTACTTCTTCCTACAGGAAGGAGGGTGAACACAGATTACAAAGTAAAAATAATCACTCAAGTGTCCATGGCGTAGTAATTAACAGTTTAACTAGAAAGTATAATTTGTACTGGGGAACAGTAAGAGAAGAAAATGAAAATTAGAAACATGTAAGAAAAGCCTTGAAGGGCCAGTCAAAACTTTACTCTGTGGGACAGGGGAAGGAACCTGGGACTTAGAAGGTAGTAGCAAGAAGGGTTGGCTGGATTGGGTGAAGTGGAAGGGATCAAATAACTAAGCTCTGGGTGGAGGGAAAATAAATAGTAGGTACAGTGGGACAGGGACAGATGAGACTTCCGGTCAAAGAGGGAGAGAATGAAGACTGAAATCTTGGTATGTCTGGACCCTATGAAAATGCTTTCCCCAAAGAGTAGGTCATGTTGGTGGAGTGCCATTACAGAGAAGACATACAGCTTAATGGATTTAAAGAAAGCAAAGAGGGCTTCCCTGGTGGCGCAGTGGTTGAGAGTCTGCCTGCCGATGCAGGGGACACTGGTTCGTGCCCCGGTCCGGGAGGATCCCACATGCCACAGAGCTGCTGGGCCCGTGAGCCATGGCCACTGAGCCTGTGGGTCCGGAGCCTGTGCTTCGCAACGGGAGAGGCCACAACAGTGAGAGGCTCGCGTAACGCAAAAAAAAAAAAAAAGAAAGCAAAGAATTTAAAATTCATTATATAATGTGAGCATTCAACAAATAGTTCGAAATTGTTGATGATGGTACACAGTTTTAAATACAAAGAGAAAAATGTGAGCCCAACTCTGAAATTCTAAATATAAAAGAGAAGAGTCAGGGTTTCTTGGGTCGAGGGGAAGGCAGAGAGAAAAAAGGAAGTGCAGAAAGGTTAAAAAATGATACATCTGCATGTTCTAAATATTAAAGGAAGAAAAATTGAATGATAAATGTGAGTTAAGAATTTGGAGACCCAAGGACCAGTCAATTTCCCTTTTCTACATTGAGTGATATGAGAAGGGCAAA
This sequence comes from Leucopleurus acutus, assembly GCF_964270905.1. Classification (NCBI taxonomy): domain Eukaryota; kingdom Metazoa; phylum Chordata; class Mammalia; order Artiodactyla; family Delphinidae; genus Leucopleurus; species Leucopleurus acutus. The sequence goes on from NC_139149.1 coordinate 95,167,076, forward strand.
CAAGGGTGTAACCTTCACAATATAGGCTGTGATATTTTGTAAAAAAATCGACTCTTGCTTAAGGGGAATGGGTGATGAAATAAGATCAGAAAATGATTACTTTTCGATGACAGTTATACATACGGAACTGTGCAAAGGGAGTTTAAATAAGTGAAGTAGAAGTTTTATAAGGCACAGTAGAAAGAATGGACTCACTGTGGGAAATGGAAACAGAATGATAGAATCAAATTTGAGAGTTGGGAAGATATAGAGGGGGAGTTTTGGACCTTAGATAGCTAGTGTGAGTAATAGGAATTAGGGTAAGAAGTTAGTTCAGAACCTTCTGAAGAACATCACAGACATTTCCAGGGACAGGATGTCAGAAGAGGCAAGCCTCTCTACAAACATGGACACACTAGGGTCAGTTTCAATATATTGAAGAGAATGTTTCAATTTTGGAAACTGACTTTGGGAGGTTCCTTGGGCAAGTCGGGAATGAGGGGGAGATTCTTTAAGAGATGTGGGAGCCAAAACAACTCTGTCACCATTCTCTATTATGAAACTAAATGACTGTCTGGGGGACTTGAATAACTGATACTTCATTGCTGCTTCACTCCAGTAAATTGAATATAATGATGTCCTTAACTTACTAAAAGGTTTAGAAGTGCCCCTTGAAATCATCAAGAAAAGAATGGATTGGTGTATTTATTTCTTATTCTTCAGTGGTCACCATGAGTGCTATTTCTTCCAAGAAGGCTTTTGTATGGAAATGAGGGCGTGTATGGATGCATGGAGTGAACTGTAGTAGACGTAGTTGGCTGCCCCCTCATACTCTTTCTATATTACCCTCATTGTCTAGAAGCCACATGTTTTGAGTGAAATTAGGCTAGTCCAGCTCCTTTAAGATTGTACTCTGATTAGCTGATTCCAATCTGAGTGTTACAGTCATGGACCCCCTTATAGTAGACTGGTTCATGGATAATGGGTCATGTGAATCATGACCTAAGCCAACTTAATACATGGAATTCCCCTGGTCAGAGATTGGTTAAGAGTCAGTAGAGAACTTAAGTGGTTCAATTAGAAGGAAATTCAAGACTTCAGTTACTGTTTGCAGTAAGAAATTTAGTCAATCAATCATTCTCTCCTCTTTCTTTCTCTGACTCCCACCCTCTTACTGTGGTTATTGGTAATTTTGTAACCACAAGATTAACTAGCCTTGGAATAAACTTGCCACACTAGAAAGAAAACTGGAGAAAGAAACAAACTGCTCCTTGGTGAATACCATAGAGCTGCTGGATCCAACCTTGGCTGCAACTTATACTATAAGTGATATTTTGAGTTTGTGAGTCAATACATTGCCTTTATTGTCAAGGCTAGTTAAGTATTATAACTGGGACACCTTTCTGAATTATATTTATACTCATCTACTGAAATATTTTATTTTTCCCATTTACTTGAATCTCAACACATGCTGTCTTGCACTGAATTTATTCGCCTATATTTCCTATCTTTCTGCACAGTTTTTGAGCTCCTTGAGGTCAAGGACTGAAATTTACATATTTCTATGTTTCTCCTAGCTTTCAGAATACTACTTTGCATATAGTAGTGCTTAATAGATATTTCTAAAATGAATAAATCAAATTTATGAAAATGTGCATTTGATCTCATTAGCATCATACTGCAGTTAACACATATTAATAATTCTAAAACTTAAATAAACTGAGCATGAAAACATCATTCTTTTAATGTTTCATATTTTATTTGTTTGCTTGTTTCTCTTCCTTGCTATAGGAAAGGCTGTGATAGTGATTTCTGTTTTTCACTTTCTTCCCCACAAACCACAAAAATTTCTAAGATGTTATGACAGTTTATCTAAAGTTCTAAAGATTAACAAGCATTAATCAGTGTTATCAGTTCTGTTGATGTAATTCTAACCAAAAGCTGAGTATCTTGACATTTTAGTTAGCTAATGTAGTCTTATATTAGGTAAAGGAAAGATTTACATTAGGATTTGGATACATTGAATATAGCCAAAGGCCAAAAGGAAAAGCTACCTTGCTTTTAAAAGCTACCTTAAAAGCTACCTTGCTTTTAATTCAAGCCTTGACTCTTACTAGATATTTGACCATGGCAGAATTATTTCTCTTGGTCTCAGTTTTCTCATCTATAAAATGGAAATATTTATACTATCAATCTTATAGGATTCTGATAAGGATCAAATGAGTTCATAAAAGCAAAGCACTTAATTTTAACAAATACTTAATGAGTACTGTTTTTCTTCTTTTCCTTCTTCCTCTCTTCCTTCTCCTTCTTCTTTTCCTGCTCCTCTTCTACCTCCTTCTCCTTCTTATTGTTCTACAGTATTGTTTTGATGTTATTACCATCCAAGTTGGGAAACAATGATAGTTTTCTCCATGTAAAAATTACTTTTTCTACTTTCAGTTTCAATAAAACATTGTATTTGCTGCTTCAGGATAAAAATATAATCTTCCCACCTACCTGGTAAAGATAAAGCCTGGCTGGTCACTTTTTCAGTCACATGCCCATGCAACAAATAAGTCTACCTATGAGAATATTAACAAATGAAAGGGCCCTAGAAGACAGTACCAAAGTTACAAAAATAAAATAATTATATAAACATAAGGTACTTTTTCAATAAAGTAAACACAGTGGCCTTTAAAATATATTTAATACATGAAAAATGTTTAATTCATGAAAAGTAGGTTTTTAAAAAACTAATTTGATTTTTATTTTACTTCAGTGTTTAATACAGTTAATTTAAATTATGTAATTACATTTCATTGAAATTTTCATTGCGATAATTATATACTCACATACAGTTATAAGAAATAACGCAGGGGCTTCCCTGGTGGCGCAGTGGTTGAGAGTCTGCCTGCCGATGCAGGGGACACTGGTTCGTGCCCCGGTCCGGGAGGATCCCACATGCCACGGAGCTGCTGGGCCCGTGAGCCATGGCCGCTAAGCCTGCGGGTCCGGAGCCTGTGCTTCGCAACGGGAGAGGCCACAACAGTGAGAGGCCCGCGTACCGCAAAAAAAAAAAAAAAAAAAAAAAAAAAAAAAAGAGAAAGAAAAAAATAATACAGAGAGATCCCTTACACACTTTGTTCAGTTTCTCCTTATGGTACCATTTTGCAAAACTATAGTATAATATAATATCACAACCAGGATATTGACATTGATTCAATCCAGCCATTTTATTCAGATTCCCAAGGTTACTTGTCCTCATTTGTGAGTGTGAGTACATGGTTTGGAGTTCTTTATGATTTTCTCACCTGTGTTCATTCCTGTATTCATCACCACAGTCAAGACACTGAACAGTTCCAACACTGTTCCAACCTCCCTCCAGTCCTTCCTGTACTTACTTTCTGAACAAACCAACCAACCTTATAAATTAAGCCCCCCGAGTCATGTTAGTTCTATCGCTAGATTAAGGACAAGGTTCATTTGCAAATGGTCATGTGCTTCTGATATAAATCTCCCTGAGCAACACTCATTAACAGGCACATCTGATTATGTATTTTTGTGAATGTACTCACTTTTCTCTAGTATCTCTCTACATATGTATCTCTCTATCTAGAATAGAACTGAAAATACAAGGATTCATTCATTTATTTACTCCACACTCAACTCTCATCTATTTTAATTACAGGGATCTAGTCAATATTTTAACATCAAACCAGGGAGGGACTTTGCTATCTGGCATAATCACCACAAACTCTTATCTTACCTTTTATGTATAGAATTTTACCTATATTTATCAGATGTACATGACATTAAAGTCCAGTTATGGAAAATATTAAAATTAAATATATACTTAATTTTGTTTGTATTTTAAGTAGAAATTTATTTAAATGTATTTTTCATATAAGATATTAAAAATATAATATACCTAGATTATCAATATCCTCTAGGAATAAAATTATAGTCAGAAATGCCTATCAGCCAGTGAATACATTGATCAAGGTATGAGAAATTACAGAAAACCTGAAATTTATGGCAGCTAAAGGGAAATATAGGAAGATGAGCTTAGAAGGTGTGCTATGAATCCTTTAAACGATTTCAGTGCAGAGAGACTAGGCATTCAGGAACTACTTTGGAGAATACTTGCCTAGATGTGTTTCCTTCCCAGTCATCGGTTCTGTCAACTGAGGATATCTCTTGAGGTTTTCTCACCAGGAAATGGAAATAAGTCCATTATTTGTAAGAGATTAAATATTGATCACAATTTTATATTAGTTCATATTAAAATCTATATGTAAGTGCTTCATTATTGAGTTCAGTTTCTGTGTGATTGTTCAGTTTCAAACAGCAACACAAGAAAATTTGCTTCTACTGTCAACGTAAAAAAATTAATACTGCATCATATAAAATGATGGAGATGACATTCAGTGTCATTTTGTGAGGTATGGTGTTTGAGATTCAGCGCTCACCAAAAAATAAATGTTGACGAATGGCCAACATGATAAAATACTGAGGCAAAATAACCCAAAAGGGAAATGAACATGGTACTGTAGTCAGACTGTAAGAGTTCCTTGCTGTGCCACTGAACAAGCAAAACACTCGAACTCCCTGTGCTTCAGCTTCTTCATTTGTAAAATAGCATAATAATAATAAAATCTACTTTATAATATTGTGCAGGTTAAATTAGTTGATACATATATAGCACTTAAAAGACTCCCAAGTGTGTACTGGTTGCTCAATAAATGTGAACTGTTACTAAACAAGACATAATTTTAAAAGTAATCTCAGCGTTTATCCTGAGTATCTCAATAATGTAAAATTACGCTGAGAAATGGCAATTGTTCAAAGAGCAATCTCAGAGATCTCGCAATAGTTCTCTGAAACAGTCATTGAAAATTAGTTGATTTGCTATTAGAATCACTACCTCTTTATCATAAGAATTAACAGTGAGCAACACAACTCTGTATACCATAGAGTTACAGAGAAACCCACATAGAAGTTTGCCAACTAACTCCCTCCCCCCACATATGCTGATAAGGAGCAATCTCCAGAGATTTCGAAGTGTTGCACAATGACAAGTAAACTGCGTATCGTGGAAAGGTTGAGGTAGAATAGGTATATAGGCTGTTAGCCTTGGTGTGATATTTCATTTCCCTTTCTTTTATTTCCTCTGTCATCATTTCTCTACACAATATTTCCCAGCACCTTGATATCCATTATTGCTTATTTATCCTGTACCATATTTAATACCAAGCATGATATTGTATTGATCAACCCATTATGTCTTTCCAGCCTGTCCATCTCCTCCGTTCTGATGGTTTTACACATTAGCTTTTTTGAATGGTGGCATAATTTGATTTAGAGTCTCCTGGTACGCACTATTTCTTGAGAATATATTAGACACTTCAGTATGCTGCTTTAGTTCTTTCTGGGCAAACAGCAATACCTTTTGCTTTTACCTGCTGACCAATCCCTCTTATTCTCCTTTGCAAGCTTTTCTTCCTCTGCCTGTCTTTTGCATGTTTTTCTTCATATTTTTAGCCTAAATTCTCTCCAACTTCTTATCTTTATGGTGCGCTTGAATGATCTCCTCTTCAACAGCTCCAGATATAATCTATATAATAAATGACTCCAAAATCTAAACCCCTAAGCTAGACCTCTCTATTACTAGCCTTATGACAACTTCATGTGGTTGTCCTACAGTCCTCTAAACTCAGCATGACCACACTGAACTAGTTATCCCCCAAGTCAACCTCCTGTAGAGAATGACACCCGTAACTATGTATATTATCCTTAGCCCCTCACTTCACTTACCTCCTACAGCCAATCAGTCACCAGTCCCTGACAAATCCATCTTTAAAAAAGCTTTCTAATTGGTCCTTTTTTCTCCATCTCTATCTCCAGAACATTATTCCAAGCCACAAGTATCTCTTGCTGAGATTATTGCAAATCTTCCTAAGTGGTTTCCTTCCACCCCAAATATTCTCCAAGGATGCTGTCAAAGTAAGCTTCTTAAATGTGAATCTAGTTGTGTCACTCTTCCATTTAAAAACCTTTCAATAACTTCTTGCTCTCAGAATAGAATTGCAACTTTTTGTTTTAACTCCTAAGGCCCTTCATGACCTGGCACCTTCTAGGAGTCAAGCTGTTTCATGGTGAAAGCATAAACTTTGGGATTACATGTCTGGATTTAGATCTTAACTGTTTATTCATCCATCCATCCATCCATCCATCCATTATTGAGCAACCACTGTGTGCCTGGCACTGTTCTTGCCTCTGGATAGAGCAGTGAAGAAAACAGACAAAGCCTGCCCTTCTGGGGCTTTCATTGTAGAGGCATGAGACAAACAATTAACAAGAGAACACATACAGTATGTCAGATAATGATAGGGTGCTCCAGGGCAGTGGTCATGATGAGATTGATGTGCATATTTGGTGTCCATCAGAGTAATGAAACAAAGAAGGCAAATCTCTGAGGTAGAAGAGTATTGAAATGCCTCCCCCCCACCCCGCACCCCCAGCTGAAATCACCTTGGGGCTAAATGTCTCTGGGACACTTTAATTTAATTTTTTTTTTTTTTAGTATCTAAAAGAATCTCTATCTGCTGCCTGGAGAAGGAGAAGAGGCTATGAGGAAACAAGAGTGGAAACAGGATGACGATTAAGAGGCTATTTGCAATTGTCCAGGACACAGATACAGTTAGAGCAGTAATGATGGACATGGTGAGGAGTGGTCCGACTCTGAGAATATTTCTAAAGTAAAATCCAGAGGACTTGCTGATGGGAAAGCATCAGGACTACCTGAAGATTTTGACTTGAGAACTACAAGTGGTGGAGCCATTCACTAAGATGGGAAAGAATGTGGGAAGATCCTATTTGGACTTTAGAGGGAGAATCAAGGATCCAGAATGTGTTATGTTTGAGATGCCTCATACATGTCTAAGTGGAGATGTTAAACAGGTAGCTGGGTATGATAATATGGAGTTCAGCTGAGTAGTTTGGATGGGGATATAACATGGGCTGTCATTAGTATATCATGATTTTAAAGCCTTGGGACTGAAATGAGGATACTGAGGAATGAGAGTGCTAATAAATATTAATGAGTGGCTCTGTATAAAAGATGTATATAATATGTACATTTTTACATACTACCCCTTTAGACAGGACTTGCTCTCTCTAATTTACCACAGTACCCACTACCCACTAGGCTACACATGTGTACTTACACAGGCCCTAGTCAGTCACTTATACTACCTGTCTGGCCATTCTGACATTGGTTTGTTAAATAAACAGGAGTAGTTTTTCTTTCTGGGTCCTTTTCATTTTGTTTATTTACTTTATGCTGCCTTTCATGCTGAGAATTTTGTATACTATATGTAGCTGCTGGGGTGTGGGTGGCTTAAGAGTTGTCTTTCCAAGAGAAATTACCAGGTTGCCTTGAAATGACCAAGTTGAGCAGGTTTCAGGTATTGTCTTGGGGAGGACAATTTTGGTGTGTAAAGAATATCAATATATTAACTTTGATCAGTCTTCAGAATTAAGACTACCAGGTTTAAAAAGATTTTAAAAAATTCTTTTCCAAATATGGATGGCTCATTTTACCTTAATTTTTTTAAGTAAAGCAATAATTTCAGGTATAATAAAAAGAGCCACAAAAGTATCAATAATTTATTATGGAAATGATTCAGTGTAGAAAAATTATATTCCGAATAGTCATGAACCAGATTTGTCATCAAGTGAATGTAAGGATCACAGAGTTACAGTTGGGTGCTAAACACTGAGTTAATTGCCCTCTCACTGAGGGCAAAAGGTTAGCTTGCAGCCATATGCCATAATTTTTTAAGTGATTTTTTTCTTGTCTGGAAAACGTATGAAAAATAATGAGGAAGCAATGGAAAATACTTCACATTAAAACCAGAAGGATGACTTTCTAGCTAAATAGAGGTCATAATTTTTTCTCTTTTTGAATTTTTATCTCCTTTCTGTTCTCTTTGTTCTCTCTTTCTGCTCCATCTGCCTTTCCTTTCATGGGTTTACATGTCTTATGATATTTTTTTCTTTTTCCCGCAGAGCATAGATATAATTTCCTGTGTGGCACTCAATATCTCCAAGACCTAGGATACTCCTTGAGAGGTATGGTACTATTTTGAGGTAAGTTATAGCATAAAACTGCATTAGCTACCTCATTTGTGAAAATTATACCAAATTCCCAGATATGTAGAAAGCAGTTGCTGGTAAAAACACAATCCTAATGGTTTTCATAATTGATGTTTTCAAAACCAGAAATAATTCTGATGATGTTTCATCCCCCTTTCAGGACTTTAGTGGTGAGAAAGGATTCTGTGTTTTATGAGATCTAGTAGTATTATATTTAGACTATTTTACTGCTGTATTTCTGTAGCAGAGAGACTTAAGAAGCTTTTCTTATACTAGTTTCTGAAACACTAATGGAACATATATATACATTTTTTCTACTTTTATTAACAGAACCACAGGAATGCATTTTTGTGGCAGATGATTCCACATGGAGTATGAACATTTTTCAGCTAGTAGTTTATACCTTTAAAAGAAGACATTGTTACACTGTTCTGTTTACCTTTTTCAATAAAATGTAAGATTCACTGAGGGCTCTCCCAGTTAAGTTTTAAATTATTTTGTCCTACTCTAGAGTAGCTTTTCAAATTAAACTTTCTGCCGTGCTTATTGGTCTACACATTAATTATAAACTGCTTGACCTTAATCAATTTCTCTTCTATCTATTAGTCCAAATGCGAACTCAGTGTTTAAATAACTTAAGGTACGTGATCTGACTCATGCAAACTTCCATTGACTTTTACTGGAGTCGGTGAAATTTTGTCAGACATCCAGGATCTAATTTGTTCCTACATCCTAGAATACAAACTATAAATGAGAAACTGGTGAACTTTGTGCCATATAGCAGGTTAATGTTCTTTTAATGTTTTTTCCTGGTCTCGATGGGATTTTTTGATAAATCCATAGCATTTATAATGACATTTAGATTCCTGGTAGATAAGTATTAAGTTATCATCTATACAAATACTTAATGAGTTTATGATATAAAATATTAACATTACCATTTATTATTATCATTATTGTTATTCTTCTTTAACATTAGTTTCTAGGTGCCTTAGTTAAATGGAGTCTGTGTACAGAAACAATTCGTTCTTGCTGATTGTTCATTCCTAAAATATTTAGGCATAGTTCGAATAATGATATTGGGTAGCTGAAAACTATTTCTCATGTAGTTAGAAATGAATAAAAGATTATCTAAAGTAGCATGAATCACAAGGAAGCTAACAGATCCAGCAGGATGGCAGCATAAAGATGTATACTCTACCCCCAACCCAAAAAGTACCTCTTTGATCAAAGTAAAGCAACCACAGTGATAAGGTGAAGTGAAATGGGGCAGAGGATGCTTATTATGTGGATGCAGACCACAGATGTCCAAAATTTTCTTTCAAATAGAGTTGAGAAAAGAAAATTAAAGGAAAATGCCATTTTTTGGAGAGTATAACAGTCTTACAGGAAATAAAGGAAATTCTGGCAGGAATCAGAGGGACAAAGAATGGAGCTGCAGGCGGACTCAGAAAGGATGGGGCCTTGGAGCCTCTTTCCCACCGTAGTTCAACAACATTCCAAGGCCCTGCTGGCATCCCTGGAATGTAAAGTGAGCACCCAGCCCCTCCTCACTTTGTTTTTCTGATCCAGCTTTTTTATAGTTGCCTGAGTTCCTTCAGATGAAGGAGTGAATACCCATCCTGTGCAGGGGTAGGTCTGAAATGGAGAGGAACAGAAGTAAGGAGACCAGAGGAGGTGGAGAAGAAAATAGCGACCACAGCAACAAATTAAAAATGGAGGAGACAACATAAAGCATGGAAAACTGAAACTAAGATGACAGAAATAAGCTTGCTCTGCAGTCAGTTACCCTGGGTCCCAATCCTGGATCACTGATTATTGTTAGGTGTGTGCTATTGAACACATCTCTTAACCTGTTTGTGCCTCAGTTTTCTCATCTATCACATGAGGATAATAAACACCCTATGTGTGAGGATTAAATGATAATATGTCACTTATATAAAAAGGGATTATGACAGTACCTAGCACTTACTGTGTTCCATACATGGTGATTGCTTTTATTACATTAAATAATTTAATACATTTAGTTAAAACTATTAAATTAAATACTACTATTATTAAATCTAAATGAACGTGGGCTTAAACAACTCATTTATTTAAAAGGTGAACCCTCAAATTAAGTCGAAAACAGTCTTTATGGTGTATAAAAGAAAGAGAGCTGAAACAAAATGACTCAAAAATTAAAAGAAAATGGACAGTATGGTAGAAAAGCTGATTGCTATTACCTAGGAATATTTAGTCCATGTAATATTATCCCAACCACAGGATAAAGGTCATGGTCTTCATCCCTTGACCCTGGCCTGTCCCTGGCTACAGCTGATGGAATGAGAGATGGACACCTAACCTCGGACCATCAAGCCATGGTCTAGCTAGTGGCCTGTGCTTTGTGTCTTGGCTGAAAAAGGCTTTGGAGAAGATCAGATTTATCTCTTAAAATTGGGGAATTAAGTGAACGGAGTGGAAGAGTGTTGTTGGAGTGAATTGGTAACTCCTTGTAGCCTTAAATGAAGTATAGCATGAAAAGAAGCACATGGAAGGAAGCTTGTCCTGGGCTACCTGGTGGGAGACAAACAGGGAAATTCATGGATATAGTCTAATCCTGTAGCAGGAAGTGGTTTCTGCCCCTGCTTCCTGCTCAGAGACCACTAAGTGACAGCAGCAGAGTCCTCTATTGAGTCAAGTTTCTTTCGTTAAGATCAGGACCCTGACAGAAAATAATGTTATACGGGAGAACGGGGAGGGGAGGGGACTGTAAATTCTTGGAACCCTGGTCTCTCTGAGGTACTTTCCTGTACAGTTTCCCTCCCATGCGTGATGAGACTTCTCTTTATAAATTCATCCTGTGACCAAAGCTTGGAATGCAGAATGGGCTTGTGGAAATAAGCAAAAGCAGATTAAGGAAGAAAGGCCCTTTACCAGGAGTTCTAACTGATGTTTCCCTTCAGGGCCCTGAGGCTTAAGCCTTTATTTCTAGAAGAATGGGGAGAGGAGGAGTTAGTCCCATTTGTTGCTAAGCAACCAAAGCTTTGCAGGCCTGTTCTGAGGTCACGTTTGCAGCTATTGAGAATCAGTGACAAGGTGGATGTAGCGATGCAGGGAGAAGCCTCTTCTTTCAAAATTTCTGGTTCTGTGTTTTAAATGATGGAGCTCTCCAGAACAAAATTGATTGGAAGCCTATCAAAGTTCTTCAAAAATGGTGTTTTGAGAAGTAAGCCAGGCCTGAGAAGGAGGGGTAAATTTCAGACTCAAACCAACAAAACAGAGCATCTTATCTCCCATACAAAGTCCAGGACCAATACAAAGGATGCCAAGAATAAACTTAGTGAGAAATATACCAAATCTGTGTGAAGACAAAGCAGAAACCAACCAACTAAATGAAGGCAATAAAAAGATATCAGAATAAATGGAGAGATATTTCATGTCCTTGATGGGAGGACAGATATTGTAAGGGTGTGAATTTTCTACAAATTTATTTGTAAATAAGTATACCACATAGATCCCTTCTGTTTGTTTTTGGTTTGTTTGTTTTGTTTTTTGCATGACAACACAATCCTCATTTATTTGGAAGAGTAAATGTGTGGGATTATTTAGAAACATTCTGAGAAAGAAGAGAAATGAGTAGGAATTTATCAAAGACATATTAAACCATATTGTTAAGATGTGACAATTGAAACAGTGTGATATTGTGTAATAATAGCATTGGAATAAATAGGCAAATCAATGGAAGAGATTAAAGAGTCCAGAATCAGACACAAGTGGGAATTTAGCAAGTATTAAAGGTGACAATTCAAATCAATGTATTGAATGGATTTTCCAAAAAATGTTTTGGAACAAATGACGTAGCATTTGCAAAAATATAAAGTTGAAACTCTACTTCCCATTTACCCCAAAAATAAATCCTAACTTTAAAATTAAAAGATTGAAATTGAAAAAAATAAGATCATAAAGTACCAGAAGAAAATTTAGATTAATAATTTTACATTTCCTAATACAAGGAAATGTATTAGTCTGCTCGGGCTGCAGGAACAAAATACCACAGACTGGGTGGCTTAAACCACAGAAATTTATTTCTCACAATTCTGGAGGCCGGAAGTCCAAGATCAAGGGGCAAGCAGGGTTGGTTTCTTCTGAGGCTTTACTCTTTGGCTTGCAGATAGCCACCTTTTCACTGCATCCTCAAAATTTGTTTGTTGAAGCCTGAAGCCTTAATGTGACTGTATTTGGAGACAGGGCCTCTAAAGAGATATTTAAGGGAATGGGGTCATAAGGATGGGGCCCTAACTCAATCTGACTGCTGTCCCTATAAGAAGAGGAAGAGACACCAGGGATGCATGTACACATAAAAATTGCCATATGAGGAATAAACAGGAAATATTTTCTAAGTATTACCTCCAAGGCAGAAAACAGTCATTAATTTCACTAGAAATAAAAGGAATTCAAATAAAATAATGAAAATCTCATTTTTCATTGATTTGATTTTTTTTTTTAAACTGTAAAGTCCCACCCTTGGTGACAATATGGGGTTGCAAGTATGCACAAGTACTGTCTCACACTGTTGGGGAGAGAGTAGGCCAGTATAAATACTGTTCAGGGAAATGTGGCAATTTGTGACATATTATAAAAAGCATGTGTATGTTTTCCTATTTATTAGATTTTATCCTAAAGAAATAGCCCAATAGGTGAAAAAAATGTATGTACAATCATGTAAGATAGTTTCAGATAATAAAAATAGAAAGCAAATTAAATGTTAATAAATAAGGGATTGGATGAACCAGTTAAGATGCTGGTTATACAGTGATATACTCTTCAGTCATTAAGAGAGATACAGTAGATCAGTTCTCTGGATATGGACATAGAATCTCTAAGATGAAATGTTAAGTGAAAAAAGCAGGTTAGCGTAAGTTCCCATTTTTGTAAAAAATATAAAGAGAAGTAAATATGTTGCAAAGGGGTTATATATAGTCTGAATTGTTTACGTTAAACATACAATATTTTGCTAATCAGAAAGAAAGCTATTTTCACTTAAAAAAATTTGTAGAAACAAAAAGCATATTCTATATACAGAAACTATATTTAAAATATACAGAAAGCCAACCTATGACCCAGCAATACCACTCTGAGTTATTTACCCTAAGTAATGAAAACATATGTCCACAAAATGACATATAAACATCTTCACAGCAATTTTATGCATAGTAGCAAAACATTAGAACCAACTCAAAAGTCTACCTTCAGGATGACCAAATTGTGGTATATTCATACAATGGAATACTACTGAGTGATACAAAAGGAGCAAACTATGGATCTATAGAGTAAAATCTATAAAAACATTATGCTGAGTTGAGAGAAGAAACGCATAAAAGAACACATACTCTGTGGTTCCATTTTTATGGCCTTCTAGAACAGGTGAAATAATCTAAGGTGAAAGAAATCACAACCTGGGTGGTCTCTGGTGGGAGATGTTGACTGGAAAGGGGCAGAAGGGAAGTATTTGAGGTGATGGAAAAGTTCTATATCTTGATTTCAGTAGTGCTTACATGGGTACACTTCGTTGCCAAACTCCTTTGACTCTACCCCTGAAGTCCATGCATTTTATATCATGGAAATTATATATCAACAACAACAACAGCAACATTAAACATTGCCACCTGACTATGAAAAACAAAGTTATACAGAAAGCATATTTTTTAAATGACAGAAAATAAAGGTAGACAGAAGACTCTTGCCTGAGGAACCTCAAAAAATAAGGAGAAAAGGCCTTATAAGGTCTGTGGGTTTAAACATTTGGGGAACATGAACTTAGAGCTTTCCTGTGAAGGTTGTATGCTAACTATAGATGGAATGTTGTAACTAAGAAAGGTCCCTTGACATTGATGAGAAAGAGCTTGAGAAATACAGTTGGATGATGGAGGAGAGGCATCCTGCCACCAGCCAAGAATTTGTCTGTTTAAGTGTATCTTTTGAGGTAGAGGTTTATTCCTAATGTGAAGACGTGTACATCAGATTTTCAAAACTGGTAACACCAGTTATTAAGAGTAAAGAAAGTTTTGGAGGACTTCCCTGCTGGTCCAATGGTTAAGACCCAGGCTTCCACTGCAGGGGACACAGGTTCGATCCCTGGTTGGGGAACTAAGATCCCGCATGCTGTGTGGTGCAGCCAAAAAAAAAAAAAAAAAGAGTAAAGAAAGTTTTAAATAATTTCTCTCTTTCTTACTCCATGAGGTGTTGTTTCTTTGCTTGCTCTCTGAAGTATTGCTCACTAAGCAAGTTTTTAAGCTCAGTTATATATATATATATATATTTTAAGGAACATATTTGTTTTTTAAAAGATAAAAAGTGTCCATATTATATATAGTATAGGAACCTCTTTGTTGGAAATCTGTATTATGCCTTATATTATGTGACTTTCATCAATTTTATTTTTTTAATCTTTTTTTTTTTTTTGCTTCCTAACAAGTAAAAAGTATATTTAAAAATATGCAAAGTTCACTTTTTATGAACTCAATACTCAGTCTGTTGTGTTGATCCCACAACATACCCATGATGCTAAAAATTCCATGCTGGCATTTCAAACGGGAGTGAAGCAGCATACTAAACTACTTTCAGCAAGCCTAGTGCCAAATGATGAAAAAATATTTATTTAATTTATCATGAGTCCATTGAAGTACGAACATGTCTGACTTTTACATTTAGTATTGAAGAGGAAATCAACAAGAAAGGAACGATTATTAGGTTTTGATTAGACATCAGACTCTCCACTACCCTACTATCATTGTTTTCCTTTGTAAAAAGGTATGTGCAGATGTGCAGCCACATCTTCAAGTTTGCATTCATATCTGTTGGATGAAGTGTTTTGGTAGTAAGGATGCAGCAAGAAAGGGCTGGAAACTTTGTAAGAGAGAGAATCAGTCAGAAGGAATGAAGAGTATAAGGGGTTATAGGCCCTGCAGAAAGTGGATTCCAAACCCTGGAAGCCAGAAAGAGAAATGAAAACAAACAAATGGAAAAGGTTGACAGATGAGACTTGATAAGTGCAAGGGAAGTTTAATATTTGGAAGCTTCATTACAACCACTGCCTACTCTTTTCACACATATCCAACAGCAGTGCTTTGCTTTTCCCTGAGGAATACGTTGTTTTATTTTTTAATTTATCAAAATTTTTGTTTTTCTTTTTGGCTGCACTGCGCTGCATGTGGGATCTTAATTTCCCGACCAGTGATTGAAACTGTGCCCCATGCAGTGGAAGCGCAGAGTCTTAACCACTGGACCACCAGGGAAGTTTCTCCTTTTTTTTTTTTCTTTTTTTTTGGTATTATTATAATTCATGACATTTTGAGGTAAGCACTGTACAGAAAAGTTACATTATATATGTATTACTTTTTTTTTGCAATTTTATTACTTTTTTTTTACATCTATATTGGAGTATAATTGCTTTACAATGGTGTGTTAGTTTCTGCTTTATAACAAAGTGAATCAGTTATACATATACATATGTTCCCATATCTCTTCCCTCTTGCGTCTCCCTCCCTCCCACCCTCCCTATCCCACCCCTCCAGGCAGTCACAAAGCACCGAGTTGATCTCCCTGTGCTATGCGGCTGCTTCCCACTAGTTATCTACCTTAAGTTTGGTAGTGTATATATATATGTCCATGCCTCTCTATGGCTTTGTCACAGCTTACCGTTCCCCCTACCCATATCCTCAAGTCCATTCTCTAGTAGGTCTGTGTCTTTATTCCTGTATTACCCCTAGCTTCTTCATGACATTTATTTTTAATTCCATATATATGTGTTAGCATACAGTATTTGTCTTTCTCTTTATGATTTACTTCACTCTGTATGACAGACTCTAGGTCTATCCGCCTCATTACAAATAGATCAATTTCGTTTCTTTTTATGGCTCAGTAATATTCCATTGTATATATGTACCGCATCTTCTTTATCCATTCATCCAATGTTGGACACTTAGGTTGCTTCCATGTCCTGGCTATTGTAAATAGAGCTGCAATGAACATTTTGGTACATGAATTTTTGAATTATGGTTTTCTCAGGGTATATGCCCAGTAGTGGGATTGCTGGGTCATATGGTAGTTCTACTTGTAGTTTTTTAAGGAACCTCCATACTGTTCTCCATAGTGGCTGTAACAATTTACATTCTCACCAACAGTGCAAGAGTGTTCCCTTTTCTCCACACCCTCTCCAGCATCTATTGTTTCTAGATTTTTTATGATGGCCATTCTGACTGGTGTGAGATGATATCTCATTGTAGTTTTGATTTGCATTTCTCTAATGATTAATGAGGTTGAGCATTCTTTCATGAGTTTGTTGGCAGTCTGTATATCTTCTTTGGAGAAATGTCTATTTAGAACTTCTGCCCATTTTTGGATTGGGTTGTTTGTTTTTTAGTTATTGAGCTACATGAGCTGCTTATAAATTATGGAGATTAATCCTTTGTCGGTTGCTTTATTTGCAAATATTTTCTCCCATTCTGAGGGTTGTCTTTTGGTCTTGTTTATGGTTTCCTTTGCTGTGCAAAAGCTTTGAAGTTTCATTAGGTCCCATTTGTTTATTTTTGTTTTTATTTCCATTTCTCTAGGAGGTGGGTGAAAAAGGATCTTGCTGTGATTTATGTCATAGTGTTCTGCTTATGTTTTCCTCTAAGAGTTTGATAGTTTCTGGCCTTACATTTAGGTCTTTAATCCATTTTGAGCTTATTTTTGTGTATGGTGTCAGGGAGTGATCTAATATCATACTTTACATGTAGCTGTCCAGTTTTCCCAGCACCACTTATTGAAGAGGCTGTCCTTTCTCCACTGTACATTCCTGCCTCCTTTATCAAAGATAAGGTGACCATATGTGCGTGGGTTTATCTCTGGGCTTTCTATCCTGTTCCAGTGACCTATATTTCTGTTTTTGTGCCAGTACCATACTGTCTTGATGACTGTAGCTTTGTAGTATAGTCTGAAGTCAGGGAGCCTGATTCCTCCAGCTCTGTTTTTCCTTCTCAAGATTGCTTTGGCTATTCGGGGTCTTTTGTGTTTCCATACAAATTGTGAAACTTTTTTTTCTCGTTCTGTGAAAAATGCCGGTGGTAGTTCGATAGGGATTGCATTGAATCTGTAGACTGCTTTGGGTAGTAGAGTCATTTTCACAATGTTGATTCTTCCAATCCAAGAACATGGTATATCTCTCCATCTATTTGTATCATCTGTAATTTCTTTCATCAGTGTCTTATAATTTTCTGCATACAGGTCTTTTGTCTCCTTAGGTAGGTTTACTCTTAGATATTTTATTCTTTTTATTGCAATGATAAATGGGAGTGTGTTCTTGATTTCACTTTCAAATTTTTCATCATTAGTGTATAGGATTGCCAGAGATTTCTGTGCATTAATTTTGTATACTGCTACTTTACCAAATTCATTGATTAACTCTAGTAGTTTTCTGGTAGCATCTTTAGGATTCTCTATGTACAGTATCATGTCATCTGCAAACAGTGACAGCTTTACTTCTTCTTTTCCGATTTGGATTCCTTTTATTTCCTTTTCTTCTCTGATTACTGTGGTTAAAACTTCCAAAACTATGTTGAATAAGAGTGGTGAGAGTGGGCAACCTTGTCTTGTTCCTGATCTTAGTGGAAAGGCTTTCAGTTTTTCACCACTGAGGACGATGTTGGCTGTCGGTTTGTCATATATGGCCTTTATTATGTTAAGGAAAGTTCCCTCTATGCCTACTTTCTGCAGGGTTTTTATCATATATGGGTGTTGAAATTTGTCGAAAGCTTTCTCTGCATCTATTGAGATGATCATATGGTTTTTCTCCTTCAATTTGTTAATATGGTGTATCACATTGATTGATGTGTGTATATTGAAGAATCCTTGCATTCCTGGAATAAACCCCACTTGATCATGGTGTGTGATCCTTTTAATGTGCTGTTGGATTCTGTTTGCTAGTATTTTGTTGAGGATTTTTCCATCTATGTTCATCAGTGCTATTGGCCTGTAGTTTTCTTTCTTTGTGACATCCTTGTCTGGTTCTGGTATCAAGGTGATGGTGGCCTTGTAGAATCAGTTTGGGAGTGTTCCTCCCTCTGCTATATTTTGGAAGAGTTTGAGAATGATAGGTGTTAGCTCTTCTCTAAAGGTTTGATAGAATTCGCCTGTGAAGCCATCTGGTCCTAGGCTTTTGTTTGTTGGAAGATTTTTAATCACAGTTTCAATTTCAGTGCTTGTGATTGGTCTCTTCATATTTTCTATTTCTTCCTGATTCAGTCTTGGCAGGTTGTGCATTCCTAAGAATTTGTCCATTTCTTCCAGGTTGTCCATTTTTTTGGCATAGAGTTGCTTGTAGTAATCTCTCATGATCTTTTGCATTTCTGCAGTGTCAGTTGTAATTCTCCTTTTTCATTTTTAATTCTATTGATTTGAGTCTTCTCCCTTTTTTTCTTGATGAGTCTGGCTAATGGTTTATCTATTTTGTTTATCTTCTCAAAGAACCAGCTTTTAGTTTTATTGATCTTTGCTATCGTTTCCTTCATTTCTTTTTCATTTATTTCTGATCTGATTTTTATGATTTCTTTCCTATTGCTAACTTTGGGTTTTGCTCTTCTTTCTCTAATTGCTTTAGGTGCAAGGTTAGGTTGTTTATTCGAGATGTTTCCTGTTTCTTAAGGTACGATTGTATTACTATAAACTTCCCTCTTAGAACTGCTTTTGCTGCATCCCATAGATTTTGAGTTGTCGGGTCTCCATTGTCATTTGTTTCTAGGTATTTTTTGATTTCCTCTTTGATTTCTTCAGTGATCACTTCGTTATTAAGTAGTGTATTGTTTAGCCTCCATGTGTTTGTAATTTTTACAGATTTTTTTCCTGTAATTGATATGTAGTCTCATAGTGTTGTGGTTGGAAAGGATACTTGATACAATTTCAATTTTTTTAAATTTACCAAGGCTTGATTTGTGACCCAAGATATGATCTGTCCTGGAGAATGTTCCATGAGCACTTGAGAAGAATGTGTATTCTGTTGTTTTTGGATGGAATGTCCTATAAATATCAATTAAGTCCATCTTGTTTAATGTATCATTTAAAGCTTGTGTTTCCTTATTTATTTTCATTTTGGATGATCTGTCCATTGGTGAAAGTGGGGTGTGAACGTCCCCTACTATGAATGTGTTACTGTCGATTACCTCTTTTATGGCTGTTAGTATTTGCCTTATGTATTGAGGTGCTCCTATGTTGGGTGCATAAATATTTACAATTGTTATATCTTCTTCTTGGATTGGTTCCTTGATCATTATGTAGTGTCCTTCTTTGTCTCTTCTAATAGTCTTTATTTTAAAGTCTATTTTGTCTGATATGAGAACTGCTACTCCAGCTTTCTTTTGGTTTCCATTTGCATGGAATATCTTTTTCCATCCCCTTACTTTCAGTCTGTATGTGTCTCTAGGTCTGAAGTGGGTCTCTTGTAGACAGCATATATATGGGTATTGTTTTTGTATCCATTCAGCCAATCTGTGTCTTTTGGTGGGAGCATTTAGTCCATTTACATTTAAGGTAATTATCGATATGTATGTTCCTATTCCCATTTTCTTAATTGTTTGAGGTTTGTTATTGTAGGTCTTTTCATTCTCTTATGTTTCTTGCCTAGAGAAGTTCGTTTAGCATTTGTTGTAACGCTGGTTTGGTGGTGCTGAACTCTCTCAGCTTTTGCTTGTCTGTAAAGACTTTAATTCTCCATCAAATCTGAAAGAGATCCTTGCTGGGTAGAGTAATCTTGGTTGCAGTTTTTTCTCCTTCATCACTTTAAATATGTCCTGCCAATCCCTTCTGCCTTGCAGAGTTTCTGCTGAAAGATCAGCTGTTAATCTTATGGGGATTCCGCTGTGTGTTATTTTTTTTCCCTTGCTGCTTTTAATATGTATTCTTTGTATTTAATTTTTGACAGTTTGATTAATATGTGTCTTGGCATATTTCTCCTTGGATTTATCCTGTATGGGATTCTCTGTGCTTCCTGGACTTAACTATTTCCTTTCCCATATTAGGGAAGTTTTCAACTTTAATCTCTTCAAATATTTTCTCAGTCCCTTTCTTTTTCTCTTCTTCTTCTGGAACTCGTATAATTCGAATGTTGGTGCATTTAATGTTGTCCCAGAGGTCTCTGAGACTGTCCTGAATTCTTTTTATTCTTTTTCTTTATTCTGCTCTGCAGTAGTTATTCCCACTATTTTATCTTCCAGGTCACTTATCCGTTCTTCTGCCTCAGTTATTCTGCTATTGATCCCATCTAGAGTATTTTTAATTTCATTTATTGTGTTGTTCATTGTTGTTTGTTTCATCTTTAGCTCTTCTAGGTCCTTGTTAAATGTTTCTTGCATTTTGTCTATTCTATTCCCAAGATTTTGGATCATCTTTACTATCATTATTCTGAATTCTTTTTCAGGTAGACTGCTTATTTCCTCTTCATTTGTTAGGTCTGGTGCGTTTTTACCTTGCTCCTTCATCTGCTGTGTGTTTCTTTTGTCTTCTCATTTTGCTTATCTTACTGTGTTGGGGTCTCCTTTCTGCAGGCTGCAGGTTCATAGTTCCCGTTGTTTTTGGTGTCTGTCCCCAGTGGCTAAGGTTGGTTCAGTGGGTTGTGTAGGCTTCCTGTTGGAGGGGACTAGTGCCTGTGTTCTGGTGGATGAGGCTGGATCTTGTCTTTCTGGTGGGCAGGTCCACATCTGGTGGTGTGTTTTGGGGTGTCTGTGGACTTATTATGATTTTAGGCAGCCTCTCTGCTAATGGGTGGGGTTGTGTTCCTGTCTTGCTAGTTTGGCATAGGGTGTCCAGCACTGTAGCTTGCTGGTCATAAGTGAAGCTGGTACCTGCTGTTGAGATGGAGATCCCTGGGAGATTTTCCCCATTTGATATTATGTGGAGCTGGGAGGTCTCTTATGGACCAGTGTCCTGAAGTTGGTTCTCCCACCTCAGAGCCACAGCACTGACTCCTGGCTGTAGCACCAAGAGCCTGTCATCCACACAGCTCAGAATAAAAGGGAGAAAAAGTAGAAAGAAAGAATTAGTAGAAGTAGGAAGAAAAAAAGAAAGAAAGAAAGAAAGGAGGGAGGGAGGGAGGGAGGAATGAAGGAAGGAAGGAGGGAAGGAAGGAAAAAAGAAAGAAAGAAGATAAAGTAAAATAAAATAAAGTAAGATAAAATATAATAAAATTATTAAAATAAAAATAATTATTAAGAAAAAAATTTAAAAAAAAAAGGATTGATAGAACCCTAGGACAAATGGTGGAAGCAAAGCTATACAGACAAAATCTCACACAGAAGCATACACATACACATTCACAAAAAGAGGAAAAGGGGAAAAAAATCATAAATCTTGCTGTCAAAGTCCACCTCCTCAATTTGGGATGATTGGTTGTCTATTCAAGTATTCCACAGATGCAGGGTACATCAAGTTGATTGTGGAGCTTTAATCCGCTGCTTCTGAGGCTGCTGGGAGAGATTTCCCTTTCTCTTCTTTGTTCTCACAGCTCCCAGGGCTCAGCTTTGGATTTGGCCCCGCCTCTGCGTGTAGGTCGCCGGAGGGTGTCTGATCTTCGCTCAGACAGGATGGGGTTAAAGGAGCAGCTGCTTGGGGAACTCTGGCTCACCCAGACCTGGGGGGAGGGAGGGGCAAGGAGTGCGGGGGGCGGGGCGGGGGGGGTGCTGAGCCTGCAGCGGCAGAGGCCGGCATGACGCTGCACCAGCCTGAGGCGCAGCGTGCGTTCTCCCGGGGGAGTTGTCCCTGGATCCCGGGACCCTGGCAGTGGCGGGCTGCACAGGCTCCCCGGAAGGGGGGTGTGGAGAGTGACCTGTGCTCGCACACAGGCTTCTTGGTGGCGGCAGCAGCAGCCTTAGCATCTCTTGCCCGTCTCTGGGGTCCGCGCTTTTAGCCGCGGCTCGCGCCCGTCTCTGGAGCTCCTTAATCCCCTCTCCTCGCGCACCAGGAAACAAAGAGGCAAGAAAAAGTCTCTTGCCTCTTCGGCAGCTCCACACTTTTCTCTGGCCTCCCTCCCGGCCAGCCGTGGCGCACTAACCCCTTCAGGCTGTGTTCACGCCGCCAACCCCAGTCCTCTCCCGGCGCTCCGACTGAAGGCGACCGAAGCCGACCGAAGCCCGAGCCTCAGCTCCCAGCCCCGCCCGCCCCGGCGGGTGAGCAGACAAGCCTCTCAGGCTGGTGAGTGCCGGTCGGCCCTGATCCTCTGTGCGGGAATCTCCCTGCTTTGCCCTCCGAACCCCTGTGGCTGTGCACTCCTCCGCGGTTCCGAAACTTACCCCCTCCGCCACCCGCAGTCTCCGCCCGCGAAGGGGCTTCCTAGTGTGTGGAAATCTTTCCTCCTTCACAGCTCCCTCCCACTGGCGCAGGGCCCGTCCCTATCCTTTTGTTTCTGTTTATTCTTTTTTCTTTTGCCCTACTCAGGTACGTGGGGGAGTTTCTTGCCTTTTGGGAGGTCTGAGGTCTTCTGCTAGAGTTCAGTAGGTGTTCTGTAGGAGTTGTTCCACGTGTAGATGTATTTCTGGTGAATCTGTGGGAAGGAAGGTGATCTCTGCGTCTTACTCTTCCGCCATCTTCCCGGAAGCCCTCTCTGTATTACTTTTTAAAAAGATAAAAACTGTTCCTTCAAATATAGTATACATAGATCTAACATTAGCAAAGAAGTTCAAAAGAGAGATCAAAGCAATGCTAGTTGTTGAAGATATTAAGATATTTAAAAAGAAGCAAAAATATAAGAGTAATTTAAGCAGTTCAAAAGTAAAATTTAATATGAGAAGTATACATTTTTAGAAGATCATAATCAAAGAAAATTGGAAGTGAACACTTCTGAAAATTTTCTGAATGTTTTAGATAAATGTTTAGTCAATAAATATGTAGAAAATGGGCCCAGGAGTCACATCTCCCCTCCTGTTTCTTAAGTTATATATTTGTGTTTAAACAAACCTTGACTCTAATAAATGTATCATAGTCATATTTCATTAAAATAACTTTTAAAGAATTAAAAAATAAAATTTATATTAAAACAAACATATGTACATATATTACTAATGAAAAATATTTTAAAGTTTTCAGCAAAATTGAATAACTTCTATAAATCACATTGGTACATTTGTTAACATAAAAACTTGTCTTCAATTTTAAAAAAAATTTTTTAGGAGATCACAATTTTTTAGTCCATTTATAAACTGCTTTTTAATGGGCAGCTGCAAAAGCTTTCCACTGCATAGTCCTTTTTTTATGTAGTAAGACTGTCAGCAACTTTAGACATTTATGATCAGACTTTCTGATTTTTACTATACTCATTTAATACATGTAACTTGTTATTTAGAATGCAGACTTGCCCTTTAAAAGCATTCCCAAGTGAATATATCCACAGTTTTCATATTGTAAAAAATATATATAAATGATTTCTTATTTTGAGGCAATTGATAAAACTACTTTGCAAAAGAAATTTAGTAGAATATAACCTTTTAACAAAGGAAAGTTTCTGAACTTGAGGATGTCACAAAATATAAAGGTTAGGTGGAAATAACTGTGATTATATATCCTCAGCACATTTTTACCTACTAATGAAAAGCTCCCCAATAAAATGTATATAAACTCAAAATTATCCTTGAGAATCAATGTGTTTTAAACAAAATTCAGTATGTAAATGGTTGTATTTTCTTCTTTAATCTAGGAAGTAACAACTTTCTCTAATCATTTGGGAATATAACTTTGTATCTTTGATTCTCACCTTGTATTTGTATACCAGTTAACAGTGTTCAAAGCCATCTCATTTACATATTTAATTTTACCATTATATAACATTGTTCAGTTGAAATATCATCCTCATCTTTCAGATGTGGAAACTGAGAGATATTCATTCTATCAATCATTATACAATATATTAACTGACTTTATATGCCAGACACTGTGCTAGACTCTGGAGATACAAACGTAACAAGATCCATCATCCTTGGCTCCGAAGATTTGGCAACAATGACCATGGAGTATGAGCATTGCAAAAATAGCGGTGTATATGAGATGTGCTGGGAATACATAGGAAAGAAATTAAATTGAAGCTTGGATAAAGAAAGGCATCTTAGAGATGAAGGCTGAGCCAAGTATCACGAATAGATATTAGACAGGCAAAGAGGAACAGTGAAAGGATAAGATGTTTTCTTACAGAAGCAGCAGCCTGAGCAGAGGCACCAAAGGCAGAGTATACTGCCTATTCTGGGAACAGCTGAAGGGGTCCACTTTAGGTTGGGATGGGAGAGAGGAGAAGAAATGGTGAAGGATGGGGTAGGAAAGATATCCAAAGACTAGATTATAAAAGGACCTTGTACACTATGCTAATGGACTTCATACTGAAGGGTGTGGAGAACCAGGAAAACACATCAGACTTGATTCTTTGAAGAAAACACTATGGTTTTGGAGAACAGGCAAGATTGTATGGTAGTGAGTCTTATCAGGTGACTATTATAATAAACCAGATACAAAAATGATGTGTCCAAAGTAAGGGAGCAATAGTGGGAATAGAAAGAAAAAGACCATTTGAGATTATTTAAGACATTAAACAATTGTTTAATTTGACACTAAATTGCTAAAATTTACAGTGTAAATAAGTCAAAATGAAAAAGACATGTGAATAGCTAGTTCAGATGTGCAGTCACTTGTTAAATACAACATGCCAGTGGGATTTTAGAAAGAATGACTGTATAAGAATAGCCAAAAAGGGCTTCCCTGGTGGCGCAGTGGCTGAGAGTCCGCCTGCCGATGCAGGGGACGCGGGTTCGTGCCCTGGTCCGGGAAGATCCCACATGCCGCGGAGCAGCTGGGCCCGTAAGCCATGGCCGCTGAGCCTGTGCGTCCGGAGCCTGTGCTCCGCAACGGGAGAGGCCACAACAGTGAGAGGCCTGCGTACCGCAAAAAAAAAAAAAAAAAAAAAAAAAAAAAAAAAAAGCCAAAAATGTTTTAAATTAAATACAGAAAATAGGAGGCTTGTGTTATAAAATATTAAAATACGCTAAAACTGTCATGACAAAACATTGTGACTCTGATACAGAAAGAGCAGATCAGTGAGATAGTCCTCCAAAACAACAATAAATGTGGGTATGTCTAAAAGCATCATAAAGCAAAATTAAAAAACAAACAGGAAAAATACATTCACCATATGCAAAAGATAATGGATTTATTCATGACTTTAATGAATAAGGGGCTCTTGGAATTACACAAAAATGGATAATACACTGACAAAGGATATAAACTTCTCCAAATATAAACAAGTGGGCAATAAGCATATGCTTATTGAATAAAGTCCAAATTTATTCTTACACAGAAAAATAAAAATTAAGACAAAGATATGCCATTTTTACACATCGAGTTACAGAATAGCAAAAATAACTCCAATCAATATGTGAGGAAGTGGCCACTTTTATATATTCCTCATGCAAGTGAACACAGGACAGTGAACTGCAACCTCCTTCTGGAGAGCAAGTTTGGCAATATGCATTTGAGCCTTAAGGATGTACTTTGACTAACACAACATTGTAAATCAACTATACTCCAATAAAGAAAACAAACAAAAAACAGAATGTGATTTGACTCAGCAATTCCAGATACATGAACTTATACTAAGGAAACATAAATATGTGAAGAAATTTAGTGTCTTTGCCTGTGTGACCCCCACCTCATGCAGACCCTGAAACAAAGCTTTGTGGGTGAGTCCTTTATTGGAGCATTATCCCAGGGAGTAGGAGAGAGGACAGGAGAGCAAAGGAAGGAAAGCAGAGCCAGCACAAGGCTGCATGATTGATTCAGTCACTATTATGAGCAAGAGGTTGTCTGATACCACATAGACCATCTGGGAAGCCATATGAAATATGTCTCAGGCTTTCCATCCAAAGGTACATTTATGCACCTGCTCCCATCTCTCACCAGGCAAAGTCCACCCCACAGGGAATCAGTCCTACCGCCTTTCAGGTTGCACTTGAACAGCCCCTCCCTATCCCCCATCCTCTCAGTCAGCTGAGGGTCATTCTACCTGGGCCTGTGGTGAGATGCTGTCAGGTTGCACTTGTCTGAAACTGATCAATGCCCTTGAATTGTCTAGAATATGAGGCTGAGAGGACCTGATGTAGTGCATAGGAGACATCCAACGAGGTCCATCTCTTGCAACACTGAGGTTGGCTTGTGTCTTCCATTACATACATCTCCCCTACTATGATATGGGGGCTTCATTTTTGGCGAGGATAAGTTGCCCTCCCTTCTTCTCTGAAAGAGGAGAAATACAAGTCAAATATGCCAGAAACCCCTGCAAAGTGAAGGACAGCTGCAGTCTCTCCAAAGACTTAATAAAAGAAGATGAGTGAAAAATGAGCGAACAAAAGCAAAACAAAAGTAAAACACCTTAGGATCTCCACTGCTGCTGCTGGTCCTGAGATTGTGATTGCTAGTTATCATTTCCCTTCTTCACTACCAGTTCAAAATTTCCCTAATCCATAGCCAGCACTTGGATCTCAGAGTGGAAAGAGAGCTAATGTAATCAACCTGCCCAAAACTGGTTGGCTTATCTCCTCAAGGAATGATGCTATATCATCTGTTGATCTTTGCTGCTGGCAGCTTGGTCATTCAGCAGTGGTGATGAAAGGGAGGCTGTTTTGTTGGGTTCACACAGAGTCTCTGCCACTGCCCCTATAGTTACTGTATTCCTAAGCACTAGCACAGCTTAGGAGGGCGTCAAGTTGATATCCACAGGATAAGTCACCCTATTCTTTATGGTAGATGTGCTATGTAGGGCACTGATGTCAGACACATATCCCCCTGCTTTGTGCCCAGTGTGATAGATCCAATCATATGCCTCTTTCACAGATTTACTTGTCATCAATTTTCTAAACTTGTTCCTCTTAGATCACTGAAAAACCAGCCTAGCCATTTGCCACTGCCTAGGGCTCCATATATGTCCTTACCTTAGGTCACTTTTCCTTCCATTAGAATTGAACAGCCAAGTGTACTTCTCATAGTCTTCCCACTGGGAGAATTTTCCTGCACCAGTGTCATTTAGGCTATCACTCAGTGGTGCTATAACACAGCATGTGTTCATTTTTAGCTAACATCAAAATATTGTTCTGACCTATCTGTGAACTGGTCTCAATTACTTTCCTCCTCCTCTTGTATAGTTGGTCTATAGAGAAGACCCTCCACACCCTTGAGGCAATAGGTTTGAAATGATAAAGAGGTATAGGTGCAACAGAGTGGTTGACATAGGGCCACACATTCACATCTTTACTTGAAGAGGATATCCTAACATGCCCCAGATCAATAAGCCCCTACAAAATTTATGGATGTAGCAGGGTCTTGAATTTTTGTGGGTTTTATCATCCAACCCTGGACAGCCATGGATCTTTCTAGGGAATCAGCTCCTCCCTAAGTTCAATTAGTGTGATGGTGTGTATATAGTAGATTAACTAGTAACCTAACCTCAGAAATCTTGTAGTGTCAATTCAGCTGCATTCTATTGATAGAAGAAGTCTCAAGCCTGCCTAGATTCAAACTCCCACCTCTTGATAGGAGAGGGCCAAGTTTCTATAACAACATGTGGGATAAGAGATAACGTTTTGGTCATCTTTGGAAAATATAATCCGTTATGTGTAATCTCTGGACTCACATGATAAATATATTTTTTCTATTTCCTCCTCTATTAATGACTTTTGACTACTTTATTAATACCATTCCGAGGAAATTCTGGCAAATATAGCCATCTCATTTCCTTTAGGATAAGTGTCAAGGAGCCATCCCAGGAGATTATTAAGACCAGCTCCAGATACACCTGACAAGACTTGTAATTCTGAGTTATGGGTTATAGATGTGTATCCTTATGTCAAAAATTCTCCCCAAACCAGACTTTTATTTCAACAACTCTATTATCCAGGCTTATAAGCCATTTCTACATGTTGTCCTGAATTCTGCTAATATATATTATTCAGGTCCTGCAATTTCTTGGTGTTTAAGCTATTTATCCCAAGATCAGGAACTGTACATGATAGCCACTCAGAGATTTGGCCCTGGTTATTGTCCTGTAGGCAATGAAGCATTTCAAGGGCAGGTCTTGCATCATCTCCTAATGCCCCAGCCTCAGGTGAGATCATTGCAGGTTCTCCCCGCGAGGGAAGTCTGCTCTTCTGGCTGTTTTAGCAAAATAGCAGGTTTAGAAGAATATGAGGTTTTGTGATTCTCTGGCATTTCCATCCAGATGTTCTCATTTTAGTTCTCAGCTCCAACCCTTAACCTATATGGGCCCTGATTCTGCTGTAGAAGATTTGTCTAGATGCTGCCTCATAGTCTTATTTAAACTCTGCCACCCTTACAATTGTATCCTGAGCCTGACTTTTAGCCAAGAGGACCCTGTAGCTGAAGGAGATGAAACTCTCCTGCAAAGCTGCCATCTCTGAGTTTCACAGTTTGCTAGAGTTGATGATTGGCTATAATGAGCCTTCATGTTTTTGAAGATTTCTAGCATAGTTAACAAAAACTAGCCTATTCCACAATCCTTATATTTATAATAGCCATAGTTATAATTGTCCCCATACTATTCAGTTGTTTCACCTTCTACCTATACCTCATCTCAATCAACCAAAGGAGAAAGCCTTAGTAACTGTGATGCTATTGCATAACAGGGATTCTATCAACTCTCTGTGTGTGTGTGTGTGTGTGTGTGTGTGTGTGTGTGTGCGCTCAGTAAGGTCTGAGCAGTGAATAATCCAACTCCAAAATCCTATTGTGAAGATCTGATTTCTAAGGTCATTCCTGATACCATCTTTCTTTCTTTCTTTCTTTTTTAAGATTTTTTCATGTGGACCATTTTTAAAGTCTTTATTGAATTTGTTACATTATTACTTGTTTCATGTTTTGGTTTTTTGGCCCCAAGGCATGTGGGATCTTAGCTCCCTGACCAGGGATCGAACCCGCATCCCCTGCATTGGAAAGCGAAATCTTAACCACTGGACCACCAGGGAAGTCCCCCTGATACCATCTTTCTTGATTTGTTTTCTCCACAGAGCAAAACCTAAAACAAAGGCTTATGTATACGTGCTTTATTTGGAAACGTTTGGATAAGAGAAGTAAAAAAGAGAAAGAGGAAAATCACTATGGACAGCTGGTTGCTAAATCCTGTAGGACCTTCTGAGAAACCTTATGAAATTCATATTAGGTCTGTCCATCCTGGGACAGAAAAGTGATATGCATATATCCACAAGTTTTCATTCCTATTGGTTAAAATTTCATCCCAGGAGGTGTGGGCACCAAGGTGTTCCTTGGAATCCTATGACTTAGAGTCAATGGAGAGTTCCTGGGATGGGACATGAAAGGTTCATCACAGATAACCAAGGCAAGATGCTATCTTGTTGCATCTGTATGAAGCTGGTCAGAGTCTGTACCAGAGTGGTTGTCTCAGAAGTGTCTGAAGTAAAGACA
This sequence comes from Leucopleurus acutus, assembly GCF_964270905.1. Classification (NCBI taxonomy): domain Eukaryota; kingdom Metazoa; phylum Chordata; class Mammalia; order Artiodactyla; family Delphinidae; genus Leucopleurus; species Leucopleurus acutus. Next base: position 95,196,671 of record NC_139149.1, read on the forward strand.
GGTAGGAATGAAAGGATCTAAAGGAGTGTTTAAGAGGTGTCCAAGACTATAATCATAAGAACATTTATCACATCATTAAACAAGTGAAAGAATGTGAATTCCCATCAAGTTAGGATTTGTTAAATAAGCTGTGGTATATCAGGTGGAGTCAAGACAGCGGTGTGGGAAGACACAGAGTGGGGGATGCTGCTGGCTGCTGGTGGGGGACTCTGACGCCCAAGGAGACAGGAGGAGCCCCAAAGTGAGCCAGTAGGATGTAGGGGGACTGAGGGGGGAGCAGAAGTGGAGGCCAGGCAGGATTGGCACCCTTGAGGCTGGGGAGATCAGGAAAGGAGGGACTCTGCAAGGGACTCTCCGGGAAGAGCGGAAGAGGAGCAGAGGGCGATTGTCTGTCCCACTCAGGCAGGGGAGCCTGCTGAGCTCGCAGGCCGGTATCCCCACTCCAAAGCCCACATGGATGCTGGGGGCATAGGAAGGAGGCTGAGGGGAGAACAGGAGGGGCAGGAGAGAGGAGCCATCCAGGAGGAGCGAGGGAGTGGAGAGCATTTGCCCCACCCACTCAGGCACAAGGAAGCTGCTGGGGTCCCAGGCCAATCCCCTGCCCTCCAGAGCCCCCTCCAGGCTGCGTGGGTCATTGGGGGCATAGTAGAGAGGCTGGGGAGATCAGGAGATGTGGGGGGAGTGGGGCCGTCCCAGACCAGAGGAGCAGGAGAGGAGAGGAGGGCGTTTGCCCCACCCACTTGAGCCCAGGAAGCCTGCTGGGCTCCCAGGTGAGGTCCCCTGCCCTCTGAGACCAGGGGTGAGGGGCACAACTGGGCCCCTTCTGTTAGGGCTTAAGCCTAAGCCCTACTCCCACCCCCCACAGACCCCAGGGCCTTTTTCAGCGCTGTGGGTCCTGAGCATTGGCCCCACTCACTACCCCAAACTCACCCTTGCTTAGGCCCCACCCTCCAGAGCCAAGGCCTTTCCCCCCCTCCTTTTTTTTTTCCCTTCTCCCTCCTCCTCTTTTTTACTATTGTGGTACTGATGTACCTCCTGGTTGTTGATTCATCTATATTTTTATTTTTACATTCTTTCTAACATATCTGTTAGTTTCCTAGTCTAATTTTATTTTTTACTTTGTTATTGTTCTTTCTTTCTTTTTTTTTTTTCCACCACCCCACATGGCTTGTTGGATCTTGGTTCTCGAGCCCAGGTCAGGCCAAAGCTCCAGCAGTGGGAGTTCCAAGTCTGAACCACTGGACTAACAGAGAACCTCAGACCCCAGGGAATATTCACCAGAATGAGGTCTCACGGAGTTCCTCATCTCAGCACCAAGACCCAGCTCTACCCAATAGCCTACAAATTTCAGTGTTGTAAGCCTCAGGCCAAACAACCAGTAAGACAGGAACACAGTCCCTCTCATAAAAGAAAAAAGAGAGACGGAAAAAAAGAAAAATGTCACAGATGAAGGAAGAAGGTAAAACCTATAAGACCAAATAAATGAAGAGGAAATAGGCAATCTACCTGAAAAAGAATTCAGAGTAATGATAGTAAAGATGATCCAGAATCTCGGAAATAGAATGGAAGCACAGATTGAGAAACTACAAGAAATGATTAACAAAGATCTAGAAGAACTAAAGAACAAACAAACAGAGATGAACAACACAATAACTGAAATGAAAAATACACTAGAAGGAATCAGTAACAGAATAACTGAAGCAGAAGAACGAATAAGTGAGCTGGAAGACAAAATGGTGGAAATAACTGCTGAGGAGCAGAATAAAGAAAAAAGAATGAAAAGAATTGAAGACAATCTCAGAAACCTCTGCGACAACACTAAATGCACCAACATTCAAATTATAGGGGTTGCAGAAGAAGAGAAAAAGAAAGGGTCTGAGAAGATTATAGTTGAAAATTTCCCTAACATGGGAAAGGAAATAGTCACCCAATTCCAGGAAGCACAGAAAGTCCCATAGAGGATAAACCCTATAAAAAACATACCAAGACCACATTAATCAAACTAACAAAAATTAAATTCAAAGAAAAAATATTAAAAGCAGCAAGGGAAAAACAAAAAATTACATACAAAGGAATTCTCATAAGGTTATCAGCTGATTTTTTGGTGGAAACTCTGCAGTCCAGAAGGGAGTGGCGGGACATATTTAAAGTGATGAAAGGCAAAAACCTACAACCAAGATTACTCTACCCAGCAAGGATCTCATTCAGATTCCATGGAGAAGTCAAAAGCTTTTCAGACAAGCAAAAGCTAAGAGAATTCAGCACCACCAAACTAGCTTTACAACAAATGCTAAGAAACTTCTCTAAGTGGGAAACACAAGAGAAGAAAAAGACCCACGGGGGCAGAGTCAAGATGGCGTACTAGGAGGACATGGAATTCGCATCTCTGCACAACTAGGGCACCTACCAAGCACTGGTGGGGGACCATGGACACCTAAGGGGATGGGAGGAACACCCAGCGACCAGGTAGGATGTGGGGCATGAGGGGAGTGATGGGGAAGGATAAGTGGAGGTGGGACAAGACTGGCACCCTTGAGGGGCACCTGGGGGAGGGGGAGGGATCCCAACACCTGAAGGGGGAAATTGGGGAAGCATTGGGAGGGCAGAGGATCAAAGAGGAACATGACCACGTTTCCCCTGCCCATTTGGCCACAGGAACCTGCTGAGATCCTGGGCCTGATTCTCTGCCCACCGAGGCCCCCTCCAGCCACGCAAGTCTTGAGGGAGTGGGAGGGAGGGAAGGGAGAGCAAAAGTAAAGGTCTGATCTCCAGGACTAGCACCCCTGAGGGGTGGCTGGGGGAAGGTAGGAGTTCCTACACCCAGTGGGACCCACCCATGTTAGGGGTCCAGCAGGGATGGGGGAGACCTTGGGGGAGACAGTGTTGGGGGGCGTGAAGGAACAGAAGGGGATGTGGCCAGTGACTTCACTGTCCAGTTAGGCACCAGGGAGCCTGTTGGGCTCCCAGGCCTAATCCTCTGCCCTTGGAGCCTCCCTCCAGTCACACAGAGCCCAAACCATGCACCTACACCCCCACCCAGGGTCCTACCTCTACACTCGGAGAACCCCTCCAACATGCTGAGCCTAAACCCCACCCACACACCCTCACCCAGACCCCTACCTCCAAACTCCGGAACTCCATACTCCAGAAGCCCTCCTTTGGATGTGCTACCTCTCTGCTTCCATGCAAGTCCTAAGAAGAGGCCCCGCCCCACGCTTGAATGTCGCCCTGCCTAGGCCCTGCCACCAGGGCCTTTTCCGGTTACATGGGTCCTTAGCCTAGACCCCACCCCATGCTCAAACATCACTCTCCCCACCTGCCTAGGTCCCGTCCCACAATAAACCCACATGTGCCTAAGTTCCATCCCCCCCACTTAAACTCTGCCCCCGTAGCAAAGGCTTTTTGTTTTCTTTGTTCCTCTTTTAGATTGGGGTTCTGTTTTACCTTGTTGATTCGTTATTGTTGATTCTTTTATATTTTTATTTTGCCTAATAAATCTTTTATTTTTCTAATTTTATTTTATTTTATTTTTTATACTTTGTTATTGTTCTTTCCTTTTGGCTTGTTTCCCACTTTTTTTTCTTTATTCTGTTGGGGTTTTATTTTACCTTGTTGCAGTTGTTTCAATTATAGTTTCATTTTTCCTAATATATATTTTATCCTTCTAATTTATTTTGTTTTTTATTGTTTGATATTGTACTGCTCCTTTTTTTCTTTCTTTCTTTTTAAAAAATTATTATTAGATTTTTTAACCACACCACGAAGCTTGAGGGATCTTGGTTCCCAGATCAGAGGTTGGACCTGAGCTCCTGTGGTGGGAACTCTGAGTCCAAACCACTGGACTAAAAGAGAATCTCATCCCCAGGAGATATATATATATACATATATATATATATATTTTGTGTGTGTGTGTACGTGGGCCTCTCACTGTTGTGGCCTCTCCCATTGCAGAGCACAGGCTCCGGACATGCAGGCTCAGCAGCCATGGCTCACCGGCCTAGCCATTCCGCGGCATGTGGGATCTTTCTGGACCAGGGCACGAACCCATGTCCCCTGCATTGGCAGGCAGACTCTCAATCACTGCGCCACCAGGGAAGCCCCGCAGGAAATATTAAATGGAGTAAGGCCTCCCAGAGGTCCTCATCTCAGCACCAAGACCCAGCTCTATGCAAACGCCTGCAAACTCCAGTGCTGGACGTCTCAGACCAAACAACCAGTAAGACAAGAGTAAAGCAGCACTCATCAAAAAAGAAAAAAAAAATTGAAATGACAAAAAAAAATGTTACAGATGAAGGGGCAAGGTACAAACCTACAAGACCAAATAAATGAAGATGAAATACGCAAACTGACTGAAAAAAAATTCAGAGTAATGATAGTAAAGATGATCCAAAATCTCAGAAACAGAATGGAGAAAATACAAGAAACATTTAAAAAAGATCTATAAGAACTAAAGAGCAAATAAACAGTGATGAAAAACACAATTACAGAAATTAAAAATACTCTACAAGGAATCAGTTGTAGAATAACTGAGGCAGAAGAATGGATAAGTGAGCTGGAAGATAAAATGGTGGAAATAACTGCCCAGGAACAGAATAAAGAAAAAAGAATGAAAAGAATTGAGAACAGTCTCAGAGACCTCTGGGACAACATTAAACACACCAACATTCAAATTATAGGGGTCGCAGAAGAAGAAGAGAAAAAGAAAGGGTCTGAGAAAATATTTCAAGAGATTATGGTTGAAAACTTCCCTAGCAGGGGAAAAGAGATAGTCAATCAAGTACAGGAAGTGCAGAGAGTACCACACATGATAAACCCAGAGAAAACACACCAAGACACATATTAATCAAACTATCAAAAATTAAATGCAAAGAAAAAATATTAAAAGCAGCAAGGGAAAAACAACAAATTACACAAAAGGGAATCCCCATAAGGTTAACGGCTGATATTTCAGCAGAAATTCTGCAGGCCAGAGCGAGTGGCAGGACATATTTATAGTGATGAAAGGGAAAAACTATAACCAAGATTACTCTACCCAGCAAGGATCTCATTCAGATTTGACAGAGAAATTAAAACCTTTACAGACAAGCAAAAGTTAACAAATTTCAGCACCCCCAAACCACCTTTACAACAAATGCTAAAGGAACTTCTTTAGGCAGGAAACACAAGAGAAGGAAAAGACCTACAAAAACAAACCCAAAACAATTAAAAAATGGTAATAGGAACATATATATTGATAATTACCATAAATGTAAATGGATTAAATGATCCTACCAAATGAAAAAGACTGGCTGAATGGATACAAAAACAAGACTGGTATATATGCTGTCTACAAGAGACCCACATCAGACCTAGGAACACATACAGACTGAAAGTGAGGGGATGGGAAAAGATATTCCATGCAAATGGAAATCAAAAGAAAACTGGAGTAGCAATACTCGTATCAGACAAAAGAGACTTTAATAGTAATAGTCTTATTACAAGAGACAAAGAAGGACACTACATAATGATCAAGGGATCAATCCAAGAAGAAGATATAACAACTACAAATATTTATGTACCCCACATAGGAGCACCTCAATACATAAGGCAAATGCTAACAGCCATAAAAGGGGAAATTGACAGTAACACAATCATACTAGGGGACTTTAACAACCCACTTTCACCACTGGACAGACCATCCAAAATGAAAATAAATAAGGTAACACATGCTTTAAATGACACATTAAACAAGATGGACTTAAATGATATTTATAGAACATTCCATCCAAAAACAACAGAATATACTTTCTTCTTGAGTACTCATAAACATACTCCAGGATAGATCATACCTTGGGTCACAAATCAAGCCTTGGTAAATTTAGAGAAAACGGAAATCATATCAAGTATCTTTACCGACGACATTGCTATGAGACTACATATCAATTATAGGAAAAAAACTGTAAAAAATACAAACACATGGAGGGTAAACAATACACTACTAAATAACGAAGAGATCACTGAAGAAATCGAAGAGGAAATAAAAAAATTCCTAGAAACAAATGACAATGAAAACACAATGGCCCAAAACCTATGGGATGCAGCAAAAGCCGTCTAAGAGGGAAGTTTATAGCAATACAATCCTACCTTAAGAAACAAGAAGCATCTCAAATAAACAACCTAACCTTAACCTAAAGCAATTAGAGAAAGAAGAACAAAAAACCCCCAAAGTTAGCACATGGAAAGAAATCATAAAGATCAGATGAGAAATAAATGAAAAAGAAATGAAGGAAACAATAGGAAAGATCAATACAACTAAAAGCTCGTTTTTTGAGAAGATAAACAAAATGGATAAACCATTAGCCAGACTCATCAATAAAAAAAAGGGAGAAGACTCAACAGAATTAAAACTGAAAAAAAAGAAGTAACAACTGACACTTCAGAAATACAAAGGATCATGAGAGGTTACTACAAGCAACTGTATGCCAATAAAATGGACAACCTGGAAGAAATAGACACATTCTTAGAAAAGCACAACCTCCCGAAACTGAACCAGGAAGAAATAAAAAATATAAACAGACCAATCACAAGCACTGAAATTGAAACTGTGATTAGAAATCTTCTAACAAACAAAAGCCCAGGACCAGATGGCTTCACAGGCGAATTCTATCAAACATTTAGAGAAGGGCTAACACCTATCCTTCTCAAACTCTTCCAAAATATAGCAGAGGGAGGAACACTCCCAAACTGATTCTACAAGGCCACCATCACCCTGATACCAAAACCAGGAAAAGATATCACAAAATAAGAAAATTATAGACCAATATCACTGATGAACATACATGCAAAAATCCTGAACAAAATACTAGCAAACAGAATCCAACAACACATTAAAAGGATCATACAGCATGATCAAGTGGGGTTAATCCCAGAAATGTAAGGATTCTTCAAGATACGCCAATCAATCAATGTGATACACCACATTAACAAATTAAGGAATAAAACCATATGATCATCTCAATAGATGCAGAAAAATCTTTCAACAAAATCCAACACCCATTTATTATAAAAACTCTCCAGAAAGTAGGCATAGAAGGAACCTACCTCAACAAAATAAAGGCCATATATGACAAACCCACAGCCAACATCATTCTCAATGGTGAAAAACTGAAACCATTTCATCTAAGATCAGGAACAAGACAAGGTTGTCCACTCTCACCACTATTATTCAAAAAAGTTTTGGAAGTTTTAGCCATGGTAATCAGAGAGAGAAAGAAAAAAAAAAGGAATCCAAAACAGAAAAGAAGTAAAACTGTTTGCAGATAACATGATACTATACATAGAGAAGCCTAAAGATCCTACCAGAAAACTACTAGAGCTAATCATTGAATTTGGTAAAGTAGCAGGATACAAAATTAGTGCACAGAAATCTCTTGCATCCCTATACACCAATGATGAAAAATCTGAAGGAGAAATTAAGGAAACACTCCCATTTACCATTGCAACAAAAAGAATAAAATACCTAGGAATAAACCTACATAAGGAGACAAAAGACCTGTATGCAGAAAACTATAAGACACTGATGAAAGAAATTAAAGATGATACCAACAGATGAAGAAATATACCATGTTCTTGGATTGGAAGAATCAACATTGTGAAAATGACTATACTACCCAAAGCAATCTACAGATTCAATGCCATCCCAATCAAACTACCACTGGCATTTTTCACAGAACTAGAACAAAAAATTTCATAATTTGCATGGAAACACAAAAGTCTCCAAATAGCTAAAGCAATCTTGAGAAAGGAAAATGTAGTTGGAGGAATCAGCCTCCCCGACTTCAAACTATACCACAAAGCTACAGTGATCGAGGCAGTACGGTACTGGCACCAAAACAGAATTATGGATCAATGGTACAGGATAGAATGCTCAGAAATAAAACCACACACATATGGGCACCTAATTTATGACCAAGGGGGCAAAAACATACAATGGCGAGAACACAGCCTCTTCAATAAATGGTGCTGGGAAAACTGGGCAGCTACATGTGAAAGAATGAAGTTAGAACACTTCCTAACACCCTACAGAAAATAAACTCCAAATGGATTAAAATCTTAAATATAAGACCAGACACTATAAAACTCTTAGAGGAAAACATAGGAAAAACACTCTTTGACATAAAAAGCAGCAAGATCTTTTTTGACCCACCTCCTAGAGTAAAAGAAATAAAAACAAAAATAAAGAAATTGACCTTAATTGAACTTGAAAGCTTTTACACAGCAAAGGAAACCATAAACAAGACAAAATACAACCTTCAGAATGGGAGGAAATATTTTCAAATGAAACAACAGACAAAGGATTAATCTCCAAAATATACAAACAGCTCATGGAGCTCAATATCAAAAAAACAAACAATACAGTTAAATAATTGGTGGAAGATCTAAATCGACATTTCACCAAGGAAGACATACAGATGGCCAAGAGGCAGATGAAAAGATGCTCAACATCAACAATTATTAGGGAAATGCAAATGATAACCACATGCAGTATCACCTCATTCCAGTCAGAATGGCCATCATCAAAAAATCCAGAAACAATAAATGCTGGAAAGGGTTTGGTGAAAAGGGAACCCTCCTACACTGTTGGTGGGAATGTAAATTGATACAACCACTATGGAAAACAGTATGGAGGTTCCTCAGAAAACTAAAAATAGAACTACTATTTGACCCAGCAATCCCACCACTGGGAGTATACCCTGAGAAAACCATAATTCAAAACGAGTCATGTACCACAGTGTTCATTGCAGCACTATTTACAATAACCAGGTCATGGAAGCAACCTAAGTGTTCACTGACGTATGAATGGATAAAGAAGATGTGGCACATATATACAATGGAATATTACTCAGCCACAAAAAGAAATGAAATTGAGTTATTTGTAGTGAGGTGGACGGACCTAGAGTCTGTCATACAGAGTGAAGTAAGTCAGAAAGAGAAAAACAAATACCGTATGCTAACACATTTATATGGAATGTAAAAAAAGAAAATGGTACTGATGATCCTAGTTGCAGGGCAGGAATAAAGAGGGGCACATAGAGAATGGACTTGAGGACAGGGGTTGGAAGGCAAAGCTGGGGTGAAGTGGGACTAGCATCAACATATGTACACTACTGAATATAAAATAGGTGGCTGGTGGGAAGCAGCAGCATAGCACACAGAGATTGGCTCGGTGCTTTGTGATGACCTAGAGGGGTGGGATAGGGAGGATGGGAGAGAGGCTCAAGAGGGAGGGGATATGGGGACATGTGTATGCATATGGCTGATTCGCTTTGTTGTGCAACAGAAACTAACACAGTATTGTGAAGCATTTATACTCCAATAAAGAGCTATTTAAATAAATTGTGGTATGTCCATTCAGTGGAACACTGTGAATCCCTGAGAAAAACACAATAATAAAAGGCTGCATCATGATATAAAAATGTCCACAATACATTTTAAGTTGGAAAATCTGGCTATAACAGCAATGTATGAACATGTTTTATAATATAAATTCTGTTTTGTCTAAATCAATAATTTCTCATTCTTTGGAATGACTAAGATTTATATACTTCTTTTATCCTTTCCTTTTTCCTATGTATCTTGCTATATTCTACTGGGTTCTACTCAGGCTGCAAAACACGTTACTTCCTCTCTAGAAATTATTTCTAACTTTCTATCAATAGAGAATTATTATTATTATTATTATCTTCCTTCTGCTTCTTCTCATTCTTCTTGTTCTGCTTGTTCTTGTCCTTCTTCATAGATATTGCACCAGAATATTAGAGGATGATAAAGTAATGGTTCTTTTGGGTTAAAGCCTGTTTTTCTAAAATTTCTTATCAATTACCTTGTTGTATCAATCAGTTTGGGCTGCCATAACAAACAACTGGATAGCTTTAACAATAGAAATGTCTTGATGGTAGCTTAAACAATAGGAATTTATTTCTCCTAGTTCTGGAAGCTGGGAAGTCCAAGATCAAGGAGCTGTTCACTTAGATTCTGCACTGAGGGCTCTCTTCCTGGCTTGCAGATGGCCGCTTTGCCTTCTTGCTGTTTCCTCAAATGATCAAGAGAGAAAGAGAGAGAGAGAGAGGAAGCAAGTTCTCTGGTGCCTCTTCTTACAAGGGCACTAATCTCATCATGAAGGCCCTACCCTCACAACCTCATCTAAACCTTGTTACCTGTCAAAGGGCCCCCTGTCCCATCTCCAAATACCATCACATTGGGGGTTATAGCGTCAACATATAAATTTTGGAAAGACACAGTTTAGTCCATGACACCTATTATGATTGATTTTATAGAATCATAGACTCTTACACCAGGATGAAATTTAGAGGGGATCCAACTCAAACTTTCACTCAAAAGTAGCGATCCTGGCTATAAGATTCCTGAGAAATGATGGTGGTACTTTATATTTAACTTATTAATATTTGGTCATAGGAAGTTTACTAGCCAAGAAGAATCTTTTAAAATAGTATATTTGTCTCTTGGGATGAGAACAATTCTGAGGACAAAGTAATTTTAAAATCTTAATAATAACAGTAACAGTGAGTATTTATTTTGCTCTTACCATGTGCCGGGCATAATACAAGCACTTTTCAAGTGTTAATACATTTAATCTTCACTCTAATCATATAAGTGTTTTTAGTGTCCTTATTTTACAGACAAAGAAACTGAGGCACAGAGACTTTAAATAACTTGCTCAAGTTCCTATGGTTAGTAAGTGCTGGAACTGGGGTTTGAAATCTAGCCATCTGGCTCCAGAGTCTGTATTCTTAAACAGTAGATCAAGAGAATAATTTCCTGAGCTTCCGCTTTTATTTCCTTCATTCTCATTTGCCATTGCTTCTTTATTTTTCATAAGGTTTCTATGATCTCTAGGCCAAATGAGATTCCAAAAATAACAATTTTAATTTTCAAATCGAGGGCATGATTTCTAAATGGACCAAGTTATTTTTGCGAACCCTACATAAAATTCAGGAACAGAACTTTGGGAAGGAACTTCCAGATGGCAGTAAATCTTCACAGTTCAGTAATTAAGCCTTTTGAGAATGTTACTCTGTTATGGAACCACTGCCTGATTAACTGTACAATATCAATTATATCAAATGGCACTACTTTAATTCTGTCAAAATTTAGGGAAATCTGACATGCTGACACGAGACTCTATGAAGTGTGGTAATGAGCTGCCAGATGTCATAAAGTGCCACGGGGGGGAAAACACCCTTGCTTTCAGACTAAAGATGTTTTTTCTTTTATTCATCTTACAGTATGCTTTATTAAACACCATGAACATTCAGACACACATGCTTGCCCATTTTGAAGTAAATAATCTAATCTTTTTTTTAGTTTTTATGAATGAAGTTCAAGTGATAATAGTCAAAATCATAGAAGGAAATACTTACAGCATATATTTTTGGTTGAGAAAGATTATATACCTAGGAAATTAGGCCCTTATACCTTTTGTTCCCTCATTTCTGTGAAGAATGATTCTCAGAAAGTTAACTGTAACTTTGCAAAAGTTAAAAGTTTGACTTGCCTAATTTTACAGTGACAGACACTTGTCTGGTCATTAAGGACGAATCCAGGCTGTTTAAATAGCAAACTGGAGTTATTAAGTGACAGGATCTTTCAACAAAGTTTGGTTTCTCAAAAAGAAATGTTCTTTTCATACAAAATAGAAGGAACTTTATTATAAATACAATAGCTATCATCAAACGTGAGAGCTTAGGGTTTCATCAATGAAGTAATAAGAATAGTTAAAAGGCACTGGCCACTCTGTTTTGATCTTTGCATCATTACTTTAATGCAGTATTTAATTATTTTAATTTTCCCCTTGCATCCTGAGGTAGACAAAAGGAACCCTGCATGATGACTTAGAGAGATGGATCAATGTCTTTAATGAGCACCTTACCATGGAAAATTCATTCCTTTTCATATATTCAGTGATTATCTCTTTCTGAACCATGAACATATCCATACTCCTTGACCTTCTTTTTACCTTCTTTCATGCATTTCCAGTTACATCCTGGATATTTCCATTTGGAAATCCCAGCCCTCCCTGGAATTCAAGTGTTGAACCCACCAGTTTTTCTAGTACCCTCCTCACTAATCCTCTCCCTCCCTTTCCTTTGGTGTAGAGAATCATTGTTTTCCAAGTCTGCCACAGCTGAAACCTCAGTCGTCTTTATTTTTTCTTTGGCTGAATCACTTTCAGCGTTCTATGGATTTATAACCTATTTATTGAATTTTTTGACTTCAATAAGACATAAGCACAAAAAAGGTTTTATTTTTCTTGAATCACTGCTTACAATTAACAATCAAAATTTTGCCATCCCTTAATGACATTTGTAGAAGATTCCATTCTCCTGGAGCTCCCTGCACCAAAATTGGTCAGGTTTTTCCTTTTCCAGAACACTTCAGCTCCTGTAATTATCCTCCATGGCTACAATCTGCTGGTCTCCTCACCTGGAAGACCTTCTCTTCTTACCTACCAGCAAACCTTTCATTGGTGTTTACTGGCTCATAGGAAATTTAGGCAGCCCTGCAATGATAAACTGTAGAAGACCTGGCTGTTACCTTACCTTCTTGTCTTTGTCCTATTATCATTTTCCAGTTATTTTTTCTTGGCTCTGGTAGGCTGAAGAGAAAACAACAAATCCATTGGCTGAACTGGATGAGAATAGATGTCACTCTCCATTTTTGGCAGGCACTTTCAAATTTTTATGAATGATTTTCTTGGAGTTCCTCTCTTATTGGTCTTTGGGAAAGGAAACGCTCCTCCTAGACCATTGTCTTATACCACCTATGGATAAAGGGAGAGTTAATAAAAACCATAACACTTCACTCCACCTGTGTTTTCTATTATATAGACAATAAGGCAGGTTGCAGCTGGGATGATACTTGTGGGGAGAAAATTGCTGGTTCAGCTGCCTCTTATATCCAGAATGGCTCCTACTAGCCATTCAACTATTTGTTACTTAAGTTAGGGAGTAAGCTTACCTGAGGATTCTTTTTCTTGAACTTTGAAGTCTTTGTAACCAGTTCTGGGGCAACAGAAAGAGTCCTACTTAAGATGTTATTAAAGTCACCAAGTTGTCTTGATATTTCCTTCAAAGTATTTTTCACATTCATAATAGGGGCAAGAATGTTATCTTAAGAGCTTGCACCAGACATTTTTGTGCAAATGTATATATATGTGTGTGTAGGGGGGAGTCATGGGGAATCCTGTCTTGTTTAAGAAAACTCTCAGTTGTCTCAAAGTAGAATATACATTGCAAATAAGAGATATGGCCAGCCTATATCTCTGCTATCTACTAGGTAATTGTACACGCCTAGCTTTAGCACTTCAAGATCCCATAACACCCTCTGAAATCAGGAAGTGCATTTCAGTGATGACTTTTCTCACCATCTTCCCTGGCCTACATTGGTCAGATTTTACAGTGCTATTCAAGAATGCTGGTGGCTTCTTATGCATTTCATAATGACTAAAAGAAGGGAGTACACTGTGAGCCCTCCTGAGAGACATAATGGGAAGGTAAGTGTGTAGGACACATATGATATATCCACTCTCACATTCTCATCTTCTTTAAGCTTCTGGATTTTTTCCTCTACATTATCTAAAGGAAATTCTGTACTCTCACCCACATTAGACATAATACATCACTGAGTTCAGGTTTCAGTTAAGCAAACAAACTAACATTTAGATTCAGCTGTTGAAATTTATACATTAAACTAATAACCTCTGACAAGTACATCATATTGATAACTTTGGTCTGAGTCAATGTTTATTCCATTCCACTTGATCTAACCTTGTTAGAATCCATATTCCTCAGAAATTTGTCAATATAAATTAGAAAAATCTCACAGTTCATTAGGTATGGTCAGACTTTGTACTTTTCTCTGAGACATGCCTGGATCTGACTGTGCTTATAGGTCTAGAGGAGATGAAGGCTGTTGGAGGGTATTGAGAAGAATAGGCTTTACTTTGCAAGGTAACTGTGTTACTGAGCTTATTACAGGATCTTCAAACAAGGAAATGGTTGTCTGCTCATATGATAGAGGAATGATTGCTTCTGCTGGCAAGAGATGTTCAGGGAGATTTGACAACTCCAACCCTCATTGTTGTCTGATTACACTCAGATGTGGCCATTCCATGTTTTAAGGTCCATTCATTCATCATCAAACTCTAAATTTCATACAAAATATTTGGCAGGACTGTTAATCCAAGTTATATTTTCATACTGTAAAATATTCATTTAATTGTTGAGTTTAAGTGCCAGCCATTTCTGCATTATAGCTAGCTAGCATTCAAGATATATTTCTAGGGCTTCCCTGGTGGTGCAGTGGTTGAGAATCTGCCTGCCAATGCAGGGGACACGGGTTCGAGTCCTGGTCTGGGAAGATCCCACATGCCGCGGAGCGACTGGGCCCGTGAGCCACAATTACTGAGCCTGCGCGTCTGGAGCCTGTGCTCCGCAACAAGAGGCCGCGACAGTGAGAGGCCCGCGCACTGCGATGAAGAGTGGCCCCCGCTCGCCGCAACTAGAGAAAGCCTTTGCGCAGAAACGAAGACCCAGCACAGCCAAAAATAAATAAATAATTTTTTTAAAAAAAGATATATTTCTAAACAAAGAAAATGAAAGTCTACCATTCAAGGACACTTGCTGAAATAACTATGTACTAAGAGAGAAATTGAACTAAGTAGAAGGAATGAAATGCAAGTAGAAATGTTGGGCAAAGAAATTGAATAAATAAACTTCTAAACCAGTTAAGGGAAAAAAAGAAGAAAGAAAAATCATCCACACATTAGAAGGCAGGAAAAGTGGAAAAAAGAAGCAAATAAACAGCACAGTAAATGGAAAGTTCGAATAAAATGGTTGAAACAAATCTAAATACACTGGGTAGCATTATCATAATGTATATTAGTAAAACTTGCTAGTTAAAAGAAAAAGATTCCCAAACAAATTGTTTTGGAAGCTCAGCTATATGTTGTTTACAAGAGATTCATTTAAAACATGATTGCATAAAACATTCCCTTAAAACGTGATTGAATGTATAGTGACAGAAAAAGGAATATCACAAAATAATCATCAAAAGTAATCTGGGGACTCCTCTGGTAGCGCAGATGTTGACTCCTCACTCCCAGGGCAGGGGGCCTGGGTTTGATCCCTGGTCCGGACACTAGATCCCACATGCATGCTGCAACTAAGAGTTTGCATGCCACAACTAAGGAGCCAGTGAGCTGCAACTAAGGAGTCTGCCTGCCATAACTAAGGAGCCCACTTGCCGCAACTAAGAAGCCTGCCTGCTGCAACTAAGACACAACCAAATAAATAGATATTTTTTAAAAATGTAATTTGGCATAGGTATTAACACAAGAGAAAATAGACCTTAAGATAAAAATTATTAGTGTTAATAGGGTACATGTTTAATTATAAAGTTTCAATTCACCAGAAAGATAAAACATTTCTGAGTTTAAAGGCATATAACAACATTGCCTCAAAATATACAAAGTAAAAATGAATAGAATCATAAGAAGAAATTAACAAATCCACCATTATAATTGGATAATTTAATACCTTCTCCAACGTCAATAAATTCAAGCTAAGCAAAAAATGGTAATGGTAAAGAAAATTTGAATAACATTTAAAAACTCAATCTATTGGTCAATTATACACTCTCAAAACAAATAGAGAATACACATTCTTCTCAATCATATATAGATTATTTATAAAAAAATCCACCTAGTAAGTTCAGAGGAAATTTCTATAAATAACAAGAAATTTATGTAATGTAAAATGCATTTTCAGGCCAAAATGCAATTAATTTATAAAACAAATAAGGAAAGAAGGCTCTTAGGCCTATCTTGGTAAACTAAAATTCTAAAAAATTGTGGTCAAAACATAAATAATAATGTAAATTGTGGCATTTAGAACTGGATATCAGTGAATGCATTACATTAGAAATTTGTGGGACCCAGTTATATGAGAGGTATTTTTAGCTCTTTATATATATATATATATACACACACATACATACCTAAGAGAAAACAGGAAAGATAGAAAAAAATAATGAAATAAGCATTGAGTGAGGGAGTTAGACCAAGAAAAACAAAATAAAAGCAAGAAAGTAGAAAATAATAAGGAAATGCACAGATTACTTAAATATAAACAAGATTGATAAAATAAAAACTAGTTGAGACTGGCAAATTGTATTAAGAACAAAAAGAAAAGGTACAAGTAAACAGTATTAGGAATAAATATGGGGATATAACTAGAACAAATTAATGATGTATATTTGTTGGTCTATATGAAGGTACAGTTGAAAAATAATCCTATGTCTTCTACGAGTTCTTCTATGCTGTTCATTTGATTCATGCTTGTTTTGAAGCTATGAAGATCTGTCAGATTCTCTTTAAATGGCACTGCATCAGTGCCCTTGGCTAACTATTGTAGAGGCTTTTTGGACACACATATTACTGCTGTCTTGGTATAACTTCAAATACAACTTTAATGTAGTGTAGCTGGGATTCTGTACTGACCTAGTACAATTATGGAAGGATTGAATTTTGGGGTTATGTGCAGGACATCTTACTTTTTCTTTTCCTTTTAGGGTCTATATAATCTTTCATCATGCCATTTTTCCAGTGTTGAAAGACTAGTCCATTGACAGCCATACTCAGTCAGTTCTCAATTTCTTCCTCCATTTACCAAAGATTTATCTCATAGAATTACACAGTTAGAAATAAAACAATAAGTTCCTCATAACTCATCATAGTTAATATAATAACTCTTCTAATATTATTTGCATATAAATGAGCTAATGGTTTTAAATCAGATAAATTATGTTTTCATGGAATGACAGGCACCAAACATAGTGAAATGGGAAAAGTATTTTTAAATGTATGAGGGTTTTAAGTACTCAGAAACATGAAAGTTTTTAAATTTGAGACTGGAATTGCAAAACTGATGTATGAAGTTCTAATGCAGTGTTTCTAACTTACCCCAGTCCAGGTTTTATTACATAAAAATACATAGAATTTGTTCTTAGAAGAAATGTTCTTGGAACATTAATGAGTACAAATCCATCTACATAACTAAAAAAGTAAGAGGTTTAGTCCATATTAGAAATCGAGACCAGCTTACTTTGGATAATCTTTTGTCTGGCTAACACAGAACAAGGAATAGCTAGAACCAGTTTGGGCAAGTCCAGCTGCTAAGTGAGTCACCAGAAGCTACAATGCAAACCTTTTTTTGAAGTAACTGACTGTTTTCCACTCAGGTTTGTTCCAGGGTCAAATAGAGTTTCAGCATTCCAAGAAGGAACATGGAACTACCTCCTCGTTGTAGAACATTTTGTCTTCACGTCACAAATATTGATGCGTGTATTTAACTAACTGCTATTTCCTGACAAGAATGTGATTCAATACTGTTTTCTCTATTTACATTTCACATGAAGAAAAGAGTACTGTCCGTTGAGAAAGCTATTTCTTCATTAGGGCAGGTTCCATATCTGATCATTTTGTAAGATCTGAAGGTAAAGAACAAGACTAATTATGAAGCAATTTTTGTGAAGTAAAAAAAAAAACTATCAAAAATTTCATTAGGAGCCCATGACAGAAATAAAATTAGAACTTGAGTACCTACATATATGGAACATTCCATAACTTGAGAATCAGATCCCCTAATTTTTTCCTAGCCTATAGTACATTGCTGTTACCTCTGTGTTAACTAAGAAATCTTATCAATATGTAATTGTTTAAAATGGAAGACTACAAATGCATGCTTTCTAGTTATAGGTAACTTTTTTTGAGTATTTAGTATCTCCCAGCCACTGAAAACACATCGTCTTAGTTAGTCCACATATAACTATTATCATTGTCTCCATGTTACAGATGAGGGAAACGAGGCTTAAAGAGGTTGGAGGACAGAACTTCCAAAATGACAAGAATGAGAACGTTCTCCAGGAAAAAAAAATTTAACTGGTGAAAATTATAAAAAGCACTCATTTAAAACTCTGGAAACTGTCCTAAGGGCACTTAAGCAAATGGGGAAGCATTTGTTCAAGAAAATCTTCTAAATCTCAGTAAGAACAATGTCTGTAGCCCTTGAACCATGATTCACTCTATTATTCAGTTCGGCGTTGTGAGAACTCTATCCCAGTGTGTGCATCTAAAAGGGGGCTGCCGGGGGGAGCTTCAAAATGGCAGACGAGTAAGATGTGGAGATCACCTTCCTCCCCACAAATACATCAGAAATACAACTACACGTGGAACAACTCCTACAGAACACCTGCTGAACGCTGGCAGAAGACGTCAGACCTCCCAAAAGGCAAGAAACTCCCCACGTACCTGGGTAGGGCAAAAGAAAAAAGAAAAAACAGAGACAAAAGAATAGGGACGGGCCCTGCTGCAGTGGGAGGGAGCTGTGAAGGAGGAAAGGTTTCCACACACTAGGAACCCCCTTCACGGGCGGAGACTGTGGGTGGCGGAGGGGGAAGTTTCGGAGCCACAGAGGAGAGCACAGCAACAGGGGTGTGGAGGGCAAAGCGGAAAGATTCCCGCACACAGGATCGGTGCCGACCGGCACTCACCAGCCCGAGAGGCTTCTCTGCTCACCCACCGGGATGGGTGGGGCTGGGAGCTGAGGCTCGGGCTTCTGTCGGAGCGCAGGGAGAGGACTGGGGTTGGCGGCGTGAACACAGCCTGCAGGGGGCTAGTGCGCCACAGCTAGCTGGGAGGGAGGCGGGGGGAAAAGTATGGGCCTGCCGAAGAGACAAGAGACTTTTTCTTGCCTCTTTGTTTCCTGGTGCATGAGGAGGGGATTAAGAGCGCCTTAAAGGAGCTCCAGAGAGAGGTGCAAGCCGCGGCTATCAGCGCGGACCCCAGAGACAGGCATGAGATGCTAAGGCTGCTGCTGCCACCACCAAGGAGCCTGTGTGCGAGCACAGGTCACTCTCCACATCTCCCCCGCGGGATCCTGTGCAGCCCACCACTGCCAGGGTCCCGGGATCCAGGGATAACATCCCCGGGAGAATACACGGCGCGCCTCAGGCTGGTGCAACGTCATGTTGGCCTCTGCAGCCGCAGGCTCGCCCCGCATCTGTACCCCTCCCTCCCCCTGGTCTGAGTGAGCCAGAGCCCCCGAATCAGCGGCTCCTTTAACCCCGTCCTGTCTGAACGGGAACAGACGCCCTCAGGCGACCTACACGCAGAGGCGGGTCCAATACAAAACTGAATCCCGTGAGCTGTGCGAATAAAGAAGAGAAAGGGAAATCTCCCCCAGCAGCAGATTAAATCTCCACAATCAACTTGATGTACCCTGCATCTGTGGCATACATGAATAGACAACGAATCATCCACAAATTGAGGAGGTGGACTTTGGGGGCAAAAATATGTATATATTTTCCCCTTTTCCTCTTTTTGTGAGTGTGTATGCTTCAGTGTGTGACTTCATCTGTGTAGCTTCGCTTTTACCATTTGTCCTAGGGTTCTGTCTGTCCTTTTTTTTTTTTTTAGTTTAGTTTTTAGCACTTGCTATCATTGGTGGATTTCTTTTTTGCCTTGGCTGCTCTCTTCTTTCTTTCTTTTTTTATTATTTAAAAAAATTTTTTTAATACTGAAAAAATTTTTTTAATAATTACTTTTTATTTTAATAACTTTATTATCTTTTATTTTACATTATTTTATTTTATATTCTTCTTTCTTTCTCTCTTTTTTTTCTCCCTTTTATTCTGCGCCATGTTGGTGAAGGGCTCTTTGTGCTCCAGCCAGGCATCAGGGCTGTGTCTCTGAGGTGGTAGAGCCAAGTTCAGGACACTGGTACACAAGAGACCTCCCAGATCCACATAATATCAAACAGTGAAAATCTCCCAGAGATCTCCATCTCAACTCCAAGACACAGCTCCACTCAACGACCAGCAAGCTACAGTGCTGGACACCCTATGCCAAACAACAAGCAAGACAGGAACACACGCCATCCATTAGCAGAGAGGCTGCCTAAAATCATAATAAGGCCACAGACACCCCAAAACACACCACCAGACATGGACCTGCCCACCAGAAAGACAAGATCCAGCCTCATCCACCAGAACACAGGCACTAGTTCCCTCCACCAGGAAGCCTACAAAACCCACTGAACCAACCTTAGTCACTGGGGACAGACACCAAAAACAATGGGAACTACAAAACTGCAGCTTGTGAAAAGGAGACCCAAACACTGTAAGTTAACCAAAATGAGAAGACAGAGAAATACACAGCAGATGAAGGAGCAAGGCAAAAACCCATCAGACAGGGGCTTCTCTGGTGGCGCAGTGGTTGAGGGTCCGCCAGCCGTTGCAGGGGACACAGGTTCGTGCCCTGGTCCGGGAGGATCGCGCATGCTGTGGAGCGGGTGGGCCCGTGGGCCATGGCCGCTGAGCCTGCGTGTCCGGAGCCTGTGCTCCACAATGGGAGAGGCCACAAGGGTGAGGCCTGTGTACCACAAAAAAACAAAACAAAAAAACCCCACCAGACCTAACAAATGAAGAGGAAATAGGCAGTCTACCTGAAAAAGATTTCAGAGTAATGATAGTAAAGATGATCCAAAATCTTGGAAACAGAATGGAGAAAATACAAGAAACGTTTAACAAGGACCTAGAAGAACTAAAGAGCAAACGAACAAGATGAACAACACAATAAATGAAACTAAAAATTCTCTAGAAGGGATCAATAGCAGAATAACTGGCAGAAGAACGGATAACTGACCTGGAAGATAAAATAGTGGGAATAACTACTGCAGAGCAAAATAAAGAAAAAACAATGAAAAGAATTCAGGACAGTCTGAGAGACCTCAGGGACAACATTAAATGCATCAACATTCGAATTACAGAGGTCCCAGAACAAGAAGAGAAAAAGAAAGCAACTGTGAAAATATTTGAAGAGACTATAGTTGAAAACTTCCCTAATATGGGAAAGGAAATTGTTAATCAAGTCCAGGAAGCACAGAGAGTCCCATACAGGATAAATCCAAGAAGAAACATGACAAGACACATATTAATCAAACTATCAAAAATTAAATACAAAGAAATAATATTAAAAGCAACAGGGGAAAAACAACAAATAAGACACAGCAGAATCCCCATAAGGTTAACAGCTGATCTTTCAGCAGAAACTCTATAAGCCAGAAGGGTATGGCAGGACATATTTAAAGTGATGACAGAGAAAAACCTACAACCAAGATTACTCTACCCAGCAAGGATCTCATTCAGATTTGAGGAAGAAATTAAGACCTTTACAGACAAACAAAAGCTAAGAGAATTCAGTACCACCAAACCAGCTTTACAACAAATGCTAGAGGAACTTCTCTATGCAGGAAACACAAGAGAAGAAAAGACCTACAATAACAAACCCAAAACAATTAAGAAAATGGTAACAGGAACATACATATCCACAACTACCTTAAATGTAAGTGGATTAAATGCTCCAACCAAAAAACATAGACTGGCTGAATGGATACAGAAACAAGACCCATATATATGCTTTCTACAAGAGACCCACCTCAGACCTAGGGACACATACAGACTGCAAGTGAGGGGATGGAAAAAGATATTCCATGCAAATGGAAATCAAAAGAAAGCTGGAGTAGCAATTCTCATATCAGACAAAATAGACTTTAAAATAAAGACTATTACAAGAGGCAAAGAAGGACACTACATAATGATCAAGGAATCAACCCAAGAAGAAGATATAACAATTGTAAATATTTATGCACCCAACATAGGAGCACCTCAATACATAAGGCAAATACTAACAGCCATAAAATGGGTAATCGACAATAACACAATCATAATAGGGGATTTTAACACCCCGCTTTCACCAATGGACAGATCATCCAAAATGAAAATAAATAAGGAAACACAAGCTTTAAATGACACATTAAACAAGATGGACTTAATTGATATTTATAGGACATTCCATCCAAAAACAACAGAATACACATTCTTCTCAAGTGCTCATGGAACATTCTCCAGGACAGATCATATCTTGGGTCACAAATCAAGCCTTGATAAATTTAAGAAAATTGATATCGTATCAAGCATTTTTTCCAACCACAACGCTATGAGATTAGATATCAATTACAAGAAAACATCTTTAAAAATACAAACACATGAAGGCTAAACAATACACTGCTTAATAACCAAGAGATCACTGAAGAAATCAAAGAGGAAATCAAAAAACACCTAGAAACAAATGACAATGAAAGCATGACGACCCAAACAAAACCTATGGGACACACCAAAAGCAATTCTAAGAGGGAAGTTTATAGCAATACAATCCTACCTTAGGAAACAAGAAGCATCTCAAATAAACAACCTAACCTTAACCTAAAGCAATTAGAGAAAGAAGAACAAAAAACCCCCAAAGTTAGCACACGGAAAGAAATCATAAAGATCAGATCAGAAATAAATGAAAAAGAAATGAAGGAAATGATAGCAAAGATCAATAAAACTAAAAGCTTGTTGTTTGAGAAGATAAAAATAATTGATAAACCATTAGCCAAACTCATCAAGAAAAAAAGGGAGAAGACTCATATCAATAGAATTAGAAATGAAAAAGGAGGAGTAACAACTGACACTGCAGAAATACAAAGGATCATAAGAGATTACTACAAGCGACTATATGCCAATAAAATGGACAACCTGGAAGAAATGGACAAATTCTTAGAAATACACAACCTTCTGATACAGTACCAGGAAGAAATAGAAAATATGAACAGACCAATCACAAGCACTGAAATTGAAACTGATTGAAAATCTTCCAACAAACAAAAGCCCAGGACCAGATGGGTTCACAGACGAATTCTAGCAAACATTTAGAGAAGAGCTAACAACGATCCTTCTCAAACTCTCCCAAAATAGAGCAGAGGGAGGAACAATCCCAAACTCATTCTATGAGGCCACCATACCCTGATACCAAAACCAGATAAAGATATCACAATGAAAGAAAACTACAGACCAATATCACTGATGAACATAGATGCAAAAATCCTCAACAAAATACTAGCAAACAGAATCCAACAGCACATTAAAAGGATCATACACCATGATCAAGTGGGGTTTATTCCAGGAATGCAAGGATTCTTCAATTTATGGAAATCAATCAATGTGATACACCATATTAACAAATTGAAGGAGAAAAACCATATGATCATCTCAATAGATGCAGAAAAAGCTTATGACAAAATTCAACACCCATTTATGATAAAAGCCCTCCAGAAAGTAGACATAGAGGGAACGTTCCTCAACATAATAAAGGCCATATATGCCAAACCCACAGCCAACATCGTCCTCAATGGTGAAAAACTGAAACCATTTCCACTAAGATCAGGAACAAGGCAAGGTTTCCCACTCTCACCACTATTATTCAACATAGTATTGGAAGTTTTAGCCACGGCAATCAGAGAAGAAAAAGAAATAAAAAGAATCCAAATTGGAAAGAAAGAAGTAAAGCTGTCACTGTTTGCAGGTGACATGATACTATACATAAAGAGTCCTAAAGATCCTACCGGAAAACTACTAGAGCTAATCAATGAATCTGGTAAAGTAGCAGGATACAAAATTAATGCACGAAATGTCTTGCATTCCTATACACTAATGATGAAAATTCTGAAAGTGAAATTAAGAAAACACTCCTATTTACCATTGCAACAAAAGGAATAAAATATCTAGGAATAAACCTACCTAAGGAGACAAAAGATCTGTATGCAGAAAATTATAAGACACTGATGAAAGAAATTACAGATGATACAAATAGATGGAGAGATATACCATGTTCTTGGATTGGAAGAATCAACATTGTGAAAATGACTCTACTACCCAAAGCAATCTATAGATTCAATGCAATCCCTATCAAACTACCACTGTCATTTTTCACAGAACTAGAACAAAAAATTTCACAATTTGTATGGAAACACAAAAGACCCCGAATAACCAAAGCAATTCTGAGAAAGAAAAACAGAGCTGGAGGAATCAGGCTCCCTGACTTCAGACTATACTACAAAGCTACGGTCATCAAGACAGTATGGTACTGGCACAGAAATATAGATCAATGGAACATTATAGAAAACCCAGAGATAAACCTATGCACATATGGTCACCTTATCTTTGATACAGGAGGCAAGAATATACAGTGAAGGAAAGACAGCCTCTTTGATAAGTGGTGCTGGGAAAATTGGACAGCTACATGTAAAAGAATGAAATTAGAACACTCCCTAACACCATACACAAAAATAAACTCAAAATGGATTAAAGACCTAAATATAATGCCATACACTATCAAAGTCTTAAGACTATCAAAGTCTTAGAGGAAAACAGGCAGAACACTCTATGACATAAATGACAGCAAGATCCTTTTTGACCCACCTCCTAGAGAAATGGAAATGAAAACAAAGATAAAGAAATGGGACCTAATGAAACTTAAAAGCTTTTGCACAGCAAAGGAAACCATAAACAAGATGAAAAGACAACCCTCAGAATGGGAGAATATATTTGCAAAGGAAGTAACTGACAAAGGATTAATCTCCAAAATTTATAAGCAGCTCATGCAGCTCAATAACTAAAAAACAAACAACCCAATCCAAAAATGGGCAGAAGATCTAAATAGACATTTCTCCAAAGAAGATATACAGATTGCCAACAAACACATTAATGAATGCTCAACATCATTAATCATTAGAGAAATGCAAATTAAAACTACAATGAGATATCATCTCACACCGCTCAGAATGGCCATCATCAAAAAATTTAGAAACAGGGCTTCCCTGGTGCTGCAGTGGTTGAGAGTCCGCCTGCTGATGCAGGGGACACGGGTTTGTGCCCTGGTCCGGGAGGATCCCACATGCTGCGGAGTGGCTGGGCCCGTGAGCCATGGCCGCTGAGCCTGCGCGTCCGGAGCCTGTGCTCCGCAACGGGAGAGGCCACACAGTGAGAGGCCTGCGTACCAAAAAAAAAAAAAGAAAAAAAAATCTAGAAACAATAAATGCTGGAGAGAGTGTGGAGAAAAGGGAACCCTCTTGCACTGTTGGTAGAAATGTAAATTGATACAGCCACCATGGAGAACAGTATGGAGGTTCCTTAAAAAACTAAAAATAGAACTACCCTACGATCCAGCAATCTCATTAGTGGGCATATGCCCTGAAAAACCATAATTCAAAAGAGTAATGTACCAAAATGTTCATTGCAGCTCTATTTACAATAGCCAGGACATGGAAGCAACCTAAGTGTCCATCAAGAGATGAATGGATAAAGAAGATGTGGCACATACATACAATGGAATATTACTCAGCTATAAAAAAATCGAAATTGAGTTATTTGTCGTGAGGTGGAGGGACCTAGAGTCTGTCATACAGAGTGAAGTAAGTCAGAAAGAGAAAAACAAATACTGTATGCTAACACATATATATGGAATCTTAAAAAAAAAAAAATGGTCATGAAGAACCTAGGGGTAAGACAGGAATAAAGACACAGACCTAGTAGAGAATGGACTTGAGGGCACAGTCAGGAGGAAGGGTAAGCTGGGACATAGTGAAAGAGTGGCATGGACATATGTACACTACCAAACGTAAAATAGATAGCTAGTGGGAAGCAACCGCATAGCACATGGAGATCAGCTCGGTGCTTTTTGACCACCTAGAGAGGTGAGATAGGGAGGGTTGGAGGGCGGAAGATGCAAGAGGGAAGGGATATGGGGACATATGTATATGTATAACTGATTCACTTTGTTATAAAGCAGAAACTAACACACCATTATAAAGCAATTATAGTCCAATAAAGATGTTTAAAAATAAATAAATAAAATAAATAAATAAAAGCCAAACCAGAGTCTATTAATGGTTTTAAGATGATTTAAAGAAAAAGAATTTTACAAGAAAAACAAAAAATAAAAGGGGGCTCCCAATCTTCAGCTCCCTGTCTGAGGCTAATTTATCTTCCTGTGAGGAGCAGGCTGCCAGAAATTCTTATTTCCCCCCATGTCCACGGTGTAGAAGTAGGCATGGCTGAGAGCACTCACCTTTCCACCCAACCCCCATTTGTAAGACAGAAGCTCTGCCCCAGGCACAACGGATGGAGAATATTGAGTTCCTGATTGTAACCTTTCCCTTTCCCCTCCTCTTTTCCCAGTTCACTCATGGAGTTGAAATCCCATATTGAGAGGGTCAAGCCGAGAAGACTGGGACAGCTGCCACTTGCCTCCGTGACCAGTTGTCGAACAGGAGTATCATTCCTGGAAAAGCACACCCTTGCCCCAGTTTTGGTGCAGTGGCACCTGGACAGAACCACAAGGAAGGCCATGAGGAAGAAGAGCTCCCCAGCTCTACCTCAGGGGACTGATCTTATTTGGAACAGAGTGAAGAACTCCTTACCTAAACTAAGTCTGTTGTCATGAACAAGGGAGATCTTGGTGGAAAGCAATTAAGAGGAAGCTGGTAGCTTTGATCCAAGCAAAATTGCAGAGTTTAGTATAGAACCAGGGAAAGAGACATCCAAGAAAAGCCCTCCTGGGATCACAATCAACTGTGGGACTCATAAAGGTTTTGCACATAATTGAGGTTGCATGTACTCAGGAATAATCAATCTCAATTCCTTGGTACTGGTGACTCCTTTCTTCCTTTCACTGGTTACTCCTTCATTTCTTCAACTTTCTCCATTTTTGAATGGAAGTGTCAACAAATGTCATCCTATGCCTGCTCCACCATTGCACTTTGAGGGCAGATAACTTGTTTTTTAGATTCATTGGTCTAGAAATAGAGAGGAATTTTGCCCCTGAATAGATCAGACTGAGCATCTTAATCCTACCTGATTTAGATAATTTAGATGACAAAATTTGGGACTTTTGAGCCAGTGATATTTAGATGGTATTTTGGACTTTGAGGTGATGCTATAATAGGTTGAGATTTGGGGATATTTGAATGGGGAGAATGCATTTTTCATATGAAATATATACATGGATCTTTGGGGGCCAAATGGTAGATTGTGGTAGGCTCCCACAAAGATGTCCACATCTTAATCCCTGGAACCTGTTAATGTTACCTTATATGGTGAAAAGGACTTTGGAGATGTGATTAAATTAAAGCTCTTGAGGGGGAGAATATCTTGGATTATCCAGGTGGACCTAATATAATCTTAATCCCTGGAACCTGTTAATGTTACCTTATATAAGGTATATAAGAATTATATACCTTATCTTGGATTATCCAGGTGGACCTAATCTAATCCTAAGTGTTCTCAATAAAAATGATGCAGAAAAGTCAGACAGGTGGGTTGACAGTGTGAGGATAAAAGTGGAGATTGAGTTGATGGAGCCACAACTCGAGGAATACTGGCAGCCTCCAGAAGCTGGAAGAAACAAGGAACTGATCTCCCCTCGAGTCTCCAGAAGGAACCAGTCCTGTTGGCATCATGTCTTTAGCCCAGTGAAACTGACTTTGGACATCTGGCCTCCAGAAGTGTAAGAGAATAAATCTTCATTGTTTTTAGCCACTATATTTGTGGTAATTTTTTACAACATTCATAGGAATCTATTGCAGTGAATAATCAGGTAACTGTGAAAGAGAATATAATTCCATATTTTTCTCCCTTCTTTTCTTAACTAATTTAAAAAGCAATTCCATTCTTACAATATAAACATAATTGTATTGTTAGATCTGTGACATAGAGAACTGTAATATTTTTGACAACAACAGCATAAAGGAGGAGTGTGAGAACAAAGCTGTATTAGAGTTAGAAAATGACACCAGATGATAATACATATCTGCCTGAAAAAATATAGAGAACCCAAAAGATACATAAGGAGGTTAAAATAACAAACTCTATAATTATATGCTAGGTTTTCTTTCTTCTCTCAGCTTCTTTAAACTACATAAGATTATATAAAATAATAATTATAACAATGTATTGTTGGATTTGTAACATGTATAGAACCACCATGTATAACAGTAATAACACCAAAAAAGTAGAGAGAGAATTAAGCTATATAAGAGTAAAGTTTCTACCTTTTATTGACACTAAGTCAGTATAAAGCTGACATAGTCTGATAAGTTAAAATGTAGTTTGTAAGTAAGTTCTAGAGCATTTACTAAGAAAATAACACAAAAGTATAAATAATTCGTTAAAGGAATTAAAATGTTACACTAGAAAATATCAACATCTACCTAATACAGAAATGGCAATAAAGAAGGAATATAGGCACAAAAAAATGAGACATGTAGAAAATAAAAAGCAAAATGACAGATGTAAATCCAACGATATCAATAATAACATTAAATGTGAATTTATTAAATACTCTAATAAAAAGAGATAGTAAATTTTAAATCGTTAATTTAAATAGTAAATGGCAGCCTTGAATTGAAGCTCAGCTAGACCAAATTTAGATCCCCCTAGTAAATTGTAACAAAAATCCTTTAGCCACAATCATAGGAATGAGACTCAATTCAGATAGATTCTGAGATTCAGAGCCATCAGCAACAGTCATCACTGAGACATGTATGGGGAAAGGGGACTATGAATGGTCACAAGCGTTGGCTAGTAAAAGGGGAGGCAAAGGCAGAAGAGTTTTAATGGCTTTATTTTTGACAAGAAAATTCTTTTTTTGGTGGGATTTGTAACTCTTTTTTTTGTGTGTGTGTGTTACGCGGGCCTCTCACTGTTGTGGCCTCTCCCGTTGCAGAGCACAGGCTCCGGACGCGCAGGTCCAGCGGCCATGGCTCATGGGCCCAGCCGCTTCGCAGCATGTGGGATCTTCCCGGACTGGGGCACGAACCCGTGTCCCCTGCATCGGCAGGCAGACTCCCAACCACTGCACCACCAGAGAAGTCTGACAAGAAAATTCTTTTACTAAAGTGTGAGCTAGGAAAAGGTCTTTACATTAACATACTCTGACCCCATGAATACATAGAATAGTACCCTTTCCTATGGAAGGTTGCTATGCAACTCTGTCTAGTATTTCTTTTTATTGTTGCTCTTTCATGCAAGGGATTTTTGCATCTATGTGAAAAATTATATGCCAAATAATCATGTAATTTTAGTTAATGAGTTTTTTACTTACATATGAGGATACAGTTTTCAAGAATATGAACAAACTTTACAAAGTCTAAATGGAAGTCATGGTTTGAAGCCAGGTCTGTGAGTCAACAGAGCCCGTGTTTCCTTAGTGCACCATGGGCTTCTCACAGCATCACAAAATGGACAACTAATATTCTAATTTTTTTCTTACTGCCAGGAAGAATATGACTTTTTGGTTACTGTGAGCTTTATCTATCTACTTATGTGCTGCACTTCATGTATGATCATATGCAATGTATTCTGAGCTATTTTGGCACCTATAATAATTCCCTAGTCTTTTCTTGTGAGCAACTTCTGTATTAGAAAGCCATCTAACTATAATTTGGGCACCATCTGAGGCAGAGACTTATTTCTACAGGATCCAAGCAGGTAGCATAAATGTATGCAGTAGGTCAAGTGTGGGACAAAAGAAAGCAATGTTGTGGCAGAGAAAGCCAGTGTCTGCACAATAGTCATTCTTCTTTTTATCCTAAACAATAGAACCTTGAATTTTAATCTGGTACATGATTCCTTGCAATTATGCCTTCATTTCAAAGCCTTCCTTGTAGCTACGGATGGCTCTATGTTAGAGTTCTGGACAGAGGTGTGCTGTAGCTGGCTGGGCTTGGCAGAGCCAATGGCGCACATCGCTCCTAATTTTTGTTCAGGGATGTCAAGCCGGTAGCTTGAAATCAGCAGGGCAGGAGAATTTATAAAATGACAATTACAGGGCTGTTTATCAAACACTTACCAACATGCTACTGGTTTGAAACAATGAGTTATAAACTGCGTTACTCTCCTTAAAAAACACCTTGCATAAGCCTCTCGCCTCTTCTTTCTTGCATCTTTCTTCATCCTGCTGCTTGGCATGGGAAGGTGATGGGTGCTGCTAAAGCAGTGCTCTTATACCACGGAAGGGGGAGGAGACTGGGTCCTTGATGACTTCATAGAGGAACCATATAATGTATTTGTTGGCTTTCAGAGGATGCTGATGCAGCTGGTCTGGGGGCCATCCTTTGAGAACCACTATTACTTTGGATATTTTGTTTCAGGCAGCTGAATCAAATTGTAACTGATACAGTTAAGAGATTCCAGTGAACTAGAGAAAACATGTCTTATCTGAAGGCATTCATATTCGAATTTTTAAAATATGGAGCTGACCAGTAATACACATCAGCTGGCCTAATTAAGCTCTGGAACAGAGTGGAAAGAACTACAACATTGACTTAAAGTAAAGCACTCTACTGGCAGCAGTAGATACCTCCCACTTCAGGAGGAAGAAAGGACAATGTATGTGTAACTCAATATAAAAAGAATAAAGATAGGTATCAGGAAAATAAATTTAAACAGTGACCAGTGTGGAGATTGGAGTGGACTCAGCCAGTGCACAGCCAGAACTTGCTTGGCTCTTTTCGCATTCCCATGCACACTGGCTCCAGGTGTGTTTTCACTCTTATCTTGCTAGCACTGTGTCTCTTTGTTGGAGAGTTGGCCTCAGGCTGCTAGAACTTGCTTTGCTCTACTTTATTAGAAGTACCTGGGAGTTTATATCTCCCCCGGGGCAGATCTTAACCAATGACTGACAGGTGCAGTGATATAAATATTACAGCTATCTTGCCTTGGTCATGATGAATCTGAGGTGTGGCCTATACTGTCTTCAGACATCCTTTGTGGAACAGAGCCAGGGTTGCCCTCCGTAAGACTTTACTTGATAATACACATCTGCTCTCTCTCCTAACCTTGCTAGTCCTATTTCCCTACTCCTCTACCAGTTTTTCCTGGAAAAACGTCCTATTAATCACATTCACATGAATCCTCTTTTCAGAGTTCGTTTCTGGGGAACCCAACTTAAGACAGAGATAATAAGAATTTTAATCTTCTTCCCATAAGGCAGTGGAAGAATAAAGATCAATCATCTTGTTCTATCTTACTGAATTTGAGTTTCTCCACTGAGATGTCTCAGATATATAGATGTGCTTGGGAAGAAAATCAACTCATTTTGTAAATCGGGTTCATTTCGGAAGGTGGAAATATACATCTGGACTTTGAGAGGCCAGACCCAGAGATATATTAAACTAAAACAGCTGGGCTGTTAACTAATAATGTATGAGTTAAGATGATTTACTTTTCTATGAGCTACTTGTCCATCCTCTCCTAATTTTAAAATTCAGTACAGCTGTGAGTTTCATTAAATGTTTATGATCCTATTATAGGATATATTTTTAGCCTTAATAAAAGGAAGTTGATAAAGCTTCATTATCTGTCATTTCAGAGGAAGAGTAAAAAATCTAACATCTACCAAGTGAGTCTATAATATGTCATCATAAGTCTTCTATTTCCCAAGCCTTTGCCTCTCTCTGACATCAAAGATAAATGACTATTACTAGAATTAATATCTCTTAAATATATCATGATTCTTCAACTTTATTAACCAAAAGGCTGTTATGAAAACTCCACTAAACTAGAATTTGATTTTCTTTCTATGAACTGTAAGGGTGACTGTGATTTTTCAGTACCTGTAATGGAAATGTCTTCCATAGTAACTCAGCAGGTTTTCTTAGAGGAATGAAATTATTTTATATGTGAGAAAGGAAATTACAAAATATAGTGGCAAAACTATTCTTTTTTTATCTTTTGAAAACCATGATCATTTATTTATTTATTTTTTCTTTTGAGAATTTATTTTAATTTTTTTTAACATCTTTATTGGAGTATAATTGCTTTATAATGTGTTAGTTTCTGTTGTATAACACAGTGAATCAGCTATATGCATACATATATCCCCACATCCCCTCCCTCTTGCACTTCCCTCCCACACTCCCTATTCCACCCCTCTAGGTGGTCACAAAGCACTGAGCTGATCTCCCCATGCGATGTAGCTGCTTCCCACTAGCTATTTTACATTTAGTAGTGTATATATGTCAATGCCACTCTCTCACTTTGTCCCAGCTTAACCTTCCCCCTGCCAGTACCCTCAAGTCCATTCTCTGGTAGGTCTGTGTCTTTATTCCCATTTTACCCCTAGGTTCTTCATGACCATTTTTTTTTTTTTTAGATTCCATATATATGTGTTAGCATATAGTATTTGTTTTTCTCTTTCTGACTTACTTCACTCTGTATGACAGTCTCTAGGTCCATCCACCTGACTACAAATAACTCAATTTCATTTCTTTTTATGGCTGAGTAATATTCCATTGCATATATGTGCCACATCTTCTTTATTCATCTGTTGATGGACACTTAGGTTGGTTCCATATCCTGGCTATTGTAAATAGAGCTGCAATGAACATTGTGGTACATCTCTCTCTCTTTTTTTAAATTTAATTAAATTTAATTTTTTTATACAGCAGGTTTTTATTAGTTATCTATTTTATACATATTAGTATATATATATCAATCCCAATCTCCCAATTCATCCCACCACCACCACCCCCCACTCTGCTTTCTATGCCCAGTAGTGGGATTGCTGGGTCATATGGTAGTTCTATTTTTAGTTTTTTAAGGAACTTCCATACTTTTCTCCATAGTGGCTGTATCACTTTACATTCCCACAAACAGTGCAAGAGAGTTCCCTTTACTCCACACCCTCTCCAGCATTTATTGTTTGTAGATTTTTTGATGATGGCCATTCATAAATCACAGCAAGATCCTTTCTGACCCATCTCCTAGAGAAATGGAAATAAAAACAAAAATAAACAAATGGGACCTAATGAAACTTCAAAGCTTTTGCACAGCAAAGGAAACCATAAACAAGACGAAAAGACAACCCTCAGAATGGGAGAAAATATTTGCAAAGGAAGCAACTGACAAAGGATTATTCTCCAAAATATACAAGCAGCTCATGCAGCTCAATATCAAAAAAAGAAACAGCCCAATCCAAAAATGGGTGGAAAACCTAAATAGACATTTCTCCAAAGAAGATATACAGATTGCCAACAAACACATGAAAGGATGCTCAACATCACTAATCATTAGAGAAATGCACATCAAAACCACAATGAGGTAAAACCATGATCATTTAAATCACTTAGCTAGAAGAGGTTAGTATCACTTCCAGGCTCTGAATCTTGCTTTAAAGTGTTATGAGCTTGGTAGCAAAATAACACAACTTAATTGACCTAGGGAGAGCTCTTAAGAAACACCCTCAAGGTATTTGAAGTGTTCCTATTTCTCCTACCAGACACAAAAGATAATTTCATGTAAGTTTCTTTGTACTATTGTGAGTTATAACATAATTTCTCTAGAAATGTGTGTCCATGTAAAAGCTCCTGTAACACTTGCTATGGAACTAGTTTCTAATGCTAACATCATTAAGGCTCGTTTTGGATTGGAAGGAAGTGCATTCGTAAGACATTGGAAACTGCTTCTATACTTTGGGGCTAATGAAGAAAAAAACTGGAGAGTGGCAAAAAATGAAAGTATTTGAAAGTTACACATGAAGGTTCTATATGTTTTAATGGTGATAGTGTCAGAAAGGCAAGTATTTTATATGACTACTACGTCGGCATCAGTGAAAAGATATTTTAACTTTTGGAATTATGACATTTTTATTTTAAAAATTATATGAGAATTTTCATACATAGGCAGAGACTAACACAACTGGCCCACATTAAGTTTTAGAAACTTGCTCCTTTGTTTTCAGGTATAGTCCAGTGGAAGCAAAATTGGAAGAAAATTAAAGAATGTTTACTTCTCTTATGTCACTTAGGAATTTAAGGATTTTTATGCTTTCTCTACTCTTTCGCACTATGAAAACTTGTCTTTGACAGCAAAGACAAATATATTAATTCACACTAAGATGAGAGTTATTAGCTGTGGAAAATATTACACCAAAATATAATGCCGTGCAAACTATCTACCAACATTTTCCCTGACTTTCTTTAACTTTTACTCTCTATATTTTCCCTCTTGTTCTAATTTTCCTGCTTAAGTTTTTCTATTTATTTTGGAAGCTGCCTCAAATTTATTTTTGACATGAATACAGAAATAAAACTAAAATAAATGATAAAGACTGTAAAAAAATTAGCATCATTTCAGTTTTATAGATGAGAAAGTTATTAAAACAGGTAAATGACTTGCCTCAATTTACTGAAAGTATTTTTAGCTGCAAATTAAGGCCTAGAACTCAAGCACTTCTGATTCTGGACATAGTATTTCTTTCAATGGAAACTCCAGCTTTTCTGAGGACATCTTTGAAGCCAAATTGGTTGTAATGATCATAATACTTTTATTTTTTTAATTTTAAAAGGCAAACTATTACCTTTCTGAAACATATCCCTTTCCAGGTTTGAAATCATAGGTCTTAAAATTAGGTGGATACTTTTAGTCTGCTACTAGTCTCTTCCTTACTGAGGATAAGCCCCTTGTGTAATAGAATACGGGTAAATCCCACCATATTAGTTGGCTTACAAGACTAGATATTGCACGGGGGGAAAAAGAAACCCACAGATGTTTTCCACATCATCTTTGAATTTTTTAAAATATGAAGATCATATGTATGAAACTATATGAGTTTGGTTATAATTAAAACTATGTTACATTTGAAAATTGAGAGTTTTCTGTCAATTTTTAATTTTCTCAACTTCCTGGATACTCAGATTGACCTTCTCATGAAGATTTTTATCATCAAATTGTAGATTTTGAAAACCTTTTCTTCATAATGCTCTGTTCATTTTTAAAGCCAATGCTTATATTTAAAAACAATATTTTTAATAAAGTGTGTCAATCAATAACACTTATGGCAAAATAATGAATTAAACAACCACAGGTAATGGGTGTATACTCTTATCAAATACAGTGTTACTCGAATTAGAGAAGAAATCTGTTGTATTTCCAAAGCAGGGAAAGAAAAACTAATTGAGAAAGAGGTGGTTATATGTTTTTCCACTGAATAGTTATTTCCCTCTTGTTGAGATTGCTTTTAGAACCAGTGTTCTATTTTTATTATTCTCCTTTTGCCTATATTTGACATTTTTAGAACATTTTATTCATCAGAAACTACAGAATTTTTGTGTACACTGCTTTCACATGTATTTTCCAGAATATGTGTTGCCTAATTAAAGTAGAAGTTTTTATGTCACAATACCTAGTCACTTATTCATTCTGAATCTACCACTATTAGTATAATTAAAACAATATCTATCAAAACAATATGAAATGATAAAAAAGCATATTTTTAATTTATTACCTATTAAATTGGAGGAAATGATTAACTAAAAGATGCTAGTTAATATAAATAAATTTAAAGCTAAATATCATTTTAACTATTGATCACATGCTGAAAGCATTGCTTTGAAAAAAAACAATTTAAGGAATTAACTCTTTAACCATAGTCAGGTCGTTTAACATTTTCAAGCATCATTTTTTCAAAGGTTATATGAGATGTTGAATTAGATGAATTCCAATCTCTTCTAACTTTAACCTTACAAATGAACCTTCTTTCAACATTCTCACTTAAAAATTATTTAAGATAAATAATAGGGAGAGAGGGATATCATCCTCCCTGTATTTATCAAAACCTAATATACTTTTGAGGGAATTTCATTAGATTAATCTGGTCAGACCATCTGTGGTTCCCCCCCCCCCCACCCCGTGCAATATCTAGGGGCCAGAGTAGTTGAAAAACATGATTAATAAACAAAATGAAACTGAGGTTGTGACATAAGGAAGTAAATATAACCTGAGAGGCTTGGAAGGAGGGATTTTACTGCTGGAATACACCATGAAAAGATATGAATACCCTTGACTCAAAGGAAATATTGACCTTAAAAAAACCAAAAGAGCCAGTTATTTTACCAGCAAAATGAGTTTACGCAGGAAAAGCAGAGAATTGAAATCTGGGACAAGCCAACTGTAGCGAGTCACAGGTAAGTCTGGAAAACAGGAGAAGGGCTTGCTTTTAAAAAGGAAAGAAGGAAACTGGGGAAGGCTGTGGTGGTTCTTCATTGGCTTCAGGCTCTGGGCTGCTTGTCGCTAGGTCAGAAGGAAACGTTCTTCCTTTTGGGGTCTGAAAGCTGCGGTGGGTGAATCAGGCTTGAGAGCTCCCCCTTCAGGGCTTCGCCACTCCACTTTAAATGAGGTTTCCTTTATTTTCACAGAAAGAGAATTTTATTATGAAAGGTAGAGTAGAGCTGAGTGCTAGAAAGATATATTCCTCATGAAAATCAATAGAATGGTGGAGAGTATTTATGTGAAGCTGAAAGGAGATTAGAAACAAACTTTGGCAGTATATCATTAGCGGTTACCAGGATTGCCTGCACTCCTATCCTGACTGTGTCACTCACAGCTGGGGGACTCCGGACAATTTATTTTAATCTCTCTGTGCTTCAAATTCCTCACCTACAGAATGTGGATGATGATAATACCTTCTTCACAGTGTTGCTCTGAGGATTAAATGAGATTAAACATGAAATCCCTGGCATAAAGGAAGTACTCAATAAATATTAACTATTATTATCATTGTAGGAATGTTCTTGAGAGGACCTGACCAAGGAAAGTGAATAGATTAAATTCACCTAGTGCAAATGACAAAGCTAGACTTCAAGAACACATTCAGTTGAAAATCTCATTTCTTGACAGCAGAGCATGTGATAAATTCTTGTCTTATCTCACTGATAGTTTCACCCAGTAAAAGGTAAAGAAAGTTATTAGGGAAATTGGTACAAGTGACCCAAGCACTTGCATATTGGCTGCTTTAAAAAAAATCAGAACAAAGTATTGAAAAGAATCAGTGTAGTTTCCCAGGAAATTACTGACAGGGTCAGATTTTAAATTGGCAAAACACGAGAAGAAAGATCACATACTTACACATTACAGTGATACTGTCAGGATAATGTCAGAGGTGCTAAAGTCTAAAATGAACCGTGATGTATGAAAAATGTTAAGGTTAACAAAAAGTTTTAAATATGTAAGGGGATTTCCAGGAAAGCAGAATTAGTATATGTGATATATATTCTGTGGCAAAAGTCTGTTAATGAGCCTAGCTTGAAGCCTGCTGGCGAAGGAGCTGATCAAGCCTGATTGCTATTTGGTAGAAAAGGGATCAAGACCCTGAACACTTTCCACCTGAGATTTGAAATTGTTGAAATTTGTTGGGATAAGCTGCAGTAGTCTCAACCTAGGGCTTGTGGCATATAAGGGCAATTGCTCTCTAAGATAAAGTCAGCATTAACATAGGAAGAAATGGGGCTGTTGGGTTAATCCCTATACCAGGTCAGGTGGGTGAATTAGAGTGATGTTCCTGAATCCACGAGGCAATGGAATCCATGAGGAGCACTGAACACACGCTGTCCCTATTAACCTGTGGGCAGCCTATGTAAGGCTATCCAACAAGCCTGAACACTGGCACCCCAGGCTGAGGGTAACAATGAAAAAAGTGTTTTGACAGTCAAGGCTTCACAAAACTATAATGGGCAGAAATAGCATTTAACCTTGGCAGCCCTGGTAAGGTTTTAGCAGTCAAGGAGAAGATGCTCTAGCACTAGCCACATGGAAGCATGACTTCTACAAGCCAGATTTCACACAAAACCCTTTTGGGTTTGGTGACACTACCAGTATCATGGCTACATGCCATCAGGAAGTGACCATAATTCCTCTGACTTCAAGGGGTTAGATATGAGCTGTGGCTTGAGTGTTGAAGAATAAAATCAAGGCTGACTGAATATAAATAAGCATGGGGAGATTCCATCAGGGAAGGAGAGCAGAGGCTCAACTTCCTATTAATCTAGGTAGATGTAGCCTGGAGTAGTCATCAAACTATGACGAAGGACCATGCCCCACTCCTACCCTCTTCATGGACAGATACCTCTGTAAAATAATAAGAAGGAATTACTTGAAAAATTAAAATTAAAAAAATCCATAATTTAAAGCCCTATTTTTAAATTATTAGATACAAAAACCATAAAATTAGAATTCAATAAAATAATCAGAACAAACACAACCTAGGGAAACATAATTACAAATTGTACATGTTGTTCATTGAAAGTGTATGTGTGTGTGTGTGTGTGTGTGTGTGTAAGGTGATTAATATACTTACAAACTGAACTAGAGCCCTGAACGATATTTCAGTCAGTACCTCTCAGCCTTGGGACACGTGGTACGTATTGAAGATGACAATATATATACAGCACTGTAGAGTAAATGGATGAGACTACTTAGGCCACTGGGGCCCTCATGGCCCTCCCAGGTCGTAGACACAACTCTAAGACTGGGAAAAAATGAGGCTAAACTCATGTGGTCACATAAATCATATACTGAGAAAAAGCTTCTCTTGTTCTCTTTCTGTGTGTGTGTGTGTGCATGCAAGAAAGAGCACTTAATTACAATCCTCATTTACTAATATTCTCACTCTCTGGGATCAACTAATTGCAGATGACATTGGAAGCCTTGAAACGTATCTTGTTTTACGTAATATAAGTGGCTAGAAACTTGGGTTAATTTGCAGGTATGCAAAACTCTTTCATGAAGACACTGTACTGTGATAACACTAGCATGCCCACATACCGCCCAACCAGGAACCTGATTTTTAATGTTGAAAGCTTTTCACTGTATTAAAATGCACTCTTCTTAACTCTTTTTACCATGAAGGGTAATATATTAACACTAAATTTTATTTATGCAAGGTTTTTATTCTACCTTGAATTTAATGAGCAGTATCACATTTTATGGTTACTGTTTTTCAGTTTTTTAGACTCAAAGGACATTGGTAATGTGCTGACTTGACATAAGGAGCACAGAGAAGCAAACAGTGTGATCAGGTGTGGAACTCTGGCATGCTGTCATCCCAAGGCAAAGGTCTTGCCAGGCAATAAGAAATCAAGATCTTCCTTTATCCCTTTCCTTGACTCCATCTAGATGATGCCTTTCCATATGACAAAAGAAGTCAAAGCTTTAAAATGCTGGGAATGGAGAGTAATAAAGCAAGTTTATAGATGCTTTGTGTGAGCAGAGGGATGGGAATGAAATTATCAAATACACAGCCTAGCAAGAAACACTAGAGCGAATGCACCCTATGGCCAGAAGATCTGGATGGGAGTCCTGGCTTCACCACTTACTAGCTGTTATTTATTAAACGGTGAAGTTCTCTGTAATGATGCCATCTTTCCTCATGGCATTATTCGAGAATTAAACAGAGCCTGGATAATAGGAAGTGCTCGATGAGTGTTGAGTATTTTAACAACTCCAAACCAATGTAGACCTACATAAAATGTGCAGAAAATCTTTCTTCCTGTCATGTTAAGTATTAATATACTATTTGAGGAAATGTGATCGACCAGAGGTGGTTCTGTGATTGGCTGCCTGCCATTATTGATAACAGAGAAGATAATCATCCCCAGTGGTACAGACTCCTCACCAAGGGCTCAAACGATGTGAGCCTTTCTAGAATAGCAGCATCTGGTATTTATCGAGCACTAGCTATGTGCCATGTGAAGAACTAAATATTAACATGTATTATGGTCTCTCTTAATCCTCACAACAACCATGTGAGATAGGAACAATTAATTTCTTTTTTGAAGAAGAGGAAATAATAATAGGGATTTAAGTCATTTGCCCAAGGTCTAAAAGTTATTAAATTGCAGAGCTATTAAATTGCTAGCTAAATTTCAACCTAACTGTGGAATCCCGAAATTCCTACTTTTATACTAGTCTCTATTGCCTCTTGATAACTCCCTTAATATTTTCCTAATATGTACTAGGAGCGACACTCTGAGGTCCCATTGGTCTCCATTGAGTTATCCTTCCCTTCTTTATCTGGTCGGTCACCTGAAAGAATGTGAAGTAAATCCAAATTCAAACAGAAAAAGCTGACGGATCAACTTTTCATTACCCCGAGGAATGTGTCCAAAGAACTCAAGTTCTCTTTTGGTATGTCATGGAGGCTCAGTTTCCTTACCTATAAACTGGGAATAATACCTATCTTGTAGGATTATGGTGACCATTAAATAGAATGATTTATGTGAAGTGCCTAAAATCATGCCTAGAATATAAGTAACTGTTGTTATTGTTGTCCTTGAGAGTTAGGGGAGTGTGGGGAAGTGGAGAACAGAGCTGGGGGAGGGAGAAAAAAATTGGAAGGATTGCATGGGTGGTTTAGAGACGACTTCAAAGATACATATGCCTATGCCATGCAGATTTTTATTCAGTCCTAGGGTTACACAGATTTTCTCTTTCCTGCTACTGTCCTTGTTGAAAGCTGTGTCCTTTTAAAGTATATGGGTAAGTATCATATTGTGTGTGAAAGTCAAAGTGGCACTAGTCTAAAAATATGTAACCTGGATTCTATTCCTGGCCTAGCTACAAACTCCTGTTAACTGACTAATATGTGTATGTCTCAATTTCTTATACATATATATGTGTATTTATAGAATTAACTCCTTCTCCCCCATGAACAGGAATTTGGAAGTGATGACTGAACATCCACAAAATCCTACGTTTTCTTGATGGAATCAATATACATACACAAGGCTTATACTATTAGGTCACATATGCTAGTTATAAAATTGCTTTGTTGACAGACGTAGGGTTCTATCTATATGCTTATAAACAGAAAACTGTTCATTTAATTG
This sequence comes from Leucopleurus acutus, assembly GCF_964270905.1. Classification (NCBI taxonomy): domain Eukaryota; kingdom Metazoa; phylum Chordata; class Mammalia; order Artiodactyla; family Delphinidae; genus Leucopleurus; species Leucopleurus acutus. The sequence goes on from NC_139149.1 coordinate 95,237,329, forward strand.
GAATTTACTTTTCTGATGAATTTTTTAGATTTTACATAAAAAGTTTCTGACATTTAACTTTTACAAAATTAAAGATGCTTGCACACTGAAGAAAGAAACTTAGCAAATAACACACTTTACGATGGCGACCTTATGCCAGGGCAGATATGATTTGAATGAACATTATCTTAGGGCACAATTTCAGTTGATTGTTGCATTCAATTTATCAATTGCAGGTAAACAATCTGCAATTTGGGAACTGGAAACATGGAGTATATACTTTTAAAATTATTTCTCTACCAGATACTTTTGCTTTCTTTTTATTATTCTAAACTTCTCTGCAAACATCTTACAATTGGGGCATGGTAATGACCTTTGGGGATCTATATATAAACATGTATTTAACATGCATTTTCATGCTAAGACTTGAACCCCAGAAATTTTGATTCAGTTTGATCTGCTCTGGGATCTATAAATTTTAAACCATCTACAAGTGATTCTAAAATGTGTTCTTCACTAAGCTGTAAGGTGAGTTTCACAGACCTTTGTAATCCAAGGGAAAGGTTAGCTTTGCCCCAGCACTGGCAGCCACATCTGTAGAGAGAACATACTATCGGTTTCCTAGAAATTTTGTTTTCCAATCTTATGTGTGTTTGGCTGGAGTGCAAAATAAGGACGTGTGAGAGAATGAATAGAGCGTCTTGATTTGTGAGGGCCCAGCACCAAGTTCACCTGTCTGCCAACTAACGCTGCTTTTGTGTTTTCCTGTCTTACATTTATTTATTCCTCATGAAATTTTCCCAAAGAAGTGAATCATCGATACTGCGGAGGCACTAGCATTTAGGATTCTCTGTTAGAGTTTGACTGTATTCCATGACAACTCAGTGTAATGTAGCAAAATATTTTTTTATCATATATGGTGTTTTCTTGGACTTTGACATTTTCCTATTTGCTTTGATTATACCACTCCTTAAAATTAGTATAATATCCACTCCAGAAGATTGTTGCTGCATAAAATATGGTCACGAATGAGCAAAGCACCTTGTAATCTGAAAAGTGATATACAAATGTTGAATCTAAGAAAAAATCACCTTCCTGAATTTAATGACCCATAGGAAGTGGAACCTTGAAAGGCATTTTATTATGTGTGTTTACTTAAACCCCACCTTTGGCAAAAAGTTAAGGCAGGTTTCTTAGAGAACAAAGTTCGCCTTCATTAGAGGAAATTTTTCAAAGTAACCGTAAAAATAGTCTTTAAAAATAATTACCAAAGTACTATATGGTGATTGCAACAAATGCCAGTGATGCAGAAATTTAAAAAGTAAAAGGAATTGTTCCTACTCTACCCTGCCCCCATGTGCCAGAGGCAATAACTATGACTATTGGTGTATGTTGTTCCAGAATTTTATGTAAAGTCTCTCTCTCTCTCTCCACCCCATCTCAGTCTCTATCCTTCCCTCTCTGTCTCTCAGCAGTTAATTTTTCCTTTAACAAAAATTATCCCTTTTCACATATTAAAAATGTTCTCAACAAATTTTTAGGGCACCTCTAAGTTAGATGCCTAAAACTCAGGTAATGCTATGCTTGTGGTAACTTTTTGATTCTGAAGATATCAAGAGTGAAAAGCTGTCCATACCCAATTTTTCTAAGTGTCAGGGAAACACACACCTGTTTTCATGTCTTTGTATCTCTGTGTCTCCCCAGGGGATAAAGCTTTTACTCAGGGGATTTCTGGTTGGGGGAAAAGGGTCGGCACCTCAGTCTCACTCTAAGTGATTATTATCACACCAGTAAGTTTCCACTGTGGCTGCTGGGTGCAGGCTGTGAACACATTTGAAGTCAGCAGGGGACCGTTAGAAACCTCCCCTTTGCTGAGAGGAGCTGTAGAAACCTCTGCTTCACTGAAGCATACTTGCAACCTGCGGTCAGTCGCTTCTTTTTTTCACGCAGTGTTGTTTTAAACTGTCTTCTATCCCACTGAGCAAAAACATACCCAACAAAAAACAGTACAAACAATCCCCATGAGTGTTTTTGAATTTTCCTCTGCTAATCTCGTTGTTAATGGTATGAGGTCTTGCCAGGAGTCATTTGTGGTTTAGGCTACAAAATAACATAACAGTCACACAGCTTAAAAACAATATCAAGCATCAAATCAAAGCCTACTTAATACAAAACCTAGACCAGTTGCTTTTCTACCTGTCTTATGGAAAAAGCATTTCATCCTCCTTACAGGTCGCTGATTAGTATACAAGAGGGCATATTTAGTAATCTGTAGAAGATAAAGGGCGCTACACTTAATAATGACATAATTGCATAAATTGCATACTGTGAAAGTTTGTATATTAGATTATCAGCAAAAGAGTATCCTGTTTAAAATAAAAATGATCTCCAGTAGTTAGTGGAAAGTGATTCAGATTTACGTTCCCTTATCTATGTTTGTCCTTCCTGGCAGTGAAATTAGCAGCACTTAAATTCCTATTTGGTAAAAACTGAAATGATGTTGTCCTTGGTTGAAAGCATTGATTTTTTTACCAAATGGAATTTAGGTAGAAATACCATTTATAGTAGGAATTTCAGAAGGAATTCAAAAGGTATCCCACAACCATTAAGCCTAAACCACCTAGGTCTAGTTAATCTTCAATTAAAAAATACTTTAAAGTTTGTATTATATGCAAAACAAGGTATTGAGAAGTCTGTGTACTTATAGGTATTACTCCTCTTCTGAAAGGGTTGAGAAAAGAATGGTAGAGACAAATTAAATCCCACCACCAAACAACTACTAAAACAGTGGTAGATGCTGTTGATGAGGTACTCCCAGAAGACTATTGGTTTTATTTGTTTATATATATATATATATATATTTCCTGTTAATAAATCATAATATTATTGTAAGTCATAAACCTTGAAGTAACTATTGAGATTAGGGGGAAAAAGTAATAGTAGTTATAATTTTACCGCTTTCACTGGCTCAATGGACACCAGAACCACTAGTCAAATAAAGAAACCATTAGTTTGAAAACAAAACTATATAAAAACATATATATTTTCCAATGTATTGGTCATTGATGCTGCCATTTGACTAAATTGATCTTTGGCATCTATACTTAAAAGCACTGACTTCATCATTTGGAGGATTAAGGTTGATTATGGGTGTTCAGAATTTCGTTACCCCCTTCATGTGATTTGGGACCAAGTATTGATCCTTCTGAGCTTTGTTAGTGTCCCTCTGAAACAGATACAATTATTTCTATCTCATTGCTTTGCTTTAAGAGTAATGAAGGATTTCTGGGAAGGAGAGGACATTCTCTGCTGCTTTCCCTTCCCAAGGGAAAACTGTCTCTGTCTCCACTCTTTCCTCTATCCCCAAGGAGTAGGGGCAGTGCTCTGATTGATCTGGAATTTTATTCTTTAAATTCATTCTTGGTATTCTCCATGCTGATGCTCCGAGTATTCTTGTTTCTTCTCTTCATAAGGCGCCATTCTTCTTGTGCCTCTCGGCATGTTGGATGACTGTGAGCTCAGCCTTCCAAAGAGTTGTAAAAAGGGAGGCCTTGATGAAAGAGTAGGTGACAACTCTGGCAATCTTAGGAGATGTCATGACTAATACAGTACTGAGGTTTTTCTGTTGTGAGGTCCCACATCTCTGTGGTAGGGTGTCCTTGGAGGCAGAGAATAGCCACTGGGGAGAGAGAAGTTCACCCCATGAGTTGGCTGCTTCTCATCATTTCTCAACTTATTTCATTCACACTCCACTTAGGAAGAATTCCTTCAAGAGACGTTCAGTTAGCTGATGGAACTTTTTAATTTTCCACGCTGTTGAGAAATTATATTGTTTGTTATGTTTCCATGGATATTTCATTGGGAAATATTTCAATGGAAAGGCGGGGGGAGACAATCACATGATTAACTGACTGCCAGAATGAACCCAAAGTCTCTTGAATTGAATTATTTTTTTTACACAAGTATTACACATATATTTTTTTCTGCATATTCTTTTAGAATGTGTGGTTTGTAGGCCAATAGATAATATATCTATATTATGCATTTTTATAATATTTTTAGTTATAAGATAGTCCAACTTCCTATTGTTTGGATTTTTCCCTGCTTTAACATATATTTTTTTTCAATTTATGTATCATTAATGCTGCCATTTGATCTAGCAATTACAATTAAAATTTTAAAGTGTAGAGATATTCCTTTAATATTTGAATTCTGTTAAATAAATATATGTCATTTTCAGTATCACTATTTAATACTTTGTCCAGTTTGTTTTTTAGGATATAAATATTTGCTTGTCCAACTTATGCAGAGTGTAGGGTTCAGCCATTTTGTTGTGAATCTGCAAGTTCCTACCTCTTTGCATTTGTGGTTGAACAACTCTACCTGTAGATTTCTGAAGTCTGAGAATCTAAAGTCATGTTTATTTTATGTTCAACTTGAAGACCCATCAAAATGAATAGATATTACATGATTCCCTAAATATACAACAGAAGGAAGAAAAAACAGAAATATTTATTAAAATCAAATTTTTCTTTTCCACAGCTAATTGCTAAAGTAATTATAAGTAATTACATAGGAAGTTTTTTGCTGGTTTAAGCTGTTATGAATATGGATATATATTTCTGTTTTGAATCACTTAAGTTTACGGTTTTTCACTTAGTCTTTAAGAAGAAAATAAGTACATTTATCACACAATGACTGATACGAGAAACAGTGTTTCATGCAGCTTTTTGAGATACCTAAGGAAAAGCTTCTATGTCCATGAAAGGTCCGATTTTGATTTATTCTCACTCCGTTTAGTCCACCTCCCTCATGGCTCACTGAACCACAGGAGAATGAATTTCCTGAAATGGTAACTTTGGCTTTTAAGAAATCACTTTTTGTCAAATCATTCATTATTCTGAGACAACTTCTGGTATTATTCTGCTCTTCTCTAGTCCTAGTGAATGACCTGAATCCTTTATATTACTAGGGGCAATTCTGAATAACTAACCACAAAATGGTAGAGTAAGCGGGTCTTTTCTTTTTCGAATAAGCAGGTTGCTTTTAGAACCTATATTCTTATTGGAAGGAGGAATGTTAACTTGAGGAAAAGGTAGCAAGTGTCATTTTTTTGTGGGTCATCAATTAGATTCCTTCACATAGGGAAGGTAGCACCGTCATTCTCCATTCTATCTATCAATTAAAGGATTTAGAGAGGCCAGAGGAATCCTTTGGGGACATTTGATAATAGATATGAGGGTCCAGCTGCTCCTCTCAGATTTGTGTTTACATGTCTAAGTCTGAGAAATAGATCAATAAGCACATACATGCCTTTCGTTTCTTTAATTTTACTAGTGAGGAGACCTTTAAATACATTGTGATTCCTTTCACATGCTGACTAGTATACTCTCAAACTTTCATATTTTATTTTTAATGGGGGAAAATGGGGCCTCACTTAAACCTGTGATATGAGAGGCTCTGATACAATTGAAATGAGCCCAAAAGCTGTGAAGATATTTCTGTGCCTCTTTGACGAAATAATCTAGTTTGATGGATGTCTTTATTTCTATCTTAATCACAGCATGCAAGATTAGCAATACATGTGTTTCACTTCAGTTAATTACTCAGAACGCATGCACAAATACAAGGCTTTACTCCAATTAATTACTTTGAATTTCAATGAATGTATGAGAGACCACACAAAGCATCTGTTAGGGAAAAATGAATGTTAGAGAAACTTTGTCTAAGAGCCTCCTCCGGGTCTAGATTTTCTGCCATCATAGTGAAAAATCTGAAAATATAAACATGTAGAACATATAACAATAAATCAGATAACTGGATGACCTAATATCCTGTCTTTAGCTATAGTCATTACCTGAGGATTCAAAGAATAGTGAAAAACTATTAGATTAACTGCTGCGGTTATAGGAAAAAAAGAAAAGGCATATGCTCTTACTGATACATTGATCCACCATTTACGACCTTAAACATAAATTTTATTAGTAACTATTCTTTTGTGCTCGTTCTGAAAAAGTTTATAGATTTAAGACAAGATTATTTTATCATTTTCACTGTATGTGCCATGTTCTGAACACATCCTGATTACTGGGTACCATGTAAATAAATAGCAATCTTTTATAGTTAGAAACTAGAAATAATCCTTTCACTGGCTGTGGGTTATGAGAAAAACTTCAAAATTGAGAAATAATAATAATAGTAATAATGGAATGTGGACTATAAAGAAACAGGCTAAAAAGGGAACAAGTAAAATAAAAAGCAGCTTAAGCTTCAGATTCATTTATCAGAGACCAAGGCTGCCAGCTGGTTAGGTACACCCTGGGGAGAAGTCAGCTATCATGGAGGCTGGAGTTTACAAGAAAGGCACCTTGTAGACACATGACACCAAAAGTAACATAATCATGTAAAAATCAAAATTTATTATAAAGAAATATTGCTGGGGAAAGAAGAAAAGTGATGGAAAAGGCAATAGAAAATGTGTGTGGAATTAGGCAAAGAAATCTGTCAAAAATTCCCTAAAAATGGTAACTGAGAAAAAATAATTTGTGGCTGGAACACTGCTAATTCCCATAAACAACTAAAGTTGTGCAAATACATGTAGTAATAATGTGTCCATAGGGCTTCCCTGGTGGCTCAGTGGTTGAGAGTCCGCCTGCCGATGCAGGGGACGCGGGTTCGTTCCCCGGTCCGGGAGGATCCCACATGCAGCAGAGCGGCTGGGCCTGTGAGCCATGGCCGCTGAGCCTGCGCGTCCGGAGCCTGTGCTCTGCAACGGAAGAGGCCACGACAGTGAGAGGCCCGTGTACCGCAAAAAACAAACAAACAAACAAAAAAACCAAAAATGTGTCCGTAACCAGCTTGACACTTTTCCATGGGCAAAAATTGCAGATGTCTCCATGAAAGAAGGAAGGACATATTTTTATTTATTTTATTTTAAAGCTTATTCTTATTTTTAGGAGAAGGGACAAATTTCCTGAGCTGGGAGGAACCCACCAAGGGTGCTACACAGAAGTTAGTACCAATTTACCCCTCTCTAAGCTCTGGGTATTTTTATGATAAGTAAAGATGCATTGTTGAACATACAGGTATATTTAATACCCTAAGAGCACACCTCAATGGAGCTTAATTTCTGCACTTTGATAAAGGATGGATCCTGACTTCATTTGCATCATGACTTAAGGGCACATTTATTTAGACAGCAGAGTAAGGGTCACAGGAATTTTAAGTTTGGAAAAAGATTCTTAAGGAATTGCCTTCCTCATTTCACCGTGACTCTTTTGCCAAATAAGCATTTAAAAACATTTAAAAAGAAAGTAAAGCAAAGTAAAAGCAAGCAATAACAGAGAAGCCCCCTCAGCTTTCAAAAACGCTAATAAAAAAAGCTCTATTGACAATACACAGGGAAAACATCAATTTGTTTTAGGGGTTAAGCTTACAATATAACACAAGTTCGAGTCCCTTCTGAAAAAACTGAACAGATGAAAAATACTTTATGGATTGCTGGTATATTCTTGAGAAAGACTATTCTGGTTGAAAGAATAGTTGCTTTCTGACTTCGGTTAGAAAATCTAAATTCCAACATAGTTGTTTGATGAAATTATACAATCCAAACCTCCTCTTATTGAAAATGGAATTTAGCTTTGGGTAAGTGACTTCATTACTCATCTGTTAGTTATTCTTTGAACAAAAGCACTTTTGTTGCTCAACCTAGGATATGAATAGATAAATGCCTAACACCCTTTGCACTGAGGCTTGGGATGTTGCCAAAGCCATCTTGCAAGTTCAAGAGTGAGTGCCACAATATTAAAGGGTCTGAATATCAGATTCATTCACATTCAATGTTCATGAGCTGCAAATTATACAAACAATTACTTCTCCTGAGATAACGTAATTTTAAACTTTTTTATGGCTACCAAACTGGAAAGTTCAGTTTTTCCAGAACCAAGATGTTACATGACCCATTGACACAAGTACAATTAGGTAAAACTGACATTATAAAAATGGTGATTGTCCCAGAATATTTTGGAATGAGACAAAATGTAATGGCTCGTTTTTATCCCTGAATTAAAATGAACTATCTAATAACAAAAAAGAGAGGCAGATTGTTTTTAGGGTACATTGGTTGATTAATGAAAGAAACAGTTATAAACCCTAAGTCCTCATGGAGGTGCAAAACAAGGTGGATTTCCCTTACTGTGCATTTAGAAACCAGAGACATATGTGAAGGCTTACTTTTTTTAAAAATAGATCTTTATTGGAGTATAATGGCTTCACAATACTGTGTTAGTTTCTGTTGTACACCAAAGTGAATCAACCATATATATACATATTTCCCCATATCCCCTCCCTCTTGAGCCTCCCTCCCACCCTCCTTATCCCACGCCTCTAGGTAATCGCAAAGCACGGAGCTGATCTCCCTGTGCTATGCGGCTGCTTCCCATTAGCTATTTTACATTCGGTAGTGTATATATGTTGATGTTACTTTCACTTCGCCTCACTCACGCCCACCCGTGCCCTCAAGTTCATTCTCTATGTCTACATCTTTATTCCTGCCTGCCCTGCAACTAGGTTCATCAGTACCTTTTTTTTTTTTTTTTTAGATTCCATATATGTGTGTTAGCATATGGTATTTGTTTTTCTCTTTCTGACTTACTTCACTCTGTGTAACAGACTCTGGGTCTGACTTACTTCACTCTGTATAACAGGCTCACTACAAATAACTCAGTTTCATTTCTTTTTATGGCTGAGTAATATTCCATTGTATATATGTGCCACATCTTCTTTATCCATTCATCTGTTGATGGACATTCAGGTTGGTTCCATGTCCTGGCTATTGTAAATCAGAACAGTGTTAGTGGCTGAAGACTTTGGTTTTGTTTTAAAAATAAGTATATATTATAAAATTAAGTAAAAAAGACAAAAATGATTGTTTAGTTGTTGGCTCCATTTTTATAGGACTAAATATTAATACTTAACTTTTAAAAAATACTGAGCCTGCAAATTAGTGAATGTTCAGAGCTGAAACCCCCTCTCTCCTTTGAGAGAGTGTTGTTTAGTACACCTGCCCTGCCTATTCTTTTTGGACATTTCTACTTTAAAACATTTATTTATTTATTTTTACATCTTTATTGGAGTGTAATTGCTTTACAATGGTGTGTTAGTTTCTGCTTTATAACAAAGTAAATCAGTTATACATATACATATGTTCCCATATCTCTTCCCTCTTGTGTCTCCCTCCCTCCCACCCTCCCTACCTCACCCTTCCAGGCGGTCACAAAGCACCGAGCTGATCTCCCTGTGCTATGCGGCTGCTTCCCACTAGCTATCTACCTTACATTTGGTAGTGTATATATGTCCATGCCTCTCTCTCGCTTTATCACAGCTTACCCTTCCCGCTCCCCATATCCTTAAGTCCATTCTTTAGTAGGTCTGTGTCTTTATTCCTGTCTTACCCCTAGGTTCTTCAAAAACATGGTTATTTTTGTAAATATCCTGCTTATGTATACTGTGTAGAATGGCAGATATGTTTCAAGACACCATAAAATATTTATAATTAGAGAAATTTTTGTTAGTTGAAAATCAATAGGTATTTATTTATTTATTTATTTATAATTTATTTATTTTTGGCTGTGTTGGGTCTTCGTTGCTATGCACAGTCTTTCTCTAGTTGCGGCGAGCGGGGGCTATTCTTCGTTGAGGTGCTCAGGCTTCTCATTGCGGTGGCTTCTCTTGTTGCAGAGCACGGGCTCTAGGTGCACGGGCTTCAGTAGTTGTGGCACGTGGGTTCAGTAGTTGTGGCTCACGGGTTCTACAGTGCAGGCTCAGTAGTTGTGACGCATGGGCTTAGTTGCTCTGTGGCATGTGGGATCTTTCCGGACCAGGGCTCAAACCCGTGTCCCCTGCTTTGGCAGGAGGATTCCCAACCATTGTGCTACGAGGGAAGCCCAATAGGTATTTAAAAGTGAAATATTTATTAACCTATATCTATGCACACACATATCTACATTAATTATATATATAAAAGGTCCTATTAACCCAAGGGACATTAGAAATAGGATGCATTTTTTTTATTTGAATCTGTTGGCACCCTATTTTGGTCTGAAGTACCTTTTATTGAATATATGAAAAATAGTAGATATTGAATAAATATTTGTTGAATTTTCAAAATTATTTAAGTTTTATATACCTAATGCCCCATATTCAAGAGTGATTTCATTTATTTTCAGAAATCGCAGATTAATTTTCAAAAGTATGTTGGCTTTATTTTAAAACCATGGTGCCAATGTAGCTGTCTATCCATAATTGAAAAAAAATGTTTTAATTGAAAGATGATCCATGCTTTTAGATTTAAATAATAATGGGTATTGATTGTCCAACTTTTGGATAGCTCCAGAACTGAAAGAAAAGAAAATTTATTTGAACTAAGTAATATAAATAGACCATAACTTGTCTACCTTGTTTATTTAATACCTCTCTGCAACTGTTAATGATAATTTTCCTGGGATAACTTAAGTCAAGGGTAGCAAGTTCAAGTGCCTTAGGGCCAGGCAAGTAAATATATTCTAGAGTTGCTGGGTTGTTTTGAGAGCTGAGATGAGACATTGACATACTCTGTTTAGAAGTATTTAAATTCAGTCTCCATGTTTTAAAACACTGTGCTCATCAAACAAAACCATTTGCCTCCCTAACATTTTAGGCACAGGGACTAAATTAAAATGAATATACGGCAGTGGTTTTCCAGTGGCCTCTGTGGAAAGGCAGCACCAGAGTGACTTTAGTTTGTTAATGCAAATTCTAGTTCACAATTGGACATTCTAACTCTGTAGATCTAGGTACCCATATTCTAATGTACAAACAATGTATATTTCTAAGGATTTACTGTTAAAAATACACAAATGATCAAAATATCAGATGTAAACTTCAAAAATAAAGTCATTAGAAATGATAGTGAGTGACTGAAGAAGTAGTGTTTGCTGAAATGAGAGGTAGCAGATGCGAGGCAGTCCTAATGTTTAAATATTGGCTTGTTACACATATTTCTGTTTATTATTAGTTGTATTTGAGCTTTTGCTTTGGTAAAATATAGGTACAATATGCAGTAGAGACCAAGGAAAGGAAATAATTTGAGTATGTAGATTAATACAAATAAATCCTCAATGGTCAGTGCCGAAGTTTGTTTCTGCTCTTCCTTTCAATGTATTCCCACATATTTAAATGAGAGCTTCCTGGAGGATATAATGGTTATGAATATTGGCACTTTACCTAGAAGCAGAAGTTGAATAAACTGTGGGAAAATAAACTTCTCTTGACCATGATTTCAGGATTAATATCAGCAGGCAATTGTCTAAACTGTAATTGTTTTCTTGATCTGCTGCTTTTTGTGACAGTAAAGAAAGCATTCTAGTGAAGTGATGTGATGTATTCATCTCCTTCACTTCTTTTTTTTCACCTGATCTGTTTGCCTTGCTGCAATAGTGTCTTCAGTTTGTTACCCTCAGACCGCCATCCCACGACTGGCCTTGATATTTCAGGTGAGTGTTATTTCAGCACCTGTGTTGTTCTGCTGGGCTGGTTCCTGGATGGGATCTGGGGACCCTGAAAAACTAAATGAGACTGGCCACGTGATGAAGAGTGGCTGGGCAGCTGGTGGAGCCCAGACAGATGGAGCAATCTCAGAATCCAGAGGGTTTGGGCAAGGAGCATTAGCCAGAAATCTAGGCAGCTAGGAGTCAAGGTAAAGAAGATAGTTACGAGCATGGGGATGTAGAAGAAAGTCAGGAGACCAAAGTATCAGGAGACCAATGGGGGGAATGAGTCTGCATTTCAGTCTTATAGCAGCTACAGTCCTGGATGGGAACCAAGGCAGAAGCAAGAGCAGCAAGGGAGAAACAAGAATTCTCTACCAGACGTGGGGACTGAAATGTTTAATCTTAAGAATTCTTAGGTTCATAGGTTCTTAATCCAATAACCTAGTTTTTAGAGGCTGGGTTTAAGGTTGGAATGAGATTTGTTTCCAAGCTGACCCTTGGGATTCTTAAAATCTTCCTGTCTAGCATCAAAAATTTCTCCCAGAATCAGATACCAGCAGTTAGAGAATTTAGTTGACCTGTTCAAGATCACAAGTTAATTAGTGTTGGGGCCAAAGTTAGATCCTAGGTTTTCAATTTTCATTCCCTTTCTTTCTTTCTTTCTTTCTTTCTTTCTTTCTTTCTTTCTCTTTCTTTCTTTCTTTCTTTATGTCTTTCTTTCCCTTTCTTTCTTTCTTTCTTTCTTTCTTTCTTTCTTTCTTTCTTTCTTTCTTTCTTTCTTTCTTTCTTTCCTTTCTTTCTTTCTTTCTTTTATTCCTTCCTTCCTTTCTTTCTTTTTTATTGGAGTATAATTGCTTTACAATGTTTTGTTATTTTCTGCTGTACAATGAAGTAAATCAGCTGTATGTATACCTATATCCCCTTCTTCTTGGACCTCCCTCCCACCCTTCGCCCCATCCCACCCATCTAGGTTGTCACAGAGCACTGAGCTGATCTTCCTGTGCTTTATAGCATGTTCTTGCTAGCTATCTATTTTACGCATGGTAGAGTACATATGTCAATCCTAATCTCCCAAATCGTCCCAACATCTCCTTCCTCCACTGTGTCCACATGTCCGTTCTCTACGTCTATGTCTCTGTTCCTGCCCTGCAAATAGGTTCATCTGTACCATTTTTCTAGATTCCACATGTATGTGTTAATATACAATATTTGTTTTTCTCTTTCTGGCTTACTTCACTCTGTAGGACAGACTCTAGGTCCATCCACATCTCTACAAATGACCCAGTTTCATTCTTTTTTATTACTGAGTAATATTCCATTGTATATATGTACCACATCTTCTTTATCCATTCATCTGTCATTGGACATTCAGGTTGTTTCCATGTCCCGGCTATTGTAATAGTACTGCAATGAACACTGCAGTACGTGTCCTTTTGAATTCTGGTTTTCTCAGGGTATATGCCCAGTAGTGGGATTGCTGGGTAGTTCTATTTTTAGTTTTTTAAGGAACCTCCATACTGTTCTCCACAGTGGCTGTATCAATTTATATTCCCACCAACAGTGCAAAGGGGTTCCCTTTTCTCCACACTCTCTCCAGCATTTATTGTTTCTAGATTTTTGATGATGGCCATTCTGACTGGTGTTAGTTGATACCTCTTTGTAGTTCTGATTTGCATTTCTCTAATAATTAGTGATGTTGAGCATCTTTTCACATGCCTCTTGGCCATCTGTATGTCTTCTTTGGTGAAATGTCTATTTAGGTCTTCCACCCATTTTTTAATTGGGTTGTGTTTTTGATATTGAGCTCCATGAGCTGTTTGTATATTTTGGAGATTAATCCAGTGGTCCCCAACCTTTTTGGCACCAGGGACTGGTTTCTCGGAAGACAGTTTTTCCACGGACCGGGGGCGGGGGTGGAGGGGTTTGTTCAGGCGGTAATGCGAGCGATGGGGAGCAGCAGGTAAAGATTCGCGGGTCCACCACTCACCTCCCTGGATTAATCCTTTGTTCGTTGCTTAGTTTGCAAATATTTTCTCCCATTCTGAGAGTTGCCTTTTCATCTTGTTTCTGGTTTCCTTTGCTGTGCAAAATATTTTCAGTTTCATTAGGTCCCATTTGTTTATTTTTGTTTTTATTTCCATTTCTCTAGGAGGTGGGTCAAAAAGGATCTTGTTGTGATTTATGTCAAAGAGTGTTCTTCCTATGTTTTCCTCTAAGAGTTTTATAGTGTCTGGCCTTACGTTTAGGTCTTTAATACATTTTGAGTTTATTTTTGTGTATGGTGTTAAGGAGTGTTCTAATTTCATTCTTTTACATGTAGCTGTCCAGTTTTCCCAGCACCACTTATTGAAAAGGCTGTCTTTTCTCCATTGTATGTTCTTGCCTCCTTTGTCATAAATTAGGTGACCATATGTGTGTGGGTTTATCTCTGGGCTTTCCATCCTGTACTATTGATCTATATTTCTGTTTTTGTTTTCAATTTTCAGACCAGGGCTCTCTATGCCACACCAGAGATGCATGTAGAAATATTTAATTGTTTTTGACATGTTTGCTTGTCACTACTGTTTCATAACCATAAAGAGAATTAAATAATTAGGGACAGATTACTAGAGAGATAAAACGAAGCAATTCACAGACACATCTAGTAAAGACATACAGAAATTTGTCTTGGATTTTCAGAAAGCCTCAGAACTGACTGACTTTTCTGATCATAATTTACACATGTCTATGGTTGATTTTAGATGGATTCATTATAGATTGTCAACAATCATAAGATTTTTCAGATTGGAAAGTTCCATTATAAGTGAATTACCAAATAGCACATAATTCCATGTACCTACCTTACTGATAATTTTGTCTTTTCTTTCATTCTTCCAAACTTAGCATTAAAAAGATGTCTTGAAATTCTGTTATCATAGTTTGAGCTTTTCTGTCCTGTTATTGTCCCAATTACCAAATTTTGAATTAAACGTTTGTACAGGATAGATTCCTATATTATCTGAAAATTCAACCATTAATTCAAAGCAATTCATACTCTATGCAGTCATAATTACATTTATAATTTTATGTTCTGTTTTTGCCTTATAACCTTTAAAGTTAGTGTGGACCCCTAACTGATATAAAAGGAACCAATATTTTTTATAGTAACCAAAACATAAAAGAAATGTTATTCCAAAATTTATCAGATGATGTTATTCAGAGATGAATTACAGTATTAGAGCACAGTTGCCTTAGATATCTCAGGGTTTTGTTTGTTTTAAGCAGAATTGATTTTTTTAACAGCAGAATCATTGAGCTTTCTGACCTTCATAGGCCCAGGACACTGATAGTATAGTTTCATTTTTACTACACAGAATCACACTCAGTTGGAGACTAAGCTCTGACATCAGGTGCCCAGGGAGAGCTGCAGGTGTGGGAACGGGAAGTGAATGGGCCAAGGCGGAGAGGTTTTTGAGAGAATTTCTGCCACAGAGAGGATAGATTCAGGAAATCTACAGTAACAGGAGATTTTTAATTAATTAATTTAATTTATTTATACCAAACAGGGAAGAGAGAAAAAGCAAAAAATGAATGGCATGTTCAGAGATTGGGACAAATATTTGAAAGAGCTGGGAAGAGAAGGAACAAATTTTGTATGAGAATATCTAGAGTAAGTTGAAGTCTACAGTCTTGCTACTGAAAGCATTATTCAAGAGCTAGCAGCATCAACACCAGCTGTGAACGCATTAGAAATGCAGACTCTTGAACCAGGTTCTGTACTTTAACACTATCCCAGACAAATTAATGGTTGAGATTTAAGTTTGGGGAGCCTGTTTTTGACATTAAAATAAATACAAATATACCTTCAAACATTATCAGAATTACTTAGAAATTTTTCTTTGAAGTTTGAATTTTACATTTTAAAGCTATGGGAAAATGTTAGAGATCTTAACAATTTTGTGTTTTACTTCTTGTTCACTCTCAGTTTTCTTCATATGAAATATTTAATTATCAAGGTAATTATGAAGTATGCTTGGTCAAAAGCATCCTATTAAGTGTTTTATTGTAATATTAAAATATTTTATTTTTTAATGGATTGAAATCAACTATGAGCTTGCTTTTTAAATTACAGTTGCATACCCTCCTCAGTTTTTGTTGTTGTCAGATGGTGCATTTTTCTTTTACAACATTATTTTTAATAAATGTGTGAATATAAAGCATTGAGATTGCTTTACAAGTGTCACAACACCTCCATTATGATTACTGGATTATATCCTCCCACACCTTATTTTGTTTTGCTTTGTTTTATTTTATTTTAAATCGCTCATTATCCAGCTTAAACCCATTAGTCTTGGCTGCAAATACTTTTTAATGCCGTTAAAAAAATTCAAATCCACCACCCAAAACAAAGTTTTGCCAAAGGAATAGATATTCAAAAATGCGCTACCAGTATGAAAAGCAGTTTCCAAAGACAAGTTCTAAAAAATATTTTTGGCAAGTGTAGTATCAGTATGGTAAATGTCAGTTTCCCCAGGTGTCTGCTTTCAAAGAGTTTATGTTCAGGCATATATACACATTTGATATATTTGCTAAAATATCCATTTCATTGCCTTGAAAATATAGCAAAAGCTGAAGGAAGAAAAAGAGCTCAAATTCAAATTGTACAATTTTTTTTCTTAATTATAGATGAAAACTTGAGTCGGGTAGAAATATGGTAAAGCAGTCCACTATAAAAATGATAGAAGGGTCTAGGTCAAGTTGACTATCGGAAATAAAGCCACTATGATGTTTCATCAAATATTAGGGTTCAGTGCCAAGGATTTTCATTATACACAGGTTATGAAGTACTTTATAAATCACCATATCTGCTGACATTCAATTACATTCAGTCTTATTAATATGAACTATAGAATGTTTTTAGGTGTCTACTGGCAGTAAAATCAGCTTTTTTATTAAAAAAGCTTGGCAATCATACATGGCCCAAAAGTTCACAAAACACCTTTAAACATCAAAGATATAAATGCTGATTATTTTTAAATGTTTCAATCTATAGACTAATTACCTAAGAACCTTAAAAATAGATACCTGTCCATATGCCCAGGGTCTGACTGAAATAGGACAGCAGACTTTGTGCAAATCAGGTAGTGATTTTTCCAAGAAAATGTAGTCCTTCCACACCTCTTTCTATATGATAACTGTTTATTTTGCACAATAATATATTTTTATGAGTGAATCTGGTACGATTGTAAAATGGTCTCAAAGTCTCTGGGAGAAGAAACACCTGTCCTGGTTCTTGTAATTCCTCAATAATAGCTCCTGTACAGGGCAGATAATGTTGAAAATTGACTCAACATTTTAGCATTCTCACACTTCCAGATAATGTGGACTCATCTTTTCTCTCCATTTTATATATTCTCTTCCAACTGAAGAATCCTTACATATAGCTTTTAGATCAGAGGTTTGAAACACTGGTTTTATTTGAGTCATTTATAAAACTATTGATTCCTGGACCTGTATCCAGGTATTCTGACTTCTTGTTCTGTGGGATACCCAGAGATGGTATTATTATTATTATTATTACCACCCCTGTTAATTCTATTATGCAATCTGGATTGGGAACTGCTCTCAGATCATGGCTACGAGGAGCTGAAAAGCCTCTATATAATTTTGCAAGTAGTACAAGAGAGAAGAGGTATTCTTGTAAGATGTCCTTTAGGCTACCACAAATTTTATGGCATTTATATGAGCTGCATGATTTTGGGGATTTATTTGCATATATATATTGTAATATATATATATATATATATATCAAATGTACTTATGTCCCATATTTAGAAATAAATAAATTTTTTATTTAAATAGGGCTTAAACTCATCTGTTCAAAGCAAGGCACTTCAAACCTTAAAAAGTTCTCTCAGGTGTGTAAGCACCTTGATGAGAAATATTTTTTTATGACCACAAGGGGGTGCTAATGAACTGTGACTGTAAATGGTGTAATTCAGAATTAAAGTAAAATCGGTAATCATATGTGCAGTTGAAGTCATTGTTATCAGCAAATTTTTCTTTTTCTGAAAATAAATGATTTATAGTGACAGTAACATAAACTGCTTTCTATTCTGTATGTATAATTTCTCTATGCCTACAATATAGTAAGGAATTCTCTTTCTTTGGAAAATATTTTCCTGTAGAGATGTTAGTTAAATTTTCTAATTTAAATGCTTGGACATTGTTATAGGTTTGTTAAATATATTTTAAAAGGACAGATCAAAATGTTTTGTCTAATTTTAAAAATGTTTCTAGTGTCTAATTTGTTTTCCATGAACATGTTATACTTTTATTAGATTAAAAGTAACACTTATTTTTCTTATGACTATGAATGACCCTGAGCAGATTTAATTCTTCATTTATTTCATAATTTATCAAACTCAGACTTGAAATGTACTCAGAATTGACAAATGTTAAAATAGTTATTTTGGTAGGATTAAGAATTTGAGGAGATAAACGTTATACTTGGTTCAGACTTTAAATAGTTAATTTTTCCCCAAAACTTAACTTTGTAGCAAAAGAATATTCTAAAATATAAACACAGAAATCATCTATGGAATTTAGTCCAATAAACATTATGAATGCCTTTTATTTTGAAGCAAAAAGTGCTGGGATTTCATGAATAAAGAAGGCAGGTTCCCTGTTCTCAAGAAATGTGCAGTTTAGTGAATTTAAAATTATTAGTGTAGTGGAGATTAAGAGATTTGTGATTCCCTCCCCATTCTGTTTTGTACCTTTCCCCCATATCATCTTTTTTTTTTTTTTTTTTTGTAGTACACGGGCCTCTCACTGTTGTGGCCTCTTCCGTTGCGGCAGAGCACAGGCTCCGGATGCGCAGGCTCAGCGGCCATGGCTCACGGGCCCAGCCACTCCGCGGCATGTGGGATCCTCCCGGACCGGGGCACGAACCCGTGTCCTCTGCATCGGCAGGCGGACTCTCAACCACTGCGCCACCAGGGAAGCCCCCCCCCCATATCATCTTAATAGGCCTCAGGATTAGGTATCTTCCCCTACAGGAAGACTCAATGCATCCACCTTTTGGAACAATTGAATTTCCATGCGGCATGAAAAGCTGGTAAGGCAAGCAGGAGTTCTGTCTTCCAAACAGAAGATATTTGACTCTTTTGTAAAATATGGCAATGAGTAAAGCAGAGAAGAGCCTTTGAGCTAAACCATGGAAACTTAGTTTTTAGTACTCCGAAAACAGTTTCCTGGGCCTCCTGTCCTCCAGCGGTCCTGCATGCCAGTATCCGACTGAGTAACGCACAAGTACATTGAACCGCTTCTGTTGAAGCCCTTCTTTCCAAGATTTCAGAGCCCTTCATAACATACCTCCTTTACGGTAATATTTACCTCCACTCTGTACCTTTCCATTTTTTATCATGTGCAAACTGATGTGCATTTTTATTTGTGAGGACCTGGGCTGGATACACTCTGAGGCTGGTCTATGCTTCAGAAAGTTAAAAATAGTTCAGAGTCTTCAGAGATGGGGCCGAATGTAGTTATCATGGTCATTTAAATCAGCATTTTCTTGCTGCTGAGATTCTATGACTATTGCAGAAATAGCTGCATGAATTTTGGTTACTCTGCTGTCTGGACTCTTAACTTAGGCTCAGGATTCCCGTCGCCTGGTCTCACCACCAGCATCCTGAGCCCCATATGATGACTTACCTACGTGCCTTTTCCCATACTGCTGAGACTCTGGTCTGTGTTTTGAATTCACTACCCTGTTTTGCTATGTTGTTGGATCCTAAGGATTCGGATACTTGCTTTTTTGATTTGAGTCACTCACAGGGATGCGGATATGTCCCATGCCCCTCCCGTACCTCATCTCTGCCTTGATTACCCAATTTTGAACTGATGTGACTTCTCCAGTGTCCCCATGACACGGATGCCTACATAGCTAACTCGTTGCTCCTTGCCTCGCAATATGTCATCTCCACCTTTCTCAGGGCAGGCTTCCCTATGCCACAAACGCAGTGGGATCATCCTCCTATTTGTGCTCATACATCAACACTTCCCTTTTTTATGTCATCATCTATTGAAAACCTAATTCTCAAAACACTATTTCTACTTCCAAAACCTTTTGTTTCACTAGAATCTTTCTCCTGTAAACATAGACTTTTCCTCTGTTCCATCATCTGAAAGATTCCCCTCTCTTCACATCCTGCCTATTTCTTTGTTGCCCAGTTTTGAGGCAGATCTTTCTTTCATTGTCTTCCGGAACCAACAGGCTCACCTTAGCGTCAATCCTGGGTGCAAGTTGTTAACAAGAGTCAGTTAGGAGATTTGTTGCAACTAAACCTGCTGTTGGCAGTTGATTTTATTGAAATGGGATTTGTTTTAAACAAGTTGATAGCTATACAGAAGCTTACGGTCATTGAATGAACCAAGATTAGTTGCACTCAAATTTATAGTGGATAAAAACTGACTGGGTGGGAAACAAAAAAATAGGAGGGCATTCTAGTTTCTACTGTGGCTCAGGACAGATACCCGTGACCACAGAAGATAATTTGAGGGGCAAAAATGTGAACAGAAAAATGAGACAAAAACCAAATGAAGCTGTTAAGCCAGCACACTAATTCAAGTTGACTTCTGTGACTGGTGGGCCAGGGGAGTCCTGAGAGAACTCACAGGGGATGAATTTTAGTCTTCAATACTCCACATTCCTAAGCAATGCTTTGGCTCGAGGTTAGAGAAATCAGAGTGAAATAAGATTAGGAAAATAGACTTTGGGGACTCCTGAGCAAGGTAAAAACTGGTCTGAAGTTGTGGAAATGGATGGAGAGATTTTATTGTTCCTAGAATAACCAGGTAAAACCTATCTTTAGGTAACAAAAGCAGGGCTTTCTGCTGTATATCAGCAACATCCCTGCACAGTTAGACCTTATCCCTTCCATCCATCTCTAGATTTTCTACTCCATAATCAGAAATTTTCTGAATTTTAGTCATAATGACTTCTTATGGTATTTATATTGGTTCAATATATTGGTTTATATTGACAAAGACTACTGGAATAAGTAAGGAGCATAGCTGTGTTCTTTAATTGGAAGATAAGATTGTGGCAGTGGTCAAATGAACACCAGCAAGGTCCATGTGACATGAGGATGTCCCCATCCCTTATCACAGTCCAGTAAATATCCTGCATTAAAAACAATGTGGCAGAGTATTCTTGACTCTAAATTTTTAAAATAAGCTTGAAGACAATCAACTAATTTTCTTACTAATTGCCCAGTTGTAACATTGATGATATCAATGGGCTTAGCAAGTTTAGTGACTTCAGGTCACATTTTATATTTTTAAAAATGTATTTGTTGACTAAAGCCTATTATTTTTTTCTAGCCTGGTAAATTTTTGCCAGCATCTGGGTTTATAAGCCCTGTGTGACTTACATAACAAATGCAATTAGTCTGTATGCTGTTTAATTAAAATTCCATGTATGTGGTCTATTTATTCAGGAACTTCAAACTTTATCTCTTCTATAGGATAGTTAATACATAAAGTACATTAAGGAATTCTCAATTATCATTTAAAGCTCATTATTGGCAGTGTTTAGCAGCAATGCAGTAAAGTTATAGACACTTCTATATGCTTCTTTTACCATCTCGCTTCGTGCAGTTGTCTGAAAAAACAAATTTTCCAAATCTAACAAGGAAAATTTCATTGCTAATTAGATTTAGAAAACAGTCTAGAAACTAATAGAAAAAATAAATTTAAGAAGAGGGGGCAATTAGTCCAAAATTATCCATGAAATCTTTACTGCTACCATGTAAGGTCTATTTTCAGTTTACTTTTCTTTAACATCTGTAAAACAGTGATTAAAATAATATATAAGTGCGTACTAAAATAACTGGTGGGAAAAAAGCATAGAATAGATGTCTTACCTATATGCAAAAAGTGAACTCATATTCTTGTGTATTTTAGAAAATTTCCACTTATTATCACACAATTTAAAGATTTTTATTTTATCATAGTACTTGGTGGAAAAAATCTTCTGGTCGTTTTTAAAGGAGTGATACCACACGTTGACAGTAGATGGCACCATTGTCATTTTCTAACAATGTACTGCGTCAGAGGGGGCAAAGGCTCTCGTGGGCACCCATTCTTTCATTTAAGAGGCAAGAAGGACTACTGCCCAAGAATCAAGCTTGAAAGTTGTTATTAATTTGAAATTACATCAAAGTGCCATTCTTTTGCCACTCTCTGTTTTAAAAGAACAAAAATTCCCTCATACCTTTGCTGTTAACTACTCCACTGGGTTAGCCTAAAATTCTTTTATGTGTAATGATTTTCTTTTAAATGATTTCAGTGCTTTTGCTGACACAACAGAACAAAGTCTTACAGAAATGATGCTAAGGAAAGAAATCTATCGCCTCATGATAAGGATAACAATACTGTTTATTCATCTTTGATATTTATTATCCCTTTCAGTAGCATTGCATGTGTAACATGGCAGTTATAAAGGTTGCAGTCAGTTTTCATTAGGAAGATTATCTGTATTTACATTTTCTTACAAATTGCCGAAATTACCTCCTACCAGCTCTTTTGTCAATCCCCAATCCATTTACTACTACTTTTTATCCTAAAACAAATAACAGCAACAACAACAAAACTTAGTTCACTACTTTTCCCTACAACGGTTTGCTATTGTCCAGTTTAATACCAAGTCAGCCATTAGTCACTAATGGATTAGTAGCTTGAAAAGGTGGATGCTATTGACAGGCCCAAATGGATTTTTAAGCATTTCTCTAAAACTCCTTGCTAATGTTCCTTTCACAGGATCGGTTAAACATGTCAATCCCTTCCTGCAATTTTTTGGTTTTGCTCCAATCAAAAAAATAGGGTTTGCCATCCCATGATTTTCATTTTACTTTAATCGTGGAGATCTAGTTTGCCTTCCTAGGATTTTCACGGTTGATTGATGGTGTGAAATAGTGCATCGGTAAGAGAATGATTGGAGAGAACTCCATGGAGATTATCTTGTTTTGTTTTACTTGCCATTATGCTTCCATCTAACTCAGAAAATTGACTGATGACTATTATATTTGAACCTGTGTGTATGTATACAACTTTCTTCAACATACTTGGGATGTCTTTCGTCTGCTACACTTATTTTATAACAAGGAGTCTGGGTACAAAAGAGGGCATCATTTGATTCTCTGGTTCATTATATCTCAGCTACTACTAGAGCTAAGAATAAAAGCTAACTTTAAAATATCTGATTTGAGGGCTTCCCTGGTGGCGCAGTGGTTGAGAGTCCGCCTGCCGATGCAGGGGACATGGGTTCGTGCCCCGGTCTGGGAAGATCCCACATGCCACGGAGCGGCTGGGCCCGTGAGCCATGGCCACTGAGCCTGCGCGTCCGGAGCCTGTGCTCCACAACGGGAGAGGCTACAACAGTGAGAGGCCTGTGTACCGCCAAAAAAAAAAAAAAAAAATTATATATATATATCTGATTTGACAATCACCTATGCAACCAGAAATGGTATAAACAAAGGTGAAACATATTTTCTAGGAATATTCAAAGAGATCAGACATTGCACTTTGTTTAGATGCCTAGCATCATTCAACTATACTATCCTACAGGTATGGCTGAATCAGGATAAAATTACTGCTGTTCTTAATATTTGGGATTGATGTTAGATGCCAAATAGCCTGCAGCTGGTGTCGACTGCTTCCGCCTTATGAATAAGTGGAGCTATCTGAGACAAAATCATCTCTAATTTCTATTTCAGTGTGGTTTTTGTTTTCATCAGCATCCATATGACTTGGCTTTTATCTCTGTAGACGTGCTAGGTGTTATATACTAAAGGGAAGTGCTAGATGCTATACTGCAAGTAAATAGGAAAAGTCGTTATGTGCCAAGGAATGTTCTTATTTTGTGCCCCACAGCTAGAACGATGCCTTAGACAGGTGAGTATGTTGCTCAGCAAATAACTTACTAAAGACATCGGCAAGACAATACGAAAGATTCGTTGAGAAATACAGAAACTGCATATGTGTGCAATGTATGATTTTTCACAAGCTATAAACCCACATGTGCAACCATAGAATCGAACTTAGAAATTGTGATCTAGTTATGTCCAGGCAATTTGAGTATTTTCTGAGATTTTTCTCAAGCATTTGAGATTTAAACTCAGTTAAATTCAGGATTTTACCTGTCCCCCATCTGCCATCTTCTGCTTCTGCAGTCTGGGAGGGTCCACAATCTCATTTTGATTCACACTGGTCCATATCAGAATGGCTGTTTCCTTGTATCAGTAGTGATATAGTAGTTGTAAGTCCATTTCTCTCTGGCAGTTTTAGTATAGGCCAGGGTTTCTCAGTCTTGCCACTATTGACATTTTGGATCAGACAATTCTTGGACAAATTCAGATAATTTGGACAGTCGTGGAGGACTTTTTTGTATATTGCAGCAGCATCCTTGACCTTTACCTACTAGATGCCAGTAATACTCCCTCCAGCCACTATAGTCAAATATATCTTCAGACATTGCCAAATGTCCCCTGGGAGGTGAAACTGACCACCTCCCTTTAAAAACTACTGTGTAGGTTTTTAAAAATCTATAACTCTGCTGTATTATACTCGTGTACTCTATCGTTCCAATATTATTTCTATTCCTTATTTGAGACTCCAAAACACTGTGTGAATGCTTATAATATGTTCAGGGGCAGATTTCAGTTTTGTAGGGCTTGAAGTTATATCGCTCTGGGTCCCCTATTTAAGGAAAGGAATACAGAATTATAAAAATAAAACTAAGCTTTAATAATAAGTTACTAATTATTTAGAAGGAGAAAAAAGAAATTATGATAAATCACAAATTTTTAAAAGCTGACAAATACTACAAATATCATAAAATCCAGAAAAACACAATACGTTTATTAACTAGCTGTTTATAACACTCTTTTGGACTCCATTTCTGACTATGTATTCTACGATAACCTCTACAGTTTTTAACATTATTTTTTATAGAGAGAATAGATCATTTAGGTGTTCTCTACTATGGGTAAATTGACATTTTTTTTTGTTATTCTTGATATTTCAGTAAGGTTTACTTCAGCCTCACAACTTGTTATTCTTGTGAACCAGTATATGGCAATGCATAAAACATGTGATTTTGCATACAGACATTTCTCTGCTTTCAGTATTGCTATAGATTGGTGTTTTGTACAGGAATTCTGATAAATTCTATTTCACCTAACTGCCATCAAAAGAAGAGATAAAATGGGAGGAGTGTTTAATAATAATTAATCATAGTAAATGTGGCATCATTGAGTTCATTCATGACAGGAGTACATTTCTGTTTTGACTAGTCAACCATGAGAACTGAATCCTTTGCTCACAGTTTTACAGCTTTGATTATTGGAAGAATTCCCTAGAGACTAGCTTCTAGAGCCACACATTTCAAACCTTTTCTTCTTCCACTTCATACATTCTTTTAGTTCTTGGTCCCATAGGACACATTCATATAGAAATACAACCTCTAGCTTTTCACATTACTGTCTCCATCCTGGAGTCAGTGAACAAGGGGACACAGTGGGCATGGTACACCAGGAAGGCCAGCGATAATGTAATGATACACAGAATTGACCGCTAATCCCATGAACATAGCCCACTTTACCCAAACTAAATATATTCTCTACTTGCCTTGCCCTCAGAAGGAGCGAAATGCCCTGGCCACTGCAATACACCCTTATACAAGATGGAAATATGACAGGGAGGACATTGGAGTGGAAAGAGATGGACATCTTCTTTAATGGTAGTTAAAACATCTTATTTTTGCAAATTTTACAAAAATTGACCTGAGTGAAAAATACATTCCGGTGGTCTCTCCCAGGGCCTCAGAAGCGACATGCAAATAAAGAGAACTGAAACATTAACTTCATTAGTTTAAAGCAAACCCGTTTTAACCACAGCTCCTGCCACAGGGGAAGATGGTGCGGGAGATGGAGGAGGAGAGAAGATGGAAGCAGGAGATTTATTTTGGGTCACAGGAAACAAGTAGAGAATAAAGGGTTCATGATGTCTGAAAAACGGAAGGAGAATTTCCTAGCAATAGTCCACATATTAGTTTTACTTTTTTACCTTAAAGCTAATAATGCTCCCTCCCTCTAAAACAATACAGAGAAAAATAGTATTTTGTAGCACTTAATTGCATGGTATATTTCCACTGGATTAAGAACACTCTTGTTTAGTTTGACAAGTTTTAGAATTTCACATAAACAGAATCACACAGTTTATATGTTTTGTGTCTGGCTTTTTTTTTTTTTCTCAGCATAATGTTTTTGAGATCATCCATATTGCTGCAGGTCTATCAATTATATACTTCTTTTGTAGCTGAATAGCATTTCACCGAATGTTGCACTATTGTTTTTTTAATCTGTTCATCTGTTGATGGACATTTGGGTTGTTTCCAATTCCTGGGTATTAGAAGTAAAACTGCTTTGAATGTTTATATACAAGTCCTGATGTGGCTATATGTTCCCATTTCATTGGGTAAGTAACTAAATTGGATCATTCGGCAAGCATATGTTTAAAGGAGTATCATGGGCAAATTACTTAATTTCTCTATACCTCAGTTACTGTAAGATGGGGAGTTGGTATCTACTGTATAGGCTATGTTGAGTCTAGTCCATACAGAGTATTTAGCACTATATCTGGTAGACAGTAAGCATTTAAGACATGAGATGATGAGAGTTATTATGAAATAAAGACATTCTCTAGGACTGAAGAAAGTTGAGGCTCTAGGAACTGGGGCTGTATGTTGCCTGCTAAATGCAAAAGGAAAATCAAATTGCTTGGAGCCTATGGTCAGGGCTGTAATTCAGCACCATCACTTGGTTGCTTGGCATTTTTAGGGACGTTCTTAATCTCTCTGTGCACAGTTTCCTCATTTGTGAAGCTGGAGGAAATCCTGTATTATTATTAATATTGTAGTAATAGTAGTTCATATTGTATCAGATTTTAAAGGAAATCTCTTATATTGGGAAGGTATATGGTTCAAACCGATTTTGTATAGGTTGATATTCAAACACAGGAGGGTAAAACTGCATTTGATGATTGACTTGCTTAGTAAAGTTTTTTTTTTTTTTTTTGTGGTACGCGGGCCTCTCACTGTTGTGGTCTCTCCTGTTGCGGAGCACAGGCTCTGGGCGCACAGGCTCAGCGGCCATGGCTCACGGGCCCGGCCGCTCTGCGGCATGTGGGATCTTCCCGGATCGGGGCACTAACCCGTGCCCCCTGCATTGGCAGGCGGACTCTCAACCACTGCGCCACCAGGGAAGCCCAAGTTTTTATTTTTTATAACTGTGATGAACTGTCTGCCTTTTGTCCTCCTTGAAAATGTCCTCATGCAGGAGAATACCTTTTCCTATAACCTACGGTTTTAATTGTTTCACTCAATCAAAGCATTCCCTCAAGGAGATTTTTCTTTTTTTACAACCTGGTTGGTGTTTATGGGAATATGTTGATGGAGATCTTTTCATCCTTAGCTGCTCTGTGAGATTTATGTAATTTAGGATTTTGTTATGAGGTTCCTGACAGCTAGGGGAGGACATGGACTTGGAATGACACTCTCAGCCATGAAACAGTCAGGACCTGTGATGCATCTAGAGTTTTTTATAGCCTAATTTCTGCAGCACATAAAATATCAAAAGCTTGAATTCTACCTCACCTAGTAATGCCTGAATATAGGTGGCTATAGTATTGGAAGGGGATGGATTGACCAGGAAACCAAGGAGCTACTATGATATTGGAACAAAGGGCCTTGCTTACATAAGCTTTCATGGAAAATTATTTATTTCAGTAAGAATAGACACACTGCATAAACTGGTCCAAGGAGGCTGTTGGAGATCACAAGGTTAACAAAATATCCTTCACTTTTATAAGCCACAGTGTCTCTATTTTCATTTTGTATCTTGATATCATGGTACTTCCATTTTCTATTCTGTAAATAAGATAAAATAAAAATATTTTCAGCTAGTTTTAATTAAAAATAATGATTATTAATAATCTTATGAATTAAGTATGAACATGCAATAATAAAACCCAGGAACTTCATTTTGTATGGCAAATTATAAAAATCTTCTAATTTTGATTGGTGACTAGGTTTTGAAGATACTATTCAAGACTGTTATTGAGAAATTTATTCCTGGCTTTGGGATTCTTAGAGGCTAGAGAATAAAAGTCACCAATTCATTCCTTCATTGACTCAGTGAACACTTATTGAAGGCCTAACAAGATTGAGGCACTATTTTAGGCTCTGAACAACAGGGATGAATAAGATAAATCCCTGTTTGGTGGTAAAAATAGGCACTAAACCAATAAAAAAGTGAATGTATACAATTCACAAGTAGAAATAAAAGGTATAAAGAAAATAACATGTAGGTTGTTGGTCTGGGTAATAGGTTTCCTGGAGGAAGGCATAACAGCACAAAGATCTTGGGCAAGAATGAGATGGCTTTGTCTGAGGAACAAGAAGAAGGCCATTGAGGCTGGATCACATGAATTATGGGATGGTGGATACCTTTCCCAACACAGCCTAAAACCAGCAAAGAAACAACTCTCTAACTTGGAGTGTATGAGGGGTGATGTAGAAAAGGGGTTAGATTGTGGAGTGGCAAATATATAACAAGAAAAACCTTATGTATTTAATACAATTATTACAACTACTTATTCCTTCTTCCTCTCTGCTATGATCTGAATGTTTGTGTCCTCGGCATATTCATTTGTTGAAATCCTAGCCCCTGATGGTGACGATATTAGTAGGTGTGGTCTTTGGAAGGTGCCTAAGTCATGAGGGTAGAATCCTCATGAATGAGATTAGTGCCATATACAGGAGGCTCTGGAGAGCTCCCTCGCCCCTTCCGCCATGTGAGGACACAGTGAGAAAGTGCTGTGAACCAGGAAGAGGGTCCTCATCGGAACATGACCATGCTGACACCTTGATCTTGGACCTCCCAGCCTCCAGAACTGTGAGACATAAATTTCTGTTGTTCATAAACCACCCAGTTTGTGGTACTTTGTTATAGCAGCTTGAATGGACTAAGACACGCTCTATTACTCCAATGTTTCAACCAAATGACTTACTATTCTTTGACAATCTTCTTTTCTTTCCTGTTTTCTTACTTTTGCTTAAATGCCTTTTTTTTTTTACCAGCAATGTTTTCTTTCTTTTCCCATGTTTTCCGAAAACTTTACATTCTTTAAGACAAGTTAAAAAATGGATCCTTCATGAAGCCTGATAGGTTCATCCTCTGAATTCCCCGTAGTATTTGGTTTATGCATCTGTTTTCTGCTGTGTATTCTAATTGTTGTCCTCCCACTTGATTGCTAGAGGGCAGCAATCGTGTCTTATTCATCCTAGACAGTTGGCAGTACCTAGCAGTGTCTTGGTTTTATGGGGTGTTCTCACACTATGATTGAATAAAAGAAATATACCTGTTCACTTTTCCAGTAAAACTCCAATTATTCCCAAGGTGAGTTTTCTTCAACTTTGTATCTCTGATGCATAGTACATCACCAGGCATAAGGAGGAATTCAGGATCATTTAAAATAAATGAACCAGTTTAATGTATTACTAAAATTTAATAGAAATATTATATAAGGTTTTTAAAAGTAATAGTTAATATGGAGAAAGTGAATAGTAGGGGTGATACAATATACTTCTGAGTTTTTACATTTAATATGAATAATGTTTGTAAGTGTATGATAGAAGATTCTGGCATAACGTGGGACAATTGATATTATTGTTTGTAGAGCAAATGACTTCTTTTGAACTTTTTGGAATTAAAATTTAGCTTCAGAATAGTTATTTACTTAACATGAGATTGTATCTCAGCAATACTGCTAGTTCTTCTATCTATTCTTATCATTTATTTATTAATTAGGGTTAGTAAATTATTGATACTATCAAGAAAGTTAGAAAACAGTGCTTTATCACCAGGTCTTTTGTTATATTAGTAGTGTGTCTTGGCTGCAGGTAAACTGTGAGTACAATAATTTGACACCCTCATCTCTTGGGGGCTAATATTTCGACTTACGGCCAAAACCACTTCAGGACTATCTTCCTTAGAAATAACAAACTATAACTGTACATTGATAACTTTGACTTGAATTATTAATTACTTTAATGTGAATTTTAAATAATTATTCTGTAGTTATAATTCACCCTGTATTCATTAGTTTTGTTATAATTATACCAAAAACATAGCGTATGGTCATGGGAGCAAAGGAACATGGTAGTTTTAGAAATAGCAATTGAGAGCTTGGCAAGAAAGAAGGAAGGATATAGCTTGAACAGTGAAAACTCTTTTGGGGCTACTTGAATAATCAAGGGGCACTGAAGCTGTTTTATCTCATAGATAGAGTTATATAAACTCTGTAAGATTCTTACATATTTATTACAAGCTGATAGATTTATTTGGTACATTTAAGTGATTTAACATAGAAACAATCTCATGTGAAATCAGTACTTCAGTATTTTCTATTTTTCTTAATCGGTCCAATGCCCAAAACTTCATCAGTTCTAATTCTAAAAGGCTAGAAACTGATTTGTGGGAAGGATATAATGAATGATGTAGGGGAGAAACTATCCATGTTAATTATATTTGAGTACTTTTCTATGCCTGCACAGAGACTTTCTAATTTGCCAAACCATCTCTGACCGAGGCTGGTTGAAGGCTAAATTTAAGAGTGTTTCTTTCAAAAAATTTGGTAGGTTGAATTATTGGGTTCCAACTCTGCAATTCTTAATATGGCCTCATGGCAGGTGCTTTCTTGGCTTGATTTTTGAGCTTTTTTTGGATAAATGTTTGGATTGGATTTTTGAGTTTTATTTTGGTCAATGGGGGTTTTAGTTGAGGTGACATTATTGTGTGCTGGTCTCATCCTATAGATAACCAACGTTGTGGCCTTGCTCGGCCCTTGTGGTTCTCATTGTGATTGCAAGATGCCCTCAGCAATAATCGTCAGGAAAATTTGAAAAAGAAAAACCAAATGGGTTTATTACTTACAAGTCCTGGAAATTACATGACACACCTGGGACCACACAGTGAAGGGGAGAGAGAGAGAAAGAAAAGAGAGAGAATCAGCCTAGGTTTCTGTTGAGAGTGGGGTTTTGAAGGCTCACTCTTTATTGATGAATTTAAGTCATAAGAGCAAGAATTTAAAGCGCTGGAAGAGAAAAATTAGTGGCCCAAGTGGTCAGTTTTTGAAACCAACCAAGATCTCTAAAACAAAGGAGCCTGGGCACGGAGGGGGATGGTAAAGCCTGGTTCTTTATCTAGTCATGTGATGGGCAATGTATTTATTCAAGATAGCCATCTTTGAAGTGGGGGCCTCTTTGAAATGGGGGCCTCTTTGAAATGGATGCCTGGGAAATCAAAGCTTAAGTCAGGCACTTGCACTAAAATAAGAGACAACCCAACTGTCAGAGCTTCCACTACAGGCTTGTGCAAAAGCCTGAAATGGCTTTTGTGGGGTTGAATTTGCCCTCTTGTTCGCTTCCTTTTTGCCAAGAGAAGAACATATTTGTGGAACCTCTTGTCAAGGAGGATGAAAGACACCTGGAAAAATGCCTGGATTTAACCAAACTTTGGGATCAAGCCTAACTGAACCCTGTCTAGATCAGCTGAACCTCAACTGACTCACAAATGCATAGGCAAGAAAGAACGTCTGATTATGTGTCTGCTCCTGTGTTTTGGAGTGGTTTGTAAGGCCACAATTTTGTGGCAATGGCTGACTGATAAATTGTTCAAGATGTTCCGGTTGCCTAGTAAGAGTTTGGGCTTCATTTTGCTAATGAGACTAAGCGATTAGGTTATTTTCTTGAGGTCAGACCAAACCTCCCACGGTAATCTGAGGCTACCTATGTAAACATTACTTTCGTTTGAGCCAGGAAATTTTAAGTCAGACTCCAAACCAATAAACATCTTTGCTGTTTGCTTCAAGAGATTCTCGCAAAGCAATTTTTCTGGGCAAACAAGTTGCTCATCTGGGCAAATAACTATCTCCTCGTCACAACATCAGTTTGCTCAGCTGAATAAACAACTCACCTATTAGGACAATATGGTTACATACCATCATGTATTATATGATACACTTTTTCTTTTAAATTTTGGATTTGTTTCTTCTTGTTAATCTTTGTTATATTCTTAACTCAAGCTGTATTTCCCTTCTGTCCCCTTTTTGTTTTGGTAACATTTTCCAATTTTATGCTATTATATATTGCTATAAAAGTCATTCTTTCTTGAGTAATTTTTCAAATTGGAATCAGCTATTAGATTGTCAACTTTCAGAAGAAGGAACCGTCTGCTATTCACTAAAAAAAATTTTTTTTTATTGAGGTATAGTTGATTTACAATGTTGTGTTAGTTTCAGGTGTACAGCACAGTGATTCATATATATATATATATATGTATATATATTGTATATATATATGTGTGTGTGTGTGTATATATATATATATATGTGTGTGTGTGTGTGTGTGTATATATATTCTTTTTCAGTTTCTTCTCCCTTACAGGTTATTACAAAATATTAAGTATAGTTCTCTGTGTGAAGTAGGTCCTTGTTGGTTATCTATTTTACATATAGTTGTGTGTATTGTTAGTCCCAAACTCCTAATCTATCCCTCCACCCACCCACGCTTTCCCCTTTGGTAACAATGTTTGTTTTCTATGTCTGTGGGGCTATTCATTTTTAAATTCCTACTCCCCTCTTATCACTGATGCCTAGTTCTGAGCACTGTACATAGAAGAAATCAATACATATGTACTGTGTTGAGTACATTCTTGTGTTACATCCTTGACTCAACTTCTTTCTTCTAAAGACCAAAAAAGTCACGTATAGAGTTTCAGATAGCCTGTAATTTAAATATGAGAAAGGCAAAGAAAGGAGGAAGGGATGAACAGAAGGCAAAAGGAGTCTGTAGAAATAGAAGGTCTTATGCAATAATTAAACCTGAATCAATTGGGATTTTAACTTATTAACTTTTTATTTGAATGTACCATGTTTCTTTATTATTTACTTGGTGTTTTATAGTGCAAAATATCAAGAAGAAGCAATCAATACAGATATATTGATCAAAAATGAGTTAGAACAAAAAAACTAAATAGAATTTTTACCTGAAAATAGTTTTTAGAGGACACTGATTAAATTCAATAACTATTAAATAAGTCAAATGAAATGAAATCATAAAAAATGCTTTACAGGACAAAATGAAATGATTTAAATCAAGGAACTCATCATAACTGGGAGTTGCTATATATAAAATATTTTCCCAAGTGAAAATATTTAATCTCTGTAAAAGGTACAGATTAAATGACTTGTCATACTTTTATGCATGTTTGAAATATTTCGATATAAAAACAAAATCTTATTGAAAGACATACAACAAAATTGAACAAATGGAAAGGACTACTATGTCTTTAGGAAGATGTTATTATTAGGAAGTCAATTCTCCTAAATATATATATTTAATGCATATTTAATTAAATATATATATTTAATCTAATTAGAATCCCAATGTGTTTTTTTAGGGGGAGGAGCATGTATAAAACAATATTAATATTTATTGGCCCAAAAGATCTAAGAATAAAAGAGAAACCTGAAAAGGGACTTGACATTCCAGATATCAGAACAGCAAAATGGAAAAACGACTAAACACAAATAAATACAATATTGGTAAAGAAACAAACAAGTTAGAGGAATAGAATAAATATTTCACAAATAAATCTCAGCAAATATGAGAATTTAATGTATAAAATTATGTATTCAAATGGAAAGAAAAAAATTTTTTCTGGTATTTTTTGTTCTGGTATTACTGACTATCCACCTGGAAGAAATAAAATTGGATCTATTTATCTCCTACACAAAAATAAACTCCAAATGAATTAAAGACTTAAAAATGAAAATAAAGAAGTAAAAACTTGAGAGTTTTAAGACTTTAAGACAGTGTTTACCACACCTAAATTCTGGCAAAATATTCTTAATCAAAACTGTAAACCCAGAAGACAAAAAATACAGCCATAACTGACTATAAGAAAACCGAAAGTTTTTTCATTTTAAAATATATTATAAATGATGCCAATAACAAGATGATAAATGTGGACAAATATTTGTAACAAAATTGATAGGCTAAGACCTAATGTCAATCAATTACAAGCAGCTCTCACAATTTGACAAAAAACATAGAAAAGAGGTAAAGGGTAAAAGACACTTTACAATATTGCAGATTGAAATGGCAACAGACATGAAAGAGACACTACAGTTCACTAGTTGTCAGGGAGTGAAAATTAATGTAATATTGAGATGTCATGTTACCCCCAGCAGAGTCAAAAATTAAAGGAAATCTATACATGTACGTACTGCAGATGTAAAAGTGAGGTTTTAAAATGTTGGGCAAAAATAATCTGGCAACAGCTACTGAAATTAAAAATAAATATACCTTTGAGGCAGATCTTCTACCATTCTACAGAATCTATACCACAGAAATCAAAGCAATATTACTTAAGGTTACATGTACATGGATTTTATTTATTATTGCTCATGGTTGCATTTTACGGTGGAAAGTTAAATAAATAAATAGTATTATAATAAATACATAGTATTATATGTACATTAAGGAATAGTGTACAGCCACTAAAAAAGTGAACTTTATTTATACAAATAATCTAGCCTCTCTCCCTCTGGAGAGCAAGCAGTTACCTGGTGGTCAAGTTGTGGTTTGTAATCAAGTTGTGGGCTTCTTGACATACTTAGTTACATGTATAACTAGAGAAACTCCTCAGTATCAGGAGACGGCAATAAACCTTGTAATCTGGCACACTCAGCAAGGATATTAAGTGATGCTTAGAGGCCATGGTGGGCTATAAATGAGAAAAATATAGAAAGACATCATATTTTTAACATGGATAATCTTGATGGGAGTGAGCAGATATGGTGGAAGGGTGAGGGGATGGGGAAGGTTGATGCAAACAAAAAAGAAATGAAAAAGGCTGTATTTAATATATACATAATCACATATATGTGTATATATGTACGTGTAAACGCATTTATTTATGATTATATATTTAATTAAAAGCATAAGTTACAAATAGTTTTTTAAGAGGTTATACATGCTAAAATCTGGCCATTTTCCTCTCTTATTTAAATCCTTTAGTGGCCTCCTATTAATTTTAGGATGATATCCAAATATATTGATATGGGCTATAGTCACATATATAATTCCTGCTACACTCTGCATCCTCATGTTTAGTTACATCCATTGATCTCCATAAGACATTTCACATATCACAACTGTGCCAAGAATCATGAAGGAAGAAAAGTCACATGGTTTACTCATTGATTTGTTAACCTTTAGTCATATTATAGTTGATTTAGAAAGGTGACCTTGAGAAGCTATATGTCTTCCCTTCTTACAATTTTGCAGTTTCTTTAATGTTACAAAGAACGGTACAAAATGAGCTCTGCTGAATATGCAAATAATTCTAACACTTCTGTTTATTAAAACTGACCAATCACCACAACCTAAGCATTAGCTTTTTAAAATGTAGTGAGGTGTTTTTTTTTGTTAGTTTGAAGAAATACACCCATGAATAGCAACAATAAGAAAACAAGTTGGGAAATTTTGCCGGAAGAAAGAAATTTAGAATTCTCTCTGAACCTTTAATTGTGTTGCATTTAATCTTAAAAAACATTTACAAACACAGACTAATTGTGAAAACTTTAAATGTTAAATTATTTTATGTGTGTAGGAGGCGCTTCCATATAATACTCAATGGTGAATTGACTGAAGGAATACCAGAGGTAGAAAATGAGAGGAAGAACATTTCCTTGCGTGCATATGGTATATTCCTGAGCTTTCTACTCTAGTCAGATTTGGTAAGAACAAACAGAAGATGATTGTTCTCTTTCCCAGTTTGGGTGAAGTGTCAAGGCTTGAAATAAAAGCAGAAAATGCCCTGAAGTCTGCTTAAACAAATTATCATGTAGCTATAGAGAGAAGTACTATATAGCCACTAAAAAGAATGTGCCATTTCTCCATCTACTGACGTGGGTCAATGTCTGAAATATACTGTTAAGGAAATGTATCATTTTTTATTATTGTGGTATGATTGACATATAACATTATATTAGTTTCAGTCAGTGTAATGATTCAATATTTATTTATACCATGAAATAATCACCATGATAAGTCTAGTTACCATCAGACTCCATACAAAATTACAAGGTTTTTTCCTTCTGATGAGAGCTTTTTAAGATTTACTCTCTTGGCAACTTTCAAATATGCACTACAGTACTATAGAATCTAGTCACCATGCTCTACATTACTTTCTTATGACTTATTTATTTTATAACTGAAAGTGTGTACGTCTTGACCCCTTTCATCCATTTCACCCACCCTCCAAACCCTCTCCCCCACGGCAACCACTGTTGTTTTCTCTGTATCATGAGTTTTGCTTTGTTTTGTTTGTTTGTTTTTGTGATGCTCTCCAAGTGAGACTTCCTCTTCTACCTACCCCTTCTTCAACTTCTACCTCCAACCCCTCACCACTCTCCGTGCAATTCCTCTCTCCTTCCAACCACTGCCATTTTTCTTCCCTCACCACTTCTTTTTATCTTTCTTTTCTCAGTCTGTAGATGAGGAAGTGCTTGACAAGTGGACAAGATAGAGGAGAGAGCCTTCTAAAATAGGCCATTCAGTTCTTTTCCTATGTGTGAAAGCAAACTGTATTTCTTCCCCCTGTGTGGGAAAAAGAAAAGTTCTTTCAGGTCTAAATGCATAAAGGTATGTCATATCAGACAGTTTTAGAAAAACACCCTTGGCAGTAAAATATATCTTCAAATGTATTTTTAAAAAAAAGATTCTCTATAGAGTCGATATATCAGCTAGGCCTTGTTGAATTGCAAGTGACAGAAAGCCCAACAGAAACTTGCTAAAGGAAAAAAAAATTATGGTTCCAAATAAGAGAAGTGTCAAGGGATGAGTTTTGTTTAAAGCAACACTAGAATCAAGATTCAAGTAATATTTTAAAAACAAAATTTTTAAGAATAGTTTTAGGTTTACCAAGGAGTTGCAAAGGTAGTATAGAAAGTCCTCATATAGCCACATCCAGTTTCCCTTATTATCGACATCTTACATTAATATGGCACATTTTTATCACATTATTGAAGCAATATTGATACATTATTATTAGTTAAAGTCCAAACTTTATTCAGATGTTCTTAGTTTTTACCTAATGTCCATATGTTGTTCTAGGATCCCCCATTACCTTTAATCATAGGCCGGCCTCCTTGGGAGCTTCTTGGCTCACACTTTCTCTGCTTTTCATGATGCTGACTGTTCTGAGAGATACCAGTAAGGTATTTTGTAGGCTGTTCCTCAGTTGAGATTTATTTCATGTTTTTCTCATGATTAGTCTGGGTTTATGGGTTTCTGAGGTAGTGTTCGTCAGGTTTCTCCACTGTAAATTAATTTTTTCCCCCACTTTCCATATTCTGCTCTTTAGAAGAAAGTCATCATCATGTGTGGTGCACCCTTAAGGAGTGGTGAGTTATGCTCCATTCCTTGAATGTAGTGTATCTACATCCATTATTTGGAATTCTTCTTCACAGGAGATGTGTCCATTCTCTTCTATTTGTTTATTTATTTATGAAATCATTTCTTTATATCAGTATGAAATTATAGCTGTTTATTTTATACTTTGGGTTATTTTCCAATACTACTTTATTAATTTTGTTGCTCAAATTGTTCTAGCTTTGTACATTTTGGGGAGCTCTTTCACTTAGCTACTGTGTCCCTTTGCTATACCCCATTTTTGTGGGATTTTTAGTTGGGGGCACTTTTTTACTTTCTGGCACTATAAGATGTTCCAGTCTTGTCTTGTACATTCCCAGAGCAGCCCTATATCCAGCCTTTTCTCCGTTGGCTCTTCTTTTTATCGGAAAATGGTATTAATAAACCAAGATCTGGGTGGTAGGTCTGATCATTGCTTATGGGGGTGTTTTTGCTTCTAGACCCTATCAGCTGACAGAGCAAGGAAATATATACGTATATACTAGAGGTTCAAGTGACTTTATCTGGACTCAGGTTTTCTGTTTCTTTCACCTCGGTCCTCCATTTTTACTCAAGTCTTAGATAGAAATTTTCTTCATGTTTGCAAAGTGACTAGCAACTCTAGAACTTAAATCCCAAGGGATGAAATAAATCCTTTTGCCAGAATCTCCAATTTCCCACCATGTCTCATTGGCACTTCTTAGGTCACATGCCAACTTGGCAGCGATCACTGTAGCCAAGAGAAATGAAATCTTATTATGCTAAGCTTGGGTCATGTGCTCATCACTAAAGTCAGAGGATTGATCCTATTTGAACTACATGGGCTAAGAACACAAGAGATATGAATTTGTGAACAGTTGTTAATGAAAAAAAGGGAAAATATAGCTGTATGGCTGACCACAGTCAATTACCACTACTTCTATGAATTCTGAAATTCTAAAACTGGCTACACTTACTGTGAGCTTTTGAAAGAAAATAAGATAGTTACTTTCATAAAAAGATGCATTAGTATATGGCTTGGACTCTATTGGTAGCAAATGAACACTCAACTTCTGAAAATTGAATAGTAATTTACTATACCTTTACATATGAATATTTTCTCCTTTGAAACTATAAATGTGAAGAGCAAATCCATTGTCAGATTCTTTTCTGGTTTTGCTTTTAAAAATAATTTCACTTTTACAATAATGGAGCATTTAGTCTGGGAGGAAATAAAAACTGTTGACTTTTGTGGTTGTTGCTTCCTTTTGACTGTCTCCATTGGTTTTCTTTATTTACCTCTTTCAGGAGCATATTCAAAGGGAAACTAGATGGTTTGCTGTTCATTTATCAAAATGTTAAGGCAATTTTCTTTTTTTTTTACACTTAAAATATTGTAAAATATTTTTAAAAGTAAGGACTATAGAATGGAAGGACTATAGGATAGCATTATAACTGAAACCACTACTGTGATCTGAAGTTTTTGCTTTTTCTTAGTAAGGCTTTCACACTTCTTTTAAATTAAACCAGCAATTAATGGAACAAGAATTCCAATGTAAAAGGATTATTTTCAAATTCATCCATTGCAAAGACATACTGGTTTTAAGATATTAGCAATCACTACAGGAGGTTGCATCCCAATTTTTATCTGAAGGAAATTATTGGTTCTGTTTGTATTTGTTAAGATTATTTTTGCTTTTATTTAATTGCTTTTAAAAATATTACTCATCCATTGTAGAAATCTAAAGGTTTACAAAGTAAGATATTAAAGACACTACTAATTTGAATTTTTAAATGCACTGCTGCTCTGGTCCTGTGAAATGTGTTTAAATTGTAGGGAAGCCAAAAACATCTTGGGTGACATCTAAATTTGAACGTCATGAAATGGATGTAATCAGATTGGTAGTTCTGAGTTAAAACTTTGGTTATTTGTAACACTTAGAAAATGAGACTTCCAGAATTAAAAAAACATTTTTTTGAGGAGTGGAGTAATGATACCTCTTTAAGTTATGACTTTTTTTTTTTTAGCTCTTCTGACAAGAATCTTTTCCACTTCTTCTCTGCCTTAAATGGTGGATACTGGTCATAATTTATTTGTTTTCTTATGACTCTTAATATCTCCTTTTTTGAATTCTGGACATTTCTAAAAATATTTAAGTTTTGTCTTAAAAATTTTTCTATATATGTAAGTTCCTTATAAATATAATATCCAAGTTGAGACTGGCATATTCTCTCAATAATTTAAGTAAATTTTATTGGCATTTATTGAAAATATTTAATATACTGGACATTTTTTTGGGGGCGGGGCAACTTTATTTGCATTTAATAGTGATTTTTAAGCCCTATATCCAATGAAACCATTTTAAAAAGCTCTATGAGGAATGGAAATTTAGATGTCTATTACACTTTTCTTTAAAGAAAAAAGCTCAAATTTCTGAATGAGCAAGATTCACTTTTGTAGGTAGAGGCTTTGCTTCTTCATGATCTTCAGTGCTTCTTACATATTTTATTTCATTTAATCTATATTTTAGTAAGGTGGATATTAAAGTCTCTGTTTTAGAGAAGAGGAAACTAAGGCTCTCAGAGCTTAAGTTACTTAAGGTCATACAGAAGTGCCAGGATTCAAACCTATCTGTAGAACATGACATACTACCTCTAAAAATTAAGAGAAGAGCTGTTACAACAGACAAAAAAATCAAAGTATACGTTAATTGTTCAGAGACACCCTCCTCTACGGTTCTCTCACGTTTCTACATGTCTTGCTGAGTGTGCAAGGCCCTGACACTCCTCACCCAGGTCATATCTCAGGCTTGTGCCTGCAGGAAACAACCTTTAGGGATGAGGAAATTCCTCCCTTTGGAAGGAAGATCAGGCTTTTGAGAAAAGCAGTGGATACCCTAATTTCAGAGTTCCCTGAATTTTCAGCCCCTTATAATTCTTCCTTGCATCTTAATGAGCACTCGGGATATGTTTGATATGAGAAGTCAATGACAAGGAGTAAGTTATTAAAAGAATAAATACTACTAGGGATGAATTCTCTAACTATTACATCTAATTGTGATGTTTGAGTATGCTAAAAAAAAATATCCCCAAACCAAACCAAACAATTAAGTACAAATAACAGCTATTTCTTAGTGTCTACCATGTGGCTGGTGAGTTCTCAACTCTTTATGTTGTTTTACCTCTTGCAAGAATACTTTGAGGTAGGTAATAATATCCCCATTTTAAAAATGAGGAAACTGGGGCCTTAAGTGGAGGCATTACATTAAATGGTTTGCCCAAGGTTTCATAGCTAGTAATGGTGGAGCCAGGCTCTGAATGCAGCCTCTCTGGTTCCAACATTGAAGCTCTTAATCACCTCATTAGAAGTTGCCATTATGTTTCTTTTGGTAATAAATGGGAATTTTTATAATGAGGTGCTGTTTGGCATCCAATTTTCATTAGAATGTAGGATGAAAAAGAATCCGTAAATAAAAGGGCCCTGTAGATGGTTCTGATACATACACAATATAAACCCGAGGAAGATTCTGTCATAGCAAAAGGACTGCACATGATTGGGCAAGTATCATTTATTATACATTATGTTAGGACAATTTGTACCTCAAAATTCTTATGGAAATGGCTTTACTTTGGTAAGAATCAACGTTACAACTACAATTCCAAGTCCCAGAGTATAAAACCAAAGAGAAAACAGATGTCCAGATAAATACTTTGAATGAGTATGAGAATGGAATTGACTAGGGTGACCATCCTAGTTCTTTATTGGTAGTTCCCCTGGGCCAATCTCTCAGTTATGATTTCTAGGACTTTTTTTTTTCTCCAGGTACTGAGGATCTTCCTCTTTTCCATTAGTTTTCCCTGGGGACAACTAGGACTCTATACACATACCTAAAAATCTGGGGACTGATGATTGGCATGTAAGAACCAACAGAAAGAAAATTTAGAGAAGAAAAAGTGAAAAACAAATGCTAGGGTCAAAACTGAAGAAAACCAAGCCATGTCGGTAAGAAAATGTGTGCAAACCAAGTCCGTTGCTTCATTTTATCTCGTCCAGTTCAGGAACGCATCCCGAGGGCTCAGGGTAACTAGGCAACGAGGTTGCCCCAGTAACGTAGGAAGCAAGGAGGACTTCCCCATTTAGGGCTCGGGGCAGCCCTTCCGGGCCCGGAGCCCGCGCGGTGGGAGGGGTGAAGGATGCCAGGCTCTCGCGAGAGCTGCGTGTGTGTTCGTACTGAAGCGTCTTCGCGGTTGCCCTGAGGGACACGGTGCGGTAGCCAGGGGCAGGCTCCCGGAGCGCTTCAGATGGCTTCTCAGAAAGGGATGCCCTCCTCGGCCCTGCGGGTTCTGGAAGAAGTGTTGGGCATGGGCTCGACGGCTGCCGGGGACACCGCGGAGGCGGTGGCCGCCGAGGGCGCCTACTACCTGGAGCGTATCCTTCCCGAGTAGGCGCGGCACCCAGACGCTGGCCGCGGTAACCGGTGTTGGGGGCGAGGGCGCGGGCTTCCCGCTCTGGGTGCCCTGTGAAGCTTGCGGACACCCAGCCGGTAGAGACGCCTATTAGACCTCTAGGTGGTTTCAACGCCACCGCGACCCCCTGATACCTACCCACTGTAATTTTTCGCCTTGTAGTAGTTGTAGGCTGATGTGTTCCTGTTGGAAAAAGTTAGTAGTCACCACTCAGTAAACTTTGCATTTTATTTTAAAGTAGCACAACAAATTAATCCAATCCTCCTTTACCTCAGGGGTTTTCTTAAGCCCCCAAACCTTCAGAATGCCGTGAAAATAAATCCGTAGGGCAACATCAGGAGGTTAAGGAAAAGACCGCTACCTCTAGGCTTTAAGGAGAGGAAGGAGGAAGCTCAGAATATCCAGCTGGATCCTGTAGATGGTCCAATTGTCTAATGCTTAAGTGATTTGTTTTGGTAGCATCTACTTACTGGGTAGTTTCAATCTGGGCTACTTAATGATAAAAATACCACCCCCCCCGCCCCCCCTCCGCCTTTAGCAACTAAATGGTAACCTCGTGACCTGACGAGGCTCAGAGATGTTAGGAAGAAACAAGATCAGACAGTGATGAGCGATTATCATTGGAAATAACCAGAAAAATTGAATAGCTATATGTGGATAATTAGGTTCACTATTTCTTGTGTAAAGCTTTTGAGCTCCCCTTCTCTAAATTAATGGTACTGAGGAGAGGGGGAGGG
The DNA here is from genome assembly GCF_964270905.1 of Leucopleurus acutus. Lineage (NCBI taxonomy): Eukaryota > Metazoa > Chordata > Mammalia > Artiodactyla > Delphinidae > Leucopleurus > Leucopleurus acutus. The sequence continues at coordinate 95,279,601 of NC_139149.1, forward strand.
TTCATGAGAAAAAGATAACTACTCCATTCTTCAGGCAGATAGGAGGGAGATGGGTAATCAGTTTTATTAAAGGTATCAAGGAAACTGCAAAATCTACCTTATTTTTTTGTCCAAATATAATCCCCCCGGATTTAATTCAAGATTCCAGAGATCCAGCAATGATTCATTTTGTAGGCTTTTAAACTGATTAACCTGTCCTGACTCAGGCCCAGTATACATCCCTGCTACAGGGAGCTTTGAAGAACTTGGTTAAAAAGCTGAAAGAAAATATATAGTATTTCATTCAGTGCAAACATGGTTTTTACAGGAATATGTTCGAATAGTTTGAAATAAATTTGAATGAAATATGTGGGTGCTCTAGTGTCTTAAGTGAGGTTTTATACTCTGTTTTCCTAGCTCTTAACAAGCTGTCTTTTCCAGTAATCTTCCTTTTTAAATTCAAAAACAATTCAACGACTCTTTCAGCGCTAATCTACATCAAAGTATAAAGTTATCCAATGCCCATACTAGTGATAACCAGGCATCTTATATCTGTCAGCATTAAAATGATTTCTATCACAATAGTTTATAATACTGCTTTTAATTTTTTTTTAACATCTTTTTTGGGGTATAATTGCTTTACAACGGTGAGTTAATTTCTGCTCTATAACAAAGTGAATAAAAATATGGAATGCTTCACGAATTTGCATGTCATCCTTGTGCAGGGGCCATGCTAATCTCTGTATCGTTCCAATTTTAGTATATGTGCTGCCGAAGCGAGCACACTGCTTTTAATTTTTAAACTTGTATAGGGCGAGATGCAAACTTAGACGACATAGTTCTTATCTGACTTAGCTATCTCCAGAACTTTAAGAAATCTAATCATGGAATGTATGAATCCTCTAGTGAACAATTTTTTAGAAAGATATTTGCAGCTTTGTAAAATATAAGGCTAGATTTTAACAAAGTGATCTGTAAACGGGCAAGTAGGTATCTCTGGTAATTGTAAAGAAGATTGGTCGTCTTTCGTGAATGAATGCTCTATTAAAAATCAATACAACTTGAGAGAGGTTTTCACTCATAGTAGTGATCAGGGGTTGCCTTTTAATGTGTGGCTGCAGACATTTAAGAGTGCCTATTCCAGCTGAGAGATGCAGGCTGGAATGAATTGTATTAAGAAAGCTAATGCTTAATTGATTTTCTTGCTACTTGTCTAAAGAAAGACCTTATTCAAGGAAGAGTAATGAAATGCATGGACTCCAGGGAAGTAGAGCCTCCAAAGTAGTATTGTTTTTGTTATCTACTTCTCTTTGTGCTGATTCTCTGATCCCCTAACTGGCTTTTGATTATTATTTTAACTTTCTAGACATTTTAACGCTAAGAATTTGACTGAGAATTTGCTGACCCCTGAAAAGGTCTCCTTTGGCCCCAACAGCAGTTTGTGAGGGTTGACTGAGTTTAAGCCTGTCCTTTGAGGCTAACCAACTCTGGATGCAGTCCCAAAGTCAACTGTTTCAAAAATGCAAATTAAGGATTCCAGACCCTGAAATATGGTGATCACACTAAACCAATACCCCATCTAAGATGCATGCTTTTCTTCTTAAGTAATATCCTTAGCCAGTATCTCACTGCAGTGGTAATGTTTACTGATAACTTTGTTTAATTAAAACAGAACTTTTGTTATTTTTAAAAGTTACTTTGTTATTTACTGCTTTTAACACTTAGTTATTTTTCCTCTAAGATGTTACTTCTCTGGAATATTTATAGTATTAAGTAAGAAAATATTAGTAAAATCCTTAATAATCATTATGTTCTCAAGTAGTGTATTTCTTATTATCATTGGAAAACTGGATTTGCTCATGGGTGCTTAACTGCATCCTACATATATTCAAATAAAAAGGATAGACAGTTTGAATGTAGAATGTAGAGGCATGTTACTAAACCTGGAGTGCTGAATTCTACATGCACAAAAGTCATAGATTATTTGGAGAGAAAAAAATTATATTTTGTTCTGTGTCTTCTAGACTAGGCAGATGTTACTGTGTATATGAATCCAAGATATGGATCTTGAAATGAAGATTCTAATTCAGTAAGTGCGGGTTTCAGGGGTTGAGATCCTGCATCATTAACAGGCTCCCAGGTGCTGCTGGTGTGGCTGATCTAAGGACTATAATTGGCATAGCAATGCTGTAGACAAATATCTTAACCTCTAGCCTTTATGTTTTCAGATAGAGGTATAATATATAGACCCCATATCTTTGGGTCTCCTGGTTTAGAAGTTGGAAAAACTTACACCACCATCCACTATGAGAACCTTATATGTTGAAAGAAAATTATTTTCCAGGTTCTGAGGCAGAAGATGGGCAACAGCTGTCTTAGGCAGGAGTGGCCAATAAATTTCCACATTTGCCAATTCTATTGAATTGGTAGTGGTTCGGTGGCATGTGGTATTAAGACTTGGTAGGAAAGACTGAAGGAAGCAAACAGCAATGGGAATTGTGACAGCAAGTGTGCCAGTTATTTGCCACCTTTGGTCTATTTTCAGTTAACTTACTTTATTTAAACTGGCTTTCCTAAGAAAGGGAACATGACTATAATGTTTGGTATTTACAATACATTTATTTCAATTTAGTGAGTAAAATGTTGATCATGGAGGATACAGGCTAGACTTTAGATTGCCTTTGTATACATTGATTCTGCAGTGATATCAAAGATTACAAAGCAATTTCTGTCTATATCAGCTTTGGGAAATCATGTAAAATATAATTAGCTTTATGTTTCACTCCAGTTCTTTATAAAGCTGGTGCTACTGGCAGTGATCACTACCTACAGATGCAGTAGTGGAGGAGACCAGTGTGTGAGGAACTTTGTATGCTGCTCTCATCTGAAAATTGTTCATTTCTTTCTGGCTGTGGTCCATTTGCACAACCTTGTTGTGACCCCATCATACCAACTGTCACATCAAACTCTGCTCCATTAGGCCAGCTGAAATGCTTCTCTGAAGCTTCTTGCAGTTGTATCTTCTGTAGTACTCGGTGGATTTAGGGCTTCATGGCAGTTTCAGTGTGGGTGTATATTGGCCTATTTTCTGACAAGATCTGCAAGGTCAGGATCTGGTGCAGATTCTGTTCGTGTAGAAACTACTAGTTCAATGAAGTACCAGGGAACTAATTCATAGTATGCAAACTCACAAGTACTACTAAATTCCTTCCAGAGCAAGTGGAGATATGGAGAATGACCCTTAGTCTGAGACCAGGCCATGACTATAGGATATAGTACCTGGCTTGGAAGGGGGTGGTGCTGTGGACTGTGGGTGCAGGCTAGGGAGGAAAGAGGGCCACAGATAGTACCCTGGGCAAGATCAGACTAGAAAACCAGGCACAAAATTAAGTGTCAAGTCAAGCTCAAGCTCTAGAAATGCAGGACCAGATCTGAGTGGAATAGAGTAGAAAAAAATGAATTTTGGAACTGGAGTTCAATGATGTTTTTTGAAGGAAAACTAGGCAGGTAATGGGAAGGGAATTTTGCAGGGGCTCAGAGTCAGCTTGGCAAGAAGAAACTGATATTAAGCCAGCATGCCAGTTTATTATTCTGCAGTGGAAAAATAACTTTGTATGAAAATTGTGACCAGCTTAATTGTATGGACATTTCCTGGAGAATAGGATCACCTAAGAGCTTAGACTACAGATGAGAAAGTTGCCCAGTAAAAGTAGAATCAAAATTAAAGGTTTTATTTTTCAGGCAATTCTTGACAAACTGTGCATTTCTACCCCACCAATATTGCTTCTAAAGCAGTGCTTTCCAACCTTTTTCACACACGATGCTCCATCAGATCCTGCTTCACTCTCTCTTTCTGGCTGTCCCAAGGGCCAAGGGGATCAATATCTGTATAGTCCAAAGTTTTCTCTTTATGAAAACCTAAGAGCGTGATTTCTCTCAGGCGTCAGAATCAGAGATTGCTGTACATCTGCTGAGAAACTCATCTGTTTTCATTGGATGGATACTGAATTGGTATCTGATTACATTTCCCTTTTTACCCTGACTGCTGGGAAGCTTGGAGTCAAACCTGTGGCATATAACAAAGTTCATGAGACCTTATGGCCTGTACTGTACCTTACTTCTACTGTTTCCCTTTCTCTGCTAATTTCCATATTCATTTATTTTTATCTTCCTGTAGCTGTATGCATGTCTGTAAACTGCCACAGAATTGTTTTGGGATTTGTTTGTGCATTTGTCTATGTGTTGCGAGCCGGCTAGCCAGCTAGACAGATACATGCGAAAGTACATTTCCTTCTTTAGTAATGCTGCAACATCACATTTCAACTAAGTTGCTTCTGAGAAGGAAGATTTTCCGTTCACATCATATTGTGGGTACTAACAGTATCAATTAAGGAGGATCCTGGTTCCTGTTTTGGGTATTTGTACTCTTCCTGATCTTTTGTTTGGTTAATCTCTTGCCCTTGGTTTATTGAATCTTTGGGTCAATAGCCCTGTAGCTCTTTTATATTTCTCCTTCCTTTAGGGTCTTCAGACTGAGCTGTTTAAAGGATTTGATTTATCTGTTTGTAATATGACACTTGAGAGTTTGGAAAACAAATAGGTGAGAATTCATTACTGAGGATATTGGTAAAAATTGCACATTGCTATTGTGTCACTGTAGAAACAGCACGGTGTAGTTGAAAATACATGGTATTTATATTTAAGAAACTTGTCTTTGTCACTCATATCTTTGATTTTGGCCAAATCTATTCATCTGCCTGACTTAGTTTCCTTTATTTTTTTTCAATTTAGAGATTACTGTATCTGTGCCATTCAATCTCACAGAGTTTTAAGAGTACCTATGGTTATGATCCATGTGACAATACTTTTTAAACTTTATAAAATGGTAGTTATTTTTCTCTTACTCTTTTTTGATTATGGGAAACAATATATTATTAGTGATTATAATCCGTTCCCTAGAATATTTTTTTTTTTGGTAGCAGTATACAAGTGTTGTTTTATATTTTCAAAGCTTTGAGGACAAATCACTTTTTACTCTTATAGAGCCATGTTCAAGAAGCTTTGCTTTGACGTTTCTTCCTCACAGTAAATAAGCAGTTGGCTTATTTACAATTATAAACTCTATCCAGATCATTTTAGAATGTTAACTTCTTTGTGAAATTTATTATGGTATAAGCAGTGATGAAGGATAGCATTACTTTTCTGGAGACTTACAGGCAAGTGACTGCCTACAAAATCAGCTTCTAATAGTTGTTTCTCAGAAGGGGACATATTTTTCCATAAAAAAGAGGCTGAACTTCCTGTAGCTGAACCTAAGGAAATTTTATATCATTAAGTGAACATGTGTCAGAAAAATATAAATCTAGAAAAGGAGGAAGATTCAGAATGTCTTTTATGTATCCATTCATCTTAACACTAGATCATGGGAGACTTAGGAGACTTCTCCACAGGTACTCATCTCTTTCCAGAACAGGGAAAATAACAACAAACACTTGTATAGTATTTATTATAAGCCAGGCACCATTCTAAATGGTTTACATATGTTAATTTGTGTTAACAAGAGAGGTAGTATAGTATAGTGAAACCTAAGCTTCTGGGGCTGATTCCCAACTCTGTTAGGTCCTGATTGTGTAACTGTGCATTTGAGTCCTGATCTGTAAAACAGAGATAATAATAGTTCAGCCTCATTGGTAGGATGAGGATGAAATGAGTTAATACATGTAAAACCCTTAGGACAGTGCCTGGCTCCTGTTAAATACTATGTGTGTGTTATCAGTTCTTATTACAAACAACAGAAGTTGTTACACACACCGTCAGGTTACTCTTGCAGGATGGGATGACAGAGAAATTTCTTATAACCAGCAGCAAAATGAAAACTAGGCTAATCTAATCTTTGATTTTCATAACCATTGCTGTGCACTGAAGTGTTTAATTTTATACCTTTTAAACTTGGCCTAATAAAGTCTGTGCATTTGAAAAAAAATGTAAACCTACTGACCAATCAACAAAATAGCATTACTGGTGTGTATTTTGATTTCTTTTAAAATTAAATGTTGTCTTGAAGTTTTCATTTGTAATTAGACTAACTTGTAATTTTTGAAGGTCTTAGAGCAATGCTGTTAGAAGTTTTTATTAGAATCATTTCCACTGATATTTTAATGCTGATATATCTTTTTTTTTTTTTTTTTTTTTGTGGTGCGCGGGCCTCTCAGTGTTGTGGCCTCTCCCGTTGTGGAGCACAGGCTCTGGACGCGCAGGCCCCGTGGCCATGGCTCACGGGCCCAGCCGCTCCTTGGCATGTGGGATCTTCCCGGACTGGGGCACGAACCCACGTCCCCTGCATCGGCAGGCGGACTCTCAACCACTGCGCCACCAGGGAAGCCCCTGATATATCTTGATAATTTATGAACTGCTGAGTTATGATTATTAAGTAGTTTATATTTGCTTAAACATTAGGCTGTCTTTTCTGAGAAGATAATTTTAAAATTGAGATATGTAAGAAAGAGAGTGGAGGTGTAAGTATCTTATTGATAAAAACATTGAAATCTATATTTTACTTATATTTAAATCTTAGTGTGCTTTGTTTTTTTCATTCACAATACTTTAAACCAAATAAAGAAGTCACACTGCATTGTGAATGACTAAGAAACTCTGGAAAATTCACTGTGGTTTGAGATGTGTTTGAAAACTTACTGTCATAGTTTTCCTGTCCATCATTTTTCTTATCTCTTTCTAATTTATGTTATGATACCATGTACATTTTTGTAAGCCTTCTTAGAATCAAATTGGAAATCATTAGATAGTAAATAGATTAAAAATATAGTTTTTCATGAGTTTGGGTTGTTTGAATAATAATTTAAAATAACAATTAAGATATTTTGTCTTAAAACATCTATAAATGTAGGCTGTATGAGGAAGAGGAATTTTAAAAAATAGCTTAATTTACATGTATTTACTAACTTGGTGAGATACTTGGATATAATACTGTATTTTAAGGTTATCTCAATTTTTAAATATAATAATTTTATTCCATTATTTTGAGATTCAAACTTAACAGTACATTTAGAGGTCACCATAACTGAAGCATCTGAAGATGATTATGAATATGAAGAGGTAATTTGTTCATTTTACGTATTCTATAAATTCATTACAGTCATTCCTGTGAAATATTCATTTTATTTTTTCTTAAAAATTTTTTTTCTTAAGTGATGCTACTTTTTCAACTGAATTTAGCTAATCAGCTGGTTAAGAGTGAGGTTTGAAAATTCTATTTAAAAATTTAGATTGGTTAACACATCTGGCTCTTTTGATTTTCTTGTTAATTGTCCTTCAGAGTCAGCTTCTCATCACCTGCCTTGTGGATCCACACTATAGTCTGTCGTCTCTGTCCAGCAGGTGTTCCCAATCATCCAGTCTAGGTTTCCCAGATTCCTACTACCTAGCTGGAGCTCAGATCCTATGGTTCCCTTCAACTTAGCAATACTTTAGTCTAATATAGTTACTGTCTCAAACCTGTCCTTTAATTCATTGTTCCAAGGGAACCTATCATTACATCTGAGACTTGGAAGGCAGAGTCACTCCAAGATGACAGAAGCTGTGAATGAAACTGTGGAAGCAAGCCTGGCATTTGTGGCCTGGGCAAACAGGAGACAGGACAAACACAGAAGATAGGCTTTGTATTACTACTGGTAAAATGGAGATAATATTAATACATACCACATGAAATGACTTAATAAATGTAACAGGCTTAAAGCTGTGATCAGCACATAAGAAGCATGCAATAAGTGTTCACTCTCATTAATGTCATAACTAGAGTCAGTTGCATTCTTCCGAGAGCTTAACATTCAGGCAGTGAGTTTTGTTTTGCTTTTTAATATTAGACATAATTTATTAGATATTTGCAGTTGCTAGTAGTTATGAAAAGTAATGGTGGAGAAAATCTGGGATGCGGAGAGAATGGTGGCATTTAGATGGCCTAACATTCTTTTTTTTCAGCAGAGTTGTTAGACTACATTTGTCAGTATAGGTAAAAGCAGTTGCCCGTAAGCTAACCTCAAGTTCATCAGTAGTAACACTGAGTGATGTTTATAAGGAAGTCAGAGGACTGCCTACTTGTTACTTTATTTTTCATGGATCTTCAGAATGACATCGTGTCTTACATAAAGTGTATTTCTTTGATCCTTTGTTTTGTGAGGCAAATTTATTTCTAAAATGAAATAAGGTATTTTTATATTCCTGCTAACTCTTCCTATCATTCTCTTTCTCTGTTATTTAGATACCAGATGACAATTATAGCATTCCAGAGGGTGAAGAAGACCTGGCAAAAGCAGTTCAGATAGTCCAAGAACAGGCTACAGATACTCAAATTTTGGTGAGAATTTTGAACACAACCATAGCCTATAGTTTAACAGTGATACTTTCTACACGAAGTTTTGAAAGTCATTTAAACTATAAATACTTCACTTACTAGATGCAACTCCTGACATCTTTTTCACTTCTATTAGCTTATCATCTAACCTTCACTTTTAGTAAGTAGTCATATTTACTTTGCCTTGGATCATCATTTTCCACATGGTGTTCACTTTTGCATGACTTTGCAACAAATGACACTTTCTCTCAGAACTCTTTTTAATCTCAATAGAGTTTAAACAAGGATTTTCAGCACTTGTACAGAACTGGGTATTGTATACATATTCTACAGTCTGTTTTGTAAGCATCTGTATTTTTTGTTTTTCATGGAAGTATTTAGATCACAGGAAATGCCTAATATATTATGCTTTTTTTCTTGTGAGGCTGATGAACTAATTTCACTAGAAAATATGGTGGGGATGCTTTCTGATTATAATACCACCAATTAACAGTACATGGAATGATGGCATTCCTGTAAAATTGCAAGCTCAATTAAAAATTGACAATAATGATGATAGCAAAAATATTTTTAAAGTGCTACCAATACTAATTAACACTGAAGTCATACCAATACTAATTAAGAAGGCTGCTTTTCTTCAAAAATGAAACCTTTACTGTGAAATATGAAGGAAATTATTATACTCTTATTTAGGTGCAGATTTGGCTTCCTCAGTGCAAAATAGTATGTGATAGACTTCACTCCATATTCTGCCCTTTGTCAATCTTTCCATATTTTGCAGATTTCCTTGGTTCAGAAATCTAGTTACTCCTTTCCAAAATATCTGTCCATTCAAAATTGAAAAATGCTGAAGAGGAGGATTTTTTGAATCCAGAATTGATTATATTCTAAGTGGAGGGCTTTAGCTCATAGTAAAGTCTATTCTCTAATATATCCTATGGATATAGTTCCTTCTAGGTAGACGTAAAGTGAAGTCTACTATGCAGACTTTATTAGTCTGTTGGATATCTCAATGCAGTAATTTATAAGAAAGTTTTAAAACATAGCATTTTGAACGATGAGCAGTGAATAAACATATCAGTTGCACTCTATGTATTACTTATCATCTTCCTTCTTGCTTTACATCATTAAGTAAAGAAGGATTAAAAAAATACTTTATGTACCACTCATTTATATTGGTACTTGGTAACATAGATATGCCTAACACAGTGCTTGGCACATAGTAGGCACTAAATGAATAGATAAATGAATCATTGAATGAAAAAATTATGACCAAACTGTAATTGCATCTTTGTATGTGGTATCATGCTAGAAGGTGCTTGTAAATCCAAAGATAAATCCAAGAAGGGCAATTGGTGAATAAATTCAATGTAGTAGCTGTCGTATCTTCTGAACTAAATATCAGTAATTCTTCTGTCATCAGTTTCTCAGAAGCTTTCTTTTATCATAAGCTTGCAAGAGGTAACTTTCTAGATTTATGACATATTTATAGCTTGTTGACTCTCATTTAAGGTTTTATCTGTTTTTTGAGTTCTTTGGAGGAACTGTGCTATGCAGAAAACTCACAAAAGTTTCCCTTAAGCTTTTAAAATTAAATATGAATTCATTTTATGATAAGCATTTCAGTTATGTATTTCTAATTTGGTTTTTGTTTCTATAGTATTTTATCTTCAAAAACTAGCTTTGAGTTGTGCCATGGGCTTTCTGTTTTAAGAATATTTATTGCTTATGAAACCCACTTCCTTTTGTTATGATTTTATTACATCTGTTTATGAGCAAGATATATTTTCTTCTATGTTAGAGGATAGTAGTAGTCTCAATTGAACAGGGACTTTTAGAAAATTCATTAAAGACTGCAAGTAAAAAAGGTCATCATTACATTAGGAATGTTGAATATAGTTGAAATTATTGAAAAGTTGAAAGTTGGAAATAATGTAAGTAGTTTTATTGGTTAAAAAATTAACAAGGATTATTTATATAAGAGTTGACATTTAAATGAATTTTTATAATTTTCTTTAAACCTTGATAATATATATGAAAAATCTGAGAATTGATGCATGTTTTATTTCATAAATTTTAAACTTTTTATCCTATAAAAATGTTTCCTTGATAAGTGCAATGTTTCAGAAATCTGAAATAAAATATAGTTTTATCATATTTAAAGTAATTAATGAAAAAATTAATGTAGGAAATGTTATTAATCTGTGACAAATGTGTGGTTTGGTTGTACTGTCCATTGTTTCTTGAAACTGAAGTCTTTTTTCTAAGTATAAATGTAAGTAGAAATAGGAATACAGGCACACACACACATACACACACATATTCCTTAGAAATACTTGTATGTAATTTTATGAATGAAAGTCTACTTATATTCAAGCTGGGTTTTCCCCTTTACACTGTGAGCATATTATTGCCATTTTGGGGGGTAATTCTTTAGCTGTTTTGGTTAGTGATTGTTTTGTTTTGCTAATTTTGGAGGTAAAATCTTAAAGGTCCATGTATTGCCATAATAATATAATATTTATAAACTTATAAGTTTGATCTTTAAAGATAACAGCGGAGTACCCAAATCATAACACTGTTACATTTCCTGACATCTTCTCTCCATCTCCTCCTCTAAGAATATAAGGCATTTCTTTGAAATAGTCATGTGTTTCTGAAGAAGATGAATTGATAACTGAACAAAACTACTATACTGTTTAACGTATTAATCAGTAGTTCTCAAAGAATTTTACTCTAAGATATTTTCCTACATATTTATTAAGAATTACTATCAAATATTTTCATATTAAAGTTATGTTCTTATAAGAAAAACGTAGCTCAGGATTAGTTATTCCTTTCATTTATTTATTTATTTTTAACATCTTTATTGGAGTATAATTGCTTTGCAGTGGTGTGTTAGTTTCTGCTTTATAACAAAGTGAATCAGCTATACATATACATATATCCCCATATCTCCTCCCTCTTGTGTCTCCCTCCCATCCTCCCTATCCCACCCCTCTAGGTGGTCACAAAGCACCGAGCTGATCTCCCTGTGCTATGTGGCTGCTTCTCACTAGCTAACTATTTTACATTTGGTACTATATATAAGTCCATGCCACTCTCTCACTTTGTCCCTGCTTACCCTTCCCCCCCACCCATGTCCTCAAGTCTATTCTCTACATCTCTGTCTTTATTCCTGTCCTGCCCCTATGTTCTTCAGAACTTTTTTTTTTTTTAGATTGCATATATATTTGTTAGCATATGTTATTTGTTTTTCTCTTTCTGACTTACTTCACCCTGTATGACGGACTCTAGGTCCATCCACCTCACTACAAATAACTCAGTTTCGTTTCTTTTCATGACTGAGTAATATTCCATTGTATATATGTGCCACATCTTTATCTGTTCATCTGTCAGTGGACACTTAGGTTGCTTCCATGTCCTGGCTATTGCAAATAGAGCTGCAATGAACATTGTGGTACATGACTCTTTTTGAATTATGGTTTTCTCAGGGTATATGCCCAGTAGTGGGATAGCTGGGTCATATGGTAGTTCTATTTTTAGTTTTTTAAGGAACCTTCATACTGTTCTCCATAGTGGCTGTATTAATTTACATTCCCACCAACAGTGCAAGAGGGTTCCCTTTTCTCCACACCCTCTCCAGCATTTATTGTTTGTAGATTTTTTGATGATGGCCATTCTGACTGGTGTGAGGTGATACCTCATTGTACTTTTGATTTGCATTTCTCTAAAGATAAGTGATATTGAGTATTCTTTCATGTGTTTGTCGGCAATCTGTATATCTTCTTTGGAGAAATGTCTATTTAGGCCTTCTGCCCATTTTTGGATTGGGTTGTTTGTTTTTTTGATATTGAGCTGCTTGTAGTATTGGAGATTAATCCTTTGTCAGTTGCTTCATTTGCAAATATTTTCTCCCATTCTGAGGGTTGTCTTTTCGTCTTGTTTATGGTTTCCTTTGCTATGCAAAAGCTTTGAAGTTTCATTAGGTCCCATTAGTTTATTTTTTGTTTTTATTTCCATTTCCCTAGGAAGTGAGTCAAAAAGAATCTTGCTGTCATTTATGTCAGAGTGTTCTGCCTATGTTTTCTTCTAAGAGTTTTATAGTGTCTGGCATTACATTTAGGTCTTTAATCCATTTGGAGTTTATTTTTGTGTATGGTGTTGGGGAGTGTTCTAACGTCATTCTTTTACATGTAGCTGTCCAGTTTTCCCAGCACCACTTATTGAAGAGGCTGTCTTTTCTTCATTGTATATTCTTGCCTCCTTTATCAAAAATAAGGTGACCATGTGTACATAGGTTTATCTCTGGGCTTTCTATCCTGTTCCATTGATCTATATTTCTGTTTTTGTGCCAGTACCATACTGTCTTGATTAGTGTAACTTTGTAGTACAGCCTGAATTCAGGGAGCCTGATTCCTCCAACTCCGTTTTTCTCTCTCAAGATTGTTTTGGCTTTTCAGTATCTTTTGTGTTTCCATACAAATTGTGAAATTTTTTGCTCTAGTTCTGTGATAAATGCCATTGATAGTTTGATAGTGATTGCACTGAACCTGTAGATTGCTTTGGGTACTGTAGCTATTTTCACAGTGTTGATTCTTCCAGTCCAAGAACATGGTATATCTCTCCATCTCTTTGTATCATCTTTAATTTCTTTCATCAGTGTTTTATAGTTTTCTGCATACAGGTCTTTTGTCTCCTTAGGTAGGTTTACTCTTAGGTATTTTATTCTTTTTGTTGCAGTGGTAAATGGGAGTGTTTCCTTAATTTCTCTTTCAGATTTTTCATCATTAGTGTATAGGAATGCAAGAGATTTCTGTGCATTAATTTTGTATCCTGCAACTTTACCAAATTCATTGATTAGCTCTAGTAGTTTTCTGGTAGAGTCTTTAGGATTCTCTATGTATAGTATCATGTCATCTGCATGTCTCTATATATACTATCATATATAGTATCATGTCTCTATGTATATAGTATTACGTATAGTGACAGTTTTACTCCTTCTTTTCAGATTTGGATTCCTTTTATTTCTTTTTCTTCTATGATTGCTGTGGCTAAAACCTCCCAAACTATGCTGACTAATCGTAGTGAGAGTGGGCAACCTTGTCTTGTTCCTGATGTTAGTGGAAATGGTTTCAGTTTTTCACCATTGAGAACGATGTTGGCTGTGGGTTTGTCATATATGGCCTTTATTATGTTGAGGTGAGTTCCCTCTATGCCTACTTTCTGCTTTTTTTTTTTATCATAAATGGGTGTTGAATTTTGTCATAAGCTTTTTCTGCATCTGTTGAGATGATCATATGGTTTTTATCCTTCAGTTTGCTAATATGGTGTATCACATTGATTGATTTGCATATATTGAAGAATCCTTGCATTCCTGGGATAAACCCCACTTGATCATGGTTTATGATCCTTTTAATGTGCTGTTGGATTCTGTTTGCTAGTATTTTGTTGAGGATTTTTGCATCTATGTTCATCAGTGAAATTGGCCTGTAGTTTTCTTTCTTTGTGACATCTTTGGTTTTGGTATCTGGTTTTGATGGTGGCCTTTTAGAATGTGTTGGGGAGTGTTCCTCTCTCTGCTGTATTTTGGAAGAGTTTGAAAAGGATAGGTGTTAGCTCTTCTCTAAATGTTTGGTAGAATTTAGTTGTGAAGCCATATGGTCCTGGGCTTTGGTTTGTTGGCAGATTTTTAATCACAGTCTCAATTTCAGTGCTTGTGATAGGTGTGTTTATATTTTCTATTTCATCCTGGTTCAGTTTCGGGAGGTTGTGCTCTTCTAAGAATTTGTCCATTTCTTCCAGGTTGTCCATTTTATTGGCATAGAGTTGCTTGTAGTAATCTCTCATGATTCTTTTTACTTCTGCAGTGTTAGCTGTTATTTCTCCTTTTTCGTTTCTATTTCAGTTGATTTGAGTCTTCTCCCTTTTTTTCTTGATGAGTCTGGCTAGTGGTTTATCAATTTTGTTTATCTTCTCAAAGAACCAGCTTTTAGTTTTATTGATCTTGGCTACTGTTTCTGTCATTTCATTTTCATTTATTTCTGATCTGATCTTATGATTTCTTTCCTTCTGCTAACTTTGGGGGTTTTTTGTTCTTCTTTCTCTAATTGCTTTAGGTATAAGGTTAGGTTGTTCATTTGATATGTTTCTTGTTTCTTGAGGTAGGATTTTATTGCTATAAACTTCCCTCTTAGAACTGCTTTTGCTGCATCCCATAGGTTTTGGGTCGTCATGTTTTCATTGTCATTTGTTTCTAGGTATTTTTTGACTTCCTTTTTGATTTCTTCAGTGATCTCTTGGTTATTAAGTAGTGTATTGTTTAGCCTCCATGTGTTTGTATTTTTTACAGATTTTTTCTTGTAATTGATATCTAGTCTCATAACGTTGTTGTCAGAAAAGATACTTGATATGATTTCAATTTTCTTAAATTTACCAAGGCTTGATTTGTGACACAAGATATGATCTATCCTGGAGAATGTTCCATGAGCACTTGAGAAGAAACTGTATTCTGTTGTTTTTGCATGGAATATCTTATAAATATCAATTAAGTCCCTCTTGTTTAATGTGTCATTTAAAGCTTGTGTTTCCTTATTTATTTTCATTTTGGATGATCTGTTCCCTGGTGAAAGTGGGGTGTTAAAGTTCCCTACTATGACTGTGTTAATGTCCATTTCCCCTTTTATGGCTGTTAGCATTTGCCTTTTGTATTGAGATGCTCCTATGTTGGGTGCATAGATATTTACAATTGTTATATCTTCTTCTTGGATTGATCCCTTGATCATTATGTAGTGTCCTTCTTTGTCTCTTGTAATAGTCTTTATTTTAAAGTGTATTTTGTCTGATATGAGAATTGCTACTCTACTCCAGCTTTCTTTTGCTTTCCATTTGCATGGAATATCTTTTCCCATCCCCTCACTTTCAGTCTGTATGTGTCCCTGGGTCTGAAGTGGGTCTTTTGTAGACAGCATATATACGGGTCTTGTTTTTATATCCATTCAGCCAGTCTATGTCTTTTGGTTGGAGCATTTAATCCATTTACATTTAAGGTTGTTATCAATATGTACATTCCTATTACCATTTTCTTAATTGTTTTGGGTTTGTTATTGTAGGTCTTTTCTTCTCTTGTGTTTCCTGCATAGAGAAGTTTCTTTAGCATTTGTTGTAAAGCTGGCTTGGTGATGCTGAATTCTATTACCTTTTGCTTGTCTGTAAAGGTTTTAATTTCTCTGTCAAATCTGAATAAGATCCTTTCTGGGTAGAGTAATCTTGGTTGTAGTTTTTCCCTTTCATCACTTAAAATATGTCCTGCCACACCCTTCTGCCTTGCAGAGTTTCTGCTGAAAGATCAGCTGTTAACCTTATGGGGATTCCCTTGTATGATATTTGTTGTTTTTCCCTTGCTGCTTTTAATATTCTTTGTATTTATGTTTTGATAGTTTGATTAATATGTGTCTTGGCATGTTTTTCCTTGTTTTTATCCTATATGGGACTCTCTGCACTTCCTGGAGTTGATTGACTATTTCCTTTCCCATATTAGGGAAGCTTTCAACTATAATTTCTTCAACTATTTTCTCAGTCCCTTTCTTTTTCACTTCTTCTGGGACCCCTGTAATTTGAATCTTGGTGTGTTTAATGTTGTCCCAGATTTCTCTGAGACTGTCCTCAATTCCCTTCATTCTTTATTCTGCTCTGCAGTAGTTATTTCCACTATTTTATCTTCCAGGTCCCTTATCCGTTCTTCTGCCTCAGGTTTTCTGCTATCGATTCCTTCCTGAGAATTTTTAATTTCATTTACTGCGTTGTTCATCATTGTTTGTTTGTTCTTTAGTTCTTCCAGGTCCTTATGAAATGTTTTTTGTATTTTCTTCATTCTATTTCCAACATTTTGGATCACCTTTACTATCATTACTCTGTATTCTTTTTCAGGTAGACTGCCTATGTCCTCTTCATTTGTTTGGTCTGGTGTGTTTTTACCTTGCTCCTTCATCTGCTGTGTGTTTCTCTGTCTTCTCATTTTGCTTAACTTACTGTGTTAGGGGTCTCCTTTCCAAGGCAGCGGGTTCATAGTCCCCATTGTTTTTGGTGTCTGCCCCCCATGGCTAAGGTTGGTTCAGTGGGTTGTGTAGGCTTCCTGGTGGAGGGGACTAGTGCCTGTGTTCTGGTGGATGAGGCTGGATCTTGTCTTTCTGGTGGGCAGAACTATGCCTGTTGGTGTGTTTTGGGATGTTTGTGACCTTATTATGATTTTCAGCAGCCTCTCTGCTAATGGGTGGGGTTGTGTTCCTGTCTTGCTATTTGTTTGGCATAGGGTGTCCAGCACTGTAGCTTGCTGGTCGTTGAGTGGAGCTGGGTCTTAACATTGAGATGGAGATCTCTGGGAGAGCTTCTGCCGTTTGATATTACATGGGGCCAGGAGGTCTCTGGTGGATCAATGTCCTGAACTCGGCTTTCCCACCTCAGAGGCACAGGCCTGATACCTGGCTGGAACACCGAGACCCTGTCAGCTACATGGCTTAGAAGAAACGGAAGAATAAAGGAAAGAAAGAAAGAAAAAAATAAAATAAAGTTTTAAAAATAATAAATATTGAGAATAAAGGAAATTTTAAAAGTAATTAAAAAAAGAAAAAGAATAGGAAAGAAAGTAGAGAGCAACCAAACCAAAAAAAAATCCACCAATGATAACAAGTGCTAAAAACTATACTAAAAAAAAAAAAAAAAAAGATAGAACCCTAGGGCAAATGGTAAAAACAAAGCTATAGACAAAATCAAACAAAGAAACATACACAGTCACAAAAAGAGAAAAAGGAAAAAAACCCCAAAACATTGTTGCTCCCAAAGGCCACCGCCTCAATTTTGGGATGATTCGTTGTCTATTCAGGTATTCCACAGATGCAGGGTGTATCATGTTGATTGTGGAGATTTAATCCGCTGCTCCTGAGGCTTCTGGGAGAAATTTCCCTTTCTCTTCTTTGTTCGCACAGCTCCTGGGGTTCAGCTTTGGATTTGGCCCTGCCTCTGTGTGTAGGTAACCTGAGGGCGTTTGTTCCCGCTCAGACAGGACAGGGTTAAAGGAGCCGCTGATTCGGGGGTTCTGGCTCACTCAGGCTGGGGATGGGGGAGGCAGGGGTATGGATGCGGGGCGAGCCTGCGGCGGCAGAGGCCAGTGTGACGTTGCACCAGCCCGAGGTGCTGTGTGTGCTCCCAGGGAACTTGTCCCTGGATCATGGGACCCTGGCAGTGGCGGGCTGCACACGCTCCTTGGAGGGGAGGTGTGGATAGTGACCTGTGCTCGCACACAGGCTTCTTGGTGGTGGCAGCAGCAGCCTTAGTGTCTCATGCCCGTCTCTGGGGTCCGTGCTGATAGCCGCGCCTCACGCCCGTCTCTGGATCTCATTTAGGCGGTGCTCTGAATCCCCTCTCCTCACGTACCCCGAAACAATGGTCTCTTGCCTCTTAGGCAGTTCCAGAGTTTTTCCCGGACTCCCTCCTGGCTAGCTGTGGCGCAGTAGCCCCTTCAGGCTGTGTTCACGCAGCCAACCCCAGTCCTCTCCCTGGGATCCGACCTCCGAAGCCTGAGCCTCAGCTCCCAGCCCCTGCCCGCCCTGGCGGGTGAGGAGACAAGCCTCTCGGGCTGGTGATTGCTGGTAGGCACCGATCCTCTGTGCGGGAATCTCCCGGCTTTGCCCTCCGCACCCCTGTTGCTGCGCTCTCCTCAGTGGCCCCAAAGCTCCCCCAGCCCCGCCACCTCCCGTCCCCGCCAGTTTAGGGGCTTCCTAGTGTGTGGAAACTTCTCCTCCTTCACAGCTCCCTCCCACTGGTGCGGGTCCCATCCCTATTCTTTTGTCTCTGTTTATTCTTTTTTCTTTTGCCCTACCCAGGTACGTGGGGAGTTTCTTGCCTTTTGGGAGGTCTGAGGTCTTCTGCCAGCATTCAGTAGGTGCTCTGTAGGAGTTGTTGCACATGTATATGTATTTCTGATGTATTTGTGGGGAGGAAGGTGATCTCCACGTCTTACTCTTCTGCCATCTTGAAGGTCTCCTTTTCTTTAGACTTTGGTTTCATTAAAGTTCATTTTAAATCTTACATATCATATATGCTAATGAAATAAATACATAAAATAATTTTCATTACTTTTATATGTTCAATGATTAAATCACAATAAAAAGAGCTGTTTGTCATTATTGAGTTCCTAGTCCCTTGATGTACACATTTAATTTCAGTTAAAGAACCAGGCTACTTGTACCCCGAGCCTTGCCTATAGATTCTTCAAACTAGTATCTTTGACTTAATTTGAATTAAAGAGTTGATTCTCAGGAGTCAAAAAAACAGTTTTCAAAGAAACTCACTGAGTGGAATAGTTCAAACTATATCAAGACAGTTTTGATATATGGTCCAGTAATTCTTTGGTATTCAACATTTAATTAATTCTTAAGTCCTCTCTGATTTTGTTCTCAACATATCTCATATCCTTCTCTTCGCTTTCATCCCTTACTTAGTTCGTCTCAGATTCACCTTCTGTCTTCTCTCATCAGAGCTACTGTCATGCTGCTGATACTGCGCCTCCTTCTACTTGCATGTAAAGGAGGTTTTAAACACAAATTTGAATTTATCACTCCTCTACTTAAATCAGCAATGTCTCCATCCTTCCGTCTGCCTTGACCTTCTTGATGTGCTTTCTGTCTGGCTTTCCAACTTTCTCTTTGGTCCTTTCTCCATAAGACCTTGAGCTTGAATGGACTGAACTCTCATTCCTTGTCTTTGCCTCTGATGTTTTTCTTGCATTGAATTTCCTTCCATCCTTCTTCACCCATTGAACTTCCTCTTCTTCTATAAATTCCAACTTAAGAGTCTTTCTTAACAAAGCCTTCTTTTACCTACCCAAGGCAAGTGAAATACTTTCCACCTTTATCACTTTACCAAGAAGATCTCTATTTTTTTCACACGAGACACTATTTAGAAACCTCTCTAATTAGAAAATTTCACCTTTATAACTTTCATAGAAAAAACTAAGCAACATGCTAGAGCCACTTTTGTCTCTAACAGATTTCTGGGTCACATGTGGATGGATTTTTTAATAATTCAGCATTTTGTAAAGTGAGGCATATTTGCTAGTTTTTAGAGCCTTGGCTCTTTTGGTCCTTATTCTGAGGTGCTTTATTAACACCATCATTAAATTAGTTTTAAAGCTGTAATGAGAGTTGTATATATTGTATAATTGAGATAAAAATGCAACTTAAAATTACATAAATGTACCTATTGGCTGTATGTATGATGTTCTGTGTAGACTTATAAATAGGCTTTTATAATCAAAACTAATCACAAATAGTAGAGCTTCTATACTGTTATTTGTTTACATGTTTTGTTTTTTACTCAACTGGTCTTTCAATTCCTTGAGACAGGGACGGTGTCTTATTCATATTTAATTCCTCGCACTTTTCACACAGTGCCTGGCATATGGGTGATATTCAGCATATATATGTTAAGTTAATATTATTTATAAAGATAAAAGAGACATTTATGATCACATTACAGCTTGGAACGTGTGTGTGTGTGGCGTATAATGCTGAAGGACTATAGATTAGATACATAAATATATTGTCAGGATTATAAATCTCAATGTATAAATAAGAACTATGGCAGTTTAAAGTGGTTGGATTTCTGTTTTGGATGTTTCAAGGTGTGTGTGTAAGATGTGTTCAGGAAGAGAAAACATTTATTTGAGAAGGCAGGAATCTTATGTGTTGCAACCATACACACAAGCATCTTGTAAGCAAGCAGTCCATAGGCATCTTTAGAAACTAGAGTAGGTACAGTCTGTCTTCCCTTTTCTCCTATGTTCCTGATTCCTTCAACTATCATCCTTCTCATCTTAAAATATCATGTTCAAATTTACTGACCCAAAATCAAAGGTAGCATTTATTAAGTATAATGAATGCTTGCTTTGAGCTATATTATGTCCTTACTTAACAGTTATAAATATAAAATCTTCTACCACAATTCAACAACTTGATGGATGACAGGCGTGCTGTACTCTTGCTACTTTGGCATCTCCCATGATGTTTGATATAGGGTCCTACACATAATCATCATTGTTATATGATATCTTTTTTAATGATCTTAGGAAAGAGAAGTTATTCTGCATGAGCTTTAAAAAAACTTTTAAAACCCCATCATTTGCCAGGAATTTTCTGTAGCCCCCTAAATTTGCTTAAACTCATCACTATTTTGATTGTCATAATAGCCACTAGTAATTAACATCAGTATTAAAGTATTTATAGAACTTTTAAAGGACTTTTTGTAGCAAGAAAGATTTTCTTTCTTCAGTGCATTTCTGTGTAACCATTGTGTGCATTCTTTGTAACCTGGTCTATAACCATTACCAAGTTGGGAAGGGGAAGTAGGAAGGAAAGTCCATTGCTGGGCTTCTATAGGTGAAAATAGATCTGACTATCCAAATATTCTGCAGTGAGATTACTGAGTTCTTACCAATGAGAAGAAAATGAATGTACTCTGGAGACAATGATGCTGTTGATATTAAGAATCTACCCATTACTTGGTTTATTTTATACAGTGATATGTGATATGGTAGTTGTTATGACTGTCCTACTTTCATATCTCACTTGCTGAAATATCTCCATTTCTCTAGTTTAAGGATCTCTAAACTTGTTCTCACAAGGGTCACATAGAAAATATTTTGTGTTTTGAAGGGCATAAGGTCTCTGTTGCAACTGCTCAACTGTAGTGCAAAAAGAGCCATAGACAATATGTAAATAAGTGGGCATGGTGGGGTTCTCATAAACTCTATCAACTCTAGTTGATAGACTTATTTATTTCCATTATGAAATAATAGTACAAGAGCCCTCTATTGCACATAATTTCTTCCGTAGTGTTTCTAGAAATCAAGGCACCCAAACCACATTTCTTTTTATAATGATAATAATTAAAATAATTAAATGATCTATACATATATGTATATTTAATTTGTTATATACTATTGTTAGGGCAAGGTGACCTCCTTATTGTTTTTCAAACAATCCAATCACAGTCTTGCCTGCCTTTGTACTTGCTAATGCTGTATCTGGAACGTGACTCTACCTCTTCTCTAGATTTATGTTCAGATGCCGCTTTCTCAATGAAATCTTCCTTCATCACCCTATGTACATAGCAGCCCAGCTCTACACACATATCTGCTCCCTACCTGGCTTTCCCTCGCTTCAACCCTCTGTCTGTACCCCCAGGCACTTAGTACCATCTACCATACTATATATTTTTAATTTAGTTATTCATTTTCTGTCCCCATATTCTTGACTATTAGTTATGAGGACTGAGTCTTGTCTGTTTTCATCACTGCTTTATCCCTAGTGATTAAAATAGTTCCTGGACATAATAGTCAACAAAATTCTTTAAAAAGTGAATGAATGAATGAATGAATGAATGTAAGGCCTATGTGTACAATTAATCAAAGCTTTGATATTTTCAAAATAAGTAATTACACATTTAAATTTTAGGAGCAGAAAACAGTCCTTTCTTCAAAGCATGCAGTACCTGAAGCAATAGAAGGCTTTCTCTGCAATTTCCTGATCAAAATGGGAATGACTAGAACTCTTGATTGCTTTCAGTCTGAATGGTAAACAATTAAGTAAATAGTTCTCTAGAAATACTAACATTATTTAACATGTGTACTTTTAATCATCTTAAAAGACTTTGAGTGACTCGGCTTATGTAAAATGAATGAACTGGATAGAAACTTTTTTCATCACCACCACTGAAACTACAACACACATACACACACAATCAGGATATCAATTTCAAAGAAATTTTTAATATCTTTTCTAGATATATAAATTTAGGTGATTTTCAAGAATCAATAAAATGGAATGTCTCCTGTAGTTATATAATATGAAGCTATTTGATAAAATATTTTTTAAATGTCTTTTGAATAATTATAAGGGTATAATTTCCTGTATTAAGACATCCTACTAACAGTACTACTTTGCTTGTTTTACTTAGAGTGTAATGGCCTGCTTTTCTCTACTCACACAACTAATTTTTTTTCTACAAATATCCCTTCATTTAGAAGTAAGTGGAATTACATTGTCAAATGATACCTTTTTCTTGTTATAATTGAAAATTTAATAACTTATTGGTTATGAAAATCAGCAGGCATACTGTCTTTATTCCTTTGCCGTAGTGGTAATGTCACCAGACACATTTTCAGAGTCCTAACATTTGTTAAAATATTATTAAATAATTGGATAATAAAATATTTGATTTTTAAAAGCCATTGATATTATAGAAAGAAGGAATAGTATGGTATATAAAGTTGTTTATAGTGTTTTGGAGTTCAATCCTAATTTTAAATATAGGTGCAATTTGTAATTTCTACTAATCCAACTTCGATTTAATTTTTATATTCTGCTTTTTTTCGTTCTCATCTACAGAGACCATGCACATAAAAGAAATCAGTTTCATTATTTTAAATTGCATGTCTAATGTTAATAAATTTAACTAGGAGAACCATTTTTGATTAATACAGTTTAGGAAAAAGAACAAGTTTGATGGTACAAAAATAATACTCTTCCTATTAAATCTGGAAGTTGTGTGAATGATTTTTATAAAAATGTCCCTAAGAAATAATTACAAATGTATTAGAAAATACATTTTTATAAAAGTAGGTAGATGGTTAATTTGCAGTACTAATGAAAGATTAATGTGGTTCAGTTTCCTTTTTTTCTTCTAAAGATATGTAGTGCTTACATGTTTGGCCAGTCCAAAGTATGAAATGATCCCCTTGGAGAAATCTGGAACCAAGTATGCTCTTAATTAGGTGCTTGTTGCCATATTATCCTTTTAGATTTAGCAATTTGAATTGAGATGAAATTTCAGAAAAGTACAATAGTATTAAGATTTATAGAACCCCTAAGTAAGCATTACATTTAGCATAATATTGTAATCATAATGTAAAATTTGTATAAATAACTCTTCATTATATGGGCTTAGTAATACTGTGGTTCAAATTATTTTATTCTTATCCCTAGCCACCAGTTTGTAATGAGATTACAAATTATTTGTAATGAGATTATACTGTATTGGATATTTTTATTTCAAATGAAACATTTTTTACTTTAATCAGAAACTTTTACTTATTATGCATAGTAAGACTGTAGGAATATTATATATATATATATATATATATATATATATATATATATATATATATATAAAATTATTATTTTTTGTGGTACGCGGGTCTCTCGCTGCTGTGGCCTCTCCCGTTGAGAAGCACAGGCTCCGGACGCGCAGGCTCAGTGGCCATGGCTCACAGGGCACAGCCGCTCCGCAGCATGTGGGATCTTCCCGGACCGGGGCACAAACCTGTGTCCCCTGCATCGGCAGGCGGACTCCCAACCACTGCGCCACCAGGGAAGCCCATATATATTATTTTTATAATTTCTTATTATAGAGAAAAACACTTGTAATATATCATTGCTGTAAATTCATTTAATTTTACAAAAGGGGTGAAGCAAGGTTTCTCTATTGTTGGTTTGTAAAAAAAAAAAAACAAAAAAACCCACAAAAATCAAACAAAAACTCCCCAAACCAAAAAACCTGGGCAGTGAAATTTGGCTAATGTTCCTTCATTCCTCAAACAGTAATTGCAGTAAATCCATTGAATCTGGGGTCAGCAAACTAAGGCTCTGGGGCCAAATCTAACATGCCTCCTGTTTTGGTAAATAAAATTTTATTGGAACACAGCCATGACCTATCTTTTAGGTATTGTCTATTTGTCTCTGGTTGCTTTCACACTATTACATTTAATGGCAAAGTTAATTAGTCACAGCGGAGACCATATGGCCCAGAAACTTCTTTTTTTTCTCCAAATTCTAAATATTTATTTTCTGACTGTTAACACACACAGAAAAGATTATACATATTCATAATATTCTATGAACCACACAAAGTCTGCACTGTGGGTTTAGTCAATGATATTTTTATGACCCTTTAGAAGTGCTCTGTGGACAATTATAATTTCCCTGGGGGCAAAATTAAAGAAAGGGTTAAAATGGAGAAATTATGGTAGTGCATTTTATGTACCCTTACGGAGCATATGTCAACCATCTCCTTTCCTCCACTGGATTGTTTTACTGGCTGTTAACAAGGTCAGGACTCACGCAAAATGTACATTCTTGCTCTTTGCCTCTTCCTCTTATTATCTCTAACTCACTCCAACTCTTCTTCCCTTTACAGCCAAGTGTTTTGAAAACAGGCTATTTTCTTTCTTTCTTTACTCTTTTACATCTTTGGTTCTCTCCAGTTTGGCTTCTGTTCCTACCATTCTACTGAAGGTTGGATGGTAGTAAAAATGCCATCAAATGTAATAGTGCAATTATTTATAGTATTTAATTGCTATTTTAATTTTTTCTTAATTTTAGAAGAAATTATAAATTAGTATAATATTCCTTTAATTTTCACAAAAGGGTAAATATTGCTGCTTTTAGCCAATAAAATTTGGCATAATACATAATTACTCAAACGTGGGTAGTGCAGTTAAAACTTTTACCACATATTAATTTATTTACATAGCATTTATTTTAGTGGCCTTCATATCACTTTTTTTTCTTCTTGAAATAATTTCTTTAGTGATTTTTTTTCTGCATTAAATAAAGCAAGTTGCTGAAAACCAATTTTATGGTCAGAAAAACTTTATGGTCCAACACTTCAGTCAATCCTTATGTCTTCTCTTTTGAGATAAGTATAAACCACATTCCAAATATGTATAGAAAAGTGATTTTATGCTTAAATGATTATCTATTTGTTGTTTTGTAAGTTGTGGCAAATATCATTTAATATTGATTCAATTATCTTAAACTTTTGGATATTTTACAGGGGTTTTCTTGCTATTTTTTGGTATCAGATAAGATATATATATATAGCACAAAACATATGCCTACTAATGTGTAATATATTAATAAAGTTAAGATTTAAAATATGAAAATGCTGAAAATTAAACATTTTTAAACTAATATTTAGCTCATCTATAGCAAGCTTTGTAGGGATTTCTTTGTTAATAACTATATTACTTGAAATGTTTTTCTATGCTCTGGTTGTTTTTTATTTAACTTTATTAATTGCTACATATAATGATTAAAATTGTACTTATTTACAGATTTATAAATGATTTTCTGATGTTCCTTCTTATTTCACTGAGAAAATGGAAGTTCCACAACTCTTGCTTCCTCTCTACCAACCTGCCACCTCTGTTGTCAGCATTCTCCCTCTCTCCTGTCACAGCGGCTGAGCCATATATGCTGTCAGCTGAGGCCAGCTCTCCTCTACTGGATCCCAGCTCCTCTCACCTACTCAAGCACATGACTCCTGCAATTGTCCCCTCTCTTTCCTGCACTGTAACCTTTTTTCTTCTCTGCTGAATCACTCACATAAGCATAGAGATGTACAATAATATGTCATATATTAAAAAATAGAAGAAAACAAAACACCCTGGACTCCACTTTCTCTTCTAGGTTCATCTTGATTTCCTGGGCTCTGCTTTATAGCTTATCTCCTTGAAAGAGTTTGTTGCTACTTCCTCATTTCCTACTCTCTCATTCCTACTCTAGTTCCACTTTCACCTCCATGACTCTACTGAAACTTTTTTCAGTGACTTCACATTTCCAAATTCAGTGATTGATCCTCAGTACTCCTATTCAGTCTCCTTGCGTCATTTGTCACTGTTACCCATTTCTTATTTCTTGCAACACTTTCTTCACTTGGTCCCTGACCCAAGCACTCTTCTATTCTTTCACTACTTCACTGCCCCCTCTCTTTCTTAGTCTCTATTTGGTAGTATTTCCTTCTCTTCCCAATCTTGAAATAGTCCTAGGTCTTCCTTACTTCTCTCTTTACATTCACTTCCTAACTGGCCTCATCCAATCTTGTGACTTGAAAGTGTATCTATTTACTGATCATTCCCAGATTTAAACTGCATGTCCTAACTTTTCCCCTGAACTCTGGACATGTACTTATAATGTTCATTTTCACTTAATTGCCCAGCAGACATATTGCATTTAACATGGATAGAAACAGTTCCTTGATTTCTCTAAGCACCCAGTTCCTACTGCATTTGTCCCCACTAAATGTCTGTCTGTTGCTCAGCCAAAATCCTTGGAGTCATCCTTGACTTTTCTTTTTTAACCAACACCTGACATCTGATTTGTAGGAGAATCCTGTTGGCTCCATCTTTACAGCATGTCCAGAAGATACCCATTCCTCACAATCCTTACTGTTACCAACTTTGTCTAAGCCACCAATCTTTCTCTCCTGAACTATTGCAGCAGCCTCCTAACTAGACTCTCTGGTTCTACTCTTGCTTCTCTAGAGTCAGTTTCTTCAAACAGATGCCAGACTAATCCTTTTAAAACATAAATCTGATCAGTGTCACTTGTCTCTTAAAGCATTCTGATGGCTCTGATTCAGAGTAAAATTCCTCTTTCTGGCTCCCTGCTGTCTTCCTGACTTATCTTTCACCATTCTCTTTCCTACTCACTTAGTTGGCTCCGTTTCCAAATACTACAGATGTACTGGCTTTTTGCTTTGTATTGTATTTGTCAAATGCCTCCTTGTCTCAGGGCCTTTACATTTACTTTTCTATCAGCCAAGAATGCTCCTCTCCCACATATCCACATGGCTTAGTCTCTCATTCCCTTCAGTTTCCTGCTGAAATATCACTTTGTCAGTTATACTTTCTCTGGCCACTTTATAAAAAATCTCACAAACACCCCCCATCATTCTCTACTTCAGTCTCTCTGTTTCTCTTATCTTGCTTTATTTTACTTCATAGAATATATCACCATCCACATTAGAACGGAAACTCCATTAGTCCATTAGGACTTGGACATTTTTGTTAATTTCACCAGTGTCTGGACTAGTGCCTGGAGCATAGGAGATGTTCAATTATATTTTATGCACCGTGATGATATTAGTACTTAGCAATTCATTAATATTTTATTTTAAAAATATCTTATGAATATTGACATTTTAAATTTAAAAAATTATATTGCAACTTATCACTATAAACATTCCCTAAGACTTAACTTTTTGGGCTTCCCTGGTGACGCAGTAGTTAAGAGTCCGCCTGCCAATGCAGGAGACATGGGTTCGAGCCCTGGTCCAGGAAGATCCCACATGCCATGGAGCAGCTAAGCCCAAGCACCGCAACTGCTGAAGCCCACGTGCCTAAAGCCTGTGTTCCGCAACAAGAGCAGCAAGAGAAGCCACCACAATGAGAAGCCTGCGCACCGCAACGAAGAGTAGCCCCCGCTTGTCACAACTAGAGAAAGCCCATGTGCAGCAACGAAGACCCGATGCAGCCAAAAATAAATAAATAAATAAATAAATTTTTAAAAAGTGATTTAACTTTTTGAAATGTACATAAATTAAGCCAATGTAATAGAAAGAAACAATATAAAGTCTTTTGTTTGATTTTATCCTAGGTATGAGTTAATACAGAAGGGAGTAACTGAACTTAGAGGTGGTGGGCATGTTCCAGATGTCTACACTCAGAATATGCTTTTAGAAAATGAGAACAAAATTTTGAAGAAAGAATTGAAGCACTATAAACAAGCAGCTGAGTATGTTATTTTTTAATGACTTTTTAAAAAAATTTTGGACTAAATAAAAGTAAGGCATTGAATTAGCTAATAGGTGGATGGAACAGAGCTTTAACTCTGGAGAAATGAATTATATGTCAATTCTAGTTGGAAAGAATATGAAAGGCTTCACCAGCAAATTAATTGAACAGATGAGCAGAACACTCACAACTGTAATTCACCAACAAGAGTGGAATGCAGGGGGTTGTGCAGGAGGTTGTTAATTTGTTATGTAACATTCGCTTCCTTATGTATTTTGATAGTCTTATCATTGCTTGTGGAAATCTTCCCCTATGAGGGTAAGCTAATTTCTGAGATAATAATAAAATTATAGAAAGCTAGAGGAAGGAAGGAGCTAGTGTATTCTTAGTAGAGCAATTTCAGTATTTGAAAGTTGCCCAAAGAGAGCTGTTATTTTGTAATTTCATAGCATGAATTTATGCACAGAAGAGAAACGTAACAGAAACCAAATATCTCTGCATGTTTCTTTCTTTCTAAATTAATGAAAGACATGCAAGTTTTGGCAAACAAACTTAGATAAATGTGCAGTGTTATTCTGGCAAAGACAAATATGTGAATATGTTGACTTGGGGTAAACATACTCATCTAAGACAATGTTAGGTGAAAAATTAATGCTTAGATATGGAGTAGACAGTTTATCCTTTGTTCATTAATTTTTATTAAACATTTGAAGAGGGGCTTTCTCTGTTAAAGAATCATATTAAAACAAAAATTAGATAAACAGAACTACCATAAAGGAACATAATATTTCTAAGATCTTTGTAAAATACTTTAATGTAAAGAAACGAGACTGTATTGCCAGGTGAAGGAAACATTTAAAATAAGCTTCTGCTTTTGAAAGGTGGTGGTAAATAAATGATAATTTGTACGATTGTTTTATTCAGTTATTATGTGCACTTACAGAAATGTATTTTGCAAGTTATACAACTTTCATATTATCTATGGATGTACTATTTGGGATTTTACATTTTAGTTGGAAGTGTATGATGATCCACAGAATGATAGTACTAGAACCAGCATTCTCTCTATCCTCAGTTCCATTTCTCAGAAGTGGTTTGCACTCTTGGCCCTGACACTCACACCTAATGGATGCACTGGGAATTTGACACAGCAAATTTTTCAGAGTGCTGCCTGGCATACTGTTTCAGTTCCTGATCTCCTTTGAATTATTGCCTAAGTTTGCTAATTTCTTTTGAATAGGTAGAGCCTCTTTCTGCAATGAGTTTTGCCCCAGTGCTATGAAATGATCATTTTTATTACTGGTTGTTTATTGAATATTATATTTAATAACTATAATCAAAACCATATAAACTGTTGCCCATGCAAATTATTAACTTAATGTTAAAAGAAACCATGATTCAAACAGATATCACTCAAATGAAATCTGTCTCTTGTTCATGTTTACTAAAATATCAGATTACTAAATGTTTCTAAAATTTACTGTATTTACTAAAATATAGTTTTAGTTTCAGTGGGCTTATGGTATCTCTCAAATCTATCTTACTTGATATAATTAAACTTATACAAATTAGAAAAGGAAAATATTTATTTAGTTTAGTCTACCTGACATGGAAAATTTGAAGGAAAGCTGCTTGACCCTTAGTAAATGCCTAATATTTATATCATTGAATGAATATTAAGCAAATTGTGCTTCACAGCCCCTTTTGATGAAGGATGTCCCGTGGCCTAATTTTGTTGGATACATTCCCAGAAAATGGAGACTGAAATTTTGTAAAGAATTCCCAAAACTACCTCTGTCATGCTACAAGTTTGCCCCAAATTGTAAGTTTCATCACACAGGTTTTTCAATTTGACTTGTGAGGATATTTTCCCAGTAGGAATTAGTGATAAACATGGGATTCCCTTTAAGGAATTTACATTAAAGTTTTCTTTTTTAGAATTAAGGCTGTTTCTTAAAGCAAGATAAATGTAGATGTCAAATACTTTTCTAGTAATAATTAATATTTAATACATAAAAAGTCAGGTTACCGATGTGTTATATATTATCTTGATTAAACTGGTAGCATTTAGTGATGAATCTAGAAAAATCAGTGAAATCATATAGCTGTAAGCTTATTATTTTCTAGGGTAGATTTGCCATGGAAAGAGTACTGAACTTAAAGTTCAAATACCTAGCTTCCAATATTCTGCTACTTATTAACTCAGTTTCCTTATTGTTATACTGGGAATAATTATGCATAATATTATTAACTCCTAGGGAGTGATGTGATAACTAAATAAGACAATCTATATTAAAGGGCTGTGTAAATCACAAAGTGCTGTGAAAATGTCAGCTATTATTATCAATATCTCTAAAGGCTGTCATCCCTAGATTTAAAAAATATTATCATATCATTATTTTTGAAATTCAGCAATGATGAAGCATGAAGGAAGAGATGAAAAGGGAAAATATTTCACTGTAAAATATCTGAATTGCTATAATTAAAAAAGAAATTGTCTTTTTCTCTGCTGTAAGCAATGCCAATTTTAGAACAGGGGCTTTCCCTATATTTGCTGCAAATGTAGATTATCTTCTAAAATATAAAATTTGGTGTATGGTGTATCTGTATGTTTTGTGATGGGTGTTAACCAGACTTGTGATTATTTTGCAATATATACAAACATACATCCAATCAGTATGTTGTACACCTGAAACTGATATAATGTTACATGTCAATTAAATCTTGATAAAAAAAGGTTTGGGAAAAAACTGCTTGGAAAATTTCTTTATGGATGTTTTTAAGGGAAAAACAGCATTATTAAAAAGATTTATAGTTACATTAAATATATTATTGGATTGGCCAAAAAGTTCGTTCAGAACATCTTACGGCAAAACCTGAGTGAAGTTTTTGACCAACCCAATACATACTAGATACTGGAGAGGAATGATATAAGTAGGAGTTTGACATTCTTTCTTGGAAGATTAGAATATAACTGTACTTTTATATTGAAATGTAGACCAATTGTTATTTTAACCAAAAATATTTAACTTCTTAACTTTTTAATTCTAAACAAATACCAAGCATATAGAAAGTAAACAAAATAAAATAATGAACTTCTTGGGCCTGTCAGCAGTTTCAACACTTATCAACTTTCTGCCATTCTTATTTCTGTCTCCACCCACACCCTACCCCACATCCTGTTTATTATATTATTTTTTACAGTTCTTTTTTTGTGTTATAATTTACATAAATTGAAATGTACGAGTCTTAGCTACATAATTTTGACAAACAGATGAAGTCTTGTAACCTCCATACTCATGTTACTGTAGAACATTTCTATCTATCCAGGAATTTCTTTTGTGTCCCTTCTCAGTCATTCCCTCCCCTGGCAATCACTGTTCTGATTTTATTTTCCACCTTAGATTAGCTTTGCCAGTTTGAGAACTTCATAACTGGAATCACAGAATATTCATTTCTTTGTCTTTGACATCTTCTACTCAACTAAAGTCTGTAAAATTTATATGTGATTTTTGCATTTATCAATAATTTGTTCCCTTTTATTGCTAAGTAGTACTCTATTGTGTAGTGTATACCACAATTTGTTTACCCTTTTTCTATTGAGTTGTTTCCAGCTGTGGTTATTATGAATGATACTGCTATGAACATTTGTGTACAAGTCTTTTTGTGAGGATGTGCTTTCTTTCTTTTGGATAAAAACTTAGGAATGGAATTTATGAAGGGTAGATGTATAAGAAACTGCTAGTCCATTTCCTGACATTCAAGTTGAGTCATTTTACATTCTCAAGAGCAATATATGAGAGTTCCAATTGCTCCATATTGTCACCAACATTGAGTTTTGTTAGTCTTTTAAATTTCAGCCATTTTAGTGGTTGTATGGTAGCAGCTTCTTGTAGTTTTGATATACATTTTCCTGATAACTAATGATATTGTGAACATTTTGTGTGTGTGTGTGTGTGTGTGATTATTGGCCATTCATTGATCCTGCTTTCTGTGTAAATCTTTTGCCTGTTTTTGGTTGAATTAGTTGTCTTATTTTTGAGTTGTAAGAGTTCTTTATATATTCTGGTTACAAATCCTTTGTCAGAATATTGTGAATATTTTCTTCCAGTTTATGGCTTGATTCTTCAATTTCTTAATGGTGTCTTTGGGTGAGCAGAAGTTTTAAATTTTGAGGAAGTCTAATTTATCTTTTTTATAATATTGCTTTTGATATTTTGGCTAAGATACCATTGCCTACTCCCAGGTCACAGAAATATTGTTTTCTTCTAAAACCTTTACAGATTTAGAATTTGTATTTCAGCCTGTGATCTAGCTTTAATTTTTGTATACTGTGTGAGGTATGAGCTAGAGGTTAATTTTCTTTCCAGTAGGAGTAGTCAATTGTTCCAGCACCATTCTTAAAAAGATTTTTCATCCTTCATTGAATTTCTTTGGCATTTTTGTTGAAAATCAATTGACCCTATAATTGTGGGTCTATTTCTATACTCTATACTGTTCCATTAACCTATTTGTTATCCTTATACTAATACCACACTCTTGATTACTGTAAGTTTAATTAAGTCCTTAAAGTCAGATAGAGTTAGTCTTCCAGCTTTGTTTTTCTTTTTTAAGGACAGTTTGACTATCCTAGATCCTTTGCATTTTCATACAAATTTAAGAATCACTTTGTCAATTTCTATAGAAAGACAGGGGTGGGATTAGAATTAAGATTGAGTTGAATCTATAACAATTTGGGAAGAATGTGTGTGTGTGTACACATATATTTATACATACATACTTTTTTGGGGGGAAGGATTGATATATTTATAAGTTTTAGTCTTCTATTTGTATGGTTACTCTTTCCAGTTATTAGGTTATCTTTAAAGATAACCTAATAAGGTTATTAGATGAAGGAGCTCGAAATTTGTGCCCTTTACATCTAATTATCTAATGTATACATTTTTGTTACATTGTGAACTCCATATAATAGGGACTTGTCTTGTGCTCAGTATATCCCCAGGGCCTGTAGCTGTGCCTGGCAAATAGGAGGGACTTATGTGAATGTGTGCTATTAACACTTTGGCTCTTTAAAAAGCTTTTGACAAAGTTCAACACCCATTTATGATAAAAACTCTCCAGAAATTGGGCTTAGATGGAACCTACTTCAGCATAATAAAGGCCATATATGACAAACCTACAGCTAACATCATACTCAATGGTGAAAAGCTGAAAGCATTTCCTCTTAGATCAGGAACAAGACAAGGATGCCCACTCTCACCAGTATTATTCAACATAGTTTTGGAAGTCCTAGCCATGGCTGTTGGAGAAGAAAAAGAAATAAAAGGAATCCAAATTGGAAAAAAAGAAGTAAACTGTTACTGTTTGCAGATGACATGATACTATACATAGAAAATCCTAAAGATGCTACCAGAAAACTACTAATGCTCATCAAAGAATTTGGTGAAGTTGCAGGTTACAAAATTAATACACAGAAATATGTTTTTTAAAATACTTTTTATTTTATATTGGAGTATAGTTGATTAACAATGTTGACAGTTTCAGGCTTACAGCAAAGTAATTCAGTTATACATATACATGTATCTATTCTTTTCCAAATTCTTTTCCCATTTAGGTTGTTACATAATATTGAGCAGGGTTCCCTATGTTATGCAGTAGGTCCTTGTTGGTTATCCATTTTAAATATAGCAGTGTGTACTTTTTTTTTAATACACAGAAATATGTTGCATTTATATACACTAACAATGAAAGATCAGAAAGAGAGATTAAGGAAACAATCCCATTTACCATCACATCAAAAGAATAAAATTCTGAGGAATAAACTTACCTAAGGAAGCAAAAGACCTCTACTCAGAAAACTATACAATACTGGTGAAAGAAATCAAAGATACCACAAACAATTGGAGAAATATAACATGTTCTTGGATTGGAAGAATCAATATTGTGAAAATGACTGTACTACCCAAAGCAATCTAAAGATTCAGTGCAATCCCTATCAAATTACCAAGGGTAATTTTCACAGAATTAGAACAAAATTTTTTACACTTTGACCAAAAGACCCCAGAGAGTGAAAGCAATCTTGAGAAAGAAAAATGGAGCTAGGGGAAATCAGGCTCTCGGACTTCAGACTATACTACAAATCTACAGTAATCAAAACAGTATAGTGCTGGCACAGAAACAGAATTATAGATCAATGGAACAGAATAGAAAGTTCAGAGATAAACCCATGCACGTATGGCCACCTAATCTATGACTAAGGAGGCAAGAATATACAATGGAGAAAAGACAGTCTCTTCCATAAGTGCTGCTGGGAAAATTGGACAACTACCTGTAAAAGATTGAAATTAGAACACTCCCTAACACCATAAACAAAAATAAACTCAAAATGGATTAAACACCTAAATGTAAGGCCGGATACTATAAAACTCTTAGAGGAAAGTATGGGCAGAACACTCTATGACATAAATCACAGCAAGATCTTTTTTGACCCACCTCCTAGAGTAATGAAAATAAAAACAAAAATAAACAAATGGGACCTAATGAAACTTTAGCTTTTTCCAGCAAAGGAAACCGTAAACAAATTGAAAAGACAACCTCAGAATGGGTGAAAATATTTGCAAACAAAGCAACTGACCAGGGATTAATCTCCAAAATATACAAGCAGCTCATGAAGCTCAATATAAAAAAAAAACAAACAACCCAATGAAAAAACGGGCAGAAGACCTAAATAGACACTTCTCCAAAGAACACATACAGATGGCCAACGAACACATGAAAAAATGCTCAACATTACTAATTATTAGAGAAATGCAAATCAAAACTACAATGAGGTATCACCCCACACCAGTCAGAATAGCCATCATCAAAAAATCTAGAAACAATAAATGCTGGAGAGGGTGTGGAGAAAAGGGAATACTCCTACACTGTTGGTGAGAATGTAAATTGGTACAGCCACTATGAGAAGAGTATGGAGGTTCCTTAAAAAACTAAAAATAGAGCTACCATATGACCCAGCAATCCCACTGCTAGGCATATATCAGGAGAAAACTGTAATTTGAAAGGATACAATGCACCCCGATGTTCATTGTGGCACTATTTACAATAGCCGGGACATGGAAGCAACCTAAATGTCCATTGACAGAGGAATGGGTAAAGAAGATGTAGTACATATATACAATGGAATATTACTCAGCTGTAAAAAGGAGTGAAATAGTCTCATTTGCAGAGACATGGATGGACCTAGCAACTGTCATACAGAGTGAAGTAAGTCAGAAAGAGAAAAACAAATATCTTATAATATTGCTTATATGTGGAATCTTGAAAAATGGTAGAGATGAACTTATTGCAAAGCAGAAATAGAGTCACAGATGTATAGAACAAATTTATGTTTACCAAGGGAGGAAGAGGGGGTTGGAATGAATTGGGAGATTGGGATCGACATATATACACTACTATGTATAAAACAGATAACTAATGAGAACCTCCTGTATAGCACAGGGAACTCAATGCTCTGTGATGACCTAAATTGGAAGGAAATGGAAAAAAGAGTGGATATATGTATACATATGACTGATTCACTTTGCTGTACTGCAAGAAACTAACAATATTATAAAGCAACTATACTCCAATAAAAATTAAGAAAAAAACCATTTTGCCTCTTTAATTAAGCTTTTAATAATTTTTAGAGTAGTTAATTGAAGATTTTTGCCTCTTTTATAGTATTCCTTAGGAGTAGGCATCGTTTTCCTTTTATGATGGGAATTTAAATAATTTTCTCTGAAGCTACATCTTGCCCCATTTAAAGTACTGTCTTCCTTTGCTGAGCTTTTATAGTAAGGAAATGTAATGCAGACCAGAAAAGTTTTATTGAGAGTCCTGAAGATTAGGCAGGAAATAATACTGACTGGGATTTCTAAATAGAAGATTAAAGTGTACCATCTTAAAAATAATGAAATACTTGGTTTTATCTTCTGCCGGAAAATATAGGCATAATGAAAATCAAACGGCTGTTAATACTGAGAAAAAATTAGGTGCTTTACTAATAGGCCCTAATTTCACTTACAAAATTCACTTCTATGAAAGGTCAAAGAGTACCCAGCATTTCCAAAGACCCATTTAATTTAATGACTTTCAGAAACACACACTGTGGATAAAGATAATAATGAGGCCCATAAAATTTCATGCTTTAGTGTTTAGGTAATTGCTTGTTAAATTAAGAAGGTATTTTTTTCCAGACATGGGTATACCCCTTTCTTTTTTGGTTAAGAATATAATGAAAGTTTGCATCTAATCTAGCTGAGTAGTATTTTGGCTATCTGACAATTATTCCAATAATAATTGTAGTGGGTTAAACAAATTTATTTATAACCAATTGAAGAGAATGAAATAGTTGGTAATTATACAGTACTGTTATCAGAAATTACTTTGATTCAAGTTTGCACATGAAAAAATACATGATAAAGATGGCCTACTTTGATTGGTGCATGTAAACAAGAAAATGTTTATATGATACCTTTTGCCAAATTATGATAACAGAATAACTCAATAAATCTATTATTAAAAGCTTAGTAAAAACTATTCAGTTAATAAAAATTATTTTACTTGGAGCATTCAGTTAAAAATAATTTTTTAGAGTACATTATTAAATTACGTTAATACGTTAAACATGGAGTTTTGGGGACAGTGCTTTTATAGTATGAAAATATATGAGTATCTTGATATTTTATAATTTACTTATATATTTTGATATGCTGCTTTCCTGAAATGGGGAAGTTAGTCACTCTGCCATCTCATTAAGGAAAAGCATTTAAGTAGTGTGTTCTTTTTGATATACGAATCTAAATAGAATGTTTCACTGAATAACTTGCTTCATTGTACTTGAAATAGAATTTATATATTTGGTGTCTGTCTTAATAAAAGTTTTTCTTAAACACAACGATGCTCTACTAATATAATGAGAAAATACTATATAGTTTGAATATTAATAGCTTATATGAATATTTCAAACTTTATTTTTTAGTACAACTTTTATTTTCCTTTTATTAAGCAAATGGGCAGCAGGAAGGTCATAATAGGAGAAGCATCACCATGAAATGAATTTAAATTGTTTCACTGAGTAGACTTCATTTGTCCAAACAGAAAGCAAGTCTCTGAAAACCAATTTAATGGTCAGAAAAACTTTATAAAGTCCAATACTTCAGTCAATTCCTATGCTTTCTTTCCTGGGATGAGTACAAATAGGACTTTAAGTGTATATTTAAAAAGTGAGTTGATGCAGTGCTGCACATTTGTGGTTCTGCTTAAGAAACTCTGCAATATTATTTTTCTAAGTTTTTTTTAACCTATTATGAGTTTACATTTCAGATAAGATAAATAAAATATAAGCCCATGAAGTAATTCATCAAGTTGTTGTAGACTCAAAATGGAATTTTAGTAGACTCAAAATTGATGTTCATAAAGTTTAAATTCTTTTATAAAGATATACAAAAAGATCAGTGTTACTAATAATCATGTATTCTGATATTTTTGATCCCTTAGAGGATATTTACCTACTGGCATGCCCCCTATTTTAGGTAGATAAATGTAGCTGTTTGAGGAATATATCTGTTCTACTATACTAAATAGTAATATGATGATGATGATGATTACAGTAGCATTTATTGAATATTTTCTATGTGCATGATAGTATATGAGACACTTTACATACTTTTCTTATAAGTGAATGTGAATTCAAGTGATGTTCTTGTGTTTTCACAACAAAATGCCAACTCAGCCATTTATCTTTTCTAGTCATTCTACTTAAACTCACTCCTCTTTATACTCACTTCTCTACTCATTAGGCACATTTTGGTGGCAGAGGGGTTCTCTCTTTTTTTTGGTCCATCTTCTCTCACACATACACACAGAGTTAAAACCTGGAAAGAACAAACTGTTTATCTAATAGTTGGAATATTCCACAGATGATTTTTCAAGTCTCAATATTTTAATCAACATTTTCTTGTGCCTTCAAGATTGTTGGTCTGGAAAGGAAGTTGAGGGTTAGATGGTTAGACCATGAAGTACTGTGACACAATGTTTATTTACATGTGGTCAAAACTACAACATTGACAGTAGAATGAAGAACAGTACAGGTCATCCAAAATAAGTGGGAGATGGTAGGGGAGAAAGAAAGAAACTTGGAAGAATGGAAAAGACACTTTCACCATATGCCATGTGTGGCTTGATCTTTCAGCAAGAAGTCTCACTGATCATAATATGTGCCATCCGA
Organism: Leucopleurus acutus; assembly: GCF_964270905.1. Taxonomy (NCBI): domain Eukaryota; kingdom Metazoa; phylum Chordata; class Mammalia; order Artiodactyla; family Delphinidae; genus Leucopleurus; species Leucopleurus acutus. The sequence goes on from NC_139149.1 coordinate 95,317,845, forward strand.
AGTCTGAAAACCTAAACTCATACCAGTGCTCTGGCAGTATCCCAGCCACCATTCCTCAATGATTGCTCTGACATAGCTCCTAAAGCAGAAATCTATTGCGTGCATTTATTTCATATAATCTGAATTTTGAAATATGAGGGGCAGATTTATTCCATTCTGATCTTTTTGAGAGCTGTCAGTACTCAAATTTAGTCCATCCATTTTTCAGAATGTTAGAATCTCAGTGCAGTAGCACTTTGTCAGTTAACAGAGACTGTTAGATAACCACTTTTACATTATAAATTATATTTTACATTATTACATTGAAACTAACTTACATAGTAGAGGTGGGGGAAACATTCCCATTAATTTTTTCACATACAACTTGGGCTGAGAAAGAATACTCTCGCTTGCTTTATGCCAGGGATCTACAGAAGATATATCCAGTTGAATGCTTCTGTATCACAACACTGATATTGAAGACTTTTCTCATTAAGTTACCAATTATTTTAGTAATATGATCTGTAGGTGGTATATATTTTTCACATGCCTTACCAGAATGAAATCTTGGTTTTCTAGAATTTATACGCTTTCTTTTTTACAATTATCAGAACTAAGTAGCCCACTTAACCATATATTCAAGCAAGTTCAGAATTAAATTTTGTAAAGTTTTTTCCTTTATTTGTAATTATTTTGAATTATCCTATTTTATATGTATTTCAATTTTATAAGCAAATTGTCTTTGAAAATAGATGGATTATGTGTTATTGTGGCAGCATACCTTTAATTTTCCTTTATTTAAATGAAACGTGAATAAATGATAGTTTTGAAACTACAGGTTTTAGCCTGTTCATTCCCCACCCCCATATATGTTATATTGGTTGGGATATTTCAATGAGAATTATAGTGGAATCTTTGCTTTTCAATAATCTTTTGAATTGCTTATACTGGATTTGAACTGATAAGTAAATAATTTTCTCAGAAAAGAATTAGAAGTGATTTTTAAAGTTGTTATTATTTTTATTTTTCAGCAAGGCTAGAGAAGATCTGCTGAAAACTCAGAAAGAACGTGATTTTCATCGAATGCACCACAAGAGAACAGTCCAGGAGAAAGACAAATTAATTAATGACCTCAAAGGGTAAGCTGCTAGTATTTGTTGGCATATTTATCAAAGAACTATTTAATTTGTGTTAAGCCATTTGGCCATGGAAGAAGGTTCCAGGTAAAGTTATTCATTCAGCATTTATTGAGCATCTACTGTGTGCCATGTGTTTGATACAAAGATGAGCAAGTTTAGGTCCTTGCTGTCAAGGTTCCCAGAGACTATTAAGATGTGTAATGGGGGAGGAGTTAAACAGAAATATAGTGCAATATACTGCATTGTTTTTATGCAAGCCAAGAGGTGGTCACCCCAACCAGATTGGAGAGTGAGTTGGTTCAGGGACCTATTTCTAAAGGAAATGAATTCTAAAGTATGAGTTAACAGGGTGAGGGAGTGGGGTCAGCGTCCTGTGCAAAGGCACCAAGTCACTGGAGGAACATGACATGTTCGCCAAATTGTAAGAATGGAGAGCAAAGTGCAGAAGCAGCTTGACAAGGGCAAGGTGGAAGGGGCCACATACTGCATAACCTTGAATTTATCCTAAGACTTTTAGAAATTACTCTAATGATACTCGGATTCACTTCCCTCTGCCCTCCTCGTCTCCCTGACCGCCCCCCACCCGCCAAATAAGAAAAGAATTTATAATCTCTAACTAAAATTCTCCTTTGCTTGTTCTAGGGCAGTGCTGCCCAATAGAACTTTCTGTAATGTTATAAATATTTTATATCTGTACTGCCCCATATGATAGCCATTCGTCACATCCTCTACTAAGCACTTTCAGTGTGGCTAGTACAACTGATGAATTAAATTGCTGATTTTATTTAATTTTAATTAATTTAAGTTTAAATTTAAATAGCCACATTTGGCTAGTGGCTACTGTATTGAACAACATAGCTTAGGGGTGGTCAGGATAATTGCTGTCTTTAGTAGTGATTATGGTCATTATGACTATTATGATTTCTTAATTATAGGCTGTCTCGAAAGAATCAATGTACCTTTTAACTTAGCAATATATTAGAAATTAGCGTTTTTCTGATTTTTCTTAATTGAATCTCTATAGAAATCAAAACCAGTTTAATGAAAGAGATTGCATTAACTTGAAAAAAAGGCCTTGAGAGTGTTTATTCATTGACTTTAATCAATGCTTTTGGTTTCATATTTTGGTCTAAATTATTTTTTTGATTCATAAAATTGTTCCAAGTCCAGAAAAATTCAGAAAAAAGTCTTTGAAATGATTTGTTTTCCTCTTAACAATAACATTAATTGAGAAGTAGTACAATGTAATGGAAAGAGCTTGGATTTTGGAGTCACATAAACATTGGAAGCCTGGCTCCACTACTTACCTTTGTGTGTTCATTGTAATTCTGTTTCTTATCTGTAAAAACTGTCATAATAAAAGTACCTAATATAGTGTCTGGAACATAATAGATAGTAAGTACTTTGCACATACCCTAACACTGAAAGTATGTGCTAAATATATACTATTTCACGTAGATTTCCCTTTTGCATTTTTATACAGGTCTCTTTTTAGAACTGTATATTGTATTTTGTTTTAAAAATTTTTATATTTTAATATTTGGGAGTTAATTTTATATCTTTTATATTTGGGAATTATTTTACTCTCAGGACAATAAAGAGGCCTGTGGCTCTTCTGAAGTCATGTAGAAGTCTATAAAGGTAGCGAAGCTTTTTCTTGTACAAAGATAACTAATTGCTGTGCCTTCATCAGGGTGAGGTACCCATTTGCCCAGAGGAAAAGCCCAAAGGTATTTTAGTAGTTTTGTGTGTGTGTGTGTGTGTGTGTGTGTGTGCATACATACACATACACATACGTGAGTTTGAATCACAGTACATTCTTCATGGGAAAGATCTCAGGTTTGAGTCCATTCTCACCCTCTGTGCTGATACAGGCAGGCTTCAGTACTTCAGTTACTTGGGTTGATGACAGTCTCAGAGCACCTTGGTATCCAGCTGTGGCAGCTGAAATATGATTGTTCACTGTTGCTGATGTTGTATTCATGGTAAATTGTTGTTTGAGTTTTTGTTTTAAATTATTTTTTTGAGACTTCGAGCCTATGTGTAAAATATATCATACTTGTTAAATTTCCTAGAACGTTTAAAGAGAATACTATTATAATTTATTTCATGTAAAAATTCAGCATTTTCAGATTATACTTTTTGTAATCCTTAGGGGCCCCAGTGAAAAAATCCACATTACATTGGAATATAACTACACTTAGTGTATATTCAGATAGCCTTTATTTCCATATTTAATCAGTAAGAATAATGTCTCCATTGAACCATCTGGATAAATCACTAATATATTTTTTCTAAGGACCTAAAACAAAATTTCATTGATGAACTGAGAGTCCCCAAAAAACTAGTCATGAAGCTAATCAATCACCAGTGAAGTTAATCAGTCAGCAGTGAACACCTTATCTTGTAATTGTGCCGTTGCATAATAAATCAGCTATAGAGAAGAGGGTTTTTGATTCCAGGATAAGTTAGGGTCTGAGTTCTCTGTGTCATATTTTACCCAAGTATTTCAATGATGTGTCTTTTTATCATAAACCACAAAAAGTTAACCTTAATGTTTTCTCTAAATTGTTCAACTAAGTTGTAATTTGTTGCTTTTACCTCTCAATTTTTCAGAATTTCCTGTTTAACATGAGTGACTTATTATGAATGTACTTATTTTCAGAATTTTTAATACCAACATTTAGAACTTATAAGTGGATGCATTATGAGGTTCTTATGGAATTTATGAAAGAGTCACACTTTTTCAGTCTGATTAAACAGAAGATTTCTGTGAATGTTTCCTTGTTATATCTTACTGGTATTTATGTGTTGCTAATTCTTTGCACAGAGGATAATCCAGTCATGTCTCATGAATGAGTAGATGCCAAAATCATCAGTAATGTTTTTACTTCAATTGCCCACAAACTCAGCACACAATGTTTTGTGTATATAACTCTGTACCTGAATATGTGTTTACAAATGTATAAATGTCCCTAGAAGTTTATAGTATATAGCAAAATGTATATATGCTAAGTACATTAAGTAGAATAGGGGATGAAATTATATATACTACTGATATCTTTTATTTTATTACTCTCCCTTGCTTTGCTGAGTGTGACTGAATTAATACACACTAAGTATAACATATATAAAATACATATTATTATATATAATATAATATAAATATATATCATAACTTTAATGCTTAGGTTTTATTACTGTCATCAATGAAGTATAATCAAAATTATGTTGAGAAATATGATTTATAAATCAATTGCTTTCATAAATATATTCATGAAAATATTTTATAAAATGAGGACTACTGTTTTAATTTTTTAATAAAAACAAATGTAAAATTATTTTGGGAGACTTCTGCTTTGAGTCATATAAGAATAACTGGTATAAAGCTAGCTCTCCAGCTGGTACTGGACTAGCTGTCCACTGTAATGAACTACAAAACTGGACAGAATTTTTGGTGTTGTTTTGTAGAGTAGAACTGGGATGTCTAAGAGGAGGGAAATACACAAAGTGAGCAGCATGATCAGCCCAGATTTCTGTCTGGAGTCACTTTTCAGAAAATAGTATGACAAGGTGGGACCCAAACAGACCACGGTAGTCTTGATGAGCTGACGAGGCAGAGGTCGGAGTTCAGGGCTGCTTAGAGAGCTAGAATTTGCAGGACAGGGTGCACAAAAGGAGGGAGGTACATGAAAAGGTACTTGAGAAATATCTGTAGTGGTTCCTTTTAGTCTTTGACCAGATACTAAGTTGTGGAAGTACATGGTAAGAGAACATGAAGCCTGCAAAGAACAGCTCCTGGGCAACTGTGTGCCAAATGGAGATTCCAGAGATGTAGGAGTTCTGACCAGCTACAATGGAGAAAGCTCACTGAATACTCTGAGCACTCAGTTAAGACCCTTGATAAACCCTGCCATAGGAGCTGAGCTATTCTAGTCTTGGAGAAGGAACTATTTTAGACTTGCCCTATAAAAAGCTTAAAGGTAAACTTCGAAAGGCCTCTGCAGCAGCTTGCAGCACAGCTGAAGTGTTAGCTCTTTCTAGGGCAGGAGGGCCACCTCTGCAAGCCCATAGGGCCTGAGGAGGAGCACTACAGAAACAACATTGTCAGGGACATCCTGAGAACCAGAGAAAAAGAAGTCATTTCATATTGATGAGAGTCAGTTCATCAGAAAGATATAATATGCATGATTCTAATATAAGACTTGAAAATACATGAAGCAAACCCTGATAAAGCAGAAGGGAAAAATAGATATTTCCATAGTTATAATTGGAGATTTTAACATTCCTCTTGTAGCAATTATTAGAAAAATAGGAAAAAATTCTCAAGTTGACAGAATAGGACAAATTAATTGTGCATAATTGATATTTCTTGAATTCTGTCAATACTTTGGACTTTTCAAGTGCCTATGGAATGCTCACCAAAATAGGTCGTATGCTGAGCCATAAAACAAATCTCTATAAATTTCAAAGAACTGATATCCGTACAAAGTATCTCTGACCTCAATCAAATTAAATTAAAAATCAGTGACAAAAAGCTCTGGAAAATTTCCAAATAACTGGAAATTAAGTAACATATTTCTAAATCACCCATGAATCAAAGAAGGAAATGAGAAAATATTTTGAACTGAATGATTTAAAATGTAACATTAAAATTTGTGGGATTCAGCCAAAGCAGTGCATAAAGTGAAATTGATAGCTTCTATTAGAAAAGAAGAAAAATTTAAACTAATGGTCTAATCTTGTACCTTAGAAGCTCAAAAAAGAACAATTAAATACAAAGAAAGAAAAAGAAGTTCAGAAACCAATAAACTAGCAAACTTATAAACATAAGAAAAATTCAACAAAATCATATATTGGTTGTATAAAAATATAACAAAACTGGCAAAATTGATAATAAGATTGTCAAACCCTAGATATACTAATTATCACCCAATGTTGGCAAAGAGGTGAAGTAACCAGGAGTCTCATATATTGCTGTTGGAAGTATAAATTACGACCCAGCAATTCAACTCCTAGGTATGGTTTCTAAGAGAAATGAGGGTACATAACTAAAAATATCTTATATGACTTGTATAAGAATTTTCATAGAAACCTTATTCATAATAGTCCCAAACTGAAAACAACTCAGTTCTTCATCAGCATAATATTGGATAAACACATTGTAGAATATACATACAAAGGAATAGTACTCACAATAAAAAGGAATGTATTACTGATATATACAACATGGAAGGATCTAAAAAAAAATTATGCTGAGTGAAATAAGCTAGTTTCTGAAGAGAACATGTTCTATGATTCCAAGTATATGAAGGTCTAGAATCTCCTGAAATGTTAGAAATGCTCTATATTTTGATGACAATGTGGACTACCTGGGCATGCATGAAAACTCAACTGTAATACTTAAGGTCTATATATTTCACTCCATGTAAATCACGCTTCATAAAAATGAAAAAATATTTTGAAAGCATTTTCAAATAAAACAGATTCTTAAAATTTATATCATACGTTGAGATGAATTGAGATATCAAAATATTTTATACTTAATTTTCTTAATATGAGGTTATTCATACTTGTTTTCAAGACCATCCTTAATTTTGATGTGAATGACACCCTTTCTGTTTAATCATCTATTGTTTGTAGCCCTTGTCTTTTTGAAAATTGTTTCTGATTAAAGAAACTGCAATTTTGTTTTCTGTCAATGAATAGCAGCAACTTCTGGGTGCATACTTGAATACAACAAAAGTAAACAGAGAACTAGTTAACCCAAGAGAAATGTGACTTTCCCACCTCCACCTAGGTTGCAGGGAAGTTGTATGCCAAATAATACTTCTTGCACTTCTTGGCTCTGTTGTGTTGACCTTTATATGGTTAATTCATTTCTTATTCCAATGAAAAAAAATAGAAAAAAGATTTAGGTGTTATATGGAATCACTGATTTAACTCAATTACCCTTTAAGATGCCCTTTATTTTTCATAGGTTGAAGTTACATTACGCATCTTATGAACCAACTATAAGAGTATTATATGAGAAGCACCACGCTTTACTGAAGCAGAAAATGCTGACCTCTTTGGAAAGAGACAGAGCAGTGGGACAGGTAAAGAGACCATCCAAGCTACCTGAAAATAATTTTTAACCATTTAGTTTTTATAACATTATTAGAAATATTGGTTTTGTTTCTGAGTTAAATTTTAAAAGATATCCCCCAATTGTCATGCTGTAAAAAAGATTAATTTGGAAACACCCAGGAAAAGTATGATATCCATTTTAAAACTACAAAGATTATTATTGAATTAAAACTATTTAATTAAAATATAACTTTTTAGGAGATTATTAAAATATAGTTACAGAGAAAAACTCAGCCATTAAAACATAACAACATTTAAGCTGGGTTTTAAATGCCAGCTTTGACAGCTATAAACCTGGACCTTACCTAAACACTTTAAACTCAAATTTCTCATACATAAAGTATAACCACAATGACCTATCTTTTAATATTGTTGTGAAACTTAGATGAGATAATGAATAGAAAGTCCATGCAATTTACCCCCAAATGAATATTTGAAACACCTAGTTACTGACCCAATTTTCAGTCATTTTTGTTGTTGACACCCTTTTTCATTCTTCTTGCAGGGTTTTTGTATAGGCCTAGGCCTGGGGTAGTGGTGAGGAATCTCTAGTATAGAATTCAAGAAAAATAAAACAAAATGTTTCTTGGCCACATTAAAAATATGCAACACTTTATTAGAAAATATAAAACTGCTACTATGCTTAACATTCTTTTATTGTTTTCTGGAGATTTTAATTTTTGGTCAAACTTTCAGAAGCTACAGAAGCTTGCACGATGGTTACAAAAGTGTGAATGATTTTATTAAGACATACTTTAATCAACTGTATATTGTCTTTTCTTGAGTATAATCTTCAGCTACTACAATGAAAACACCACTTGTCTCCTTGTTTCTTATTTTTTTTTTTTTTGCGGTACGCGGGCCTCTCACTGCTGTGGCCTCTCCCGTTGCGGAGCACAGACTCCGGACACGCAGGCTCAGCGGCCATGGCTCATGGGCCCAGCCGCTCTGCAGCATGTGGGATCTTCCTGGACCGGGGCACAAACCCGTGTCCCCTGCATCGGCAGGCGGACTCTCAACCACTGCGCCACCAGGGAAACCCTTCGTGTTTCTTTGTGCTTGAAATTTAATTGTGTATTCTTGAATGTATGAATTGCATTAATGGTAATATTGCATAAAAATAGTTTAATAATAGTTTACATTTTTATGGTACTGTATTGTCAAACCTTCAGAATGTCATCTCTTTGCTCTTTTTCATCTAACCTGTCCCCACAGCCTCCCAACAAGAGACAGTTCTACAACCTGGAACACTGTGAGCTAGATTCAGGTTGCTCCTGCTTCTTTTCCTGCCACAAAACAACTTAGACTTTTGCTCCTCATCTTACTCTCCTTTTCCCCCTGTTTTCATGCACATCTCCCTATTACTCTTCTCTCAGGAGGAATCCATCTGTCCCCTGGCCATACATTCCCAAGTGACCACGTATACTTTGGTGTCTCTGACAGACCACTCAGACTAAGTTTCAATATTCAGGGATATCAGGGCCTTCCAGGCATCCATGATGGCAAGTGCCTACACTCCCCTCCAGGTTGTTGATTTCTACATCTGCCATCTATCTATCACTGGACTAGATCTTCCAGGCAATATCAGTGTGATTAGGGCTAAATTATCTTCCTGGAATGGCCATCAGTTCCCCTATCTCTAACATGAGGTTAGATCAAAGGCCATATTAAGGACATATTTAGGCCATATACAGTCTTTGGGTGATAGGAGTCAGTCCCAGCTGTGCTACAAAGTAGCCATGTGAACATTCAGGTAACTTTACATATATGTCTCTTTTCTCATTCATTAAACAAAGATAAAATTACTTGCCTTATGATTGATATGTATCTAAAATGAAAACATGTTTAAAAATGAAAATCATTCTCTCTATGAGGAAGGGTTGAATTTTACATACTACCATTCAGATATGTAAAGAACTGTATCTTCATTATCTACAACTTACTTTGTCTTTGAACCCCTACTCCTGCTGAAGGCAAAATAAAACATAACCTGCTATTAAAGACTATCCAGATCTTTCTGGGTTAAAACGGTCTCTTTGAGTTTAACACAGGGTGTTTGAAAGTTATATTAACTGATTGTTTAGCTAAAACATATCTGTCAGTGTTAATTTTCTGTCATCAAATAGCATCCTTTTCTTCTCACTCTTCCCAGATGGCTCCTAGTACAAGAGACCCTTATGTGTCCACTGGTCCAAAGTCTACATGCTATCCTTTCGGCCTTCACCTTCTAGTGTAGTGTGACTGGTTTGGTTATATTCCTGGTGTTTAGGTACATGGTTCTGGGTGGTTCTTTCGAGTGTGAACCTAATATACCTTGCTTATTCCATGGCCTCTGCTACACCTTCTGTGAGATCCTTAACATCTGGACCTCATTGTCCTGACTCTCATTCATTGTCATTTCCTTATCATTTCCTTAAAAACCTTATCTTAATGACCATTTAGCTTACTGTGTTTCTCTTAACATATAGACTTCTCAAATACTTTGCATGAAGAAGGGTTAGTTTTTAGAATTTTTAATGCTATTTAGTTTGTATATAAGAGTGAAAGTGTACTGTGAGATGACAAAAATCTAATAAGTATGTGTTTATAAATTCTTTTGATAGATAATAAACAATGTAACTTTTATTTATCTTTAAAAAATATTTTATTTATTTAATTTATTTTTGGCTGTGTCAGGTCTTAGTTGCGACACGCAGGATCTTTGTTGCGACACACAGGATCATTTTTGCAGCATGCGTCATCTTTCGTTGTGGCGCACAGGCTCTTCAATGAGGCACGTGGGCTTCTCTCTGGTTGTGGCGCCTGGGCTGCAGAGTGCGTGGACTCTCTGGTTGCAGCACGCAGGCTTAGTTGCCCCGAGGCATGTGGGATCTTAGTTCCCCGACCGGGGATCAAACCTGAGTCCCATGCATTGGAAGGTGGATTCTTTACCACTGGGCCACCAGGGAAGTCCCCAACTTTTAAATTTATTTAAGTCTTATGGAAACATCTATAATTTAATTAGTTTCAACTTTACAGAATTACTGAAAATGTCCAAAATTCTGAATTAGAGCCCCATGTTTCAAAAAAGATAAAATATAAATTATTTGTTAGAATATATATATATGTATAATAGATTACATTTTATTGTTTTTGGATCATGGGGTTCAATTTAAGATAAATTCTAAAAGATACATACATATATATGTATGTATTTCTAGGTCTGTCTGCTGAGAGGGTCTAGAAGTAATGACACTGCAGTAGCAACAAGTATATCCAGTGCTCAATATCAATTTCTAATACTATTCTCCAATAAGAGGAAGTAGTTAGTGCTCCTTGGAGAAGTGGCTGAGTGTAGTCTGGGTAAGGAAAATACAAGATGAGCCCGGGTGAGCATTTGGGGCGTCATGTTGTGCTAGAAATTAGGAAATGTTCATAATGTAAAAAAGAAAACAAGGAAGGAAGGAAGGAAAGAAGGAAGGAAGGAAAGGAGGAAGGAAATACCCAATATGATAATGGAGTATGTCAAAGGACAAAGGAACTATTGTGGGCAGCTATAGATGGACCACCAACCGAATTTGGTTTGGATGTTGAGGCTGATGATGTACCATGGTAATGCACGGCATTAACAGGGGAAACAGGGTATACAGGAACTCTCTGTACCATATTTGCAACTTTTATGTAAATTTTACACTATACTAAATAAGAAATTCGTTAAAAAATTTTATAATCCATTTGGCATCCAAAAATAGATATAAAATTTTTAGTTTTTTTCCCACCCAGGCATTTCATGAGCACTAATCCATAGATTACAAATTATTATCTGCTATTTTCCATTAATAAGGAAATGTTGCTACTCAATGATAATAGAAAAATGTGTGTATCTGTATATAATTAAATAGATGATATTTTGTGTTGGTATAATCATATAAGGGATGAGATAGCCTTTTAAGGTTGAATTTTTAATTTAAGTCTGTTTTTCAGGAAATATCAGTAAACGGTATGCCACCAAACTAACAAATTAAATAAAACAAGGAGTAAGTTTGTGGGTGGAAAATGAGTTAAGAGTTTTAGGATAACAACAGTCTCTTCATATTTTACTTCCCAAGTAATACTTACCTCATCTTTTATGGACATAAAGATGAATTAGGCTGTTGTGAAGCAATTTCAACAGAGGAGAAAACTCTCAAAGTAGACACCTGAATAATTATCATTAAAAGTGTGCAATGAGTATTGTTGTCTCAGGAAACTATGCTGTGAAATAAATGTTTCAGGCGTTTACCCATAATAGATACTTAATACTTGCCATGGAATTGAATTTAAACTTAATAAAATTGTGTTTTCTTTTGTTACAATTAATGTTTAAATTTTTAAAATACATAGGAATTAATCCAAGAGAAATTAATATTTTCTATATTTTGTAATCAATATTTAAACATTGTATTTTAACCCATTTTTTGAGTTATTTAGTATATAACCTCATATCTTTGGATTTTACTTTTTAGATTTCTGGACTTCAAGAAACACTGAAGCGTATGGAAATAGGGCATAGTTTCCATGCTCCTGAAATTAGAGGTAAAAGTGAAATATAATAAAACTGTAATTTATTATAGGTTGGTGATTTTTCAATCCTATCAGAACTCAAAATGCTGATAGGGTGACTTCTTAACCTTATATTTGAGGCAACTATTTTTAGGCATTGGAAAACATCACAAGTCACAGAAGGCAAATGATAGAAGGAAAATTTGTAAGTTGAGCTTCACCATCATCATGACTTTTTGTCCGGGAAAATTTCCACACCAAACTCTATGGTGATGGAGGTCAAGAAGAGCATGGCAGTCCTGTTTGAACTGAAAAAGCAGACTATAGTTCATAAGTTGTTGAAGCATCTAGAATCTATCTGTAGGAAAGGGCACCAGATAAGAGGGTGCTGCAATGAACAGTGGCCTGGTTTGTGAGAGAGTGTACTATGAGTCCTTAGATGATGGCTGGGCTACACATGCAAGACTACCTGAGATTTGCCAGAGAGAAAAGACTCTTTAGGATTCAGAGGGGACCAGTGATCTATATTTCTCTTTTGTGCCAGTACCATACTGTTTTGATTACTGTAGCTTTGTAGTAAAGTCTGAAGTCAGGGAGCCTGATTCCTCCAGCTCCATTTTTCTTTCTCAAGATTCCTTTGGCTATTCTAGAGACTGTCATACTGAGTGAAGTAAGTCAGACAGAGAAAGACAAATATCATATTATATCGCTTATATGTGGAATCTAAAAAAAGGGTACAAATGAACTTATCTACAAAACACAAATAGAGTTACAGATGTAGAAAACAAACTTATGGTTACCAGGGGGTATGAGGGGGACGATAAATTTGGAGATTGAGATTGACATATACACACTACTATATATAAAATAACTAATAAGGAATTACTGTGTGACGCAGGGAACTCTACTCAGTACTCTGTAATGGCCTATATGGGAAAATAATCCAAATAAGAGTGGATATATGTATATATATAACTGATTCACTTTGCTGTACACCTGAAATTAACACAACATTGTAAATCAACTACAATAAAAATTAAAACCAGTAAAAAGCAGAAAAACAAAACAAAACAAAAAGAGGGGACCAGGGATTCTAATTGTCAAGCAGTGATGGGATATATTGGCGTTCTGGCCAGGCCTGGATTGAAAGACCTCTTCAACACCTTGGTGACACCATATTAACATTAACCATACTGTACCCACCCTATAAAACCAAAAAGAAAGCTTACACAGGATTCCTAGGGGAAACAGAGTTTAGAGTTTGAATTTTGCCAAGTTAGAGAACCTTGGGGAATATTTAGGGCTTTCCATGGATCCACTCGAACAGAACATAAAATTAAGCCTGGAATTCAAGGTGATCATCAAAAAATTAAACTGCTTACTAGAACAGAAATCAGTACCTTTCAGAGGAAGATAATTGTCCAGAGTTTAATAATCTACCTTCATACTGCTCAGTGTATAATTAAATTTTTCTAGTTATGTTATAGAAATTGGAAAATGTGATCCACAATCAAGACAAAAACAATAAATGGAAACCTATATTCAGATGGCCCAGGTGTTGGATTTAGCAGATAAAAATGCTAAAGCAACTATTTTTTAATATGATCAAGGACTTAAAGGAAAATATTACATTATAAATGAAGTGGTAGAGAATCTTGGCAGATAAATGGAAACTCAAAAAAAAAAAGGAAATAGAAATCTCTTACTGAAAAATACAATAACTAAAATCAAAATTTTATACTTCACAATAGATTGGAGATGATGGAAGTGTCAGTGAATTTTAAGAGCCATCAATAAAAATCATCTATTCTAAAGAAGAGAGAGAAAAAAAATGAAGGAAAATTTGCCTGTTTAACATACGAGTAATTGGAGTCCCAAAGGAAAAAAAATGAGAATGGGGCATAAAAATATTTAAACAAAAGGTGACCTAAAATTTTCCAAACTTGATGTAAAGCATATACTCACAGATCCAAAAAAAGCAACTAACTATAGACACAAAGAAATCATTCCTGGATGCATCATACTCAAAATTTATGTGAGAAAATCTTGAAATCAGCAAGAGAGAAAAAACATGTTACCTATAGGGAAACAATAATGCAAATAAAGGCTTATTTCTCATCAGAAATATTGGAGGCTAGAAACAATGAAATGACATGTTTAAAATGTAGAAAAATTTAATTCAGAATTCTATATTCAATAAAAATATCTTTCAGAAATTAGAGTGAAATACAAACATAATGAAATATATGAAATATAAACATAAATATAAACAAATGAAGCTGAGAGATTTTATTGCAAGCCATTCTAAAGTACAGGAAATGCTAAACTATTTTCTTTGGGCCAAAAGAAAAGTAAGCCAGAAGAAACTTAGATCTGCAGAATTGAATACTGTACAGAGATTTAGAAATGTTAAATTCTGGTTAATGTAAACGTTAAGATTTCCTCTTCTTAATTTTCTTAAAAGGAAAGTGACTGATAAAAACTAAAATTATAGCCTTGTAAAATAATGCTCTATAAGGTATGTAAGGTATGTAAAGGATAAGAAAATAATAATTTGGGAGGTAGTGCAAATGTTCTATATCTTGATTTGAAGATATAGGTGGTTGGTTATATGCCTACTTATCTTTGTCCAGACTTACCGAACTCTACACTTAAAATGTATGCATTTTATTTTATGTAAATTATACCTCAATAATGTTGACTTAGAAAAGAATGATGGGAAGCTCTAAAATATAGAGAGACTGCAAAATGGTGAATTTTTAATAAAAATAACATTCTGGTATTTCCAGATGACTGTTCATTGTGTTCTCTGATTGATTAAGGCTTAAAAGAAATGTGTAGCATTCTCATATTCAAAAACTTTTTCTCAGCCTTGATTCAGTAGTTCCTTTCCTAATATTTTATATTAAAGAAATATCAGTTATGCTCAGTGATGCCTAGAGAGTCTATGCACAGGGATGTTTATTGCACTCATATTTATAGTAACAAAACTATACAAGCAGTCTTAATCTTTAATCACAAGTGAATGTTTCAATATAGTTGATCATACAATACTAGAAAGTCTTTAAAAATCACACATAAAAAATGTTTATATTAAAATATTAATGTTAAGAAATAAAAACATGTAGTATAAGATCATGTCTGTTAAATATATGAAACTCGAAAATGTTTACATAATTTTATTTGGGTAATGTGATTATTTCTTCATTTTTTCCTTACTGCATTTTTTTCAAAGAATATTTATTTCTGTTTACATCAAAAGTTTTTTTTTTCATATATATATAACTTTTAAGAAGAATACAATCAGATATAAATATGATATGTGAAACTACCATAATTTCAGGAACTCTAACTCTCAAGATGAATAAAGATTGTGAAAAACAATAAATATAAAATGGCATAAAGGTTGAACTGTGCATTGAATTGATGCTTGCATCAGTTAATCTCTAAATGTTACATTCTACTTATAAGAGCTTATGATTTTATTTATTTATCCTTGACATCTCTATTAAAATAAAATAATGGTTTATAGATAACTCCTTTATGAAATTATCTCCTGGTATTTAATGTAATTTATAAATGAATATATTACATGTTTTTCTAGGCTGACATTTATAAGTTACTTTGAAGATCAAGTTTGTAATTACATTTTTATCTGTGATGTTTTGAAGTGACTTTTGATCAAAAGAAATAAATTCAAGCCCAACATGAAGAAAACAGGTTTTCTTTTTTTTTTTTTTTTTTAGTTTCATAGTCTCAGTTACCTGAATAAAAGTTATTCCTTAAATTCCGTACTGAATAATTTTGTGCTCCTTATAAACATGCCTTCTAGTTTTAGATAAAGGACTTGCAGTTCCTTTTCCTAAGTTCCTTGTGGCATGCCAGCATTTGGCTGTGTGATCTCTGTTATTACTCAGATTGGCTGGTCAACTAGAACCTTACTTAGTCAACTTTGAAAAGAACTTGGTTTATTGGTTAACTGGTGGTTCTTCGTAAATCCTGCTGTCCTTCACAATTATTTTAATATATTTAACTCTTTCCCTTTTCATTTTCTCATTTTGGCTTAATTTTTAAAGTATTTTATCTGTCTGTCATTTATCTACCTATTTTTCGTTCAGTTTGAACAGAAGTTGGTATGGCAGTAGAAATTCTTCAGATTAAATGTAATTCGCCCTGTAGTTAGGAAACAATGACTTGATTGTCATTTACTCTGAACTTTGGGAAAAAGACTAATTAATTGTTATTTAATCTGAATTTAAGGAATAAGATAAAACTTAGACTCACTTGGAGTAGTTATCAAAAAATTTTAAATGTCCCATATTTTTTGACTATCAAAGTGATGTGCTTGTTACAGAAAAATTTTAAATGATAAAATGTTTTAAAAATTATCCATAATTGCTACCACCTAGAGAGAATATTAATGTTTTAGTAGTCAAATTTCTTACCTGAAAAGGGTTTATAATTCTACATTTACTCTTGTCTGGTATGTAGAATAATAGAAAAATTCCTAGGAGAAACTATGAAATAGTGAATTATTATCAGCTAGATGTTTGAAGTGATAGTTTTGTTACATTTTTCTGTGTTGTAATGGAAAGTAATATGTATCAAATATTTACAAGAAACTATACAGAAAGCACTTTAGTATTATATATTATGAGAGAAAACTTTTTTTGTGCAAATTATATAAGCTCAGAAAGTTTATCAGTGTGCTGGTTTTTATTATGTTTGTGTTAGCTGATGTTTGATTTCATATGAGGTTACAATTTGAATACAATGATACCTATTTCCAAAGTAGGTTATAAAAATACATATAATTGTATTTTATGATATCTTGTAATTTATGATAGGAAACTATGAATTCAGTAAGAACTTCTAGAAATTGGAAATGTTTTATGAAGTGAAAAACTGTGAAAGCTGACTTCAGCATCACAAACAGATGTCATATATAGTAGAGCAAAGGTTTTAGTTTAATTAATTGCTTTTTAAATCGGGTATTTTTTGTTGCTCAGAATTTCACTACAACATGTCAATTTCTTATGACTATATGTAGTATATGGTCTAGTTTAGAAAGATATATTATCATTTCAAATATAACCTCTTTCCCTTTATCTCTGTTACCTTTTTGTGAATTCCAATTAGATGTGTACTTGATCTCATTTTATCTTCCTAATCTCTTAGATATTTTCTGTTTATCTCCCTGTCATAAACTATGGATAATTTCTTCAGAACATTTTTTTCAGTTAAGTAATTCTTTTTTCAGCTGTGTTTAATCTATAATGGAGTTAAGGACTGGCACAATATAGGTACTTACGTATTTGTTAAATGAATATATTCATGCATATCTGACAGTTAACCAGGGGCCTGAACATGTTCCGTTAACATTGATTGAATGTATGCATACATGAAGAAATGGTTGAATGGGTGAAATTTTGCACTGGGAGTACAATAACTATAATTTCTATGAGTGAAAATTTGTTTATTTATTTGATGTTTACTAAGGAATTGTATCTTCCTTAAAATAATGACTGTGCCCAAGTAAAATTTGGGAAACTGCATAGTAGCAGTCAGTACTATAGGCCTTTTCATTAACAAGCATTAGATGATAAGCATGAGGATCCTGTGATGGAGAAATGGACTTTGCCAGGGTGTTACTAAACATTAAGAAGCACTATGTGGAATTTGAAAATTATATGCACTTTTATGAATGTGACAAGGACCCAATGTTTGAGTCTCTCATTTGTTCTACAAATCTTTGTATAAAGTGATATTTATCTGATAGAGAGTGGGAATCATGTTTATTATTGGTACACTGAGAAATAATTAAGTGTTACTTTTCTTTCAATTACACATAACAGTATGCAATGTGTATTCTCACGTTTTGGTTGCAAATGTCGATTTTTTTCCTAAAATATTTTTATAAAGTATAAATTCTTGTAATTTCATTTTGATTGTAGAAAACTACATATCCTTATATATAAACCAAGCCCTTTTTGATTTTTTACTTTCATTTATCCTTACCATTTTGTTTGTTTCTTGCTTTTTATTTTATTTCTTTCACGAAGTGGTGCTTAGTAATGTTTTGCATGCTATCTGAGGTCTGCTTGTATTCCTAGAATTATCTACTGGAATCCTGGATTTCTCTCCTTACTGCTTTCTCCTTTCTTCCCTGTAGTTATTACTAAACAAATTCTCCTTATATGTAAAAGGGAACAAAAGGTAGTGACCTTCACAGGGTTAATGACAGGATTTCATGAAATAATACGTGTAAATTGTTTAGACCAGTACCTGTTAGATAGTAAAACATCAATGAGGCATAAATGCTAATGATTATTATTTTAAATTATTATCATTATCAGGCTTTCACTTTTGGCTGTTGAAGAGGAAAATACAATAAAAGAGAATTCGAAGTGAAAATTTTTCTCTAATCTCAATGAGCTGTAGTTGTTGCCTTTTCTCCACATTTTGACTTCCAGATGCTGTGGGGCTCTAACTTGTAGCACCGTAGAGCGAGGACATGCAGTCTGGATACCCTAGTGTTAGAAGTTTTTAAAGTACTTTCATGTAGTACTAACTTATGCAGCATTCGGCTTTTATGTTATTGTGGGGATTATTTTGATGGTTTTCTTCCTTGAAACTGGTACTGAATAGGAAAAATTAGATCAGGAAAGAAACTAAATGTTAGCATATGCTTCCTTACTTTATAACATCAGGATTCTTTGAGAGTCTTGACATTGAAATCATCCACATATTTTTGTGTTCATCATCTTTTCTCTATTATAAATTAATGTTATAAATTAGAACATTTAGTCACTTAATTATGAGTTAATAATGATTATAACCATATTAGTTATTTGAAATCAGCTGGCTGTTTAGAAATACAGGGGGAAATTATGTATACCTGAACATGTATATGTATATGGAAAGATGTGAAAATGAAACAGACTTTTCCTGTCACTTTTCTTTTTCCCTCAGATGATTCCTTTATGTCCAGGAGAGTGTGGGGACCAATGTTACAACTGTATTGGAATGTTACCCTGTTTTTTCTTTTCTTTTTTTCTCAACATTGTGAAGCATAGAGAATATTTTATTAATACAATATTCATTTAAAAATCTCTTTGTTTATTATACAGTTCCACTTGGGAAATTTTGTCATTGCTTAGCATTCTCTCCTTTGACTCCCTTCAACTTTTGTTTATAAACACATGAAACCTCATGATAACAGGAATTTAGATATAATGTTACTAGAGATTGGCTCACATGCTTTTCAACTGCTCGCAATGCTGTTTCACTAACCTTGCAGCAATGCCACGCTGCAGTTTTGGGAAATGAATTTGAGACTTCATTTAAAACATTTTAGTATGATTTTAATATTATTAGTTTAATACTTCAAAAAATACGTGTATAATGAATTTGGCTTTCTTATTTTTTTGGTTATAATATTTCTTACAAACAGTATAAACATTAAGAGTAAACTGTATTATCTTATAGTTGTTCCGAATTGTGAAAAGGAAAATGCACCAGAAGGTCCTACTCAGGAAGGTCTTCGTGAAGCCAGAGAACAAAGCAAACGTAAAACAAAGATGAAAGTTAATACAAAGGTATGATATTTTTGTTTCCATTAATTCATACTTAACTCTCAGATATTCAGATTCACGGACTCGTATCATTATTTTATTGGAAAAGTAATTTAGAAGTTATGTATTCCAAACCACTTGGTCTATAGATAGAAAATGGAGGTTCTTAAATGTTACTAGTAACTAGTTAATTGAGGGACACACATTTATTAGTGGCAGAGACAGCTCAGTGAATCACTCTGCCACTTACTCAAACTTAATCATGGCCATTTCTGCTCACCTGCTCACTCTTCTGCTTAAAATTACCTTTGTCCAAAAGAAATAACTATCAGATCATCCCTTATTTATTTTCTCATACTATAACTTCAAACTTTCATTAGTCTTTTCAAAAAGGAGAATGGAAAGAATTATACCCCATTTAAGAATCTCTTTATATCTGAGCGCCTTTGCTGTGCATCAGGATGAGAGTTAAAATCTTCCGTGATTACAGAAAAATGGTATTAAAAATGTCTGGTCTGGGGCTTCCCTGGTGGCGCAGTGGTTGAGAGTCCGCCTGCCGATGCAGGGGACACGGGTTCGTGCTCCGGTCTGGGAAGATCCCACATGCCGCGGAGCGGCTGGGCCCATGAGCCTTGGCCGCTGAGCCTGTGTGTCCGGAGCCTGTGCTCCGCAATGGGAGAGGCCACAGCAGTGAGAGGCCCGCGTACTGCAAAAAAAATGTCTGGTCAAAGAGATAAAAAATGAAGAAAGAAAATTACACAAAACCTATGAAGGGTTTAGTTTCTTGTCATGAAAATTGCATAAAAGTTTAGCTGAGGTAATGAATGTTTTTATAAATACCTTTGAGTTCTAAAATATCTGACATTCATTTAAAAATGAAAGCATTTACAAATATAACTTTTTTAGTGTAGTAATGCTATAAGAACAACAGATTTTTATGAATTCAAATAATCATTTACTTAGCTAATATCTGTAACATTTTTCTTCCTCAAAGGTATGCACTGGAATCTAGTATCATATATAATATTTGAATAAAATACAGACTAAATGCTTTTAGGTTATACTAAGGCTTTGATAATCACTTTCTAGTGATATTTAGACTACTATTTTACTGTTCCTCTATCATCAATACTAATTTTTTAGGTTTATGGTATTTGAGGGAAATCCCCTCTTTTAGTCAGCCTGCCTCAGGTTCCCCATGTCTCCAAGGTCCCATCAGGACAGACCCTCTTCTGTCACCATAAAGCTTTCCCACTTCTCCGCCTGCCTGTAATTTGAGTCTCTGCCTAATGCAGTCAGTGGCAGTAGATGACTCCATTGCTGTCACTAAGTAGTGCTTGTTCTTGTTTGGATAATCTTTATCTCCACAGAGGCTAGTAAGTCAGGGAGCAAATAAAAGACTCGCAATAATAAAAAAAATTCAGAGTTAAGGATTCTGGGTGTGATAGTGGTGGTTGTCATGAGAAACATTTTCATCTTCTGACGTGGCATAGGCATTCTTTTTCAGGTAGTAAATCATACTTAGAAATGACTGTTTCAGGTCAGTAGTTAAATATATTCAGCTCTGTGTCATAATCAAAATTCCAAACTTGCATGAGTTTCTTCTTCATTTAAGAATGTGTGAAGGGTGACTGTGGGCTGTCTGTAAGTGGGTGACAGGATCAGCTGCCAGGGACATTGGAACAGAGCAGGCAGGAAGGCTGGGCAGGCCATAGCCCCAACAGTGGCCAAATAAATAGAGAAATTTTGGAACTTTGGGATTAAAGCATAGTATATTTGACAGAGGCTGCCTTTCCTTTCCCACACCCCACCCTCACATCCTACCATTCTCTCCT
Source organism: Leucopleurus acutus (assembly GCF_964270905.1). Classification (NCBI taxonomy): domain Eukaryota; kingdom Metazoa; phylum Chordata; class Mammalia; order Artiodactyla; family Delphinidae; genus Leucopleurus; species Leucopleurus acutus. The sequence goes on from NC_139149.1 coordinate 95,339,022, forward strand.
ATGGTATAGTGCCAGATCTCATGTGTGTCAGGGGCAGGGGTGCTCTAATGTCATTCCAAGCTTTGCTCTTGTCTTCAATCCCAACATGTAAGTGTGTATCTCTCAAGATAGTTTGCCTCCTTTCATTAGCAATCAATTCTTGGGTTTTAGTCTACATATAAAAGTTTTATCGTGTGTCCTCTGTATAAAAGTGAAGAAAAAATAGGGTAGGAGGAATGTTTTATTCACTTTTGCAATTTTAAAAGCAGTTATTTAATGAATTTTTCTGACGTTTTGCCTTTTCATTCAGGCAAAGTCAGGAAATCATTTTGGGTTTAAGTCAGAAAAAACTAGTTTAGATCGTTTGAACAAAATAACCTTAATACATGGAATTGATTACATAGGTGACAGAAGAGCTAAGATGTCATCTAGGGGACAGGAAGACAACTCAGAGATTGTCAACGGCAGGACACTTTTTTTGTGTTGGAGGCACAGTGGGAGAGCATTGTTACCAGCCTCGAGGAACTGGGTCCATCAGGTAGGAGGACTGTGAAGGAGGAGGCTGTCTTGTAGGAGCTGGAGATATGCGAGGGATGCAGGGCATGGGGGGAGGAACTTCTAACACACAATACCAGGGGAGGGATTAGAAAAAAACTCATTAATTAATATGTATGTGACAGAAATATTTATAGCTGAATAGTTTATTTCCAGCCATGACATATACTTGATATACTTCTTCCTTCTTTTAGTTCTCATTCAGGGTTTGTGTTTTGCTTAGCCAGTGCTCATTGGAGTTCTTTATGTGGTGAGTGGACCCATATCTTTAATCCTGAAAGGTCTGAGTATTTAGTGGTCCTGCTATCTTGGATTGTTATAGTTTTCCATTGATATTTACTACTTAACGTGGATGTACTAAGGGTGTCCCAGATTTTTTTCTGGGTTCCAGAAGGTCCTCTCCAAATCCATCATTTAGCAGCAACCATGTCAAAAAGTACAAAACAGTCACACAAATCTCTGAATCACTAGATGTCAGACTTAGTTTTAATCTGATGGTGCCTTCCCTCTGTGCCACAATAGATGCACCTTTCTCTTTTGAACTAAGCCATTGAATAGCAGAGCCTAAGGTTGCTGGCACAGGAGGCAAACTCTTTGCAGGTTGGTTATGAGATGTAATAATTAGAGGGGCTACATCTGTTGCTGTGAACCCTTGGTTTCTGTGACTGTGTGAGAACAACACTGGTGGCGTTTCTAAACTAACACTGCAGCTGATTTTTTAATAAGCTATTCTGCTATTCCATCAGGCCATCTGTTTCTGCGGGATGGCCTATCATTAATTCTGTGGGTGTTAGCCCATAACCATATTTCTTTTACTGTAAAATGCATACTTTGGTCATAAGCATGAATTGCATTTCATGACAATGTATAAGGGAATTTCTAAGTATTTGGATTGTGGTGCACTCAGAGCAGTGAAAGCAAATATCCCATCTGAAATAGTAGTTGCCATTGTAGACCACGCCTTACTAATTTTACAGTAATCCACAGTCATTTTGTGAGATCCATCAATTTTCTGCAAAGGCTGAACTGGTAATTAATGAGGATGCGATGGATATCTATCCTCTATATCTTTCCACTACTTTATTGTGGCACACATTTCTGTAATTCCCACAGGACTGTGATTTGCTTTTAGTTTACTCTTTTGGTAGGTTAATTTCTAGGGCTTCTGCTTGATCCTTCCTACCATAGTAGCACTTACTTCATAAAACAGTGAGCCAATGAGGAGATTTTACTAATTGACTAGTATGTCTATTCCAGGTGTACAGTCAGAAACTGAGGAAGTAACCAGGGAACAAGTCCACAAACCCACTGGGTTTACTGCGAAACAGACTGGAGCCAAAATACCATTTATCATGAGGCTATCATAACCTCCTAGTCTGACTATTGGATGGTGTTTTTATGTTTCCAGTAAAGGGAATGCACTCAAAGTTAATATCTAATTATCTCTGAAAGGTCTAAGGTAAAAGAATTGCCCTTGTAAATGGCTACTGTCCCTTCAGGGAAGACTTGGAAGGTGATTTAGAGTCATGTTTTTGTTTCCTAAGTGAACCTTGCATGATATGATGAATACATATTTGTCCAGTGAAAACAGATCAGTAACCCCTCCAAAATGAGAGGTTCAAAATAATGTCTGCCACCAGGTGGCAGGCTGGCTTCGCATGGTGAGGCGCCATAGCAAGGGTTCCACGTTGGCTTCTGCTGTTGGCAAGCTGGACATTTAAAAGCACTGAGTGGTGGCCAATAAATTTTGCTTAGGGAAAGTCCTTGTTACTGAGCCTGTGCATAGTCTTCATACTTGAAGACTTCATAGCTTATCGGGCCAGAGCAGTAGGGGGTCCTCTTTGGCAGAATTATAATCCAGTGACTGTCCATTGGTAGCAGAGATGGCATATCATGCAAGCCCATCTAGAAACTAGGCTAGATGTTTTTTCTTTCTCTGTTACCTGGTCATTGTGAACTCACAAAGCCATAGGTATAGTAGGACATATGGCATTGAAACGAGAGTGGAAATTTGGGATTTTAAGCTGCCAGCTCATGTAATTTACTTGTACCTTTCTGAAGTGCTCAAGCACAATTTCAATTATAATTATTCCTTTTTAAGATGAACTGGGATTTTTTGCATGTCCAGAATCATGGCTTTGAGGACATACAGCATTCCTAGTTCATGAAAAATAACTCAGGTCATAAGTCCTTAGACTCTACCAGAGCTCAGGAGCATACTGGGATCTGACTCCTTTTAAAGGAGAACTGATAGGAATAGTGATCAACAGAGATGAGCATGCCTTTTCTCTAGAAGTCTAGAGGTCAGTACTGCAGTTCTGCTGGAGCTGTTTATAGTCTTTCTTACAGCATCCTTATTTTCCACAGATAATTTGAGCACCATTGGATCTGCTGGGCTATAAGACCGAAGGGGCAGGTAGGATGTCTTGTATCATACCCTGGACCTGTTGCAAAACTTTTCTTGGTCCAGACATCATTTAAACTATGTTCTTTGTTCAAGATAGAGGATACAATAAGCAGCAGCTTGCCTTTTGTTTAGAAGCATTATCTCAACATGCTCTAGTCAGAATTTTCTTGGTGGTTATTTCTTCTCTGGCACACATGTGTCTTATTAAGACATCTAGGGTACTTGCCACTTCTTGCTCACCAGACCCATTTAGGGTGATTTCATTTATATAGTGGAAAGTATAAGATGATCAGGATTACTATAATTTGATGGTGAATAGAGAAATTTACATGGCCCTGAGGGAAAGGAGTTACATTTACTTCTGTCTTTGCCATGTAGAGGTAGGGGATTATATGGGAATATAATGGTAACTGCCACATCGACATCCTTTGGCAAATTTCTGCCAGCACTCCCCCTGCCCTGCCTCAGTTTGCAATATTATTTTTGGTTATATTGATCAGAGAAGGGAGCAGTTTCAGAGCCATTCACTTGGCATTTCCAACTACAGCAACCTTTATTCCATAGGTCAAGAACTAATGATGGAGTTCTGACAGTTACCATGTATGTTCTTGCAAATTACTTATTTGGAGACTAAGGAAATGACAAGCAGGTGGGTTCATGGTTCCTATCTCAGGAGCCAGACCTGAGCCAATACTTTATTACCTGGTCTCCATATTCCTCAATGCTAATGGGGGGCATCATAGCACTGTGCATTCTTGAGTATCAATACCATGCTAGACCCTATTTCAACAATTTCAAATGTGTGGGGTATTCCTTCTTCTGTGTGTGTAGCTGTCTGAGTAAATTATCATATATACTTGCTTTTGTGTTGTAGGATCCTTCTTCCTAGAGGCCTGGCCAAAAGGTTCAGTGTGTAAAAACTGGCTCGGGTCTGGAAATCAGGCAAGAGATTGTGGCTTTTTATGGGATGGCTGCCTTCAGCATCTTGATAATCAATCCTCAATTTCTTCTTGTTATACAGACTGAGCATTACCCTTGTTGGATTCCCATATTTCCCAAGCATTACCTTTGCTGACCTGTAAGGATGTTGATTCTATTAATTATCTCCCTAGCTGTCTCTGGATCAGGCTCTCGCATAGCTACTCTGATCTTTTCCATAATTGTGCCCACCTTGCTTTTGATATTTACGTGCTCCCATCGGACCTTTCTTTTCACGGGCTCCTGTCATTCCCATTGGTTTCAGGGACCCTGGTTCTCTAATAACATCTACCATCATCCTAGAGGACAGCCACAACTGAGTTTCTCAGTGATGTTGCTGCCCCCCCTCTCCAGCACAATCTTTGATGCTTTCATAGTTGCTATAGCCTCTGGACATCCTGTGGTTATCTCATGGGTTTTTCAGCCTTGAATAGTATGCCCACTGTCACATGCTCATTTATCTGAGTCTTTTGATGCTTTTTTCCACTATTTTTCATAGTAGATTTGGCATTTCTACTTTATTTAGCTAGGCCATCACTTTTTTGAAGCTTTTAGGAGCCCTCCTAGCATCTTACTAACACCAGCGTCTTTCCCAGGGGGCTAAATGCTATGTCAGAGGAGAGTAGTCCCATATTTATAAATTCTCCCTTGTCCAACTTTATGTTCTAGCTCCTTTGCCTCAACAGCCTCAGAATATAGGCCTACATGTACTCTCTTGGCACTCATAGGTACATGTTGGCTAATTCCTACAATTCCTTTGGGAGTAGTTCTTTTTCTGTCTAAACAGAGTCAGTACTTCCCTGGCTAGGTTATATTGTAAATTAAATGGATTTTGGTCAGTTGTCCAGTGATGAGGTGGGGAATATATTGTAAGAGGGGTAGGAGCTGTCTTGCAAGGCAGAGGACTGAATTGCTTTTGGTCAAGGGAGGCATGCTAGCCTTTAACAGGGAGGATCAGGCCACTTTTTAGGTTTACAGAATAAAGGGAAATCTGAAGACAAGATTTTCAAGTGCCTTGTCTCAGATTTCTCTGTACCATCTCTATCTACTCTGTATATTTCCTCATGATTTTCTATCAAGCTATGTTCTTGTTGTCAAAATAAAACATTAAAAAAGAAAATATTTCATAAATACTATAGATGCCTCAAATTAACTTGAGTTTTATTCTATAACTCTTTTGGAACTGAGAATACATTAATTTTCTCCACTAAATCCATGTAATAGAGTTGCTATTCCTAAAATGACTTTTCTAATTCCATAATATATTTTCAATTATAACTTCTTTGCTGATGACTTTCAAACCTACATATTGCCATACTCAGCTTTTATAATAATTTCCATTTTGATATAGTACCATTACCTCAAAATTAACATGACAATTCACAAATCATCATATTTCATAAATAGGCTAATTTCTTCATTTTTAAAATGCCTTTTAATAGTGTCTGCATTCTACTAATTCAGTCAGTTGAAAAATATGACATTATCATCTTTGATCCTATCCTTCCAGTGTCTCCCAAGCTCCCATTGATGCCTTTTTCACATTAATTGGCAGCTTCTGCACTTAAAAAAAATAAATTTATTTATTTTATTTATTTGTTTTTGGCTGTACTTAGTCTTTGTTGCTACGTGCGGGCTTTCTCTAGTCACGGCGAGCGGGGCCTACTCTTCATTGTGGTGCGCGGGCTTCTCATTGCGGTGGTTTCTCTTGTTGTGGAGCACAGGCTCTAGGTGCATGGGCTTCAGTAGTTGTGGCTCGTGGGCTCAGTAGTTGTGGCTCGCGGGCTTAGCTGCTCCAAAGCATGTGGGATCTTCCCAGACCAGGGATCAAACCTGTGTCCCCTGCATTGGCAGGTGGATTCTTAACCACTGCACCACCAGGGAAGCCCAGGTTCTGCATTTTTAAATGGAGGTGGTGAAGGGAGATTTAGGGGTTCAAAATCTGATTGTAAAGGGTCTAACAAACTTATCTGGAAGCTTCATTCGCAGAGCAAATTTACTTAAATTAATGTTTATTTTGGTTGGATTTGGGGGATCTGGTAGAGGTTATAGGGGACTTTCAAAAACCACCTTCAAACCACCTATTGCTCTACTCCTTTTTCCTTTTAATTATGACTCCCACCCTTCTAAAGCTGGTCTCTGTGGACTACCTTAGCTGCTTCCTAGACTGTTCTCCAGTAGTCCATTCCGTGTGGTATTGAATAATTCTTCCTTAAATGTGCCTTTGTAAACTGGATTAATCCTCCTTAGACAATTGTATATCTTTACTTCTCAAGCCAGTTAGCTATCTGGCTTCCTGATATTCCATGTTAATTTCTCTGTATTTTTCTATAACATATGAGATTGTACTCTAAAGTAAATTCTTACGGTTTAAACTATCTTTTTTTGAATTAAGGAAACGAATTGTGTTAATAGTGGAAAAGTGGTTTTTCTTCTCTCTTTAAGCCAATCAGTGAGTTACTAAAATAGTCAACGGGTTAGTTTTTGTGAAGATAACTATACTTTATAACATACTTTCTTTCTATCTGTGAAATATATTTTACTCTAAAAGAAATAAGAATCATTATGCAGTTAATTGAATGTCTTTTGCAATCACATAAGTCACAGTTAAGAGAAAGAAATTACTACTTTAATGAGACTTTGAATGATTATGCAGGTGAAACTTTAAATGTATCAACATATTTATTAAAGAGAAGTGAAATAGAAGAATTCCATATAGATTTGAATAGATTTAAATAGATTTGAATAGATTTAAAAGGTAATATTAGATGTAGAATGTATTTTTTCATTGTAGAGGGAAGAAAAGAGAATCACATGGAATCCACTGTAGTTCAAATATGTTGCTTTAATTACTTGCTGAAAAGTTAAATTTGGAGCTAGATTACAATTTTTGTATGTTAAAAATCTACCACACACTTTGTGTCCTGACCTGTGTACTCAGTGATGATTCAGGAAAAGTGATAACACACACACACACACACACACACACACACACACACAAACACAAAACATACCACTGAAAGTATTTCAAGAAATTGGGGAAAATATTAGGAAAGATAAGGGACTGCTAACTGTCCCTTCCATCCTTTTGCTGCCTGATTTATTTCTTAACCTCTTTGGGGTTGGAGTATAGACATGCTCTTTTAAATGAAAAAATCCTATCTAGATTGTTATACTTCTATCTGAACACAGATTAATATTTTAATACCCCTCATATGTTTTTGTTGGAAACCATGCTTTAAAGTATTGTAAAAATATTATCAAGAAAACATTAATAATTTTTATCTAAATGGGTAAGAACAGAGGACAAGCTGGGAAGGATATATAAACATTGCGATATGTACAACAAAATTTACACAATATTTTATATCTTAAATATTTAAAAATCAAATTTAGAAATAGATACCTGTTACAGTTTGGGAAATATTCATGTTTTCTTTATATTTAAATAGAATTTAAGAATCTTATTAAAGGAGCAATTAAAAAGCCTATACTAAAATTTGTAGATTACTTACGCAGCCAAAAGCTGGTTTAGCAACAACTATTCAGAGCTTATTATAAGGAAAACTTTAGCTAAATTTTAGATATTTCCCTAAAAATAGCTTTTAATTACAGTTAATAATTTAAGTTACATTATTTTTTAATCATTTAATTTTGTTTATTAATCAATAAACATGTAATATAAGAATGGCTTTTCAAAACCTAGCTTATACTACCAATATAGTTATTAAAATAACTACTTTCTCATAAGCTATGGATGAGTTTTCATATGCTATTGATTAGTTTTTATACTTGTCCATTTATCCTAACTTCTTTTAGGTCTTAGAAATTGTGCATGTATATATGTGTATCTCTATATATCACATATATGTTTTGTTAAGGGAGAAAATTACTTTTTATCCTTAATTTAATACTTTTATAACTTATTCTTGTATGAGTTAACTATCACAATCCATTTTTTTCCTTCAGCATAGCGTCTGTGTAGCATGTACTTTGTCAGAAACTGTTTTAGAGTTTGAATTATTTGGAAGCCTAGTCTGTCTGTGAAACTCAGGTCTACCACTTATTACTTGTACAAACCTGGGCAAATTACTTGACTTATATGCTTCCATCTTTATAAATTGGGAAGAATAATATGTGCATCAACAGGTGTTTGTCATGATTCAATGAAATAACATAAGTAATATATCTAGCCCAGTGCCTGTTACAGAGTTGATATGAATTAAAGGATAGTGTTCCTGTAGAAAAGGTTATTTACCAGGAGAAGATAAATAATACTTAATTGCTAATACTATTTTATTCTTTTGTGTTAAACACGATATGGGTAACACTGAATAGAAGTCTGTTAACACTTCTAGATTCATTACTTTTTTAACCATTTTTGTCATTTTATTATATAATGGCCTGAATAATTTAGCAATAGCTTTCTTTGATTGTATGTGGTTTCCCTGATTCAGATTTTATCCACACTGAGATATGGACATTAGTGCATTAAGGTGGCTAATTCTGATCTTCTAATGTTTACATGTTTGCTGTTATATGTGTGAAAGTGCTACTATGCTTATAAAAATTGTACACAACTCTCAACTTCTTTAGGTGCTATTTTATATTTTGATTCACTTAATGAAAACATGGAATCTTATTTAATATCTTTGCCATGATATCTGTTGGTGTTTATATGAAATAGATTATAGTTTAAATATAATGATATGAAAATGTAAAGAGGAGAGAAAGGTCCCTTCAACTCTGGTATGTCAGCGTATGTCATCATGTTGTGTTTTGCCACACTGGCCATGGTAATGGTGCACTTCAAAAGCAATTAAACACACTTACATGCTGATACCTTGCCTTATTAGAGCGAGTTTAGTCGCATTTTGTATTGTATTCTTGAATATTGCTAAGCAGTTATTACTGCTTTTGCCTGAAGTATTGTGATTCTGGCACCAACCAAGGATCTGGTTGACATTTGGCCAATAATTATGAATATTACATTAAAATGTTAAATCATTCTATTTACCAGACATAAAGTTGAAAAAAAGGAAATTAGTTTTGTATTATTTTTAGAGTTTAGAAATATGAAATGCATTAAAAAGTCTAAAACCATGCGCAAATAGGAATTTTAATGCCTATAATTTGATATGTTTTGTTTAATGTTTTTATGTTTTGTTTAATGTTTTAATAATTTTGAATGTTTTTAACAGTTGAAATAATTCATTAAAAATCCCTAAGGAAATATATCAATCAAAATATTTATTCATAATATCGTGCCATGTTAAATGTATAAGGATTAAGTCAACTTGTTTATAATTCTGATCTGAGTAGAAAATCAAATAAATGGAAATACATTATTACACTAAATATATTCTGCTTTACATAAAAAGGAGTAGATGTTAATCAGAATGATAGTAATTAAGAAATACTAATTATTCTCAGGTTTTTAACTCTCCTATTTATTTTGAATTATGCGTAAGCATGAAGGATTTAGAAAATACAAAAATGAGATTGCAATGAAAAAAATGCTTAGGTTTTTACATTTTCAAAACTTCAGTCAATATCAATATCTACAGTTTAAAATATAAATATGTTCAAGTAATATTTCCTTAATCTAATATACTATATTTGACTATAATATATAAATTATATGTTATATGTATTTACATATATATATATATAAATAACATAAATGCAAGTTATAGACTATGTATCTAGTCTTATACAACTTGCTTTTTCTTTTTGGTGTTTTATTTCTAAGATTCTTCCACATTCTTATATGAGGCTTGTAATTCATTTCACACTATTTACTTTTCTCTTCTGTTATTAATGGATGTTCAAGTTGTTTTCAAAATCCTGGTCCAATAAACATGCTGCCATGAATATTCTTGTACACACCTCCAGGTGCACATATGCAAAGTTTTCTGTAGGATATTAATCTAGGAGTGGAATTGTTGGAGAGATGAGGATTTAACTAGATGATGTCATATTCTTCTTGAAATTAGTTGGACATGTCTACAAACCCATACATAGAATTCCTCTTACTCTATGTCCTTTCCAACACTTGGTATTACCAGGGTTCTTTATTTTTGCCAATCTAATAAGTAAAATATGTTACCACATGGGGTCTTAATTTTCATTTTTCTGATTAATAATTAAATTTAACAGGTTCCCTTTTGTTTACAGACATTTCATATGTTAGATGCTTTGAAATGTCAGTTCATATCTTTTGCCCATTTTTTATTAGGTTCTTGATCTCTGAAGAATATTTGCAGTGTATTTTAGATATTGATTCCTAGGTCCGTTGCATGATTGTAGAAATCTTGTCACAGATGGTGACTTATATTTTCTATTTCTTTATAGTGTCTTTAATGAATAAAAGTTCTTCATTTTTTTATGTTTTACACCTTAAATATATATGATTTTTATTTTTAAAAAAGTAACCCAGCTAAAAGTTCTTCATTTTAATGTAGGTAAATTTATCAATACTTTCTTTTATGGTAACACTTATTGTCATTTGCGTAAGAGATCCTTTCCTACGCCAAAATCAGAATGCTTTGCTTGAATATTTTCTTTTAGTAATTTTGTTTATTATATTTCCTTTTACCAAATAATTTGTGGGTAATTCCTAAAAATATAGGTATTCTCTTACATACACACAATATGATATTTATTTTTTTATCTTATTTTTTAAACATCTTTATTGGAGTATAATGGCATTAAATGGTGTGTTAGTTTATGCTGTATAACGAAGTGTATCAACTATACATATATCCCCATATCTCTTCCCTCTCTCCCTATCCTACCCCTCTAGGTGGACACAAAGCACCTAGCTGATCTCTCTGTGCTATGCAGCTGATTCCCACTAGCTATCTATTTTACATTTGGTAGTGTATATATGTCCATGCCACTCTCTCATTTCGTCCCAGCTTACCCTACCTTCTCCCCATGTCCTCAAGTCCATTCTCTATGTCTGCATCTTTATTCCTGTCCTGCCCCTACGTTCTTCAGAACCACTTTTTCTTTTCTTTTGGATTCCATATATATGTGTTAGCTTACGGTATTTGTTTTTCTCTTTCTGACTTACTTCCCTCTATATGACAGACTCTAGGTCCATCCACCTCATTACAAATAACTCAATTTTGTTTCTTTTATTGGCTGAGTAATATTCCATTGTATATATGTGCCACATCTTCTTTATCCATTCATCTCTTGATGGACACTTAGGTTGCTTCCATGTCCTGGCTATTGTAAATAGAGCTGCAATGAACATTGTGGTACATGAATCTTTGAATTATGGTTTTCTCAGGGTACATGCCCAGTGGTGGGATTGCTGGGTCATATGGTAGTACTATTTTTATTTTTTTAAGGACCCTCCATACTGTTCTCCATAGTGGCTGTATTAATTTACATTCCCACCAACAGTGCAAGAGGGTTCCCTTTTCTCCACACCCTCCCCAGCATTTATGGTTTGTAGATTTTTTTGATGATGGCCATTCTGACTGGTATGAGGTGATACCTCATTGAAGTTTTGATTTACATCATTCTCTAATGATTACTGATGTTGAGCATCCTTTCACGTGTTTGTTGGCAATCTGTATAACTTCTTTGGAGAAATGTCTATTTGGGTCTTCTGCCCAGTTTTCGATTGGGTTGTTTGTTTTTCTGATACTGAGCTGCATGAGCTGCTTGTAAATTTTGGAGATTAATCCTTTGTCAGCTGCTTCATTTGCAAATATTTTCTCCCAGTCTGAGGGTTGTCTTTTGGTCTTGTTTATGGTTTCCTTTGCTGTGCAAAAGCTTTGAAGTTTCATTAGGTCCTATTTGTTTATTTTTGTTTTTATTTCCATTTCTCTAGGAGGTGGGTCAAAAAGGATATTGCGGTGATTTATGTCATAGAGCATTCTGCCTGTGTTGTCCTCTAAGAGTTTTATAGTGTCTGGCCTTACATTTAGATCTTTAATCCATTTTGAGTTTATTTTTGTGTATGGTGTTAGGGAGTGTTCTAACTTCATTCTTTACATGTAGCTGTCAGGTTTTCCCAGCACCACTTATTGAAGAGGCTGTCTCCTTCAGTTTGTTAATATGGTGTATCACATTGATTGCTTTGCGTATATTGAAGAATCCTTGCATTCCTGGAATAAACCCCACTTGATCATGGTGTATGATCCTTTTAATGCGCTTTTGGATTCTGTTTGCTAGTATTTTGTTGAGGATATTTGAATCTGTGTTCATCAGTGAAATTGGCCTGTAGTTTTCTATTTTTGTGACATTTTTGTCTGGTTTTGGTATCAGGATGATGGTGGCCTCGTAGAATGAGTTTAGGAGTGTTCCTCCCTTGGCCATATTTTGGAAGAGTTTGAGAAGGATAGGTGATAGCTCTTCTCTAAATGTTTGATAGAATTCAGTTGTGAAGCCATCTGGTCCTGGGCTTTTGTTTGTTGGATAATTTTTACTCACAATTTCATTTTCAGTGCTTGTGATTGAACTGTTTATATTTTGTATTTCGTCCTGGTTCAGTCTTGGAAGTTGTGCTTTTCTAAGAATTTGTCCATTTCTTCCAGGCTGTTCATTTTATTGGCATAGATTTGCTTGTAGTAATGTCTCATTATCCTTTGTATTTCTGCAGTGTCAGTGGTTACTTCTCCTTTTTCATTTCAAATTCTACAGATTTGGGTCTTCTCCCTTTTTTTCTTGATGAGTCTGACTAATAGTTTATCATTATTTTTTATCTTCTCAAAGCACCAGCTTTTAGTTTTATTGATCTTTGCTGTCGTTTCCTTCATTTCTTTTTCATTTATTTCTGATGTGATCTTTATGATTTCTTTCCTTCTGCTAACTTGGAGTTTTTTTGTTCTTCTTTCTCTAATTGCTTTAGGTGTAAGGTTAGGTTGTTTATTTCAGGTGTTTCTTGTTTTTTGAGGTAGGATTGTATTGCTATAAACTTCCCTCTTAGAACTGCTTTTCCTGCATCCCATAGGTTTTGGGTTGTCATTTTCATTGTCATTTGTTTCTAGGTATTTTTTGATTTCCTCTTTGATTTCTTCAGTGATCTCTTGGTTATTAAGTAGTGTCTTGTTTAGCCTCCATGTGTTTGTATTTTTTACAGATTTTTTCCTGTAATTGATAATCTAGTCTCATAGTGTTGTGGTCAGAAAAGATACTTGATAGAATTTCAATTTTCTTAAATTTACTAAAGCTTGATTTGTGATCCAAGATATGATCTATCCTGGAGAATGTTACATGAGCTCTTGAGAAGAAAGTATATTCTGTTGTTTTTGGATGGAATGTCCTATAAATATCAATTAAGTCCATCTTGTTTAATGTATCATTTAAAGCTTGTGTTTCTTTATTTATTTTCATTTTGGATGAGCTGTCCCTTGATGAAAGTGGGGTGTTAAAGTCCCCTACTATGATTGTGTTACTGTCGATTTCCCCTTTCATGGCTGTTAGCTTTTGCCTTGAGGTGCTCTTATGTGGGGTACATAAATATTTACAATTGTTATATCTTCTTCTTGGATTGTTCCCTTGATCATTATGTAGTGTCCTTCTTTGTCTCTTCTAATAGTCTTTATTTTAAAGTCTACTTTGTCTGATATGAGAATTGCTACTCCAGCTTTCTTTTGATTTCCATTTGCATGGAATATCTTTTTCCATCCCCTCACTTTCAGTCTGTATGTGTCCCTAGGTCTGAAGTGGGTCTCTTGTAGACAGCATATATGTGGGTCTTATTTTTGTATCTGTTCAGCCAGTCCATGTCCTTTGGTTGGAGCATTTAATCCACTTGTATTTAAGGTAGCTATTGATATGTATGTTCTTATTACCATTTTCTTAATTGTTTTGGGTTTGTTATTGTAGGTCTTTTCCTTCTCTTGTGTTTGCTGCCTAGAAAAGTTCCTTTAGCATTTGTTGTAAAGCTGGTTTGGTGGTGCTGAACTCTCTTACCTTTTGCTTGTCTGTAAAGGTTTTAATTTCTCCATCAAATCTGAATGAGATCCTTGCTGGGTAGAGTAATCTTGGTTGCAGGTTTTTCTCCTTCATCACTTTCAGTATGTCCTGCCACTCCCTCCTGGCTTGCAGAGTTTCTGCTGAAAGATCAGCTGTTTACTGTATGGGGATTCCCTTGTATGTTATTTCTTGTTTTTCCCTTGCTGCTTTTAATATTTTGTCTTTAATTTTTGAAAGTTTAATTAATATGTGTCTTGGCATGTTTCTCCTTGGATTTATCCTGTATGGGACTCTCTGTGCTTCCTGGAGTTCATTGACTATTTCCTTTTCCGTATTAGGGAAGTTTTCAGCTATAATCTCCTCAAATGTTTTCTCAGTCCCTTTCATTTTCTCTTCTTCTGAGACCCCTATAGTCTGAATTTTGGTGCATTTAATATTGTCCTAGAGGTCTCTGAGACTGTCCTCAGTTCTTTTCATTCTTTTTTCTTCATTCTGCTCTGCAGTAGTTATTCCCAGTATTTTATTTTTAGGTCACTTGTCCGTTTTTCTGCCTCATTTAGTCTGCTATTGATTCTGTCTAGAGAAGTTTTAATTGCCTTTATTGTGTTGTTCATCATTGTTTGTTTGCTCTTTAGTTCTTCTAGCTTCTTGTGAAACGTTTTTTGTATTTTCTCCATTCTGTTCCCAAGAATTTGGATCACCTTTACTACCATTACTCTGAATTCTTTTTCAGGTAGACTTCTTATTTCCCTTTAATTTGTTTGGTCTGGTGGGTTTTTACATTGCTTCTTCATCTGCTGTGTGTGTTTCTGTGTCTTCTCATTTTGCTTTTCTTACTGTGTTCGGGATCTCCTTTTTGCAGGCTGCAGTTTCGTAGTTCCTGTTGTTTTTGATGTCTGCCCCCTTTGCTAAGGTTGGTTGCTGGGTTGGGTAGGCTTCCTGGTGGAGGGGACTGGTGCCTCTGTTCTGGTGGTTGAGGTTGTATCTTGTCTTTCCGGTGTGCAGGACCACAGCCGGTGGTGTATTTTGGGGTGTCTGTGACCTTATTATGATTTTAGACAGCCTCTCTGCTAATGGGTGGGGTTGTGTTCCTGTCTTGCTAGTTGTTTTGCATAGGGTATCCAGCAGTGTAGCTTTCTGGTTGCTGAGTGGAGCTGGGTCTTAGCATTGAGATAGAGATCTCTGGGAGAACTTTTGACATTTGATACTACGTGGAGCTGGGAGGTCTCTGGTGGACCAATATCCTGAACTTGGCTCTCCCACCTCAGAGGCACAGGTCTGACACCTGGCTGGGGCACCAAGACCCTGTCAACCACACGGCTCAGAAGAAAAGGGAGAAAAAAACACAAAGAAAGAGTGAAAAAATAAAATAAAGTTATTAAAATAAGAAATAAAAAAATTATTGAAAATAAAAAAATTTTTAAAGTAATAAAAAATAAAAAAGAAAGAAAGAAGAGAGCAACCAAACCAAAAAAGAAATCCACCAATGATAACAAGCACTAAAAACTATACAAAATGAAAAAAAAACCAGACAGGCGGAACCCTAGGACAAATGGTAAAAGTGAAGCTATACAGACAAAATTACACAAAGAAGCATACACATACATGGGCACAAAAAGAGAAAAAGGAAAAAATATGTATTATAAAAAGAAAAGAAAAAAGCAACCCAATCAATAAACAAATCTACCAGTGGTAATAAGCTGTATATACTAAACAAAAAAAAACTTAAAACCAAAAACAAATTAGATGCATAAAGCAAACCCCAAGTCTACAGTTCCTACCAGAATCCACCGCCTCAATTTTGGAATGATTTGTTGTCTATTCAGGTATTCCAGAGATGCAGGGTACATCAAGTTGATTGTGGAGATTTAATCCGCTGCTCCTGAGGCTGCTGGGAGATATTTCCCTTTCTCTTTGTTCGCACAGCTCCTTGGGTTTAGCTTTGGATTTGGCCCTGCTTCTGCGTGTAGGTCACCGGAGGGCTCTGTTCCCCACCCAGACAGAACGGGGTTAAAGTAGCAGCTGATTAGAGGACTCTGGCTCACTCATGTCGGGGGGAGGGAGGAATATGAAATGCAGGACGAGCCTGAGGCGGCAGGGGCAGGCATGACATTGCACCAGCCTGAGGTGTGCCGTGGTGTTCTCCCGGGGAAGTTGTCCCTGGATCATGGGACCCTGGCAGTGGCTGGCTGCAGAGGCTCCCGGTAGGGGAGGTGTGGATAGTGACCTGTGCTCGCACACAGGATTCTTGGTGGCTGCAGCAGCAGCCTTAGCATCTCATGCCATTCTCTGGTGTCTGTGCTTGTAGCCGTGGCTCATGCCCATCTCTGGAGCTCGTTTAGGCTTTGTTCTGAATCCCCTCTCCTCGCGCACCCCGAAACAATGGTCTCTGCCTCTTAGGCAGTTCCAGAGTTTTTCCCAGACTCCCTCCCAGCTAGCTGTGGCGCGCTAGCCCCCTTCAGGCTGTGTTCACACAGCCAACCCTAGTCTTCTCCCTGGGATCTCACCTCTGAAGCCCCAGCCTCAGCTCCCAGCCCCCAACCGCCCTGGCGGGTGAGCAGACCAGCCTCTCAGGCTGGTGAGTGCTGGTCGGCACTGATCCACTGTACAGGAATCTCTCCGCTTTGCCCTCCGCACCCCTGTTGCTGTGCTCTCGTCCATGGCTATGAAACTTCCCCCCTTCCCCCATCTCCGCCAATGAAGGGGCTTCCTCGTGTGGTGAAAGGTTTCCTCCTTCACAGCTCCCTCCCAGAGGTGCAGGTCCTGTCCCTATTCTTTTGTGTCTGTGTTTTCTTTTTTCTTTTCCCCTACCCAGGTACTTGGGAGTTTCTCACCTTTTGGGAAGTCTGAGGTCTTCTGCCAGCATTCAGTAGGTGTTCTGTAGGAGTTGTTCCACATGTAGGTGTATTTTTGATGTATTTGTGGGGAGGAAGGTGATCTCCACCTCTTACTCCTTTGCCATCTTGAAGGTCCCTCTCCTGATATTTAAATCAAGCAATTAACATTGATACAGTACTATTTAATCTATAGAAATTATTTAAAGTTTTCTGTGTTCTACTAATGTCTTTAATTTTTTGAAACCAACCTTTTTATTTTGAGATAGTTGTAGATTCACATGCAGTTGTAAATAATAATTCAGCAAGATCTTGTATATTCTCTATCTACTTTCCTTCAGTTGTAACATCTTGCAAAACTAAAGTACAATATCACAATCCCCAATTGACCTTGATCCAATCAAGGTGTAGAAGAGTTCCATCACTGCAAGCATCCCTAGTGTTGATCTTTTATAGTCATGTCCGCTTTTCTCTCTCTATTCCACTCCCTCTAACCCCTAACCATAGAAACCACTAATTTCTTTTCCAGCTGTATAATATTGTCATTTCAAGATTGTTATTTAAATGTAATCATACAGTATTTAACTTTGGAGTTGACTTTTGTACTCAGCATCATTCCCTTAAGATTCATCCAAGCTGTTGCATGGGTCAATAGTTATTTTTCTTCCTAAGTAGTTGTTAATCCTTTTTTAAATATTTGGTAGAATTCTCCAAAGACCATCTGGGCCAGAAGATTTCTTTTTTGGGGGCTTTTAAATTACAAATTTAATCTTTTTAATGATTATAGGGCTATTCAGATTATTTCATCTTAATTGAGTTTTGGTTGTGTTTTTTGAACTTGTTAAGTTTATGAGTATACAGTTGTTCATAACATTCCATTGTTATACTTTTAATAACTGTATGATCTATGGTGAGTTCCTCTATTCCAGTGTTTTGGACATTTGTTATTTGTATCTTTTGCCTTTTTATTTTTGTCAGTCTTGCTAGGTAGAATTTTATCAATTTTACTGACTTTTTAAAAAAAATGAACTACCTTTTTGTTTTGTGATTTTCTGAATTGTTTTCTTATTTTCAATGTCATTGATTTCTGCTTTTATCTGTATTATTTCTTTTATTCTTCCTCCAGCTTTGAGTTTCTTGTGCTCCTTTTTGAGTTATAAACTTAAATTATTAATTTGAGACATTTCTTCTTTTGTAATATAAGCATATAGTGCTATAAATAGCCCTCTCAACACTGCTTTAGCTGCATACCCCATATCTTGATATATTATACTTTCATTTTCATTCAATTCTATGTATTTTTATTTTTATTTTCTTTGAGACTTGCTCTTTGACCTTTGGATTATTTACAAGTGTGATGTTTAATTTCCATGTGTTTTAGAGATTTTCCTGTTTTCTTTGTGGTACTGATTTCTAGTTTGATTTGATTATGGTAAGAGAATACATTACCTTTTGTTTCCAGGTTAGGGGTCAGACATGAGTCACCTTCTGTTCAGTAGGGAATGGTAAAATGTCCTACCACTATGCTCTTCCTTTCATCCTGGTATCTTGAACTATTAGTTTACATTCCTATTTCCCCCTTTCACAGTTCTGCTTTTATTGTGCCTTGCGTTATTTCCATGGTTTATAGTTGTTCTTAGGGAAGAGGATGGGGAGAGTTAAGTCTACTCCATCTAGTCTCAATTGGATGTCTCATCATAAAAGTTTGCTTTCCAGTTGCAATATTGAAATTACCTTGAAATTGAAATTTTTATGTGGAGTGTAGTAGGAATCCAGTTTCACTTGGTTTCGCTCAGATAATTGCCTATTTCAGCACAATTTGTTATATGGTTCTTCTTTTTCCCAATGGTCTGCAAGTACCAGCTCTGTCATTTAACTGGTTTCTGTGTATACACTGGTTTGCTTTTGGACTTTCTTTTATGTTCCATTGGTGAATTTGTTTACTTCCTTGTCAGAACCATATTTTTTAAAATAAATTTGACATGTAACATTGTGTAAGTTTAAGGTAGACAAAGTGTTACTTGTGTTACTTTGATACATTTATATATTATAAGCTGATTGTCAGTATAACGATATTTATCACATTACATTATTATAGTACAATATTATTGTCTATATTCATTATACTGTACATTAGATCTCTATGGCTATTTATTATTCATTACAAGTTTGTATTATCAACACCATTACTTTCACTCCACCCTCCATCCCCTGGTAACCACCAGTTTACTCCCTTTTTCAAAAAAGTTTTAACTTGTTTAGATCCCACCTATAAGTGATATCATACAATACACTGTACTTTTAAATTATTATAGTTTTTAATAAGTTTGGATATATCTTAGGGCGATTGCCTCAACCTTATTCTTGTTCTTCAGAAGCGTATTCCTATTCTGTAGTTCTCCATAAATTTGAGACTTTTATTAGCATAGCTTTGGTTTTATAGATTGATGTAGAGATAACTGACATAATTATGATATTGAGTGTTTCAAAGCATGAATGGACGTGGTTTATCTCCCCATATATTTGGTTTTTAAAAACGTGTCTTTCAAAACATTTTTATACTTTTTTCCATACAGATCTTAACATGTTTTTGTTAAATATAATTATAAGTACCTAATAATTTTTGCTATTGTAAATGATATTTACAAGTAGTTAAAATAAATAACTTTTTCCTTCACTGGCCTTGAGGCCTCCAACAGAGATCAAGAGGGCGCCTGTGAGCTCAGTGCAAGATCAGCCCTCTGTCCAACTCCATGCCTCCATCATCAGGAGTGGAGAGGGAACTCTCAAACTTGGAATAAGATCACACCTCTTCAGGACATCTTTGGCAGGAGACAACAGAGTGCCCAAGCACTCAGAGCAAGACCACCCGTCTACAGGACATCATACCTCTGTCAGCAGGAGCCAAAGGGGAGATTCTGAGCAACACCTGTTTCTGGCCTCTTCTCCCCCAGACCTCTTTCTTCAACACCCATACCCTTTATCCTGTACTTTTTAGTCTTCATAAGGAGCCTAGGGCTCCCAGTTCATCATATATTCCAGAGCTCTAATCCTCCCTAAGGCTCCTTATGTCACTTTTTCTGACCCAATCACTTCTTCTCCTTTCCTGACTCTCAAATCTTTTTCTGTGTACCCTCTGGAACTTAAGATCATTGACTAGCAAAATCCTCTATATTTTTAACTTGTACTGTGAATGTTCCCTTCACCTTCTGTGCTAATGGAAATTTAGCTTTTCTCTGCTTATAGTTTCTCCTGCAGCCAGGCAGGTTCTCTTCGGGGAAAAAAAGCCTTGATTTGTAGTATCTTTCAGGTTCTGTGCTATAAATACTCATGCCATAGCCGTTCAGGCTACCATCTTTCTTCATCAAATGTGGAGTTGAGAAGTGACATCCATAACCAGCTCTCCTGAGATACCTCCGGTCTGCCTTGACCTGTAGCAGTCTCAAGGGTGATTTCTCTCTACTCCCCGCTCAACCATAGCATTGGATCTGTAGGTGAGATAAATGTCCCCTTTGCTTCTCGTTGCTGTTTTCAGTCCCTTCTTCTGCCCTCATTCATGAATACACCTTGCCTTGAATCTCATATCATCATGTTATCCTACTCAATAATAACTCTCTATTACAGGTACTTCTCAGATCATTTTTTTTGTAAAATAAAAAAAAATTAATCACTGTGACATTGTCACTTTTATAAAAAGATTACTGCCATAATTTTATTTAGATATTTGCATGGATGATCCTCTAACACTCTGGACTTTCAGTTCCTCGATAGCCTCTTCTTTAAGTGATCCTGTTCTCCATCCATTCTCAGCCACTCACTTTTGGTCATTCCTCAGGCCTTGCTATTACCAATAACTGCCATACATTTTCATTTTCTTTGCTGTTTGCTCCTTATCTCCCCAACCTCTCTGTATGTTGAGGTTTTCCAGGGATCAATTCTGGGGCCTCTCCTCTTTGGTGTCATCACTCCCTAGGTGATCTCATCCAGTCTCGTGGCTTTAAATTACCTATATGTTAGTGACTCATTAAGTTTTATCTTCAACTGAGCTCTCTTTCCTGTCCTCTAATTTTATGTATCCAACTCAGCTGCATACTTGTCCTCCACAGTTAGATATCGAGTCCGCATTAAAGCTCTATCTCCTGCAGTTTTCTCCATCTTAATTAATGGAAGCTCTGTCCTTCCACTTCCTTAGCCAAAAACCTCTGGAGTTATCCTTGAGTCATTTCTCTCTTAGACATTTCGCATCAGATATGAAAAGAAATTATTTCGGTTCTATCTTTGAAACATATCCACACTTCCATCTTTTCTTACCACCAGCAGTGTTGCTCTGTTTTTCTTCCCCATTGTCTCTAGCCTGGATTACTGCAATAGCTTCCTAACTGATCTTTCTGTTTTTTGATTTCCTTTGCTTCAGTCTTCTTTGAAAACAGCAGCCAGAGTGATCCTCTTAAAACATAAATCTATCCATAACATTTCTCGGTTGAAAACTTTCTAGTGGCTTCCTATCTTTTTCAGCTATAGGAAAGTCATTATAGCCTCTGAGGCCCTACACAATCTGACCCCTTTGTAACCTCTCTGACCTCATCTATAGCTACTGGCCCATCTTTTACTCAATTGCAGCCACACTAGCCTCCTTCCTATTTGTAGAACACTCTAGTCAGGCCCTGCCTCCAGGCTTTTGCACTTGAGGTTTCTTCTGCCTGAGCTGTCTTCCTTCAGATATTTGAAAGGCTCATCCCTTCACTTCCTTTAAAGTTTTAGTTAAATGTCTCCTTTTAGAGAGACCTTCTATAGCTGCCCAATCTAAATTTTAATGCTGCCCCTCATTCCCTTTTCCTTCCTGGATCTCTTTCCTGCTTTTGTTTTTTTTCTTCTCCTTACACATCTTACATATCTTTCTCTTACATTCTGTGTTGTACTTTTTAACTTGTTTATTGCATCTCTTCCCCACTAGAATGTAAGCTTCACAAGAGCAGGTATATTTATCTGCTTTATTCACTACTGTATTCTCAGTGCCAAAAACATGACTGGCCAAAATTAAGTACTCCACAAATATTTGTGTTTAAATGAATGAATAACTGAGAAATATGTGTTCTGTTTGTTGCTGTTACATAGAAATGAAATTGATTACTCTAAGTTGATCTTAAATATAATGACCTTGCTAAACTCTCCATTGCAAGAGGTTTCTTTAAAAAAATTTCCTTGCAAATAATTATATCATCTATAAACAATGATAGTTGTGATTTTCCTTTTCTGATCCTGGAAAATTTTATGTATATTTCTTATTTTTGTGCATTGTTTAGGACCTCTAGAGAATGGTTAAATTGAAGAAATTGGAACAGGCATTCTTATCCTTTTTTTTTATTTTAGAAGGAATGCTTCTTATGTTTCAGCACAAGAGATGATATTTGTTATGTCTTTGGTAGATATTCCTTATTAAGTTAAAAATGTTTACGTCTATATTTGCTAAGTTTATTTGTTGTTTATCATGAGTTAGTGTTAATTTTTTAATCATAAATGAATGATAAGTTTTTTATCATGTTTAAGTGTTAACTTTTATTTTATCATGAGTGAATATTGAATTTTCTGCCTCTGAGATGATTTTCTCCATTAACATTTTAATGTGGTAAATGACATAATGGACTTTCTAATGTAACATTCTCTTTCATTCTTGGGATGAAACTAACTCATTCATCATGTGTTATATGATGTATGTATCACTGGATCTAGTTCACTGTTTTTTCTTAGGATGCTTCTATTTTTTGAATAAAACTGGCCTTTAATTTTCCTTTTTAGTCACTGTCTTTTTATAATTTTGTTATCATTACATGAGTTGCCGAATATTCCCTCTTTTTCTCTTCTTTGAGTTTTTATATCTACCCTTAAATGTATGGGTAGAAGTCTTAGATGAAACTAATAGGAGCTACTATGTATTTATGGAAATATTTTATACTATGGATTCAGGTTTTTAATGTTTTTTTCAAGTCTTTTTTGAGTTTGTTACAATATTGTTTCTGTTTTTTTTTTTTTTACATCTTTATTGCAGTATAATTGCTTTACAATGTTGTGTTAGTTTCTGTTGTACAACAAAGTGAATCAGCTATATGTATACATATATCCCCATATACCCTCCCTCTTGGACCTCCCTCCCAGCCTCTCTATCCCACCCCTCTAGGTTGTCGCAAAGCACTGAGCTGATCTCCCGGTGCAGTGCTGCTGCTTCCCACTAGCTATCTATTTTACATTTGGTAGTGTATATATGTCAGTGATACTCTCACTTTGTCAGAGCTTACACTTCCCCCTCCCCCGTGTCCTCAAGTTCATTCTCTATGTCTGTATCTTTATTCCTGCCCTGCCACTAGGTTCATCAGTATCATTTTTTTTAGATTCCTTATGTATGTGTTAGCATACGGTACTTGTTTTTCTCTTTCTGACTTACTTCACTCTGTATGACAGACTCTAGGTCCATCCACCTCACTACAAATAACTCAATTTCGTTTCTTTCTTTGACTGAGTAATATTCCATGTATATATGTGCCACATCTTCTTTATCCATTCATCTGTCTATGGACACTTAGGTTGCTTCCACGTCCTAGCTATTGTAAATAGTGCTGCAATGAACATTGTGGTACATGTCTCTTTTTGAATTATGGTTTTCTCAGGGTATATGCCCGGTAGTGGGATTGCTGGGTCATATGGTAGTTCTATTTTTAGTTTTTTAAGGAACCTCCATAGTGTTCCCCATAGTGGCTGTAACAATTTACATTCTCACCAACAGCGCAAGAGGGTTCCCTTTTCCCCACATCCTCTCCAGCATTTATTGTTTCTAGATTTTTTGATGATGACCATTCTGACTGGTGTGAGGTGATACCTCATTGTAGTTTTGATTTGCATTTCTCTAATAATTAGTGATATTGAACATCTTTTCATGTGCTTCTTGGTGATCTGTTATGTCTTCTTTGGTGAAATGTCTATTTAGGTCTTATGCCCATTTTTTTTTCCTTTTTTTTTTTTTGTGGTACACGGGCCTCTCACTGTCGTGGCCTCTCCCGTTGCGGAGCACAGGCTCCGGATGCGCAGGCTCAGTGGCCATGGCTCACGGGCCCAGCCGCTCCGCGGCATGTGGGATCTTCCCGGACCGGGGCACGAACCCGTGTCCCCTGCATCGGCAGGCGGACTCTCAACCACTGCGCCACCAGGGAAGCCCTTATGCCCATTTTTTAATTGGGTTGTTTGTTTTTTAGATATTGAGCTCCATGGGCTGTTTGTATATTTTGGAGTTTAATCCTTTGTCTGGTGTTTCATTTGCAGATATTTTCTCTCATTCTGAGGGTTGTCTTTTTGTCTTGTTTATGGTATCCTTTGCTGTGCAAAAGCTTTTAAGTTTCATTAGGTTTCAGTTGTTTATTTTTGTTTTTATTTTCATTACTCTAGGAGGTGGGTCAAAAAAGATCTTGCTGTGGCTTATGTCAAAGAGTGTTCTCCCTGTGTCTTCCTCTAAGAGTTTTATAGTGTCTGGTCTTACATTTAGGTCATTAATTCATTTTGAGTTTATTTTTGTGTATGGTGTTGGGTAGTGTTGTAATTTTATTCTTTTACTTGTAGCTCTCCAGATTTCCCAGCACCACTTATTGAAGAGGATGTCTTTTCTCCATTGTATATTTTTGCCTCCTTTGTCATAAATTAGGTGACCATACGTTCGTGGGTTTATCTCTGGGCTTTCTATCCTGTACCATTGATCTATATTTCTGTCTTTGTGCCAGTACCATACTGTCTTGATTACTGTAGCTGTTTAGTATAGTTTGACATCGGGGAACCTGATTCCTCCAGCTCAATTTTTCTTTCTCAAGTTTGCTTTGGCTATTTGGGGTCATTTGTGTTTCCATACAAATTGTAAGATGTTTTGTTCTAATTCTGTGAAGAATGCCATTGGTAGTTTGATAGGGATTGCATTGAATATGTAGATTGCTTTGGACTTCAGTTTTATGTTTTAGTTTATTGTCCCCAAAGCATGTGGGATCTTAGCTCCCCAACCAGGGATCAAACCCTCACCCCCTGCATTGGAAGGTGAAGACTTAACCACTGGACCGCCTAGGAAGCCCCTGGATTTTTTAATATAATAGAATTCTAGCAGTTATCTCTTCTTGAATCAATTTTGGTAAATTATAAATTAATATATTTACATGAATATAACCATTTTGTCTAAGTTTTGAATTTACCAGCATAAAGGTATGTGTTGCATTTTTTATTTTTTGTCTCTAATAAATCCATAGTTATATTCTCTTTTTATATTTGATATCTATTTCCTCCCTTCTTAAAATTCTCCCCTCCCAGACTCTCCCCCATCTCTCATCTGTCTTTTTGGAGATTTATGAATTTTATTGGTATTTTCAAAGATCCAACTTTTGAGTTTTATGATTCTCTATTATATGCCTATTTTTTCATTACTTTTGCTTTCATTGTTATGATTTCCTTATGACTACACTTTTTGGGTTTATTCTTTTTTTTTCCCACTTCTTAATTAGGATACATAGCTGATTAATTTTTGGCCTTTCCACTATCCTAAATATTTAATATTATAAATTTCCTCCTAAATACTACTATAACTGTATACTGCAGGTGTTTATATGTAGCAATTTAATTTTTGCTCAGTCTTAAGTATTCTAAGATTGCAATTATGATTTCTTCTTTGTCCCATGGTTATTTTAGAGGGCATTTTCAAATTTACATATGCATTATTTGGGTGTTATCTTTTTTTTTTTGGTTATTATGTATTTCTAGTTAAAATAAATCATGGGGCTTCCCTGGTGGCGCAGTGGTTGAGAGTCCGCCTGCTGATGCAGGGGACGTGGGTTCGTGCCCCGGTCTGGGAAGATCCCACATACCGTGGAGCGGCTAGGCCTGTAAGCCATGGCTGCTGGGCCTGCGCGTCCGGAGCCTGTGCTCTGCAATGGGAGAGGCCACAACAGTGAGAGGCCTGCATACCGCAAAAAAAAAAAAAAAATCGTGGTCAGAGCACATAAGCTGTATAAAACCAATTCTTAAAATATGTTGGGAGTTGTTGTGGTAGAGATTGCTAGTTCTCCACTGAAACATATTTTCTTTATTCCATGGTTTTCATGACATAGCTAGCCATGTAGTTAGACCTTATATTTCTCAGTTTCCTTCACACCTGTATGTGACCATAACAATAAATTTTGCCAATAGAATATGCACTTACTTGGTGTGTGCCTATGAAATTATTTTTTGGAAATACTTACACTTTGCCCTTATTTTCAAGGGAGGATGCTACTTTGATCACTAATGCAGAGCTTGATTATGTACTTATGTATGTTTTGGCCAGTCATAACTTGATCCTCTGACACAGTAGAGGATTGGATGTGCTTGCACATTTTGGTTTGCTGTCCTGTACCTCTGCCATGGAATGAGAAGAGCATGTCTCAGCTAGCCTCTGGTTTAGTGAAAGACATGAGGATCAGTGCTGCCATAACTGGGCCCAGTCCATATCAGTTCATCTCCAGCTGACCCACAGTACATGAGCCAGATAAATCTTCTTGTTATGTACCACTGAGATATTATGGTTGCTTATTATATGACACTGATACAAGTGCCACTTCCATGGTCTGTTTCTTAAAGTAGCATCAGGTTCGAACTGCTTTATACTCATTTATCTTCAATTTATATGGATCAAGGAAGTGCCTGTAACTTATCTTTGACCATGCACACAGACCAAGACAGTGTCCTAAATAGATGAACAAAAAAAGAAAGGAAACCTGGACCATCATGCTCAGCTGTGCATCAGTTTGATCACTCACCTTGGGAGGATTACTTGTGAGAGGATTATTTTCTATTTCAGTCCACCCTTTTAGAGCTGTCTCGGTTTTAACAGCTTAACTTTTATCCGAATATACAAGGTCTTTATCAACTAGTATATGGTCCCTTTTTATAAGTCTGTATACTTGAGAAGAATGTGTATTTTCTAATTTTGGAGTTCAGAATTTCATATATATTTAATACAGTTTGATTTTCATAGATTCAGACCTTCTGTATCTGTATTATATTTTGGTCAATATCAGTACTTGAGTAAGTTGATGGATTTTCTAGTCTTTTCCTACAATTTAATCTGTTTTTTCATTACACATTTTTAAGCTATTTTATTAGATGCTTATAAGTTTAGAATTGTTATATCAACTAGATGAATTGAAGCATCATTTGTAGTAATCTTTTCTATTTCTTTTTTCTTTAAAATTTTTATAAATTTTAAACCAACTTTAATAATCAATACTGTCCTTTTAATTTTCTTTCAATGTTTTTATACACACATATACAGTATATATTTAAGAGAATATTGGAATGACTTTATGTACATTTTTTCAAGTAAAGGTGCTATATATATTTTTACACATTTTTATCTACTTTTGTACATTTATTTTTCTTCTAACAACATATAAGCGTTTCTCATGACAATATATATTCTTCAGACACTCTAGATATGATGTCCTTATAATACTTCATTATTTGTATATTACATAATGATTTTACCTCCTTACGTGTACTCAATTTGGTTATTTCCATTATTTTATTGTTTTAAATAATTCCATGAGGTAAATCCTTACATGTAAAAGCTGTATTCATATCTCTGATTATTTTTTTAGGATAAAACTCAAGAATTGGCATTGTTGGGTCAAAGATTACAAAAAAGTGTTTATTCTAGACTTTTTGTTTTGAAAGTGAAATATAAAGAAATTCCTTTTAAAATCTGCTGCTCTCATTCATTTTTATTTTACACACTTTCTTCTTTACCTCAGACTTCTCTGTTTCTAGTAATGCTTTGCTTTGTGGTCTGTTTTTTTATGAAATAGCTACTTCATCTTTCTTTGATTAGTATTTGCTTGGTACATTTAAAAAAAATCTCTTTATTTTTAACATTTCTCTGTATATTTTTTATTTCTTTAAACATTCCTACAGTTCTGCTTCCATATCTTATGGATGACCTACAGTTTAGTCTCCAGATTACAGTTCTCTTTTGGCATTTGTCATCGTGGGAACCCATTTTTTCCATGCGCTTACTGCTTATAGCTCATATGTTAACTCCACAATTTTCCCTTATTTTTTCCTCCTTTAACTTCTGTTGAGTGCAACAATGTAATAAAATTATGTTTTACTTGGGTTTTGGTTGTTTTTCAGTGGAAGAATCCTTCAGAGTATGTAGTTTAATATATTGCTGAGTCTGGTATTTAATTTTAGCAATTAAGATTCTCATTTGATATGTCTTCTGGGAGAATACAAGTGAATGACAATCCATTTTTAGTCTATGGAGGAAAATTATAACAAATTTTAAATGCTTCTGTTTTCACTTAAAATATTTTATACTTAGTGCATAAACCAAACTCTTGATTAGAATGGTCCTAGAATGGATGAGAGATGGGAAATGATAAGTTTGGGAAGTACATTTACTTGGTTAGTGTAGGAGTTGGAGGAATTGAAGTAATGTCAAAAAGGAGCTTTAGATTTGGATAACAATAAGGTGCCTAAGGTGAAATAAAATTATGAGTAATCAAAAAGGAGCTTTACTTAAGTTCAGCTTTTTTTTAACTGATAGCAAAAAGATAGTGGATTAATATATATAGTATATATTATTAGTATATATAGTATATTAGTATATAGTAGATTACTATATATGCCATTTTTTTACCTTTTTGAATAGTTTTCTGTTTTCTAAATTCGTTTCTACTTCTTATTATGAACCAGATAGTAGAGGCTTAATAGTAGAAGAAAAGACATATAAACTGTGACTTTATTCTTGTATCCATTCTCATTGTGGGAGGATTCAAAAGAAAAGGGAAGAATAGTGGTTTTGAGGATTTTACATTCTTGATCAAATGATTTTTATACTCAGGAAGAAAAAAATCATCTTATTTCACTTGATTCTAAACTTCTAACTTCGGAATATTAATGCATAACATTTTATTTAGCCATATATTAATGTTTATAATTTGTATTTAGGTAATTTATAGGACAATTTTATGAACCAAAATAATTCAAAGCATTGGATTTTAATTAGTAAAAATACACAGTTATAATTCCCTTAATTTAGAATGAAGAGTGTTACCTTGATATATAGAAAAAGTTTGAGTTTAGAAATCTGATATACCTAGGCATTGTTACTCTAAGCACCTCACTTAACCTTTATGAATCAAAGTATTTATCATCTGTAGGCCCTTAATAAATCCTAGCATACGCCCTATGTTAACTTCTCTAAGTTACTTAGAGTGACATCTTGTACCACTCTTAATTATTTTTATTTTGGCTCTTTACTTTCCACTGGTTTATTCCCTTTCCCACCCTGCAGACTCACCCTTTTTTGGAGAAGGACTAAAGGTTTAAGTCTGAGACTGATGCTATGTCACGATGAGATTATAGGGGAAAAAAAAAAAGGGACCACCATGGAATAAAATTTAGAAGAGTAGGAGAAGAATATCATAATAAGAGAACATAGATTCAAGAAGGACAGGTAAACAGTAGTGTCACAAAGAAGAAATTAAAAGTGAAAATTGGTAAATCATTAATTTCCTCATTCAAAATGGGTTATAAGGTTAAAACTAAAAGTTATTATTGGTATTTTTAAAGACCTAGAGTATTAGACTTATAGTACTGGATTCATATATACTATATCTGTAATATGGGGATCTTTACAATCTATAATACCAGAACTCTTGGGTTATCTTGAATAATGCTATTAATTAATATGTTGATACAAGACTATAAATGGTTTTACTGAAGCATAAAGGAATGGGTTAATATTGTTACCATTCTTATTGCATTTTCTTAACATACGGCTTCTAGAAAAAATGCTATGCTGTTCCACAGAAGCTCATACATATAAACTATATTGAAGTGTTCATATATTTATAGTGGTATCCATAAGATTAGGTATTATTTAAAACATTTTTGGAGTATCAGATTGTTGAGATATTCCTCAACAGTGGATAAAGAAATCCAGTAATAATTTTTGTTCCTAGAAAAATTATTGTTTTGTATGTGTGTATATGTGTTTATGTGTGTGTATCTACATACTAATTAAAATAGTTGAACATCCCACTATGTGCTAGGCATTGTACTAGGTTTATTTTATATACGTTTCCTAATTTAAATGGACCTATTTAAAATTTATTAACTTTCTTAAAATTGTAGAGAAAATTACATATATTATTCAAAATTATTTACCTTTTTTTAAAAGTATGTTTTAAAAGGTTAGTTTCAAAACTAGGTGCTTACAGCAGCGAATTAGTTCATAGTTAAGGTTTCTAATAATGGTTTAAAAAAGAACGCTTAAGTTGATAGTGAGCTAAAAAGATGGCAGTGTAAATGAACACAACAAGAATGTGTGGTACTTTTCCACACATCGTCTCTTGGGATGATGGGTCTGGTTACATATGATTACATTCGGCTATGACATCACAAGCCCAGAATTTTACTACTTTTCCATCTGATGGTGTTTAGTACCTCTTGTAACCACATTGTCAGTTCTCTGGGATACTTCACAGTGCAAGCAAAGTTATGATACGCTGATTGAGAGCCCTGGGTCTGGAGAAATACAAGTAAGTAAGTGATCAGTTTTTATCACAGTATCATTATTTGCCAAATATCTACAATCTTGATGTTTAACTCTATGCCTAAAAAATAAAGGAATAGTTAAATGGGCTTTCCCATTTCATTCATATCTCCTCAAAGAACTGTAGGAATGTTTATAATTTATTTTAGCCACTCTCCTCAAATGTAAAAATTAGGAAACATTAAATGCAAAGTATATGTTGTAGATAGTCGCCAGGGATAAATCTGCCAGTGAACCATGCCTCCCTGTATTGACACCATAGTTTAGTCCTTCCTACAATGGATCTGGGTTAACCCTGTGTGACCAGTGGAATGTAGCTGACTTGATGATACAGGACTTCTGATACTAGGAGAAGTATCAATGAAAAGGATGAAAAGGATGGCAATTTCTTAGAAATGTCTCTTGAACACTCTGCTTGGGGGAAATGGCCACCTTGTAACAAATTTGACAATCCTGAGACCATTGTCCTGTGGGGAGGCTCACCATATGGAGAAACCACATAGAGAAAAGAGATAAAGAGGCTTGGCTAGCTGTTCAGCCATCCCATCTGAGACACCAAACATGTGATTGAAGAAGCCATCTTGAACATCGAACCAGTCAAGGCCTCAGATGACTCCAGCCCCAAACACTGTCTGATTATAACTGTAAGAGACACATCACCTGAGAACCATCCACCTGAGCTCAGTCAACCATTAGCAATAATAATACATGGTTGTTTTGAGCCAGTAAGTTTAGGGGGTTTCATTAACACAGGAGATAACTATGAGTATATACAAAGTATTTTGTTAGCATTTGTGAGAGAGAGAATCAGCCTCTATTTTATCACTTCAACCTAAAGCAGCATCCTTTCTTTATGGTCATTTCCAAGGGCAGGGTGTTCACTATTCATGAGGCAACCCTGTTCGTTTTAGGGTAGAATGTCAGGCATCTGCTTTCTTCTATAGAGTCTGTTACTCCGCCCCCCTTAGATTTCTCTCTAAGATACATAGACTATGCCTACTACTGCTTTTTACTAGAGCTCTTTGAATATTTAAATATACGTGCCGTTATATGTGCATGTATATCATTTCAGCTTTACCTTTCAGCTTCTTCCTTTCTAAGTTCCTTCAATAGTTTCTCTACTCTCTGGAGTCTCATTAGGATACTCAAACAATAATACTGTTGGTTTGACAAGTACAAGCACATAATACAGGAACTCTAAGGTTCCAAATCAGTGTTTACTGGGTGCTTTGTTACGGGATTTTAGTTACATTTTTTCTGTAATTGGCTCTGACCTAAATAATCATTAAAGCTGTGGTATGCTACAGACAGCTCTATTTCATTTAGATTCTGGAATTTCTGTACCTTAATATATTTTCTCTGAGCACAGGCAATATTCTTTACTTAGTTGTTCTCTTAGGTATTAAACATTTTCATTGTTGTTATAATATATACAGATACTCTTAGAACTTTAAAGTTCTAAAAATACCACAGGAGAAAAAATATGCTTTCTTTTAGAATTAATTACCTGGAAATAATTTGTAGTTTATTTTAAATCCAGTTTATCTAATTATATGAAAATTTCCTCATGATTTTAAGATTGGTTCTTGAATGAATTTTTTTTTTTTACTGTAGAAAATGTAAAATCTCAGTTCTCTATAAATAAAATGTATTTATTTTTAGTTTAAATTATATTTTAAATATGAATTTCATTTTATGGTATTCTTATTTTAGATTATGAATTTTGGGGGTTTCAAATTCTTATTTTAAAACAGAAAAATTAATGTAAAATCAAGTGTTCAGGGACAATTCTTTTTCATCAAAACTATCACATAATTAGTTTGACACGAAAGTGATTTTGTGTTACAAAAGTGATAAATTTCCAGTCTTGTGATGTACTCCTAATGCAAAAATTTAAGCACTGTGCCTTCAATAGGAAACCAGGGCAGTTTGATTTATGTTTAATCTCAAATAAATAAATAATAAGTAATAACTCTTGACAAACTATTTGACCTAGATCCCTCTAAATGATAAATGAGAACTTCAAGCTCTAATTTATTTGTACCTAATGTACTGTATTTGTATATAAGTAGCTGATGCCACTGCTCCATTCTTGGTGGAGTATTCTACATGATTTTGTGTTGCAGTAAAAAAGTACACTTGACTAAGAATCTGGTGACAGCTTTTGACTTTACTAAAAAGTGTTTATAGGTTTTGACAACAATCTCTTAGGAGCCTATGTCTTTGTAAAACAAAACATTTTTGTTTTGTATCTTTTTCTTAGATTTTAAATGATTCATTTTTCCCATAGTTACAAAATCTTAAAGAATAGTAATTAATAAGTTATATCTTAATTTAATTAATTATTTATCTTAATAATTTAATCAATACATTATCTTTTAATAGTGTATTAGATAAATAAAACACCAAATTTAATATTCAAGTAACATCTACTCATAATATAGAAAAATGTTATAAATTAGCATACTGTCTAATAAAGTTTGGTGTCTATTTGATGACTCTAAGATAGATTTTCAATACTAAATATTTTTTAAGACTATTTTTTAGAGCAGTTTAGGTACACAGCAAAATTGAGAGGAAGGTATACAGATTTCCCGTATAACCTTTGCATAGCCTTCTCTAATATCATCATCTCCCACCAGAGTGTACATTTGTTACAACTGATGAACCTACATTGACTCATTATAATCATCGAAGTCCATAGTTTACATTTGGTTCACTCTTGGTGTTATACATTACAGAGGTTGAAGAAATGTATAATATGTATCCATCATTATAGTATCATGCAGAATATTTTCACTGCCTTAAAAATCCTCTGTGTACCACCTATTCATCTCTCCCTAACCCCACCCCCAACTCCAGGCAACCAATGATCTTTTTACTGTCTCTATAGTTTTGCCTTTTCCAGAATGTCATATAGTTGCAACCATATAGTATATAGTATATAGCCTTTTGAAGGCTATAAACCAGGTGACTGGTTTCTTTCACTTAGTAATATGCATTTGTTTCCTCCATGTCTTTTCTTGGCTTGATAGCTTATTTATTTTTAGTTCTGAGTAATATTCCATTGTCTGGATATACCATAGTTTAGTTATCCATTCACTTACTGAAGGATATCCTGGTTGCTTCCAAGTTTTGGCAATTATGAACACAGCTACTACAAACATTCCTGTGCAGGTTTTTGTGTGGACATAAGTTTTCAACTCCTTTGGGTAAATGTCCAAGGAACATGATCTTTGGATTGCTTGGTAAGACTATGTTTAGTTTTGTGAGAAGATGCCAAAATATCTTACAAAGTGGCTGTACTATATTGCATTCCACCAGCATATAATGAGAGTTTCTGTTGCTTCACAACCTCCCAGCGTTTGTTGTTGTCAGTGTTCTGGATTTTGGCCTTTCTAATTATGTGTAGAAGTACCTCATTGCTGTTTTAATTTGCATTTTCCTGATGACAATATGTGGAGCTTCTTTTTCATATTTTTGTTTGCACTCTGCATATCTCATTTTGTGTGGGTTTGTTAAGGTCTTTGGTCAATTTTTTAATTGGGTTGTTGGATTTATTATTGTTAAGTTTTAAGAGTTCTTTGTATATTTTGGATAACAGTCTTTTATCAAATGTGTGCTTTTCAAATATTTTCTGCTAGTCTGTGGCTTGTCTTCTCATTTTCTTCACAGTGTCTTTTGCAGAGCAGAAGCTTTTACATTTAATGAAATCTAACTTATCAATTTTTTTCTTTCATGGGTCACGCCTTTGTTTGTACATAAAAAGGAATCAACATACCCAAGGTCATCTTATGTTTTCTCTTATGTTATTTTTTATGAGTTTTATAGTTTTGCATTTTACATTTAGGTCTGTGATCCATTTTGAATTAAGTTTTCTGGAGGATGTAATGTGTGTCTAGTTTCAGTTTTTGGTGAATGTTCAGTTGTTTCACCACCATTTGTTGAAAAGACTGTCTTTGCTCCATAGTATTGACTTTGCTGCTTTGTCAAAGATCAGTTAACTATATTCATGTGGGTCTATTTCTGGGCTCTTTATTTTGTTCCATTGATTTATCTGTGTATATTTTTGTGAATACTATACTGTCTTGGGGAGTTTGTTAATCATAAAATCAGAAGAACCTGAGCACACAGTGAGAAGGATTGATTAAACATGGAATGGTGTAAAGATGAGAAAAATGGAGAGAATCGGGGCACACATCTTGAATTGTCACCTGCCTGAGCAGGACATCATGCACAGTGAGTTTACTGGCCTGAAGTTACCAAAAAAAAAAACATCAGTACCAGAAGCCCTTTCTTGATGGGGGTTGGGGGAGGTTGGGAGAGACTTTAAGTCCTCACAGGAATCTTAATAGAGTATATTTCCAAAGTCCTAGTCTGTGGTAGAGGAAGAGACTTCAAATATAGCCTAATTCTGTCACCCACACACAAATTGTTTGTGAGCCACAGAGTGCTGTTTACACAGACTTGCAGAATACAGTAGGGGCCAGATCTCTGAGTGAGGAGGCTCAGAGGTATAGTCCCAGTAGTTATAAACTTGCTTTTAGGAGTGAAAAGTAGGTCATAGACCAAACTGGTTATTGGAAAACGAGATGAGCTTTAACCATAAACACCATTCCAGCAATGGTGGCCTACTCTTGGTGTTATGAACACAGCATAGCATAACACTTGATGTTTTTCCACACCACAGCACTCTGATAAAGTATTTGTATGGCCTACTGAAGTAAATAGGCAAAGCTTTTCAGTGATAGAGGAAACTAGACATTGGGCTCTGGCATCCCTACACCCCTCCTGGCTGCCCTAGGGGCTAAAAAGAATCAATATTTGGGGTGTGGCCATAACCCATTTGTGGCAAACCAGTTGGGAAGCTCTGTTTTGAGGAGTACAAAAATGAGTTAGAGGTAATATTTCTTCTGTCCTCAGGTTGCTTGGTGTTTTAGGGAAGGGAACATACCTGTGTAACACAATGGTAAGAGGTAATGATTTCCAGGAGAAAGATGTTAATATAGTGCTATGATTCTTAAGAGAAGGAAAAGATATCCTCAAGTATTTCTAAAGTCCTTAGATGATAATCCTGTTTTCTCTACTCACGTTTGTAGAACTGCAAGTCACGTGGGGCCCATGAATATCATGTCCTCATCTTTTTTTTTTTTTTTTTGCTTTATTTATTTATTTATGGCTGTGTTGGGTCCTCGTTTTCTGTGTGAGGGCTTTCTCTAGTTGTGGCAAGCAGGGACCACTCTTCATCGCGGTGCGTGGGCCTCTCACTATCGCGGCCTCTCTTGTTGCGGAGCACAGGCTCCAGACGCACAGGCTCAGTAATTGTGGCTCACGGGCCCAGTTGCTCCATGGCATGTGGGATCTTCCCAGACCAGGGCTTGAACCCGTGTCCCCTGCATTGGCAGGCAGATTCTCAACCAGTGCGCCACCACGGAAGCCCAGTGTCCTCATCATTTCTGATTTGGGGTGAAGACTGTTGTAAATGTCAGGGGCTTCTGGCAACTGCTTAGTGATTTTTG
This sequence comes from Leucopleurus acutus, assembly GCF_964270905.1. Lineage (NCBI taxonomy): Eukaryota > Metazoa > Chordata > Mammalia > Artiodactyla > Delphinidae > Leucopleurus > Leucopleurus acutus. Next base: position 95,374,848 of record NC_139149.1, read on the forward strand.
CTTCCACATATTCATGTAATTTGCTATCACAGTATCTCATATATAGAAGATGATATTATGTATCTAAGAAAATACAGTTGTGCAATATACATTGCACAGTGAAATAGACATGTTTTTCTCCTTTTTGAACTCTAGAGTTCTCAGTGTGACATGGTCATATACAATATGGGTATAGCTTGCTTTATCAAAAACTATATACCTGCTGACATATACGTAAATTAATTTTTGTGAATCATGACAGAGTATCTGTTTATAACTTAAACAGCTGTAGTTTTTATAGTAGAAAATAATATACTGTATTTTCATTATAAAACATTCAGGAGTTATAGGAAATATAGAAAATCATAGTGAAGAAGCTAAAAATCATGTATAATCCTACTATTCTGAGGTAGTCATTATTATCGTTTGAGAGAATAATTTTTAATTTTGTTGACAATACACAGTTGTTGATAAAAATACACAGTTGACAAAAAATACACAAGTAACATATAGTTGTTTATGCATTTGCTTGTTTTGGCTTTACAAAAATGGGACCCTATTATGCATAATTTGGAAACTTGCCTTTTTCAGTTAACATATTTTCACATAAATAAACATATAGTTGATTCATCATTTAAATCAAAGATCTTTACTGCCTACTTAGTTTTTCTTTTCTAACAAAGATTGAACTTTGAAATTTCATCTTTCTTCAACTGTTGTTAGGAATTTATAAAGATAGGTGATGTAGAACAGTAAAATTTCTTATCACTTAGAGAAATATGACAGTATTATTTTAATTCTGATTTTCAGTGTTTTGTCTTTTGGAAGAATGCATTGGTAAAGCAGGCATGATAACGTTCTTCAACATAAAATTTGATTTCTTGAATTTCTTATAGTGTTCATGTCTATTTTAAATTATTAAAATAATTGGGGGAAATGATTCACTTGAGTGGGAATTGTAGTTCTTGCAGACATATGAAATGTAAGTTCAAATAACATTTTTGTGGTTATAGTGACACAGAGAGACAGTAATCTGCACAAATGACTTGAACAGTCACCTGCAAGTTGTACATTATGTTTTGTTTTGCTAAAATTAAGTTACTTTATAATGCAGGCCTATCCTGTGGACTGTTACTGAGCATAGACAAGAAAGCAGTAACTAAGATTTTAATAGTTTGCCCTATGTTCCATGAACTGAATTATCTTCTTAGCTTATATTATGTAATTTTAATTTTTGTAAACAACAATTTCTATTTTAGAAATAAGCTTCTCTATAAAGAATATAAAACTTAGTTGGAAATACATGTTTACATGAACAGTAGCTCCCACAGTATGTGATTATTTTATCTAACTATATTATATATTTCTATAAAGTGTATATGTTTAGTTGGCTTCATAGACATATAATTTTATATATAAATATGAGCTGCTAATTACATTGTTAAATATATTATAGATTACATTATTCACACACTGTTAAACATACATACACATATATGTATACATGTAAGTTTATCTGTAGATATATATATTTACATTTATCTATCTATCTAGATATACATACAACTATGTCAAGAGCATCGTGCTTTGTTGCAGGAACTGGAGCCCCTAAAGGGTGTTCCCAGCTTATTTTAGGGGATTTCCAGGGTGCGGTCTGAAGGGTTTCAGTAAGAGGTAAAGTGTATTTTTCCAACTTTCTTTGTGGCTTGTTCTTTTAAGTTTGCTGCTCTGCTTGGCATATGGGTTTTCTGCTGTTAAATATTTTTGAGCTTTCTACTTTCTTGTGGATTAAAAGCAAAGGAAAAAACAAATTGTACAAAAGGGCTTAACAACTGCCATGCATCCCTTATAGCTACCTCAAATTTTGCTTTTGAGGGGCAGCTATCTCTAAAGATTTGTATTTGTGCTTCTTTTTGTAGTTAACTCCCATTTCTTACTAATATTCCCATTTTTTATTTTTTGACTTATGACTTTAGATGTTATTTATTGACTTCCTGCTATGTTAGTTGAAAATTTAGGTCATTTACTAATTTAACCTTCTTGTTACTCTTTCGATATACTTGTATCACTATCTTTATTCTTCCTTGTAAATAGAATAAAATATTTAATAGTAATTAATATACTTAAACGTCTATGTTTAGATTCATGAACTGTAGTAGCTCTTGTGTCTTTCCTTTGTAAGATCCACTACCTGAGCTTCTCTCCATCCCTTTACCTCTCATTTTCTCTTCCATTTCTTAAAATCTGTCAGCTGTGCTTTTACATTTTTCAGGATTGATTACATTTAATTAAATAACTTTCTAATCTGCAACCAATTTTTAAATCTTTTGTGTTCTCTCTGTAGGTTGTCTATACAAATTGAACACTAGTAAACTCCTTCATTACAGTGATAATGTAAATATTATTTCCTATACAGCCAAGTAGTGTTCTGTGAATATGTATTTTTTTTTATATCATAGATTTGGGGCTACTCAAAAGAGACCATCCACACGTAGTGTCCTGTTTTCACACTCTGCTACATACTCAAAATCGAGCTACGTATTGGTTTTCTTCATGTTTGTAGCATGCTTTTTTTTTTCTAGCACAGATTTTTCCACTCAAATCTGTAATCACTTTTCTAGTTTCCTTTAGGAAGAAGAAATGTATGCTTATTTTCTGTACTTCTAATACTTATTATGTCTATTGCCCGTAGTATATGACATTTTTTTTTGCATGGTTGTTGTGTTTTATTTTTTTTTAAGTTTTTATTTTATATTGGAGTATAGTTTATTAACAATGTTGTGTTAGTTTCTGGTGTACAGCAAAGTGATTCAGTTATGCATATACATGTATCTATTCTTTTTCAAATTCTTTTCCCATTTAGGTTGTTACCAAATACTGAGCAGAGTTCCCTGTGCTATACAGTAGGTCCTTGTTATAATTAGAGTTGGTTGCTTTATATTGAGATGGTAACTTTCCTATGCAGATTTTTATTTTATTTCTCTTTGCCTTTGCATTTTCTCATGTTCTGTTCCTTTATTATGTCCTAAAGTTTTTTCAAACTCTCAAACGTTTCATATTATCTATTTAATGAAATCCACTTCCTCCCCACCCCCACCCCCTGCTTCAGCACTTTTCCTGGAGATCTTCCTTACAAATCTGTCAGTAGTGGTTACTCTTTAGGTCTGGTGCCCGAATGTCATTCTGACATTTCCATTCACTGCTTTCCTGGGTGGATGTTTTCTTTCCCTGTTACTGGGGTTCACTTTCATTTTGCTAACGTACTTTCTTGAGTAACTTCCTAAGAAAATGTGCAATTGATACTAATCTATATTTTGACCAAGGATGAAATTCCAAATTGAAAAACTTTTGCCTCAGAACTTTAAATCAATTGATCTGTTTTGTTCCAGCATCCTACATTGCTAACTAATAGCAAGTCTGAAACCAATCTAATCATGTTTTCTTTTATGATTTTTGGTTTTTAAAAATTTCACTATGTAAGTCTAGATGCTAGTTTTTTAAACTCACAGTTCAGTGGGCAATTTGATTTTGGATCATGTGCTGAGAAATATATTGTATTGTTTAATCCGTTCTCTTTTTCTGGAACTCCTAGTTGTTGGTCTTCCTGTATTAATCCTCTGTTTCACTTATACTTTCTCTTGTTTTTCACATCTTCATTTCTACTGAATATTTTTATTGTGAGAATGATACATTTGATTTAAAATAGTTATTTCTTGTTTTGTAATTTTTTATGGCCTCCTATTCTTGCTTAATCTTAATGTAATATACTTTTCAAGGGTAATTACTGGATTTTTGTATTGTCTTTTGATCCTGGCACTACTCATTTATCTAGAATCTTCCTTTTATTTTTAAAATATGTTTTATCTTCTGTAATGGTGCAGGATTCTCTTAAATGGCTTATTATTGATTTTATGTTTGCTTTTAAGAATGATTCAATATAAAATCTGAGTGGGAACTCCTCTTGAATTATTTGGGTTTGTCCTCTGGCAAGCTTGGTGTAGAATGAGTTAACAGGCAGCTGATCATTTCTCTGAGGCTTTTAAATACCAGAATTCAGGGGGTTTTGCTCCAGGGGTCAACACTTGTACTAATTATTAGTTGACTTAGTTCGTACTTTTCCCCAGCATGTTGATCAGTTTCTTCAGAAATGAACTTTTTTTTTCCTTCAAGATCTAATTGCCTGGCTTGTGATCCTTCTGTGCTGTGGGACTAGTGTGGTAGAGATAAGGAGAGCAATGAAAACTGTGAGTGGAAGGGAGTTAGCTCTTCTGGGTGGATCAATGAATGCTCTACTTTTAGCCCCTCTTCTCAGTGTTGCCCCAAAGAAAGCTTCCTAGCTTTTCCCTGGTCCCATTCTCTCTGTGGATATGCAGAGCAAGTTAGTTTGCTCTGAACTGTATGGCCTCTGTGAATATTCTGGCCTGGGGTTCCCTTTCCTTGCTTCCTTTGTCAGTATTTTCCAATCACTTTTCCTCTTTTTTCAATATTGCATTTTGTTTTCTTTATCATGGAATTATGCCTTTTAATTTTCCTTTATATTAAATATTTTAGCTATTGTCCTTCCCACTTGCTTTCTCATTCTACCACCATTTTCCTCTTTAATATGCTCATACAGGAGATTATTTTAGGAGCACTAATTAAGGTCAAATAAAAATAAGGGGTGATCCACCAGAACACAGGCACTAGACACCTCCACCAGGAAGCCTGCACAACCCACTGAACCTTAGCCACTGGGGACAGACACCAAAAACAACGGGAACTACAAACCTGCAGCCTGCAAAAAGGAGACCCCAAACACAGTAAGATAAGCAAAATGAGAAGACAGAAAAACACACAGCAGATGAAGGAGCAAGATAAAAACACACCACATCTAACAAATGAAGAGGAAATAGACAGTCTACCTGAAAAAGAATTCAGAATAATGATAGTAAACATGATCCAAAATCTTGGAAATAGACTAGACAAAATGCAAGAAACATTTAACAAGGACCTAGAAGAACTAAAGATGAAACAAACAATGATGAACAACACAATAAATGAAATGAAAAATACTCTAGATGGGATCAATAGCAGAATAAATGAGGCAGAAGAATGGATAAGTGACCTGGAAGATAAAATAGTAGAAATAACTACTGCAGAGCAGAATAAAGAAAAAAGAATGAAAAGAACTGAGGACAGTCTCAGAGACCTCTGGGACAACATTAAATTCACCAACATTCGAATTATAGGGGGTTCCAGAAGAAGAAGAGAAAAAGAAAGGGACTGAGAAAATATCTGAAGAGATTATAGTTGAAAACTTCCCTAATATGGGAAAGGAAATAGTTAATCAAGTCCAGGAAGCACAGAGAGTCCCATACAGGATAAATCCAAGGAGAAATATGCAAAGACACATATTAATCAAACTGTCAAAAATTAAATACAAAGAAAACATATTAAAAGCAGCAAGGGAAAAACAACAAATAACACACAAGGGAATCCCCATAAGGCTAACAGCTGATCTCTCAGCAGAAACTCTGCAAACCAGAAGGGAGTGGCAGGACATACTGAAAGTGATGAAGGAGAAAAACCTGCAACCAAGATTACTCTACCCAGCAAGGATCTCATTCAGATTTGATGGAGAAATTAAAACCTTTACAGACAAGCAAAAGCTGAGAGAGTTCACCACCACCAAACCAGCTTTAAAACAAATGCTAAAGGAACTTCTCTAGGCAAGAAACACAAGAGAAGGAAAAGACCTACAATAACAAACCCAAAATAATTAAGAAAATGGTAATAAGAACATACATATCAATAATTACCTTAAATGTAAATGGACTAAATGCTCCCACCAAAAGACACAGATTGGATGAATGGATACAAAAACAAGACCCATATATATGCTGTCTACAAGAGACCCACTTCAGACCTAGAGACACATACAGACTGAAAGTAAGGGGATGGAAAAAGATATTCCATGCAAATGGAAACCAAAAGAAAGCTGGAGTAGCAATTCTCATATCAGACAAAATGGACTTTAAAATAAAGAATATTAGAAGAGACAAAGAAGGACACTACATAATGATCAAGGGATCAATCCAAGAAGAAGATATAACATCTTTATGCACCCAACATAGGAGCACCTCGATACATAAGGCAAATACTAACAGCCATAAAAGGGGAAATCGACAGTAACACATTCATAGTAGGGGACTTCAACACCCACTTTCACCCAGGACAGATCATCCAAAATGAACATAAATAAGGAAACACAAGCTTTAAATGATACATTAAACAAGATGGACTTAATTGATATTTATAGGACACTCTATCCAAAAACAACAGAATACACATTTTTCTCAAGTGCTCATGGAACATTCCCCAGGATAGATCATATCTTGGGTCACAAATCAAGCCTTGGTAAATTTAAGAAAATTGAAATCGTATCAAGTATCTTTTCTGACCACAATGACATGAGACTAGATATCAATTATAGGAAAAGATCTGTAAAAAATACAAACACATGGAGGCTAAACAATACACTACTTAATAACGAAGTGATCACTGAAGTAATCAAAGAGGAAATAAAAAAATACCTAGAAACAAATGACAATGAAAGCACGGTGGCCCCAAACCTATGGGATGCAGCAAAAGCAGTTCTAAGAGGGAAGTTTATAGCAATACAAGCCCACCTTAAGAAATAGGAAACATCTCGAATAAACAACCTAACCTTGCACCTAAAACAATTAGAGAAAGAAGAACAAAAAAACCCCCAAAGTTAGCAGAAGGAAAGAAATCATAAAAATCAGATCAGAAATAAATGAAAAAGAAATGAAGGAAACAGTAGCAAAGATCAATAAAACTAAAAGCTGGTTCTTTGAGAAGATAAACAAAATTGATAAACTATTAGCCAGACTCATCAAGAAAAAAAGGGAGAAGACTCAAATCAATAGAATTAGAAATGAAAAAGGAGAAGTAACAACTGACACTGCAGAAATACAAAAGATCATGAGAGATTACTACAAGCAACTCTATGCCAATAAAATGGACAACCTGGAAGAAATGGACAAATTCTTAGAAATGCACAACCTGCCAAGACTGATTCAGGAAGAAATAGAAAATATGAACAGACCAATCACAAGCACTGAAATTGAAACTGTGATTAAAAATCTTCCAACATACAAAAGCCCAGGACCAGATGGCTTCACAGGCGAATTCTATCAAACATTTAGAGAAGAGCTATCACCTATCTTTCTCAAACTCTTCAAAACTATAGCAGAGGGAGGAACACTCCCAAATTCATTCTACGAGGCCACCATCACCTTGATATCTAAACCAGACAATGATGTCACAAAGAAAGAAAACTACAGGCCAATATCACTGATGAACATAGATGCAAAAATCCTCAACAAAATACTAGCAAACAGAATCCAACAGCACATTAAAAGGATCATACACCATGATCAAGTGGGGTTTATTCCAGAAATGCAAGGGTTCTTCAATATATGCAAATCAATCAATGTGATACACCATATTAACAAATTGAAGGAGAAAAACCATATGATCATCTCAATAGATGCAGAGAAAGCTTTTGACAAAAGTCAACACCCATTTATAATTAAAACCCTGAAGAAAGTGGCATAGAGGGAACTTTCCTCAACATAATAAAGGCCATATATGACAAACCCACAGCCAACATCATCCTCAATGGTGAAAAACTGAAAGCCTTTCCACTAAGATCAGGAACAAGACAAGGTTGCCCACTCTCACCACCCTTATTCAATATAGTTTTGTAAGTTTTAGCTACAGCAATCAGAGAAGAAAAGGAAATAAAAGGAATCCAAATCGTAACAGAAGAAGTAAAGCTGTCACTGTTTGCAGATGACATGATACTATACATAGAGAATCCTAAAGATGCTACCAGAAAACTACTAGAGCTAATCAATGAGTTTGGTAAAGTTGCAGGATACAAAATTAATGCACAGAAATCTCTTGCATTCCTATACACTAATGATGAAAAATCTGAAAGTGAAATCAAGAAAACACTCCCATTTACCATTGCAACAAAAAGAATAAAGTATCTAGGAATAAACCTACCTAAGGAGACAAAAGACCTGTATGCAGAAAGTTATAAGACACTGATGAAAGAAATTACAGATGATACAAATAGATGGAGAGATATACCATGTTCTTGGATTGGAAGAATCAACATTGTGTAAATGACTCTACTACCAAAAGCAATCTATAGATTCAATGCAATCCCTATCCAACTACCACCGGCATTTTTCACAGAACTAGAAGAAGAAATTTCACAATTTGTATGGAAACACAAAAGACCCCGAATAGCCAAAGCAGTCTTGAGAATGAAAAAAGGAGCTGGAGGAATCAGGCTCCCTGACTTCAGACTATACTACAAAGCTACAGTAATCAAGACAGTATGGTACTGGCACAAAAACAGAAAGATAGATCTATGGAACAGGATAGAAAGCCCAGAGATAAACCCACACACATATGGTCACCTTATTTTTGATAAAGGAGGCAGAAATGTACAGTGGAGAAAGGACAGCCTCTTCAATAAGTGGTGCTGGGAAAACTGGACAGTTACATGTAAAAGTATGAGATTAGATCACTCCCTAACACCATACACAAAAATAAGCTCAAAGTGGATTAAAGAACTAAATGTAAGGCCAGAAGCTATCAAACTCTTAGAGGAAAACATAGGCAGAACACTCTATGACATAAATCCCAGCAAGATCCTTTTTGACCCACCTCCTAGAGAAATGGAAATAAAAACAAAAATAAACAAATGGGACCTAATGAAACTTAAAAGCTTTTGCACAGCAAAGGAAACCATAAACAGCACCAAAAGACAATGCTCAGAATGGGAGAAAATATTTGCAAATGAAGCAACTGACAAAGGATTAATTTCCAAAATTTACAAGCAGCTCATGCAGCTCAATAACAAAAAAACAACCAACCCAATCCAGAAATGGGCAGAAGACCTAAATAGACATTTCTCCAAGGAAGATATACAGACTGCCAACAAACACATGAAAGAATGCTCAACATCATTAATCATTAGAGAAATGCAAATCAAAACTACAATGAGATATCATCTCACACCAGTCAGAATGGCCATCGTCAAAAAATCTAGAAACAATAAATGCTGGAGAGGGTGTGGAGAAAAGGGAACACTCCTGCACTGCTGCTGGGAATGTGAATTGATACAGCCACTATGGAGAACAGTATGGAGTTTCCTTAAAAAACTACAAATAGAACTACCATATGACCCAGCAATCCCACTACTGGGCATATACCCTGAGAAAACCATAATTCAAAAAGAGTCATGTGCCAAAATGTTCATCGGCGATGGAGACAACCTAAGTGCCCATCATAGGATGAATGGATAAAGAAGATGTGGCACGTATATACAATGGAATATTACTCAGCCATAAAAAGAAACGAAATTGAGCTATTTGTAATGAGGTGGATAGACCTAGAGTCTGTCATACAGAGTGAAGTAAGTCAGAAAGAGAAAGACAAATACCGTATGCTAACACACATATATATGGAATCTAAAAAAAAAGAAAATGTCATGAAGAACCTAGGGGTAAGACAGGAATAAAGACACAGACCTACTGGAGAATGGACTTGAGGATATAGGGAGGGGGAAGGGTGAGCTGTGACAAAGCGAGAGAGAGGCACGGACATATATACACTACCGAACTTAAGGTAGATAGCTAGTGAGAAGCAGCCGCATAGCACAGGGATATCAGCTCGGTGCTTTGTGACCGCCTGGAGGGGTGGGATAGGGAGGGTGGGAGGGAGGGAGACGCAAGAGAGAAGAGATATGGGAATGTACGTATATGTGTAACTGATTCATTTTGTTATAAAGCAGAAACTAACACACCATTGTAAAGCAATTATACCCCAATAAAGATGTTAAAAAAAAAAGGGGGGTGAGAAGGAAGATATTTATAAGAAAGGATCATATTCTGAACTTTGTAATATTGGTATGGCACTTATGACATGGCAGGCGTTTAAGAAATAACGAGGCACAGTAACATTTAAAAGGTGCACTTTTTTAAAAATAGTATTGCTTTTTCCTTTACAATTGTTGTGCATTAAAAGCATGCACTACTATTTTTTTCTTTGAAAAGAGTTCGTCAAATTACATATGTGCTTCTTACAGTTATATGGACTACATTGCGATTGAGCAGATTAGGTTATAGGTTTTGAATCAAAAGTGTGACTTAAAAGAACATTGAACATCAAAATTAAGATAGTTTAATAATATAAGAGATCACTGTGAACAAGTTATGTTATGGGCACATCTTATTTCAACTACTGCAGTAATTGGACTCCTGGCGGGACTTTCACATGCAAAAGGATGCATTAAGGGAACTAGTTAAATATACTTTTCTTTGTGTTCCTAAAGCAGGTTAACAAATGGCAGGTTGCATTTATAGTGATTTCTATGGATAATATTGCTTTCTCAGTTAATACAAGATAAAGTTAAATTATACATTTATTTTATCGAACATTTAACAACAGTAAAAGCAATATTCATTGGTTTACAATTTTCATTTATACCATATCTCAGTGGCGCTGTTGCCTAGAGTGTGACATCCCATTGACGTTTGTAATATATGTCAAAATGGTAGTGCTGTTTATTGCTTTCTTTTGGAACTTACTCGTCTCAGAGAAATAACCCTTGGGTAGATGATGAATTTGATCTGATAATGAAGGATAAGAGCAGTGATAAGTATTGTTTGGATAATCTATCACAAGACACTGTCAGATAATCCCTAGAGAGTGCACTTATACTTTATATGCTGTATTTTTCTTCAGATACAGATATTACCCATTTTTGAGATGACAAAAAGAGAACAAAAGAAAATGGGTTGCTCTGTGAAGCAAAGATGAGTGTATTATCACTCACAAAGAGTGTTATTACAAACTGGAAGGTACAGAGACACATTTTTATTTTAAAAGACAAAGGCCAAGAAGGTATTTAGAATTTACACAAGAATGAAGGTTGTGAACATAGAAGTCACACGAGTTGCCTTAATACTCTTGAGAGAATTAAAAATGTTTCCTGAGTTCATTCTGTGCAGCCATATATTGAATTATTCTGTGTTACATGAAGTTCTTAAAGTTCTTTTAATAACCTATAGCATTAGATAATTGCTATAGAAGAATGGCTTCTGTGTTAATTTTAGTAACTTTTTGTCAGTTTTTAAAGAATTTTTGAAAAATTAATGTTGATTTCCCATAGGCACTTTAAACACAAGAAAAAACAACATCTTAAGCATGCATGTTCACACATACACACACGCACACAGAACCACCAGGCTGTTAATTTGGTATGTAAATAGGAAAACCAAAACTGGTACCAGGTATCACAGAGCCACTTCCCTCTACTTCTGTCCTCATACCCCCAAGTATGCCATTCTCCAATGTCTGACCCAAGATAGAAGATTCCTGTAGGCTATGAATTTTGCTCCTTGGCTGACATGAAATTAATGGTTACTGTAGGTCGAAGTTTAGCCCTCTGGGTACCATCTTTCCCATCTCAGAGCCTTTGTCTCCAGAGGTGGATAGAATATCATCAACAGCAGCCTCAGTCTATGATAACAGCTCAGACTTTCCAAATACTTTCCCTCCCTGCCCCAGCTCTTATCCATCAGACTAAGGCTGTCTTCTCCCTAGTACTTCTCTTACCTCAAACACTTGAGGCTTGTCTTTTATTGACTTATTTCTTCATGGGACTCAGGCAGAGGAGTAATGGTATGGCTACTATTGGTTTAACATCTTAAAAAAAAATTAATTATTTATTTTTGGCTGTGTTTGGTCTTTGTTGCTCGTGCAGGCTTTCTCTAGTTGAGGTGAGCGGGGGCTACTCTTTGTTGCAGTGCATGGGTTTCTCATTGCGGTGACTTCTCTTGCTGTGGAGCATGGGCTCTAGGCGTGCGGGCTTCAGTAGTTGTGGCACACGGGCTCAGTAGTTGTGGCTGGTGGGCTCTAGAGCGCAGGCTCAGTAGTTGTGGCGCATGCTCCGTGGCATGTGGGGTCTTTCCGGACCAGGGCTCGAACCCGTGTCCCCTGCATTGGCAGACGGATTCTTGACCACTGCACCGCCAGGGAAGTCCTTGGTTTAACCTCTTTATCTCATTTGGAATGATGGATTACTCTTCTTTCTGGGTTGTGTTGATTAGGACAAAATTATCTCTTATGGTACATTTTGAGCAAAAACATTCTTGCTGCTTAAAACCAGAGCATTTCTCTGGCCTTACTTTCTATTTCTTTCTCCAAGGGTGTAACTATGCAAAAGGAAATTCCCATGCACAGACCAAAACTTGGTTTACTTTGTTCAACTCCCAATATTAGACATAAACAAATAAATGTTAAAAGTATTTTAATATAGGATTAAGTTATCTTAAAATGAATGACATAGTGTAGCAGGGTAATGAATATCAAAGACTGGAGAGAAGGATGATGCTTGTACTCAGATGCTAGGTTGGTCACATACTAGCTGTGTGACCTTGGTTCAATTAAGTTGATTATCTGTGTCCTAATCTATAAAAAGGGGCTAACAACTGTACCTCCCACATATGGTGGCTGTGAAGTTAAAAGTGTTTAGAACAGTTCCTGTCTCAATTGTTAGCTATTACCACTAATATTATAATGACATTAAATATTCAATATTTAGTGATACTATTAAATACACTTTAATTTTGGTTCTTTCAATAATCCTGTTTTGTAGGTAAGGATACTAAAGCCCAGGAAGTTTTATTAATTTGCAGCAGATCATCCAATTAGAGTGGGGTAAAGCTAAACTCAAATGCAAGACTGCCTTGAAATCCTTTGCTCTTTCCTCCATTACACAGTCTTCCTTCATTTGTTGATTTGTTATAATGAGGGTCTTTAGTGAAAACTGTATACTATAATATAGTATACTTATAATAGTATAGTAACTAGTATTATCAAAGACACCTTATGTTTACAGAGCATTTCAGTGGTGTACATAATCCTATATTCATAGTCGGCCTTAAAATTTATTGAACTTTAAGATATGATGCAGGAACTAGAAGGGTGCTTCCCATGGAAAACTTAATTTCCCTATATACCTATTCTAGAGACAGGAAAGGGGATGGAACTAGGGATTACCTTAGAGGAAATTAAGTACAGCCAGGATGCTATAGTGGATGCTTTGAGCCTTGAAGGGGTAGCATGAGAAAAGAATATTTTATTATGTTTATTGGCCATTTGCAACTCTCATTTAGTGAATTATCTGCATATGTCCTTTGTTTGTTTCTTGCCTATGTGATTTATAAATGTTACCTATGTGATTTATAAAAGGGAATAAGGATACTTACTCCCTTTCTTCCATGTGCATTGCAAATAATTTTGGCAGTTTCCTATTATCCTTTTAAATTGGGTTATGATAACGTTCATCAAAGAAGCTTTTAACTTTTATTTTGTCAAATTCATCACTCTTCTTATTTTATTGGATGTTTTTCTTGACATTTTCATAAAAATTTTTCCTCATCCAAATATTATTATATTAATCACTAAAATTTTTTTCTAGTGCTTTTATGGCTTTATATGTTACATTTATATCCTTAATTTATCTGGAATTTATTTTGGCATATCTGGTATGAGGTTATAATCCAGCTCTATTTTTTCCTATCTCTAGTAAGTGATTTGTTTTTCTCCAATCTATACAGATTTTAAAAATCTACAATTTACACAGCCAAAAATGTTCTCAAAATTTGTATTATGTATTAGCAATACTGATGAGTTTCAATAATGAAGGCAGATATTACAATCTTCTATTGTACTGCAGTCATCCCTGTAAATTTCCCCCATGAACTGTTCTTTAAAAGGTTAGAACTGGCATATATATATATATATATATATATATATATATATATATATATATATACTGCTTTAAAAGGCCATACTCAATGGGATATTTTCTTTGATATTTTGCTCCTTGAATTGCCAAAGTATTTTTCTAATATAAGTGGTCTTAAGGATCAAATTATGATTCTTACTGGATTTGTGGCCCCAAAGCCATGAAAGCAAGGACAATGATGCTACTCTCCTGGGATAATTGCTGTATTAAATTCAAGAGATGTATTCCATGATATCTCAAATTTAGTTGTCAAAACGATATCTTATCTGCTTTATAATGATTGTTTAGGAAAGACTGACCTGGCAAATGGCTATCATTAAAATATTTAGTGCAAATTTAATTTCTTTTGCTGGATGTCAAATTCATCTAATAGTACATCTTATTTTCTAGACAGTTATTTTTGAGTGGAGAATAAAAGCCCTTATCTCTTATTATGTAGTTAAATCAAACAAATAATCAAAAGCTGATATAGAAAAATAATGAGATAAAATGCATTTAATGATGATTATTTCATTTAGTTATTTGAGCTTTTTTAATCCATGTGGAGCTCAATATAATTTAGTTTAATATTTATTAAATCTAAAAAGATTGGTAGAATTGTATCACATTGCACCAATTACTCAGGACTAAAAACAAATCTGAACTCACTTGATTACATCAAATTATATTTTTAATGGTTTTCATAAAATAAGAAAGTCATATAATATGTGTTTAGGGCCAGAGTTGGCCATCTTGAAGATGTGTGTTGGGGCTCTGTTTATAGCCCTAGTACAACTCACTAGTTCTGTAATCTTAGACAAGTAACTTAACCCTGGTCTTTGGAACCAGCTCACCTTTCATGTAGTTACCTTCTCTCCCTTGTATTAAAGGCAGATATGCCTTTATTCCCTCTATGCTTTATGTCTTTTAGTTACTATCTGATAATAAACTGAGATATCTGAGAATTATCTTAAGTCATTCTCAAATTTTAGCTCTGATGTAGCTGAAAGTACACTAGACTTAGAGTCATAAGCCCTGAGTTTTAGTCCGTGAACTATTATTTATCAGCTGTTTAATATTAAGTAAATCACTTAATCACATTTTGCTGCAGCTTTTCGTCAGTAATTGGTAGGATCATGAATAGGACTAAGTTGGGCAATTGAAAACAATTTTAGGGGTTTTCAAACTTGAGGGAGTGGGAGAAATCTCTGTGGCTAGTGGAGGCATTAGGTAGAGAGGGAGATGACACAAAAGATCGGTGTGGCTTTTTTCTGAAGGCAGTCTAATTTATTTCAGCCCCATACATCAAGAAACAAAGATATTGGGCATTTAGAAAAATGCATGGTACTGTAGACTTCTGATACTGTATCATTAAATCTATATAATTTAACACAAATAAAATTGCTTTTAACATAATTGTATTATCTAATTAGATTAATTTACTCTTTTTTTTTTTTTGGTACGTGGGCCTCTCACTGCTGTGGCCTCTCCCGTTGCGGAGCACTCGCTCTGGACACGCAGGCTCAGCGGCCATGGCTCACGGGCCCAGCCACTCTGCGGCATGTGGGATCCTCCTGGGCTGGGGCATGAATCCGTGTCCCCTGCATCGGCAGGCGGACTCTCAACCACTGCGCTACCAGGGAAGCCCGATTAATTTACTCTTATCATGCCATTAAACTTGACTTAATGTCTCATCCAGTCAAGTAGTTAATGAGTTATTTAAGGGTCAGAAATACTAACTGTATTGTATTATGTACTGTATTCCTTCATGTTACCCACAACCAGCAAATCTTTATCTGAAATGATATTCCTTTCCTAATACCGTTTAATTCCTTTTCAAATACCATTAAATCCCTTTTCTTTTATGGGAATATTTGCATTAATCGTCATTAGTGGCAACCCTGGACTAAATCTTTTACATGCAGTCTTTTCATTCTCAGTATATCATGTAATGCCATGCAATAATGAAAACCCTCTTTGTCTTTAAGCATTTTGATGAAAAGTATGAGGTTGAGAGTCGTATTGCTCATGCCTTGTTTCTTTCTAACTTTGAGACTTTGGGCAAATTAATTTCTCTAACCTTCAATTTTATCATTTATAAAATCAGGTTTATAATACCCCCTTTAAAAATAACTTTTATTAGAGTTAAATAATAAAATGTCTGTATAGAATTTAGTCAGGTGCTCAGCACATGGCAAGCCTTCATATTGTTACTGTTAATAAGAATCTTTCTATATTTTTAGGTTGTTTCTTAAAAATACTTTTCTCTTCATTTTGTAAGCTTTGTGTTCTTACTTAAACCCAATTTATTCTACCACAAATCCTGTCAAAATAAGGGTAACTTTAACACCCCCATAAACACCTCACTCAGTCTTATAGAACTTTGACATGTTCTGCTTCAATGAACTTTAATTTTCTACTCCAATCTTATCATCATGTCCCAATATTTTATTTTACATGGTCAGAGAAATTTGAGTGCTTGAGTTAGGGAAATGCTTGATAAATCTTGATTTACTTTACCTTGATATCAAAGTGCTCTTTCCGCCTGTTACATTATCTTATTCTTCATGCCGTCCCGCCGCCCATTTTGTGTCTGGGCAGAACGTGTAGGTAGCTTCCATTAGTTAATGCAGTGTACAGCTTGGGTCCCTGTTGCTTCAGATTCTTTTGGTTGCTGTTGACAGAAATCCATCTCAAGCTAGCATAAGTCAAAACTCATCTCAAAGTAGCTTAGTTTTACCTAAAAGATGGGAAGTCATTGGTTAATGTAATTGAGAAGCCCATGTGCCAGTTCTGGATTTAGGGATGGTTGGATCGGAAGGGTTCAAGCAATGCTATTATGTTTTCTTTATTTCGCTTCCTCGCTTCCACTCTTTGTCCCTCTCTCTTTGTCGTTCAATCTACCTCAAATTTTTGGCTCTTGGACTCAGGTTTTATTTTCAGATATGTGCTAGTAAGAAGTTTTGGCACCTGCCATTTCAGGTGCTCTGATGTTTCACTGCCCCTCCTGTGACTGGGCCTTTGCATATGCCCTAACCCAGATTCAAATCACCTGTCTCTGAAAGTGGGGTACTGTATCAGATAGACTAATAGAAATTAGTCTCCAAATAATGATTTGTTTCTGTCATTATTAATATAACATAAAAAATAAACCACAGAAGCTTCCAGATTGGTGAACCAGAATACATCCATGTGTCAGGCCTCAAACTTCATGGACAGAATCTCCTGTGTTCGGGACCTTGACCTATGTATCTCTCCATCTGGCAGTTCATTCATATCCTTTTTTTTTTTTTTTGGTGGTATGCGGTCCTCTGACTGTTGTGGCCTCTCCCGTTGGGGAGCACAGGCTCCAGACACGCAGGCCCAGCGGCCATGGCTCACGGGCCCAGCTGCTCCGCGGCATGTGGGATCCTCCCGGACCGGGGCACAAACCCGTGTCCCCTGCATTGGCAGGCGGACTCTCAACCACTGCGCCACCAGGGAAGCCCCATTCATATCCTTTTTAATGGCATGTCAGGAATGTGTAACCACAATTCTCCAGTGAAACTGAAGTAATGGATTATTATCTGCAGCTTTTTCTCTCTTTACCATGAAGATTATAATATTTTTACATAATAGAAAATACAGAAGAATTTTGCTGTATTAATTTCAATGCTTTGTTTTTTTGATATTAACAAAATGTTGGTCTATTTTAAAAAAGCATGTATACTTCATTCCAAAATTCTAACACTTAAACATACTAAATACTATTTATTTCCTTTGGTTTTTAATATACATACTTATATATTAGTTTGTAGAATAGTATCAAGGTTATGTTTCCTCTGTTTGTCTTTCAGTTTATAACTTTGATTCTTACATATTTAAAAGATAGTTAATAAGATTAAAGTTGACACTGTATTTATGTTCTATTAGATGTGGTGTCCTCAGAATATCTTTGAAAATATGACCCCAGATTAAAATCATAGATTAGACTTGCTTCTTTATCTCTATTCTTACTCAAAATTTCCCCAGAGTTAGAGCTATTTGGTTACCAGGTGGATAATTATATTGCTTAAGAATAACTTTATGAACAGCCTGAGGTTGCCTATTAACCAGAGATTCTGGCTGGGCTGCAGGATCCGTTGCTGCCAATATGTGAAGCAGTTTTTCTCATAACCCTGACATAAGGCTGAACTCCTCTTTCATAGTTTTTATAATGCACACCCAAACCTAAAAATGGAGTGGTCAGGTTGTGTGTGCCCCTGGGTTTAAATCATATATCTTATTATCTTGTTTCTTTATTGCCTATTTAGAATGGATGAAATTTTGTAAACCAAGAACAAATTGCTTCACAAGATTGCATTCAACTAATCTAGTTATGTTTTCATTCTATTCTGAAGCGTACATATTCTTCCCATCTGTTAGACACACACTTCTTTTAGAGGCTTAAATTGTGTTTTGTTTATCTCTGATGCTTTTGACTGACTCTGTGTTGTAAACTTCCAAAGTCATTCTAAAGACTTTGAAAACATCTAAAGTTAATTCTAATTTAGTGGAAAAACAGTCAATTTAATGGGTTAATTTTTGAAATCTAGGTTTAAAAATCACCTAATTATCAAATGCCAGTTAATAAAATCCGTCCAAAATTTGACCTTTTACCTATTTCTTTTATCCCATTAACGAGAGAGAGCCTTGAAGTTCTCTTACCATTAATTAAATTTCTTACAGAATATGGTAAAATTATTATTGTAATATAAAGTTTTACCTGAGGAAAAAGAAAAACTCAAATGTACTTTTTTGCATAAGGTACTTTAAAAAGGTTATATATTATATGTTAATAATAATATTGTTATAAAGATAAGATTTTTCATGTCTCCTATTGCTAGCAGTATGTTTAGAAGAGTTTGAATTCTATAATTAAAAACTTTCTTAATTATGCTCTTCGTGCATGTTCAAGTGCTATGAAAAGTCTTTACCTTGAACTCCATTTGTGACCTACAGCCTAGAAGAACACAAATAATTAATGGGATACACTTTAATTCTAGTCTATACTAAGGGAGCCCTATTCAGTATGTATGGCTGGGGGAAGAATATCAATGGCTAGGAAGGGAACTTAGTAGAAGGAAGAAGCGTGTATGTATATCTGAATGCATGTGATTGAGTCAGGGAAGGAATGTGGGTTCCCAAAGTTAGAAGTCAGAAATGGGTTGGAGCCAAGTAATTTTATAGAAGGTACAATATCTTCAGTCATACCTCACAGAGTCTGAAAGGGCATGTGAGTTTGATACCGGAAGAGTACAAAACAAAACATCTTACTATTAGTGAATTAAGATTGCTTCTAGAAAATTGTGGATTTAAAAAAAAAATCCTTCCCTTCAAGTTAAACCACACTGATCAAGCCTGAAATGGGCAACAGGAAGTCCTTATTCAGTCTCTTTCCTGACCTACAAAACGCATATACACACCCTGACCAAGATTCTTGTTGGAAAGGCCATGGTAGATCACCATTGCTATCAGTTTGGGTAGGCTTAAGTCTTTTAGATTCTTCAAAGTTGAAATATCTGTACTCACATATACATACTTAAAAATTTTTCTC
Source organism: Leucopleurus acutus (assembly GCF_964270905.1). Taxonomy (NCBI): domain Eukaryota; kingdom Metazoa; phylum Chordata; class Mammalia; order Artiodactyla; family Delphinidae; genus Leucopleurus; species Leucopleurus acutus. The sequence goes on from NC_139149.1 coordinate 95,394,278, forward strand.
TCACTAATGTGGTATATGTAATTCTTGGCACAGTTTCCATGTATTGCTTTGTAATCAAAGTCTCTGACTTTTTAACAAAGACCCCCATATAAAAACAAAAACAACTTCCTGCTTCAGAAACTAAGGGAGAAATTCTGTGGAAAAAGAAAAGTGGCTGTATATGCCGAGATATAAGTTTAAAGAAAATGATCAAATTGAAAGAAGCAGAAAAGAATGAGTTAAAAAGATTCCATGGATAAGAAAGGAGGAAAAGTGAATTCCCAGAAGTAGGAGACTGAGCAAATCCAAGTATTTATGACACTACTTAACCACAATTTCAGTAATCTCTATTCCTGGACTGTTTTTCCCTTTTTTATAAACCTACTTTTAAAATGAAGTATAACATCCATTTAGAGCAATAGAACACAAAGTTGTAGCTAATCCCTCCTGGCACCTCCTCATTCTGTTCCCTCCCTTCTCCCCAGCACTAGCAACTATCCTGCCATCAAGCACTGTTGTCACATTTGCCTGTGTTCACAATGTATATGAATACATAGAGTGTGTACGCCTTTGTGTCTGGCTTCTCTTACTCAGAAATATGTTTGTGAAATTCCTCCATGTTTTATGTAACTATAGTACTTGCATTTCTATTGCAGTTTAGTATTTTGTTATATGAATAAATTAGAATTTATTTTTCTATTTCACTGTTTATAGGCATTTATACATTAGCTATTCACTCTTATCCAACTTTTATTTTAGTCTTAGACTTATATATATTAAAATGTTCTCCCTCAGTCCTTTTGCAGAAGCATTTTCAGTCATCGCTTTGTTGAATAAAGCTCTAATAGATTCTGAAGAAGGGCATGGGGTACAGAATTCCCTAAATTCTTATATGTTTAAAGTTGTTTTTCTATAGCCTTGATATTTCCATAACCTTGATATTTGGCTGTATTTAAAATTTTTGTTTCATACTCACTTTTATTGAACTTTTTTTTTTTTTAACATGCTGTACCATTGATCTCTCTCTCTCTCTTCCCCCCTTTGTTTTTTGGTTTGTTTCTTAAAAGGAAAATGCCAGTATACTCTCTTTTTTTTCCCTTTGTAAGTTATTTGATCTTTTTGCCTGGGGACCTTGAAGATTTTTTTTTTTTTTTAAAGGTCTAGTAGTTTTACTAGGATATATCTTAGAGTTGATATTTTGGGTTAATATATCCCAATTGTCATTGGACTCTTTTCAATATGTAGGTTGGAGCCTTCTTAAAATTTATCGAAAATGGTCTTGAAGTTCAGTTTTAACTATTATTTCTCTTTCATCGTTTTATTTTACTTCTCTAGATACTATGATTATGTGAATGTTATCCCTTCTTGTCCTGTGTTCCATTTCCCTCACATTTTTGAAATTGTGTACTACTTTCTTATTTTTGTCCCCTTGGTTGTTTTCCTACCTTTCTTCATTACTCCTTAATAAATTTTAATTTGAATCCCTTTTCCCTTATTTTTCATTTCTGAGATAATTTTGTCTTTTTCTTCCATTTCCTTCTTGAGTTCAGTCAACTCTGTTTTTATTTCTTCCTTTTTTGGCCTATTTCTGTTTTTCACTATAGAATTTCCAATTGAAGATACTTCTTCTAGTGCTTCTTTGACTGCATTTAGTTGTTTTGAATTGTGTCATGCAGTTTTCTTCTGCTTCATGGTTGTTTTTGAAGGGGAATTTTCATCAGTTCAGATGTGACCAGTCTTTTTGTTTGTTTGTTTTGTTTTTTTTGGTAATAACCCTGTATGTATTAAATTTTTTCTTCCGTTCATTTTTGATGATTTGGGGCTGTTTCTACGATTCATAATTCACTGGTGCCCTTTTCTATCTGTATATCAAAGCTGGGTTTTTTTAGCGTATTTTTTAAAATTTGTGGGCAGAGTTATGTATCCTCCAATATTTGGTTCCTTTTGTGTTGTAGGATCCTAAATTTTTCGACTTGCATTTTTTCCTTTTCATTATTCATTTGCCAAAGACCACATCTTCCTCTCTTTGGCTTTTTCTTCCCAGAAACTATGCCTTTTGAAGACAACCACTTATGTGCACATTTTTCAAATTCCTCCCCCTGGAATCCCAATCATCTACTAGGAAACAATTTTATTATTTTATAATGTAGGATGGACTTACTCTTTGTGTAGATGGTTATGCCTTGCTAGCATTCCTCTTTCCTGGCTGTCTTTCTCAGTTTGCTCTTGCCCTCTAAGTTTTGCAGCAGGGGGGGGGTGTCAGAGGTTGTTGCTGGAATTTGGTGTTTTTTTCTATTTACTTATATTTTTTTAAGTTTGGAAGATTATGCTGATGGTTTGATTTTTGTGGTTTCTTGTTCTTTGTGCTCTTCTGTATTATTTTGGAGGAAATTTTGTGAGATGCTGTGATGGGCATTATTGTTCTTTAAACAATTGAAGTTTGCATTTTAAGGCACTGTGCAGAAACCTTAGAATTTTTATATCTACCCAATGAATTAAATTTATTAATATCCTAGATGTCCCTTTTCACTTGTTTTAGGCATTTGTATTAAAGTCTGCTTGTATTATTTTAGCTGGGCCAGATTTCTTTTTGGTGTTTCCATGGTATCTATTTTTTTCTTATTTCTTTTTTACCGTTTTTGTTTCCATATATTTTAGTTTTGTATCTTTAGTTTTGTATCAGAAAGTTTTACTTTCTGTCTAGCCACTCATGTATTGGGCTAAATTTTACTATCTGATAATTTTCATTTTATTTGTCCCTCTTGTTTTATATTCCTTTCTTTCTTCTTTATGGCTTTATTTTTACTAATTTATTATTATAATAATTATTCCATTTTTTTCTGTCTACTAGCTTGGTAATGTTTAGTGGACATATTAGAGATTCTCCCTGAATCATCTTCTCATCAGATTCTAGTGCAAATTAGTACTTTTACCATGATCTTAGAATATTATTTATTCCCTTTACATACTTAATATTCCACTGTTGTCACATATCTACATATGTATATATTTTAAACTCTGTAAGACTTCATTGCTATTGTTAATACAGTCAGTTTTTTAGGTATACTCAATTACTTACCAATTTCATTTCTAATCATTCCTTCATATATCCTTAAGTTTCCTTCTGAAATCATTTTCTTTCTAACTCAAGATTTAAAGAAAAATTTCTTTTAATGTAAACCTACTCATAAAAAAAATTCTCCCAGTTGATTTTGTCTGAAATGCCTTTATTTATTTTTTTCTTTGCGGCACGCGGGCCTCTCAGTGCTGTGGCCTCTCCTGTTGCAGAGCACAGGCTCCGGACGCGCAGGCTCAGCGGCCATGGCTCACAGGCCTAACCGCTCCACGGCATGTGGGATCTTCCCGGACCGGGGCACGAACCCGTGTCCCCTGCATCGGCAGGCGGACTCTCAACCACTGCGCCACCAGGGAAGCCCTGAAATGCCTTTATTTTATTTCCAGTTTTGAAAGATAATTTCACTGATTACACAGTTCTAGGAGAGCAAATATTTTCTTTCAGCACTTTTTATTAAAAAAATAAATTTATTTATTTATTTATTTTTGGGTGTTTTGGGTCTTCATTTATGTGCGAGGGCTTTCTCTAATTGTGGCGAGTGGGGGCCCCTCTTCATCGTGGTGCGCGGGCCTTCTCACTGTCGTGGCCTCTCTTGTTGCGGAGCACAGGCTTCAGACGTGCAGGCTCAGTAGTTGTGGCTGATGGGCCTAGTTGCTCCGCGGCATGTGGGATCTTCCCAAACCAGGGCTCAAACCCGTGTCCCCTGCATTGGCAGGCAGATTCTCAACCACTTCGCCACCAGGGAAGCCCTTTTCAGCACTTTTGAGATACTGGTCCATCATCTCTGGCTTCCTTTGTTCTGTTGAGAAGTTGGCTGTGATTCTCACTATTCCTCCTTCAAATGCAATATATCTGTATTTCCCTCTGGCTTCTTGAAAGATTTTCTCTTCATCTTTGGTTTGCTGCAGTTACATTATGATATATATAAGTATGTTTTTTTTTATTTTTACTGCATGTGGTTTGTCATGCTTTTTGAATTTATGGCTTGATGTTGTTTATCAGTTTTGAAAATTCTCAACCATTATCTTTTCAAGTATTGCTTCTTCACCATTTTCTCTCTATTTCTATCTGGGATACTAGTTTACATTTTTATAATTTTTTACCTTTTATTCCCTTTGTATCTTATGCTCTTTTCCATATTCTTAAGCTCTCCCTATATCAGCCAGGTCATTTCCTTTGGATCTATCTTCCAGTTCAGAAATTAACATCTGTGACTGATTTCTGCATCATCTCCAATTCTGGTAGGTACGTTTCTAATGTCCGTCCTTTCTCCTGGGTTTTGGTCACATGGTCTTGAGTTTCTTTTGCCTGTTTTTGTTTATTTGTTTTGTTTTTGTTTTTTGAGTACCAGACAATGTTTCTTTAAAAATAGAAGTCTGATTTGAGGCCCAAGTGTGATATTATCTTTTTCCAAAGAGGTTCTGTGCTGGCATTTTGCAGGCAGCTATCTAGAAGCAATATCAATGGTATATCACCTTGTTCCAATTAGTGACTGAGATGATTCAAAGTTTAGCTTTGGTCTTTGGAAGGTCAAGTCTATTTCTAGCTCACTCTTATTCCTCAGATTCTCAATAAAAAGCCTGGAGTGTTTACAGAACCCATCCTTTGGCTGGGTTCTCAGCTTCAACTTTTGTCCTTCTTTCTCAATTTCTTAGCCTCCTCTATCAAAATTGTCTGACAAGCAGCCAAACTTCAGGAGAAAATGAACTCCAAATGCCAGGCTCACCTTCGTGTGTGTTCTTCTCTTGGATCTCGATTCCATTATTCTTCACTATATTTTTAAACACTCTGATGATTTTAGAGACATCTAAAAAATATTTTTGGATCGTATTTTCTCTTTTATTTCAACTGTTCCTTATATCATCATTTGTCATTACTGAAAATCACCTGCTTTGAGGAGAAATATATATAACCTTAAATTTTTATATTTATACGTAGGATGTACCATGTATTGAATAATTTAAAAGAGTATATTTTTGTTGAATAATGTGATGTATTTTCTTGAATTGCATTTTTTGCCCAGAAATTTCAGTGCCTTCAGTGTCTGTAAAAGTCCAGTGTTTTATCTGGTCTTCCTGTTCCTTCATGGTCTTCTGCCATTCACCTTTTCAATATTTCCATCCTTACCTACTTATACCCTCTGTATGTTTTCAGTTGCATTTGGGTTTCTTATTTCCATACTCTCTCTGTGTCTAAAAATATCTGAGGTACTAGGTTTTGATTTTCCCAGAGTCCAAATTCTTTTTATATTAAAGCATGTTGTTTGTCACCATCTTATTCAAATGCCATTTTCTGTCTAGAAGACTGTGATTCCCTGGAGCTTGAAATTAATTGGTCTGTAGTCCTAGAACAAGCCTAATTATTGTATCAAGATGGATCCCTGTCAGAGACCTTGCTCCTTCCTGGTTGTCTGACTCTGCTGAAAATTATCTGGATGAATATGTTTCACTCCATAGTATGGGCCTGTTAATGTTGCAGGAACATTCACACAGGAATGAGGCCACCTTTTGGGAAAGTGATTGAGCTAATTTGGACCGGAAGACAAACATTCGAAATCACTGAAACACAGGTTATCTTGAATTATTGCTGCCTAACCTTTGATTTTGTTATGAATATATAGTAAATTTGGCCTATGTATGCATGGCTAGAAGTCAAAAGATAGAAGTTGAATCAGAATCTCTGAAAGGTATTATTAAAATATAAATGTATAATGGCTTTAAAAATCATATTTACTGAGTGCTACGGTTGGTCATTGTTAATCAGTAGGTGCATTTTCAGAGTCACTAAATCTTTAACACTCATTATCATTCCATAGTGCAGAAATGAATAATGTCTCTAGCTAGCCTCAATAGGATTTACCACCTACTGATTGAATTAGGGAAATAAAATTCCTATGTATGTTCACACACAACAATATAAATTATAAAGTTATTTTTATACCATTTCTACCTCAGAGGAATATAATGAGTCTGTTCCATGAATGAGAGATGAACAACACATCGACTTTTGGGAAGGCCATTCGTTCACTAAATAGGCATTTTTGGAGTGCCTGTTATGTGTAAGATACTACACTAGGGAGACAAAAGTGAATAATATTCCATACTTGTTTTCTAATAGCTCATAGTTGAATGGAAGGACTATGCTATGACACAATTGCAATATTCTGTAATAAGTACGGCTCTACATTAATAACGGGTGGCACAAAGAAAGAGGTAATGTGACATGGCGTGTATTTAGGGAAGCAGTCAAAGATGAAATTAGAGAGACAGGCTGGGGTTATCCCCATGGCTGGGCTTGTTTCATAGGAGTTTAAACTTTAGCCTGTGCACAGCAGGGAGTCATTTGATGGTAATATACAGGGGAATGGTTTTTGACTATATATGCCGTTTAGTAACGCCATTTTATGTGGGTGATTCCTTAAGCAGGGAGACACATTAAAGGCTGCAGCAACCTCTTGTGGAAAAGGATGAAGACTTATACTAAGAAAGGATCAAGTAAATGCAGAGACGTGAATTAATTTATAAAATGTGGTTCAAGAATTATTAGAGGGCTTCCCTGGTGGCGCAGTGGTTGAGAGTCCGCCTGCCAATGCAGGCGACACAGGTTCGTGCCCCGGTCCGGGAAGATCCCACATGCCGCGGAGCGGCTGGGCCCGTGAACCATGGCCGCTGAGCCTGCGCGTCCGGAGCTTGTGCTCCGCAACGGGAGAGGCCACAACGGTGAGAGGCCCACGTACTAAAAAAAAAAAAAAAAAAATTATTAGAATGATGTCAAATTGCAGACCTGCAAATGAAAAGCAGTGCCATTAATCATGGTCATTATTTTAAAAAGTGAAACTGATTTGGGTGAAAGATAAGAAAAAATGTTTAGTATTAGAGAGTGAGGCACATATGGAACATCTAGGTAGAGTTAGATGAAGCCAGAAAAGATATTAGAGTAAACCTCAGTCATGGAGGAAAATGCTACAGGATTAGACATGAAATAAATTCTGAGAAGCTCATTGTTTAAGAGGCAGGTCTATATATGTAGCCTTCTGATGACTAAACTAAATATAGTGACAATGCCTGTCAGCAAAACTGATGGCTAACATTAGAACATCTATTATAAATGAGACTTTGGTAAATGTTGAAAAATATTAAAAACTTAGCATTCTGATTGTTACTTAAAGTGTTGATAGTGAGATCCACAGCAGATGAATAAGAGGCAAAGGGATTCTGTTGTGCATATTTTAAGACTGACTTGTTATCTTACCCCATGTTATCCAAGGCCACTTCTAAAGAATTGACAGACTTTGGGGATGGGGTATGGAATTCCTACAGTCAAAGGCAATCTTTTACATTAAACAGAATGCATAGATATACTGTGTAGATAGTATATGGAATTAATTTTCAGCTGAACAGATTGTAATCCATCATTCCTAATTGACACCCACAGCCATAAAAGAACCTCAGCACAATTCCTAGAAATTGAATGGCTTCCTGTTCTTGGCCTTAGTTAGATGTTGGATGCAAAATAAAACCCTCACTATATTTGGGGGAGATAACTTGTTAAGTGGGGTTATGTATCAGGAAACTTATAAAGATTAAAAATAAGCAAACAAGTACATTTTTGGTTTTGTGATTAGTTTAAATCAAGTCACTCTGACTCTAATTAAACAAATTGTTTGAGCTGTTTTTTTGTCTTAATTCTAGCCATATGGCAAAATAAAACACTATGTCAATGCAACATTATATGTGAGAGGACTTTGTAAACTCTGTAATGTCATAATTACAAGTACTGTTTTCATTACTAATAGAAAAATTGTTAGCAGTGTGGCTTGTTGGGACCTGTGAAAATGAAAGCTATGATAGCTAGTATTTATAAAAGTATTCACTCCCTATTCTCTACTCCCAAGGATCATAATTCACTAGAGACAGTTTCTCTCTGGGTGCCTGTAAGCTCCCTGAGATCAGGAATTATCTCCCATATCTCTGCACTCCACTCACCTAGCGTACTACTTGCACATTAATGCACTTTTATGAATGAATTAATAGAATCTGTAGTTTCTGCTTAATTTCCACTCTGCGAGTGGGGGGAAAAACGTTAAGAAGGATTCATTTAACTATGATTATCCATTCACCTTCTGAATACTCTTAGGAAACTTCAATGAAATCAAAATTTTAAACAATCCCGCCTAAAAAATGTTAGCAGTTTAATAAGTCATAGATCAGGGCTAGGGATAGAAAGTTGACAGTGCACAGATGTATTTTGTTTGGCCCTCCCAACACTGACATTTCTCAGGATTGAGTAATTATTATGTAAATTTGTTATCAATATTTGTAATTGATTCTAATTCACCTAAAAATATTTTCTTCTCTTTGTTTCTTCTTCAACCACACTGGCCTCCTTTTTTGTTGGAGCATGCCATGTTCACTCCCCCCTTCAAGTCGTTGAACTGGCTTTTCCCTCTGCCTGGAATGCTCTTCTCCTAAATAGCTTCATTGTCAACTCCATCACTGCCTCCAAGTCTTTGCTCAGATGCCACCCAGGCTTGCATCAGCCGCTATATGTAAAATTTCACAGTCATCCCCCACAGCACACTCTCCTCCTGACGAATGTGCTCCCAGTCTCCCTTACTCTGCTCTTTTCTTTCTTTCTGTAGCAGTTTTTGTATTCTGACGTTTTATGTGGTTTACTTGTTGTTTGTTTATTTTATGTCTCCCCAATATATTGTAAACTACATGTGGGCCGGGATGTTTATTTTTCTGTTTGCTTACTAGTATATTTTGGGAAGTTGGAATAGTGTCTGGGACTATCAATACGTATTTATTGAATGACTCAATGAAAACCTTCAATAACTGACCCCTTCTGAAAAAAAAAGTGCTATATTTTAAGATTGGGGTTACATTCATACTACATTCCTTGCATTGGTTGGTGGCAACTGGTGCTTTAAGCAAGACATGCATGCATTTCTCAGCCTCTACAGTTATCACCCCAGTTGTCTTCCCAGTACCGAGTACTTATATACATTGGAATTAATGTTCATATTTTTGCTTTTGTTTTTCTTACAGAAGAGAGAAAAGTTAATTATGTCTTATGCTCATGTATTTACCAAAAGTGGGAACATGGGATCAAGAAAGAGCAAGAAAGTTATATGTTTACTAAAAAAGGGGGGAGAGCATATTTCTACATTGAAGTAAAGAATTTATCTGTGTATTAAACATACATCTTTCAATGCCTACTAAATTAATTCATTTGAATTATCTTCCTGGCTTTTGAATGTCTGAACCTGCTTTATATAGTCAAAACTGCAACCTTATTTAAAATTCAAAGATAAGAAGGACCGCTGAAGCGCATGTATTAACAAAAAGAAGATAAATATTGCAGAAGATCATGTTAATAGAAAATACCTTGAGTAACTCAGAGTATAAGTTAGCTATTTTACTGTGAAGTCTCATAAGGTTGTAAGTCACCAAGCCACAAGCAGATCATCCTTGTGGGTATCCATAGACAGTGAAAACTTCAACAGCTAAGATGATTATCACTTTAGGCACAGGCTTGCATTTCTATCTGGACATGTAAAACAAACAGATGCCATCCAGTTGGGGCAGAAGTATTAGGCATTTCCCCTTAGCCACTAATGTAGATAACTTTACCTTGCTACAAAAAAAGGCATTGCCTTTGAGGGATGGAAACAGATAAAACTGGTGAGGAGAGATGTCAATAATTATCCATACTTTCTATCCACAAAGCTAATCAGAAAATCCTTGACATTTACTCAGAGTAATGCCATAACTCAAATAAATGAAACTTGATTTGTTGAATTAGGAAATCTGTTGAAAACAAGTCCACCATTTTCAACAGTTGCCCCATTTATTGACTTTTGCATAAAGCATTTTTTAGCACTGCTTCAATGCCTGTCAGTGTGACAGAAATGGTCACCTGTGTGATCATTATGGTAGAATCCTCTGTGCTTTCTGTATATGTCTCTCCATTTCATTCACCCTTCCTTTGAATATTTTTGAGTCTGTAGCACCTTTATGTGATTGTAATAGTGTTAAACAAAAGCTATAATTTATTGTACAGGATTATTTTACATATAATATAGATTGAAACTTTTTAGATATTTGCATTATTCCATAACAAGATTTACCAAAATGAAAAATTGGATGACTTAATATTTTTTTAATTACAGTTCTTAATTTAACTGCATTAAAGTCAGGATAAGAGGGCTAAGTTAAATGTTGCAATTTCAGTTTCAAAAATGCATGATTATTCTTCATTTTGGAAGCCTGCCAACTAGAGAATATATTAGGCTGTGAATGCAACTAGACATGTCATACATTTCAGCAGTCTCTAGCTGGTCAAGATATATCTTTGGGCAAATTTAACCTTTATAAGACTAATTCTTGGTCTCTGTTTCATAGAGATTTTGCAGTTGTTTATTTTTTTTTAATTTATTTATTTTTTGTGGTACACGGGCCTCTCACTGTTGTGGCCTCTCCCGTTGCGGAGCACAGGCTCCGGACGCGCAGGCTCAGTGGCCATGGCTCACGGGCCCAGCCGCTCCAAGGCATGTGGGATCTTCCCCAGACCGGGACACGAACCCGTGTCCCCTGCATCGGCAGGTGGACTCTCAACCACTGCGCCACCAGGGAAGCCCTGCATTTGTTTATTTTAAATGAAAATTATAGTGAGAGGGATATAACCTAAAAGTCACTGAAAAGTCCAGGTCTATCAATTTTAGTTTACATGCTGCTAAGTGAGGGGAATTAATAAAGACAGAAAGTCTTCATTCATTTTCAAATAAAACTGCTAGTTGAGAATTGCCTTATTGTACAAACCTAAATATATTATGTCCTTTTCATAATGTCTAATTCATTGATTTTTGTCATCTTTCATTTAATTGCTTATATTTTTGGGTCAAATAGGATTAAAAATACGTTATAACCATTTTCTTACTATAGTGAACTGATCTGATTTAAAACCATTGAGAAAATAAACAGCTATGTTTAAATAGCTACGCATAAGCAATAACTAGATACTGTATGAGTGACCCTTTGACCTCTGTGGATCCTGCTTATATTTTGATTAGTGTCTGTTTAGGCTCCTGGTGACTGTAGGAGCCACTAGGATGCCTTCCAGAGAAATAGAAGCATAAGCAACCCAGCTGTGTACTCTTTGTGCCAATAAGAGGACCTGTGCCAGCTGGCTGCCCTCCAGAAATGTGCAGTGGTAAACAGAAAGTTACCAACAGAAAGGTATTTATTGCTTTCCCAGAAGGGGAATTTTAGCTAAGAGAACACAAATGAATTGGATCATTATTCCCATTTCTCAGAAAAGGTCTGTGCACGAGAGGGGTGTAGACTTCATTCTTTGCTTTAAAAACTTAAGTTTATTAAGGCTGTCATAATGTGATTTTTATAAATGAAGAGTATTACTGAAATGGTTACTTTACTCAGGGATTAAAACAGAAATAGGTTATCTTGACTTGGTAATGGGTAGAAAAATTCAGACATTCCAAACTCTCAGTGTGTGTGGTCTTATATACACCAGTTTGAAATGTGGGTGTCTTTGCATACTCAAACACACACAAAAACCAACTCAAATATCTCAGTGGCTTAAAACAGAAAAACAAATATCTCATGTACACTACATGGCCATTGTGGGTCAGCAAAGGGGCTCTGCTCATCATAATCACTTTGGGAATGCAGGCCAATGAAGAAGCTCTTGTCATTGCTTTCGTAGTATCGGAGGAAGGGACCAAAGATGTGGACAAACATGTCCTGGCACTTCACGCTTGTTCCCAGAAGTACCACATGTGGCTTTTGCTCACATTTCATTGGTCAGGTAAATCACACAGCCACACCCAAGTTTAAGAGGGCAGAGATGTGTAATCCTAGCCTGTATTATTTTTACATCATACATATGTTTAATATCAAGCTTTTCCAAGTGTTAAGAGTAATCTCAGTTCCTTCTAGAAAAATTTGAAAATGCAGAAGTGAATATAAAATAAACAGCATACAGAGTTAGTTACCATTAATATTTTACACACTTTCTTTTAGTTGCACACACATATGCATATGTAGATATATCATATATATGTCCTCTATATAATGTGGGTACTTTTGTATTCCATAAATTTTCTTTGTGGATATAATTATTAATAGCTAAATAGTGTCCCATCACCTGGATGCATGGTATTCTATAATTCAATTAACTAATCGTTTTGTTTTTTTTTTTGAATTTAGGTGTTTCTAGTACTTCACTATAATAAATAATGGTCCATGGATATCTTTATATATACATCCTAGCACATTAGTCTGAATATTTTCCTAGAATACATTTTTAGGAATAGGCTTACTGATAGAAGGTATTGGATCATTTCTTAATAAGTTTGATACATATTATTAAATTTCCTTCTAGAAATTAGTTTATATAAGTTTATATTATTACTTGCAGTATGTGAGAGTACCTCACCAATTTCTCATTTAAAAATATAGTTTTCTAATATGTAAATGAATAGCATCTCATTTGTTATTATGTATTTATTAAATTGTTAGTGAGACTGACCATTTTTACATGTTTACTGACTACTTTATGGGTGATTTTTGTATCCATAGACTGTACTATTTTCTTCAAGAGAGTCTAATTTTTTATGATTGATTTAAAAATATTTTTATATGTAATTATATTATTACTTGTACATACCAACATTTTCCATGCAGTTTTTCCTTTGATTTTTTTTTTTTTTAATTTTAGAAGTTTAAAAAATTGCATAGGGCTTCCCTGGTGGCGCAGTGGTTGAGAATCTGCCTGCCGATGCAGGGGACACAGGTTCGTGCCCCGGTCCGGGAAGGTCCCACATGCCGTGGAGCGGCTGGGTCCGTGAGCCATGGCCGCTGAGCCTGTGCGTCCGGAGCCTGTGCTCTGCAACGGGAGAGGCCACAGCAGTGAGAGTCCCGCGTAGCGAAAAAAAAAAAAAAAAAATTGCATAATCATTATAACTGTTTTTACTTCACGATTTCTTCCTTAATGTTATGCTTAGATAGGGCTTTGTATTCCAAAATCATATAAATATTTACTTACATGTTATTTCTGGTTCTTTCATGATTTCTTTTTTTTTTTTTTTTAACATTGAACTCTAATCCATCTGGAATTAATTTGGGAGCAAGATAAGATGCAATATTTTACCTTTTCTTCCCAAATAGTTAAATCAGTTTTCACAGCAACTTTTATTGATTAATCTATATTGAGTCTTCTGGAGACTCAGTCATCAAAAATGTAGACTTACACGTCAACAAAACCAACAGGGAGATCTCACCAGAGACAAAGATCTGCATTAAAAATCATTGTGCTACTATGTAGAAGGTCTTAATACAGAACCTTATTGTCATAGTTAAGAAGCTATTCTTAATTGATCTGGTTGTAGTATTTTGTGGCTTATAGCAGATTAGAAACCACACAAAAAGGGGATGAAGAAAAGGGTAGAAATTGCTGTAATCAATTAGAAGGAGACAGAAAAACTAGAAGGTAAACAAAGTTGTATTATTCAACAGTAGTTTTCATAATGATTACCAAGCCATTAAGGTAAAAAGGTTTCATTATCTTTACTCTTTCTGTTTAGGAAGCCCGTTAAAAAAACAAAAAGGTTTAAATCAACAGGGCTTGATGAAAGAACTGGGAAAAAATATGGTAAAATGAAAAGGATTTTGGAGTCAGACAAACTTGGATTTCAATCTGAGGTTCTTAACCTAACAAATCCATGACATTGGGAAAGGGGTTAGATTATTTTAGACTGATTTTACCCATCAGTAAAATGAGGATGATAAACGATCCTTGTGTGGCCATGTTGTAATCAAAGTGATATACAGTCTCATCATGTTCATCCCTCATCTACCTCCTTGTAACTCCCAAGCCAGCTTCAAGATGAATTCTGAAAATTCCAAGTAGATATGGCATTCTCTTCAGCAACTTCAGGAGCTGTTTGTAGTTTATAGTTAAGCCAAATGATCCTTTTAAGCTAGAAGAAAAGTTAGGTCTTAAGTATTTTATCAATGTATCTTAGTTAATAGGGTCCAGCTGGAGACACAAGAATACTTACATAGATATTGGAGCTATAGGGCAAAGAAGAAATAACTGAGGCTTTGGGGCCAGGAAGATAGAATTTGATTCCTGGTCCTACCACTGATCAGTTAGCTGATCACTCCACTAATCAGCTCCTACCTGAGCTCTATTTTTGTCCATTGTAAAAGAGAGATGATATCCAACATGCAGAACTGTTGTGGGGATTTGGCACGAATACGTAGTTTAGTCTAGAAATATACTTTAAAAATATGACAAACTAGAGGAGTTCTCAAGTGATTGTTTATTGTTTGTACCTTTTGTTTTTGCTAGTCTTTTTACTTTAGTCTAATTTGATATGGGTCAAAGAATGATTCAGTGATAGCCTTAAAAATGTATCAAAACTATTTGCTTGATATAATCATATACAGCAGAAACTTTAAAGAATTATTAGATACTTTTAGGAGTATTAGATCAAAAATGCCTAAATGCATATGAAAACAGCATTTTGCGAGTATAATCCTCCCTACAATCTAAAGCCACAACAATGCAAACAAACCTAAAGGTCAAGCAATTGAACAAATACATAAGTGAAGAAGGAAGACTTATCCTGACTCATTCTCATTTTAATACTCAGACTGTGAATGTCAATTAGCTCAATCAAGTCTTAACAGGTAATGTCAGCTGTCAGTCATTCCTAGGTAGCGATGTGTGAAGTTTGTCAGCAGGCAGTGGACTACTTGCATGATGAATGAAATAATGAGGGCACAGAAGCCTGAACAAAACTTCTCTTTTTCTGGTAAATTCCTCTCAACATGGGAATTTAGGACAAGGAGAGAAAAATCACTTTAAAATCTGTTTTAAGGCAGTGTTCATTTAATGTATTGTCTATTTTAAAACATTCCTCTTTTAACCTTGTATTTTTAAAAATTAATGTCAATGGCAAATGATTAAGCATCATCATTTTTAACTGTATAGGTCAGTGTAAACAACATTAGCTGCTACAAGAGATAAGCCTCCAAATTCAAAGTGCTTTTACAACTAAGGTTCGTACTCACTGTGGATGGTGTGACTCCTCTGAGTTCATTCAGTGACTCAGGTGTATTGGCAGCCATAGTCCTCCAAATAGTCCATAGTCCTCCAAATAGTCCTCCAAAGTAGTCCATAGTCCTCCAAATAGCCATAGTCCTCCAAATAGTCCTCCAAAGTCATTGTGGCAGGTGAAGGGAAATGGTTAACTATGTTGGGAGGTTTAAGGGCTAGGACTTGAAGAGGCTTCCATCATTTCTACTCACATCCTGTTTTACAGAACCCAATAACTTTAACTCAGTTTAACTGTGAGAGAGGCAGGGAAATGTAGAAGAGCTCTTTAAAGTCTCTGTTATACCCTCCAAACTTGTTTTATTTGAACAGTCATTTAAATCTAAGTTTTTAACTGTATCATATCCCGTTAAACCATGGTTTGAAAATACTAGTTACAGGTTAGAAGGCATTTAATATGTGTAGACTGGATCTTTTATATACATTACTTTATTTGAAAACTTAAGAAAATGATACATTCATATGATAAAATATTCAAGCAGTAAAGAAAGGTATAATATTAAAAGTAATTAATTCTGTTCCCTTTGCTCTGATCTCTATTTACTGCATGCATTGGTGACAACTATTTTGTTTTTTCTTTAGTTTTGTTTTTTGGCTTAAAACAACACTTATTTATTAACTCACAGTTCTGAAAGGCAGAAATCTGAAAACAAGGCGTCAAGGCTGTGTTTCTTCTGGAGGCCCTAGGGGAGAATCCTTTCCTGGACTTTTCCAGCTGCTAGAGGCTGCTTGGATTCCTTGGATCATGGCCCCTTCCTCCATCTTCAGGGGACATCACTGCAAACTCTGTTTCTATAATCATATCCCACTCTCTGATCCTGAACCTCCTACCTCCTTTTTATTTTATTTTTTTAAGTTTTTCATGTTTTGTTGTTTTTTAATATAATATTTTTCCTTTTTAAAATTGAAGTATAGTTGATTTACAGTGTTTCAGGTGTACAGCAAACTGACTCAGATCTATCTATCTATCTATCTATCTATCTATCTATATCTATATATATATGTATATTCCTTTTCAGATTCTTTTCCATAGGTTATTACAAGGTATTGAGGATAGTTCGCTGTGCTATACAGTAGGTCCTTGTTGTTTATCTATTTTGTACATAGTAGTATGAATCTGTTAATCCCAAATTCCCAATTTATTCCTCTTCCCTCTTTCCCCTTTGGTAACCATAAGTTTGTTTTCTATGTCTGAGTCTATTTCTGTTTTATAAATAAGTTCATTTGTATCATTTTTTAATTCCACATATAAGTGATATCATCTGATATTTGTCTTTCTCTGTCTGACTTATTTCACTTAGTATGATAATCTCTAGGTCCATCCAATAATGCTACAAATGGCATTATTTCATTCTTTTTTGTAGCTGAAAATTATTCCATTGTGTGTGTATGTGTATATATATATACCACATCTTCTTTATCCATCTGTCTGTCGATGGACATTTAAGTTGCTTCCATGTCTTAGCTTCCACGTCTTGTAAATAGTGCCGGTATGAACATTCATAGCTACTGCCTCTGTTTAATTTTTTATATTTTTTATTGAAGTATAGTTCATTTGCAATATTATGTTAGTTTCAGGTATACACAGTAATTAAATATTTTTATCTATTATACTCCATTTAAAGTTATTACAGAGTTTTGGCTATATTCCCTATACAATACAACATATCCTTATAGCTTGTTTATTTTATACTGTAGTTTATGCCTCTTAATCTTCAGCCCTTGTCTTTCCCCTCTACCCTTTCCTCTCCCCACTGGTAACCACTAGTTTCTTCTCTATATGTGAGTCTGTTTTGCCATATTCATTTGTTTTATTTTTTAGATTCCACATATAAGTGATAACAGAGTATTCATCTTTACCTGTGTGACTTATTTCACTAAGCATAATATTGATAACATCTGGATCCATCTGTGTTGTTGCAAATATTTCATTATTTTTTATGGAAATATTTCATTCTTTTTTATGGCTGAGTAATATTCTAGTGTGTGTGTGTGTGTGTGTGTGTGTGTGTGTGTGTGTGTGTGTGTCTCCATTCATCTATTGCTAGACAATTATCTATTCATCTATTGCTGGACAATTAAGTTGCTTCCATATCTCGGCTATTGTAAATAATGCTGTTATAAACATGGGGGTGCATGTATCTTTTTATTAGTGTTTTTTTTCTTTGGGTATATACCCCATAGTAGAAATGCTGGATCATATGGTAGTTCTATTTTCAGTTTTTTGAGGAACCTCCCTGTAATGTTTTCCATAGTGGCTACACCAATTTAGATTCCCACCAAGTGTACTAGGGTTCCCTTTTCTATACATCCTTGCCATTATTTATTATTTATAGACTTTTTGATGATAGCAATTCTGACAAATGTGAGGTGGTAGCTCTTTGAGGTTTTGATTTTCATTTATCTGATTATTAGCAATGTTGAGCATCTTTACATGTGCCTGTTGGCCATCTGTATATCTTAGAAAAATGACTGTTCAGGTCTTCTTCCCATTATTTAATTGTGTTGTTTGGTTTTTAGACATTGAGTTGTATGAGCTATTTATATATTTTGCATGTTAGCCCCTTATCAGTCATATCATTTGCAAATATTTTCTCTCATTCAGTAGGTTGTCTTTTTGTTTTGTTGATGTTTCCTTTGCTGTGCAAAAGGTCTAAAATTTAAATAGGTCCCATTTGTTCATTTTTGCTCATTTCTTTTGCCTTAGGAGACTAATCCAAAAAAACATTGCTACGATTTATGTCAGAGTATTTTGCCTATGTTCTCTTCTAGGAATTTTATGGTTTCAGGTCTTACATCTAGGTCTTTAATTCACTTTGAGTTTATTTTTCTATATGGTATGAGAATTTCATTCTTTTACATGTAGCTGTCCAGTTTTCCCAGCACCATTTATTGAATAGACTGTCTTTTTTCCATTATATATTCTTACCTCCTTTGTTGTAAATTAATTGTTCATAAGTGTGTGAATTTATTTATGGTTTCTCTATCCTATTCCATTGATCTATGTGTCCGTTTTTGTGTCAGTACCATACTATCTTGATTAGTGTACCTTTATGTTATAGTCTGAAGACAGGGAATGTGATATTTTCAGCTTTGTTCTTTTACTCAAGATTGCTTTGGCTATTTGGGGTCTTTTGTGGTTCCATGTAAATTTTAACATTATTTGTTCTAGTTCTGTGAAAAATGTCAGGGATTTTTTGATAGGGATTGAATAAAATCTGTAGATTGCTCTGGGTAGTATGGACATTTTAACAATATTAATTCTTCCAATCCATGAACAGAGGATACCTTATAATTTCTTTGTATCATCTTCAGTTTTCTTCATGAATGTCTTAAAATTTTCAGAGTATAAGTTTTCACCTCCTTGGCTAAGTTTATTCCAAGGTATTTATTCTTTTGGATGAGATTTTAAATGAGATTGTTTTCTTGCTTTCTCTTTCTGATATTTCATTATTAGTGTATAGAAAAGCAACAGATTTCTGTATATTAATCTGGTTTCCTGCAACTTTACTGTATTCATTTATTAATTCTAATAGTTTTATAGTGGAGACTTTCAGGTTTTTCTATATGTAGTGTCATGTCATTTGCAAATAGTGAGTTTTATTTCTTCCCTTCCAATTTGGATGGCTTTTATTTCTTTTTGTTGTCTGATTACTGTGGCTAGAACTTCCACTACTACATTAAACAGAAGTGGCGAGAATGGTCATCCTTATCTTGTTCCTGATTTTAGATGAAAAGCTTTCAGGTTTTCAATGCTGAATATGTTTGCTGTGGGTCTGTTATAAATGGCCTTTATAATGTTGAGATATGTTTCCTCTGTACAAACTTTGATGAGCGTTTTTATCATGAATGGATGTTGAGTTTTGCCAAATGCTTTTTCTGCATCTATTGAGATGATCAGGTGATTTTTTATCCTTTTGTTAATGTGATGTATTACATTGCTAGATTCTCAGATATATTCCATTCTTGCATCCCTGGAGTAAATCCCACTCGATTGTGGTGTATGATCCTTTTTATGTATCATTGAATTTGGTTTGCTAATACTTTGTTGAGGATTTTTGCATCTATATTCATCAGAGATATTGGCCTGTAGTTTCTTTTTACACTGTCTTTGTCTAGTTTTGGTGTCAGGGTAATGGTGGCTTTATAGAATGAACTTGGGTATGATTCCTTCTCTTCAATTTTTGGAACAGTTTGAGAAGATAGATATTAGCCCTTCTTAATATGTTTGGTAGAAGTCCCCTGTGAAGCCATTTAGTCCTAGACTTTTGTTTGCTGGGAGGTTTTGTTTTGTTTTTTTTAATTACAAACTCAATTTCTCTTCTAGCTATTGGTCTTTACAGATTTTCTATTTCTTCCTGATTCAGTATTAGAAGATTGTTTCTAGAAATGTATTCATTTCTTCTAAGTTTTTCAGTTAGTTAGCGTATAACTGTTTGTAGTATTCTCTTGATTTTTTTGTATTTCATGGTATCAGTTTTCATTTCTGCTCTTTCATTTCTTATTTTGTTTATGTGGGTCCTCTTCTTGTTTTGAGGAGCATGCTAAAGGCTTATCAATTTTGTTTATATTTTAAAAAAACTAGCTCTTTGCTTCTTTGATCTTTTTTCTGATATGAGTATTGTTACCCCAACTTTCTTGTTATTTCCATCTGCATAAAATTTCTTTTTCCATCCCCTCACTTTCAGTCTGTGTGTCCTTAGCTTTTAAATGCATCTCTTATAAGCAGCTTATAAACGGGTCTTGTTTTTCTTTTTTTTTATCTAATCAGCCACCACATGGCATGTTTTTGATTAGAGCATTTAGTCTATTGACATTTAAAGTGAATATTGATGGATAAGTACTTATTCCAATTTTGTTACTTGTTTTCTGGTTGTTTCTGTGGTTCTTCTCTGTTCTTTTTTAATTTCTTCCCTTATGATTTTATGATCTTCCTTATTTGTATGTTTGTGTTCCTTTCTCTCTAGCTTTGTATATCCGTTGTAGGTTTTTGATTTGTGGTTACTATGGGGTTCATGTATGTTGACCTACATCTACTTGTTTTAAACTGGTAGTTATTTACTTCAAATACATTCTAAAAGATCTACATTTTTTTACTCCCTTCCCCAACATTTTCTGTTTTTGATGTCCTATTTTACATCTTCATGTTTTCCCCTTCACTGTTAAGACCCTTTAACATTTCTTTTAAGGTCAGTTTGGTATTCATTAACTCTTTTAGTTTTTGTCTGTCTGAGGAGTTTTTTCCTCTACTTCCATTTTAAATGATAATCTTGCCTGGTGGAGTATCATAGTTTGTAGGTTTTTCTCTTTCAGCACGTAAATATATCATGCCCTTCTCTTTTGGCCTGCAAACTTTCTCCAGAAAAATCAACTGATAGCCATGTGGGGGTTCCCTTATACGTGACTCTTTGTTTTTCTCATAATGCCTTTAGGATTGTCTCTTTATGTTTAACTTTTGCCATTTTAATTATAATATGTCTTGCTGTGCTTCCTTTTGGAATCATCTTTTTTGGGGACTCTCTGTGCTTCTTGTACCTTGATACTGTTTCCTTCATCAGATTTGGGAAATTTTCATCCATAATTTCATCAAATACATTTTTGACCCTTTTCTCTCTCTCTTCTCCAGGGACCCCTATAATGTGAATGTTGGTCTGCTTGATATTGTCATAAAAGTTCCTTAAACTCTTCTCATTTTTAAAATTTATTTTTCTTTTTGCTGTTTTCATTGGGTGATTTTCATCATCCTATCTTCCAGATCACTTACGTGTTCTTCTCTATCACCTAGTCTACTTTTAATTCTTTCTAGTGTGTTTTTCATTTCAGTTATTGTATTTTTCAGTTCTGACTAGTTTCTTATTAAAATCCTCACCATGTTCATCTATTCTTTTCTCTAGTTCATTTAGCATTCTTATTACTAATCCTTTGAACTTTTTACTCTGGTAAATTGTTTATGTCTGTTTCATTAATTGTTTTTTCAGGTTTTTGTTGTTCTTTTGAAAAAAAATTTCTCTGTTTTCTCATTTTGCTTAATTTCTCCATCTTTATGAAATTAGTTCAAACAGTTAGTTACATATTCCTGTCCTTCTGTGGGAATGTCCCTATATTGTCTGCATGTGTCCAATGGCTTTGGTGGCAGAGCTGAATCTGAAGTGAGCAGAAGTCATGTCATCAGTCAGTGTGTGCTAGCAGCCATCACATCGGTAGTAGGTAGGACTGGAGATGGAAGAGCTAGGACCAGAGCCAGATGTTAGCTGGGGCTTCTTTTCTGCTCCATAGCCAACACCACCATATCGGGGGTGGGTTGAATCCCATGTTGCTGGAGCAGAAGCCCTGGTGTTCATGTCTGATCTGGTTCTGTTCCCTCGAAGTGTGTGCTTTCTGCCCCAAGCATTGACATGTTCAGTCCAGAGAGGAGCATTGCTGAAACAAGAGGGGCTGGAGCAGGAGCTTGGCATGGGCCGACGTGCAGGCTGGGGTGGTCCCAGCACCAGTCAGAGCTCCAGAACACTCCTGATCTGCTGTCCCTCACGAATGCCAGTAATGGCTTCTTTTGCCCCTTTCAGATGCTGTGTCAGGTCTGAGTCAACTCCTTCCCTCACAACTCCATACCTTCCTTAGAAGTAGCAGCCTCTGCCCTAGTGGGGAGCTGCGTTATAGAGCAAGAGGGGCCAGAGCAGGTGCTTAGCATGGGCTGGGGCATGTGGTAGGGTGGTCCTGGAACCAGTCAGAGCTCCAGACCACTCCTCATCTCCTGCCCTTATGAACAGCAGTAATGTTTGCCCTCGCTCCATTTGGATGCTCTGTCAGGTCTGAGCTGGCTCCGTCCCCCACATCTGTGCACTCTCCTTGCCTGTGGCAGCCTTCAACCTAGTGTGCAGCTGCACCATGGAGCAAGAGGGATGGGAGCCAGTTCTCAGCTCAAGCTGAGGAGCCTGCTGGGGCGGTTGTGGGAAACTGGCCCAAGTCCTGGGCAGTTTCAGTCTGCTTCCTCTGCCTTGTTTTGGGAGTAAGCAAGCATGTGTGCACTTTTCACAAGCAGAGTCTCAGTTTCTTACAGTCCCACTGTCAGTCTCACTGGTTTTCAAACCAGCTAAGGGGACTTATCCTCTTGGCGTCATACCCCAGGGCTGGGACACCCAATACGGGGTTTCAACTGCCCACCCCCCAGGAAGGGTTGCCAAGCCTGTGTAATCTCGCTCCTCTTCTGTGTCCCCTCTTAGGGGCTCAGGTACCGATCTGATCACTTCCCTTACCTTCCTACCTGACTACGTCTGGATCTTTCTTACAGTGTTGTTTGTGTAAGAGTCTTTCTGCCAGTCTCCAGTTTGTTTTCAATGAGAATTGCTCCACATGTTGATGAATTTTTGATGTGTTCATGGTGGTTGTGAGCTCCACATCCTCCTGCTCTGCCATCTTGATCTCCTCCCGGTGACCACTGTTAAGATTCTTGCTCTCTCTGTCTCTCTCTAAAAATGTTTCAAAGATACATTAGCACTTACCTATGTAGAACCTTTTTTTATTTTATAAAAATGGAATGATTTTCCTTATATGCTATTCTATAAATGTTTTAAGTTAATAATATAGAGTTAATTTTGTATAAGTATATATAAATTTAGAGTGATATTCAAAATATTTGACAACCATTAGAGCATAAGCACTGACCAATCAGAATGGATGCTGGATGTAGGGTGGGAGAATGGTCCTGGAGCCCGAGGTGTGCCAGAAATGACCTTAATTAGGCAATAAAATGAATAAGTCAGGGGCAGGGGTTGTACCCATAGAAGGAGCTAGAATGTGGGGGTGAGAGGAATATGGAGTATGTGCTCAGGGTATCAGCTGTTTTCCAAGTAGTATGAATATCTTTCAGTATTTTAACAACTGACAGGGCCATACTGGTGTGCTAGGGTTATATCAGCACTTCATGTACCTCATTCTATTTAAAGGTAGTACACCAGAGTAGTACTATAATTTTTAAAGTAAATCAAGGTATTGATGCACAGTTAGATTGCTTTTAATATCTTATATTGTAAGAAATGCTGTGTATTAGAAAACAAAAGCAAATCACAAAAACAAATAAATAAAAAACATAAACAGAAAAGAAAACTTGTGTATGTAATCTGGTGAAACTTTGTGAGAATATCCACAAGGCAAATTCCTAGCTGTGGAATTACCAAGTCAATTTTTATTTCGATAGAAATTTCTTTGAAAAGTCAAATCAGTTTACACTCACCCCAAGTGAGAGAATATTTTTTTTCCGTATCTTGTCCAACAGTTTGCATTATTATATTATCAAAAATTATGTCTTTATTCAATTTGATAACTGAATGATTAAGGAAATATTCCATTCTTGTTTAGTAATCATTTTGTAATAGTTGAAAAATTGTTTGATTTGGAGTCATTTATACTTAAACTTTTTGTTTGTATTTGGATTAATTACTATGAGTTTGTTTTCTCAGCTGTAAAATGGAGATATTATAAATGTCAATGCAATTTTGCCTGGTTTGTTATTCCAGATTAATTTTAGAATAATTTTCTAAGACTCCTCAAAATTCACACTGAAGTTTTTATTTGAATTGAATTAAATATTTAAATCAAACTTCTGAAGTTCATTAATAGACTTTCTATCTTAGTCCATGGACTATCTATATTAAATCAGCCCTTGCTTTATATCTCTGAATAAAGTGTGTTTTTCTTTCTGTAGGTTTAGTAAATTTCTTATTAGTGTTCTGTGAGGTATTGTATATTTTATTGTTGCTAGATTTGATGAAATATTTTTCTTTTATATCTTCTGTTCATTCATTACATGTATGAAGGTTGCTACTTTTATAATTTGTAGTACATTTGTAGTAATGTGGCCTCTTTATAATTCCTTTTTCCACTTGGCTTCATACACATTATCTATCTTTCTCTGTCATCTATCAATGTAATCACAATATATGCAACTTATGATAATTTCATCTACTTCGTTCCAATAGTTTCATTGCTTATTTCTTCACCTAAATATCTTCTGCATATTTCTACTCTAGCTTTTCTTTTCATTTATATTGTTTCTTCTTGAGACTGAGTCCTTGCAATGGAAGGAGTGTATTCTACTTATATTTGTGGTCTGGTAAACTACACTAATGCCCGACACAAAGGAAACACTCAAATGTTAAGTGAATGCTTGAGTGAATAATTTTGAGCTTCAGATTCAAGGTTGTTCTGGGCAATTCCCATGAATGTTAGCTCAATGGAAAACAATAAACAAGATAGAGAAGCAGACACAAGTCAAATGGCATAGATATGGAGCCTGGGTACCCAAGAGACTAATGTGGAAGGAGGCCAAAATAAATAATTGGGCTTCCCAATCAGGATAGGTACAGGGGATGCCTAACTGATATATCACTGAAATGGAGAGAAAGTTACCCATCTGGTATTTTATCCTATGAATATAAGCAGCAAGGCTGTATTTAACCTCAACTGGCTGGCCAATGAAGTAAGGACTCCTTTTATTATTGATCCTGGGACGAAGAGAGATAGCCAGCAGTTAACAGATATGAGACTGTATTCTGACAGGTCGGGTCATAGTAGAGTCTGCTGTAATCAGCATACCAGGAGAAATTAATCCTGGAATTTGATTAAGATAGAGTATTTTATAATAAGTAAAGTATGAAATAACTCAATGAATTTACTCACCTTTTACTCACCAGTTGAAATTAACATGTGCCACTAGTTGCAGCAATAATAAACACAGAAATAGCTAATGTTTATTAAGGATTTATTAGATGCCAAGCATATGATTAGTGCTCTACAGAGATTATCTCACTTAATCCTCATAGCAGTCTATGAATTCAGTATGATTTTGATTGTATTTTACAGGTGGGAGAATACAGCTTAGAAAGTTTGTTAAGTAGCTTGACTAAATTCACATACTAGTATGTAGTAAAGCTGAATTGTGAGGAAAAGCCAAGATTTTCAATCCTGACATTTATTTCACATGGGGAACTTTAAAATAAAATAAATACCAGTGTCAGAGCCTCTCTTTCAGAAATTATTACTTAATTGGTCTGGGGTGGGGCTTGGTGGTATTGGTATGGTTTAAAAAGCTACATGGTAATTTCAACATGTCCTTAGAGTTGAGACCATTGACCTGTCAGAGCACCTTACTGAGAGTTTAGCTTTGCCCTCAAATTGTACCTTGTCAGTACAAAGGAATGATAATGGTTATGTAGCTTGAAGAATAGTTTTAAGATTTATTTTCCTTCCTCTATGCACTGTCTTTATTTAGGTATCCTGTATTTACCTTTCTGATCATGCCTGCCAATTTATTGGCTATTGTCTCCTGGAATGTTTCAGTATACAGGCTGGGTTATAAAGGATCTTAACGTTTTGCCTCTGCAAGTGCATCTATATTTAGATAGGATTGCTGTTACTAGACCTTTACTGCTCTTGTAAATCTTCTTTTAAAATAGTTGTTCAGTTATTATTATATTTCCCTATATATCAAACAGGTTGTAGTTGATTAGGTTTATTAAATGCCTTGTATTAGTTTTATATAATGATCGGTTTAACAGTGGTTATACAAGTTGCTGTAGATAATAAGTTCATGGTTCTAGATATTTCCATGTAGTCAAAAAATTATACTCAGAATGGATCCTGCTCCACCTTGCTATGTTTTCCAACATAATAATTTATCCTACCTCCATTTCCAGCCCAAGCAATATTATTAAAATGAGGTACCATCACAATGATAGGAAAAGGGGCAAAAGGCATAAATATACAGTTGAGAGAAAATGAAGTACAAAAAGAAATACAAAAATAGTTAATCTAATCAATTCATTGGCAAAACACCAATGAAATAGTTTTATATATGAATTAGCAACAGTTTTTTCAGACTTTTTATCATGTAATTACATATTTATTATTTTATTGTTTATGGCATCCTGATGCTAGAATGCAAGTTCCACAAGGTCTACTTTGGTCAGTGATATATTGTAAGAGCTGAAACCAGTGCCTGCCCTGAAATAGACACTCAATAATAAATATTCGTAAGAGAAAGAAATATGTGCATGTGTGAATGTGCCCATAGCAAAGATGTGGTACATTGTATATATCACTATATAACTGGCAGGGGTGTGAATTCATGTAACAATTCTAAAGAGCAATCCATGAAGAGGTATCATGTTTTTTGTTAAATGTTAATTTTATTTGGATTATTATTTATTTATACTTCTAAATTGTGAGTGCAGATTTATAGACAGAAAACCTTGTTCACAGCATCGATAATCATGAGGCAAACAAATACAGCTGATGTTAAGTAAAATATGACATTTATCATTCTTTCAAAATAGACTAAATACTGTGAAAATGCAGTAATATAATGTTAAATGAAAAATGGAGGGTGGATAATAGAGCGTGGTTCCAGTTTTGTAAAAATTGAGAAAGAGAGGCAGACAAATTCTTAAACCAGAGTGATAATAGTAATTATACCGGGGTGGTAAGAATAATTTTAATTTTTTTCTTTGTAATATTATAAAATGCATAAAATTTCTATAAGGATGTATATTACTTTCTTGATCAGAAAAATACTTCAGTTATGAAAATTGGCTTTATCATTTTCCAACTCTGAGGATATAATAAAGAATCTGTTGCAATGTAACCTCCACAAGGGCAAATCTTTTTTTTTGCGATACGTGGGCCTCTCACTGTTGTGGCCGCTCCCATTGCGGAGCACAGGCTCTGGACGCGCAGGCTCAGTGGCCATGGCTCACGGGCCCAGCCGCTCCGCGGCATGTGGGATCTTCCCGGACCGGGGCACGAACCTGCGTCCCCTGCATCGGCAGGCGGACTCTCAACCACTGCACCACCAGGGAAGCCCAGGGCAAATCTTTTTATCTGCTTTGCTCATTGGTGGATTCCCTATGCCTAGAATAATGTTTGGGATAAAGTAGCACTCATAAATATTTTTTGAATAAATGAATGAGTGTGCAAATGAATAGTATGTCTCCCTGTTTTAAAGGCAGTTTTAAAGTGTTAAGGGTAAGCGGATTGATTACTTCCTTTTTGTGTAGAATTGAACCATTAATCCATCCATCATTAAGTGTTAATTAAGTGCTATTCATAGCATGTCTTCTTTGCACTGAGGAGAGACCACTTTGTCATGGGCTGAAAATGATCTTTTATCTCTCGTTAGAGTTTGCTGGGTGGAGAGGGAAATGAGCAACACATGGAAGATGTCGATTCTAATGTATGTGAAATTTAAAATGATTATGACAGAAATTTTTTATCTTTAGGAAGTACCTTTAATTTAGCCCTATGTCCTCAGATTTAAAGAAAACCGTAATTATCAATTAATAAATGTTATTTTGTTATCCAATTAAAATGTGTTTAGTTCCCCACTTATAGAGAACAAAAGGAGTATAAAAATAATCACAGATTTTGTTGATGTTACTGTTGGGGATGTAAACATTGCAAAAGGACAATAGACCAATAATATAAGACAATGCTATATGGTGCTTCATTGTAATTCAATAAGGGGATTTTTTTCAAGTAATTTTTACCATGTAGTATGCAGTTTAGATTTATGCAAGTAGATATATGCCTTATTTAAAATTTTATGTTTTTTACATATTTTCTCAAAACTAAAATCAGGAATAAGGGATTTAAGGTAAATCCTGATGGATTATAATAGTAGCATTTATATTCTAATATAATATTAAATAAAACTGTATCAGTGTTTGCAATGAGTTGTCTATTTTACACAGAACTCTTGCTATATTTTTTTCTCTAGGATTCAGTGTTTCCCTCTGATATGCAACCAAATCCAAACTTGTGTTTATGCAAAGAAAATATTTGTCCAGCAAAATTTGACTACAAGCTGAATGACATATTTAGACTTCACGAACTTCCAGTGAGCTGGTAAGATTCTTGATGTTTTATTAATACCTTTGAGATTTTATTGTCATGTCTAAATTTTGATACTCTTATAGCTGTTTATGGTCAAAGTGTTTTGCTCTTAGCCTGTTTCTGAAATTGCTACTTATAGCACTGAAAGAATCCTCTTAAAGCTGTTGCAAGAGTCTCAGAACTAACTGGTTTAGGCACTTGGTGGCAGTACAGCCTAAGTGCACTACTGTGCATTTTTAATGTAGAGGTTGCAGTTCTGGCTTAAAATAAAGCACAGATTGTTTTTAGAGAGGTTTGTAGGATTTGTTTTAAAAATAGGATCTCAGCAGCTATGCATTTCATTTGATTATTTTACTTAAAATTTTATCAGTGTATGTTTTTTTCCACATTAACACATTATTTTGTTTTGTTTTGAGGACCATAGTTTTGTGAACCATAATCACATCAGTTTAAAAGCAAAACTTATTACTTGCTAATAAGTTTTATGAATCTGCATATTTACATTCATAGAAAACATTTTAAATCTTATAAAATTTATACTACTCCTATTCAGAGTGTTTGAGAAAAATATTTCTGTGGAGAATCAGTAAATATACATTCTACAGTAGATTTCTATGGTACTTTAAAATTTTACTAAGTGGTCAGCTTTTGTAAATAATCATGGATACATCATTTTGATTATGGTTTAGGTAAGTAATATTGTTTTCTTGTATTTGTTCATATAATCCCAAGTTTATATTATTGATTTTTAAGAAATTTGTACAAAGATGTATAGCAAACATTATGTAATTGCTCCTCTTATACTTAATGAGGAAAAATGTCTCAGAAGAGGATGTTAACCAACTCTAATAACCTACACTTAACTGTGGTGAGGTTTTTCTTGTTTTGTTTTGTTTTATTTTGCAAAGTTTACCTTGCTCTTGATGACTGTATGTATATTCACTTTCTAAGACCTATTTGTTTGATTATTTTCATGTAGCAAGACTCTGCCATGACCAAAACCAGTAGGTTAATGAATTGAAAAGATCTGTTAGTAAAAGGAACCATAATAATGATACATTCATACCTTAAGTATTCTATTTCAACTTAAAACAGTTCATTTGCATTCACATGACAGTCTTTTGATGTAAGACCATGGCTTTTTCTTTCCTTAAGTGACTGTTGATTGGAATTCTACATCATATTTCTTGCATAAGCTATACCAATAATGTATCACTAACAATTTTATGATTTTCTTAATCTGAAACAAGAACTTCAGACACTCAGAAGGTGATCTCCTCACATTTCCATGGCATTAATTTAATTTTCATTGATAGCAATTCTTCTTATCACACTTATATTTCATCACCTTGATTAGTTTTTAATTACATTATAGTAGCAAATGCAACTGGCTTATGAGGTTTAGTAACAAACTCCTCTGACTCTTTGTGATAGTGGACCTTAGCTGGTGGGAGCTGGTGGGAGTCTGCTGGGGCATGGTCTGGAAGCTCTGAGCAGTCAGGGCACTGCTAGCACAGCCAGAGTGTTTTACAGAGAGAATGGGAAATGTTGACCAACGATTAAGTGGAGGTTAAGGGAAAAGCATTTACTAAATGAAAATGTGGAGAAGAGAAAGAGGGAAACATTTGACTCTTAGTCAGAAACAAAGTCTGGATTCCAGATTAATTTATTTGCAGACTTTGGAAAGACAGCTGCCCTGATAACTACTACTGCAACCCAGGGAATAATTTCTCTGTCATAATCTTCACTAGTTAGCCCATGAGGAGAGAAGATTCTAGCATTATGAGTTAGGCAGTAAAAAAAAAGCAAAAAAAAGAATTGTGAGTAGAAAACTAATCACTAATCTTCTAGTGTAACATACCTCAAAGGAAAATTAAGCTGTGACTTTGGGCCAACTCATTTACCTGGGTCTTTTTTTGGCCTGTTTCTTCTTTTCCAATTTGTCTCAGTTTCTCTTCGTTATACCGCCATTTCTTCTTGGTCACAGGTTTGTTTTTCTCTCTCCCACCTATTTTATTCTACTACTTCCTCTGTACTCTCATTCTATACCACCAATCCTTAACTAGCCATAATATAAAATTCAACTGTAAATTTCTAGTGTTTCTCAGATAATTTCATATTCTCTGTTCTTAATTTAAAACTGAGTCACCCCGCTCCCACCACCCCATATACACACACAGAGGTTTGGTACTTTATAGGTCTTTAATAGTATAATGTTTATTGACTCAATTATGTTTCTTTAAAGAATAAAAAATGTTTTTTGTTTTATAAGTAACTGTGAATTTATTTATTTTGTTTTTCAATTATCATCAGTGGAAATAAAGTTCTTCCTCTATGGTATATAGGTTCCTTAACTTCATCAAAATAACAATGATAGTAATGACAATGATCATGAAAGAATATCAATAATAACAATAAACTGTTTTACAAAGCATCTTTCAATGCCAAGATTCAGCTATTTTTCCCCCAGCTCTCTCTCTCCATATATATATATTTTTTTTCTTTTTTTCTCTCTCTCTTACACACACACACACACGCACACAGATGAGGCTCAGAGACCTTGAGAAACACAGAGAAAAATTTTGTATCAGGTCTGGTTAACTCAAAAGCAGACCATAAAACAGTGAATGAACCACAAGTTATTTTATAGAAAAAGCCCAAGGAAATAGTTTCTATTTTTACAATCAAGCATACAGGTATGCCAGTAACATACAACTATATAACCTATGAGTTTGGCCAAGATACTTTTTTCCCCTGACAAGATTGACGTAGGATAATTGCTTTAAACTTAAGTATTAAAATAATTAATTAGATTGTGTTTAAGTGGAGAATTTAATTGTGCGTTCTTTCCCTGGAAAACACAGATTTACTAAAATGTATTTTAGTATATTTTTCCAACAAGGTCATAATAAAATAAATGCATATTAAATTCCAGATAATTAAAAGAATTTTAATGTCTTACTAATTTGCATTTTTATAGAGTGCAGTTTCATAGGTTGAAGAACCAGAAGGATTTTAAATCAGATTAGTTAACAGAGTTTTTAAGTTCTGAGATAGATGTCTTTCTCCTACTTTCACAGGATGGTTCCCATCATCCTAGAAAATACACTCCAGTAACTCCTATTAGTTTAAAAAAAAGACTTTTTCTTGAACCTACAACCCCCCACCAAACCTATGCTGTTTTCCTAGAAGCTGCTCTGCTCACTTTCAGTAAAATAGTTGACAGTACTGCTGACTGAGCTAACAGCTTCCACTTGCGCTTCCATTCTCCCCTCCAGTGGAGCTCCCTTCCTTTCCTCTGCTCTGGAAGTAACTCTTGTCAGTCATTCCCTGCTTCGGTGTCCACCGCCAGTGGCCACTTCTCCATTCTCATTTTCCTCTCCTCTCAGCTGCAGTCAATACAACCACCACCTCTGCGTTTACTCTCCTGACTCCCATTATTTGCATGGTCCTGGTCTTCCTGCTGAGTCCCAGGCTGTCCTACTCAGTGCCTTCTCAGCAGGCTGCTTCGCTTCTGCTAGACTTCCAGTTGATAAATTGCCCCAGGCTCAGCCTCAGAGCTTCATTTTTTCACTGTCTGCACCTTCTCAGGTGGCCTCTTCCAAGCTCAGACTTTAAACACTCTCCATATAGTGATAGATAATCACCTTGGGAATATCTCTACCATTGCCATCTCTCTTGAGTTTGAATATCGAATAGGCTTCTCCGAATTATCATGCTCAGGAAGAACTCTTATTTTCCCTCAGAAAAATGGGTCTCCTGATCTTCCCCATTTTTGCAAAAGCAAAATGTAAACTTGTATTAATTTACTAAAGCTAAAAGCCTAGGAGTAGTTTTAACTACTCATTCTCTCACCCTGCAATTCCCACCATTAAATCTAAGAGTAAGTCTGATAGGCTTTTCCTCCAGAACATATTTACATTTTCCCACTTCTCTCTATCTATATTACCATGACCATCTCTCTTGCTATTGCAAAAGCCTACTAATTCACCCCACGTTACCCAGTAATTCACTTACTTCACAATAGCCAAACTGATCTTTTAAAAATGTAAATCAGATAAGATTTGCTGCTTTTGGTACAATAATGTCTTCCCCTTGTTTTAAAGTAAGATCCAAACTTCTTACTGGGGCCTACAAGGCTCTGCAAGTTGGGACTCCTGCCCTCCTCCCATTGTGTTGACCACATGCTCTCCCCTGCTTCCTTGCCCAGGACTCTCAGCTACCCCGTCTTCTCACTATTCTGCAAACATGCCTCACTTCTCTCTGCCCCCAGGTCTTTACACTAGCTCTTCCCTCTACTTGTGTTGTTACTTCTCCAGTTTGTGCACACCTGGCTCATTCTTATCTCTAAAATCTCAGTTCAAATAACACCTCCTTGGAGAGGCAGTTCCTGAAATATGTGACTAATGTTTTACTCCTCATTCCTCCAGTCACTGTCAGTCCTATCATTCTACTTAATTTCCACCATGGTTTTTAGTAGGCATGCAGCATAAATTTTAAAGTACTTTATAAAAATGAAAAAATACATGAAATCTTAGTATTTTTCTAGTTTATGGGTGGCTAGAGACTAGCTAGATTCTCACCAATTCAGTTTCCTCCTCCCTGGGCCCACTGGAAGATCTTATATCCCATTCTTCTGAAGTGTGTTAACCCTTAAGACCCCCATTGGGATTCTCTGCTGTCTCTGACTTCATCCTCATAGCTGGAATCAGAGGACTTTGAAAGTGACAAACTGTGTGCTAGAAGGCACGTGGATCTCTGAGTCATGTGTGCTTGGAGAGTTCTCCAACCTTCATCATGCTTTGTGTGAGGTACTGCTTTAATTGCCCTGACTAATGCACTATATTTTTGTGAAAATGGATGAGTTAGGCTCTATAAGATGAGTGGAATTTTAAAAAAAACAGACTGAAGGTACTTTCACATTCATTCTACAAAAATTTATTGAGCATTTATCAGACACTATTCTGGACAATTAATTAAATACATAGAAATCTGTTCCCAGGAAGCTTATATGTGTTACAGGGGACAAGTAATAAACAGTAGTGAACACATATATGCTATAGTATGTTTGATGACCATAGTGCTATAGAGAAACACAAAGCAGACAGAGGGAAATGGAATAGAGGTTCCTGTTGGCTTGAGGTTAAACATAGAGGCCAGGGCTGTTCTGAGAAGGTGATGCATAGTGAAAACCTGAAGTGGGTGAGGAAGTGATACATGCAGAGAATAAGGAAGACGGTTAGAGGTGAGAGAACAACGAATGCAAAGCCCTTGAGGTGGGAACATGTCCAAAATGTTCCAACAAGGAGTCCAGTATAAACAGAGTAAGTGAGCTTGCAGAAGAGGAGGAGAAAACTAAGTTAGGTATTTGGGGACCAGAGAGAGTGTGACTTAGGGCCTTATAGATCATAGTAAGGAGGATTGTGAATTTTATTCTGAGAATGTTGGAAAGTTTTTAGAGGATTTTGAGAAGAATTATGCAATTTGGCTTATATAACAACAAGATGCTCTGACTACTGTATGGAAATTAGACTGTCAATGGGGGTTAAGGATAGAAGCTGGCAGACTAGTTAGGAGCTATTTCAATAATTCAAGAGAACTGTAAAGATTTCCAGCCCTAGGATGATAGTGTTATAGAGGCTAAGTGGTAAGAATTTTTTTGATGAGAGAGTGAGCAGGATTTTTGGGTTGGCAGGATGTCGGGTGAGAGAGAGGGCAATTAGGGTTGACTTCAAGGTTTATGGTCAGAGCCAGTGAAGACAGAGTGGCCGTTAATTTCAAGGCTAAGGGAGAGCCAGGTTTGGAATGTGGGGTTTGGCATGTTAAGTTTGGGAGGCCTATTAAACTTCCAAGTGGACTTAGATGTGGATGGGACCCTTAGATTCTCCTGTGAACACAGATCATAGCTATGTGTGCTCCCTGGCAAGTGGTTAGGTTCATGTCAGTACTATTCCATGCACTTCCATGGAAGCAGTCACCAGAAATGGAAAAAGTGACTAAGTACCTTTTAATGCAAAAAAAATGGGTGTTATAGAAATGTAATTTTTTAGCATGGGTCAATATTTCTCATCTTGTTCTGGCTATAAATTATATATGTTTATAAAAACCACGATTATATTCTAAAATGTGAGTTTCCAAATTAAATATTAAATTCTTTTTATAACTATACATTTAACTGGCATTTTACAATGTATATTTATAATAAGCTTAAGTCATAGTGTAATTTTTATGCTGTTTTTATCCCCAAACAGGCAAGCAATATATTAGAGCAAAGTGTATATTTAAACTTTGAATTATCAAAGGAAAATAACTTATAGTTTCTTGAAGCATCAAAAAATTCTCCTTAGAAGGGTAATAATTATATTCAAATAAAAATATTTGTAATCATTTCTTACAAGTAGTGTACAGAATACTTTAAAACATTTTCTATAATATGAAGATATATTGTGCTGGTTTTGTAATTTACTGTCAAAGTACTAAGGTATTCAGTTAGCTTCCATTAAATAATGATAATATTTATGGCCTAAACTTTTAAGAAGGAAAAGGTACATGAATTTACAGTAAATGTAAACATATATTTTTATGACCCATTTATCTTTTTAGGTGTGTTCCATAAATAAATACATCATTTAATTAGGAGATTAGATTTTCAATTTATTTCAGATTGTCTTTAGTGCCTTTGCACGTATCTGTCTTCAGCTTTAAACTAAGTTTGTTTAGGCACTTTGGATTTGTTGAGCAGCTGTCATCTTCCAGAAGGTGCCCTGATTTGTTTTGTGGATCAACTTACAGCTAAAATTATGGAAAGGTCTTTTCATTGGTCACAGATGATGCACAAAGCATTTTCAGTTCCAGTGCTGCATAGACTCACAGAGATACTGACAGTTACCCTTCTGGGGCTATAACAGTTTTTCATTCTGTTTTAATTATCCAGATCCATAATAATAACCACAGTGACCTACAAGAAGGTATTGTTGGGCATATTATAATTATATATAGCAATTATATGTAGCACCAACAATGCATAAAAATCCCACTTATTAACTAAGGCTGGTAAAAATGAAATTATGCTAGTCTCCCTTAGGACATAGCTTCACTTTTTGGAAAAAAAACAAACAAACAACTAGTCCTTCAGTTTTTACATAAAACTTTTTCTGGACTGTATTATTATGATGAGGAAAGTCAAATTTCATGGAATGATAATGCAATAATAATTTTGCAATAAATATGGAAACTATCTCTCACTCTACTTTCTTGCTTAGCTGCTTACTAGTATTTCCTATTATCTACTATGTAATAGAAAAAGAAATGGAAGTTAAAAGCAAAGGTTAATCTTTGTAATACAGAATGTCAGGCAAGATGGTTTAGGACAAGTATCAATATATTTCTTTTTCTTTTTAACAATTTATTTAGTGTTTCAAACTATATCATATTCACACATATACTAATAATTCAGTTTAAAAGTTAGAGATGACAAGATTTGATGAAGTACAAGTAATCAGTGGTTTCAGCAATTTTTGTCATTACTTGGGGTGTCTCACCTAAACTTGCCAAGACCTTGTCTTTAATCCGTACTAAATTGATGCACATGAAATGATATCCCATAATTTATTTTTTTCTTGCTGTTCATAGTTATATGGTGAATGAGCTGTAAATATCAGTGCTTGTGCCAGTAGGTTTAAATCTTAAACTAATTTTGGCAATTTTTTATGTGGCCACTATCAATAGTGTTTTATAATCTAAGGGACATAATAAAACTTTTTATTAGATGTATAAATCCAACATATGTAATAATATTTGTACTTTGAATCCAACCTTAATTTAAAATTACTGACATCATCCCAAGGCAATCGCTAGTAACTCAGAGTACCTTATAAAATAGGACACTTCAACTTGCGTGTCTTGTGAGCACATCAAACTTAGTAGTTCTCAAAGCCAATTCCCTCTTCTACCATCCCCTCCCCTCCACCTTCACCTTCTTCTTTCTCCCATTTTGGTTTGTGTCATTCATTATCATCCATATAGTTACCTGAGATGATCTGTGAATCTTAGGTCCTCCTGACCACTTACTATCACATTCAATCAGTCACTTAAGTCTGTGTATTCTGTATCCAAAATGAGTTGTGCACTATTCATTTCTCACAGTCCATCAACTGTCACTTAGGCTCCCCCAACAGCCTCCTACTCATCTCTCTACCTCCAGTTGTTCCTTCAACTTTAATTTATCCTCTTTACTGCCATTATAGTAATCTTTCTAAAGTGATCTGATATCTTATTTCTGCTTTAAAATTTTTAATTATATTTTAAGCCCTCAAGACACACTTGGCTCTTCCCAATCTAGCTCCAGCCTATTTTTCTATCTCTTACTGTACTGCTAGCCTCTATACCACTATGCTCTAGACTCAGTGAAGTCTTTTCAGATGTTCATGTCTTAGCCATGTTCCTTTGACTGGAATGCATTTCCTGCCTTTTTCTATTTGTAAATATCAAGAAACTTAAAGAAACCTCCACCTATAAATCAAACCTCCTTTCTACCCTCTTGGTACTAGATGCATAATATAATAAAGGGGCATATAGAACAGGTCCTATTAAATCCCAAAGATGATATATTTATATGTTTATGTCTCCCAAACCCTCAGCAAGGACTCTTGAGAAAACAGACCGTGTCTGATCATGAACAGCCCCTGACATACAGGAGGTGCCTGGTGTGTGTTGAAGGAATGAATGCATGGATTGAGTGAATATTTTGTGTGCAGTCATATTTCTAGAGCCAACTTTCATATTTTTATTATTTTTTTAACGTCTTTACTGGAGTATAATTGCTTTACAATGGTGTGTTAGTTTCTGCTTTATAACAAAGTGAATCAGCTATACATATACATATATCCCCATATTTTCTCCCTCTTGCATCTCCCTCCCACCCTCCCTATCCCACCCCTCTAGGTGGACACAAAGTGCTGAGCTGATCTCCCTGTGCTATGTATATAGCCAACTTTTAAAATTATATTATCCACTTATAACGTAGGTATCACTTGATGTCACCCTGTCAGTTTCTGCACTGGGACTCATTAAATAACTCTCCTGATGGCCATTTTGGAGACTACTTATCAGCTGAGCCATGCTGAGATCCCATCTGCCACCAGTATAAGTTCGGATACTTTATGTTGAAAGTGAAAAATACAACATAAATTGGTTAAAAGATGAAAGGGAGTTATTGGATCAATAAACTGAGAAGATCAGAAGTAGGAGTGGCTTCAGGTCAAGCTTAATTCAGTGTTTAAAAATATCACTAAGTACCTGATTTCACTGTTTTTTGTTTATTCTGCCTTTTGTATTAGCATTATCCTCAGACTCCAGGTTCTCCTTTCAGTGGAGCAAAATGGCTGAAGTGGTTCTAGACTTCATATTCTTTCACAACGCCATCTAGGGAAGGATCTCCTTCCATAGCTCTTAAAGAAAGAGAATGGAAGTTCTCTTTCCTGCAAGTTTAGGCAAGTACTACCCTGTGTCTCATTGACTGGTTGGATTAAGTGCCGTCCCATAGTTGAATATTGTGACGAGGAAAATGGTCACTATCCTGATATAAAAAAATCAGTACTTAAGATGGGGATGGTATCAATCCACATAGCTGATAATAAAGGGTGGGCAGCTCCAAAAAAAATAAAAAGCCTGGTTGTTGTTAAAAGGAATGGATGCTGAACAAGTCTCAACTACATGATGCAGTTTCCCATCTCTGCTAGGTTTCATGGTAATCAGTGCTAACCAGTCCCTTGTTCCCTAATTTGTAGTATATTCCCATGGGTTCCAACTAGTGTCTCTGGGTGTTTTCTCTGTTACTAGTTTTGAAGGTCCTCTTGTAATATTTAGCATTGTGTAGTAAAAAGAAAATTGCCACAGGTAATCATGCATGCAGCCATTTATTTGGCAACACTTGTCAAATGTACTCAGGACATTGGTCTATGACCTGGACAGATCAAGAAAAAGAAAACACTTCCCAGGCTGTAAGGATTCAATGAAATGGTCTACATAATAGTACATGGCATTATTCCTGGAACATGATATATACTCAGTAGATGTTCTGCCCATCTGCTGTCTCTATCCTCTTCCTCTGACCGGGTCTCCTCTCACCAATGTAGTGACCTGAGACAGGGCCCCTTTTACATACAAAAATAGAGTTAAGTCATTCTTCAATTACTAACCTGGACCTGTAAGTATTGTACACCTATTGAGCTTCACCTTTGAATTCTGATGCTGTTTGACTGAAAACTGGTAATTTGTGGTCAGTATGACTTGCTGTGCCACCTGAATCTCTGTTGCCATCTGCTTAAGCTCTAACCTGTGATTCTAGAACTAAGTCTTTTTTCAGATCTGATCATTCTTTACTCCTTAATTTTTTTTTAAAAAGTTACAGTAACGCATTGTAAGAAATGACAGTTTTAGATAGAGAAGTAGATTACTCATTTGACTGGAGCAAGATCTTCAGGAAAAATAAACGATTTACACTTTAAGCTTACTAAATAGAAACAGTATGCATCACATTGTGTGCTTTTCTCCAGTAATTTAAATGATAAATGAAAGTAAATTCCCACAGCCTTTGACTGACTGTTGATATTTTCTATAAATATTTCTAGGTGGAGGAGACCAAAATATTTACCACATCATAAACATGGTTCATAAATATCTCTGAGGAATTCACTATGACTTATTAAACCTTTGCCTGAAATCTTTGGTGCAATTATAAGAATTAAGGTCAAAAACAGAGAAGAAAAAGAGATGAGCAGTTTTAGTATATATAGCCCTTTAATGGTTTATAGTTTTCTATTTGGTTATAACTTAAAAGATGTTCAGTGGAATTTGAGTGTATAATGGATATTTTAGATGTTGATGATATAACTATACCCTTATTCTTAGACATGGTACATGCTCTTTGTTATATTGTCCTCTGTAAAACCTCAGAATGGGTTGTTGGTGGTGCATTTCACAGAGGACAAAGTTTGGGTGGAGGTGGTCAATGTGATACCTGTGAGCCTGTGAGTTGTATGTGCCTGTGAGACATCAAACTAATATGGATCTGGAGTTCAGAGGTGATAATAGACTGAAGATTAAAGATGTGATTCATCTTCATATATATATGACAGTAAGTGATCAGGATGGAGGAAATGTTTGAGGGTAAGAGGGAAAAGAGTAGAAGACCTTAAAATGGAGCTTGAATTACTCATTTAATGAGTAAGTCAAAAGGATGTGAAAGAAGAAAGTAAAAGGATAGGCAGATAGGACCACTGAAATCAGAAAGCAATATGTCATGGAAAACTAAATGGGAGACATGGTCAACAATCCTGAATGCCACTGCGAGGTCAAGTTGTTGGTCTAAAAATATACCTGCAATATTACAAGTCACCTTAAATATTACAGAGTCACTTTTTCATGGGGATAGTGGTAAAACGAAATTGGCCTTAATTAATTAGTGAATTGGAAATGAAAAATTGAATACAATGAGTTCAGTTAATCCATACATAATTCTCAGGTATGTTTCATACAGAAAGAACTTCTCTGATCCACTAGGGAATAATCCACATTATTCCCTTCATAGCACTGTGTTTCTTTTCTTCATAGTTTAAACCTCAAAGCTCAACTTATTTTTAATAATTTGTCTCTTTCATGCAAAGCTATCTTATTTGGTATTCAGATATTTACACATTGACTTATATTCAGACTGACTGGAGAGAACAATTTCATATGATGTTATTAGCTTTTTATGTCAACTAAACCAGGATGGACAGCTCAGGTAGGGACCTGGATTTTCGAGCAGGAATGAATTTCAAATGCCACTACTATTGAAATATCAATCAAAAGCTAACATGATTTGAAGGCCAATTTCAGAGAAAATACCATTGTTTCCAGATTCAGAAAATAAATATATTTAAATAAATCACTTAGTGTCTTCTTAAACTATAATCCTGCATTTTTGGTTGTAGTGTTTTGAAGTAAACTAGTTCTAAAAGCAAAATTTGATTTAAGGAAACAAATGTAAGGTTCTTCTACTGTATAATTATTATTTCTTTTATTTAAAAATTTTTCTTTAAACCCAAAGCACATCGAAATGGATTGTTGCTGCTAGGAAGGGCCTTTATATCATGATTCATTTTTCCCTGGGATTTCTTATCCTTGACATAGTAATACTTTCCTAGTACTGTATTTTAAATTAAAATTTTTCTACCATCAAGCTTAAATTATTCTGGAGATACTTCTTACCTTTCAAAAGTACAATGCTGTGTTTCCTTTAGGGTCTCATGTTCATTCTAGTCTCATCTTTGATAGACATAAAGTAATAGATTAGGGCTATATAAAATAGAGGAACTAATCTATAAATATAAAAATATAGTGTATTTTTTCCAAACTTTTATTTTTTATTAAAATATTTGTACTCACAATACTTTGATTCTAAGTTTTGTTTTATTTGTGAAGCCCAATAAAACATTATAGATGTGTAATTTTCCTTTCACGTTTAGGAGAAAAATGAAATAAAATACTATTATATTTTTGTTACAGAGAAGTACAGATTATATTTTAGCTTGATTAGCTAAAATGGCTTTTAATATATAAAAATCAGAGTTAAACTCTGTTATTGCGGGAATTCCCTGATGGTCCAGTGGTTAGGACCCTGAGCTTTCACTGCTGTGGGCCTGGGTTCAATCCCTGGTTGGGGAACTAAGGTCCCACAAGCTGCATGGTGTGGCAAAAAAAGAAAAAAATCTGTTATTGCAATGATGAAACAAATTTTCAATGGCATCGAAAAGTCAATAATAGGCAGAAATGCATATAAAGGGGGTAGAGCGTAATTTAAACAAAAAACAAACTAAACTTTTGGATAAGCTGGTATATAAATGTACTGATTCTACTCCAAACATGTAGTATGGTAAATGTGGCTGAGTCATTCTCTACTCCGGATGTAGTACTTTGAGAAAGGGACCTCCAAGCTAGCTCTCCAGATATCTCTTTTATAACTCTGCCTCCAATCCATTCTTATACATGTCCTTAGGCAATTTTGAGCTTCATGGACTTATACAATAAAATTTTTTTTCTCACTAAAACCTGGACAATGGAGATTTTCCTATTTGGATAGCTTTCCTGGGCATCTTTTTTCCAAGTGTTGACTCAGGAAATCTCAGCGAGTTAGGATTTACTTTTGTAACTCAGACATCTTTAACACATGACCTTTGAGGTTCTGAGAAGAGTTAAAAAAGAGTGAAATATCCCTGTGAGGGTTTCATGGCCAGCCCTGGGAGTATTACACATCTCCAGAACTTAGTCATATGGTATTGAATTAGCTGCAGTGGAGACTGGGCAACATATGCTGAGGTTAGTAAGCACATAGAATCTCTGTCACATCATCTTTCTGTTTTATCATTAGGCTGATCCCCTTAATGTTTATGAAATGATTGCAGCAGCAAATGTATACACAATAGGAAAGAGAAAGAAATCCTCTCTTCCAACCATGGACTGTTGAGTTTTCCCTTATAGCTTTGGTCACAAAGCATATTGCTATATGGAGGAGAGTTCAATACCTGGACCAAAATCAGGATTCTATAAAGGAAGGTAGAAGTAGTGAATGAAGCCAAGCAGGGTGACTGTGAGTATGATAGAGAGCCAGGGCAGAATGGTATTGCAAAACCCAAGATAGAAGAGAGATTTGAAAAGATGGAGTGGCCGCTCTTTTGCAAAGAGTTCAATAATATGAGGATTTTAAAGAGGCTGATAGGAAAATTAGATGGTCCATAGTAAATTCAGTATAAGCAGTCCAAAAGAAACCAAGAGATTATTTCTCACATTGTGGTTTATTGAGGAGTGCATGGCTGCTGAGGAAATGCGCCCACGGTATTCACTTGTAATGCTGCCCTTCATGCAGTTGACTTTCCTAAATGAATATTTTATTCTCAATGAAGGTTAGGCTAAATAATATAAAAATATTATAATTACGGTTTACTTCATTAAAAAAGTTCTATTGAAATTTAGCATAATGTCATTATTTTTAATTTTTAACTTTCTCAGTTCTCATAGATCTAAAGTGAAATATAATTTATAAGATTGAAATTATTTATGATAATACAGATACAAATCTATGCTAATTGTGCTAATAACCCAGATAATTAATTATTATCCATTCCTAAAATGGAATCCCATTAAGTTATTTTACTATGATGGATGTAATCTTTTTGATAATATAAGTAATCTACACATTTTTCTAGTTAATCACAGATGCTGTTCTAAAGCTGTGTTAATGTGATAAATTATAATAGTTCCCTTATTATCAGCATCAAGGGTCTTTAAAGGCTCTTAATAATCATATTCAAATTTTATCACTTAGAAGTAAATTGATTTTTTATTCGAAGTAAATATCTAAGATGACTTATTTTCTGCAAAACATAACTTGTATA
The DNA here is from genome assembly GCF_964270905.1 of Leucopleurus acutus. NCBI lineage: Eukaryota > Metazoa > Chordata > Mammalia > Artiodactyla > Delphinidae > Leucopleurus > Leucopleurus acutus. The sequence goes on from NC_139149.1 coordinate 95,436,797, forward strand.
TAATCATGAAATGAACTAAATAAATATCTAACCAATAAATAAGTAGTTTATATTTGTAGATATCCATGTTATTTGAATCATTGTAAAAGTTACTTAAATTAGGTCTTCCTGATTTCTTACCTGGACTCAGTAGCCTCCTACTGATTTCTCCTACTTCCAATTCATCCTCCAAAATCACTAAATTCTTTCAAAACAGGAAAACCTACCATGTAGCATTTATATTTTACTATCATATTGACAACTTCCTGTTATGGAAAGATGAAAACTAAATTCCTCTGTACTTTGACCCCTACTTCCAACCCCTGCTTCCCTCAGTAGCTTCCTGTCCCCTTGCTCTCATACGGAGTGCTTCCTGAGCCATCCATGCTTGTGCATCTGCTCTGCCTAACACAAGCATAAGATGTGAATCAAAGAAATTATTGAAATATTAACTGATTTTTTTTACCATGGCAGTCCCTTTTTCCTGTTGCCATTATCACAGTTGGAATAGTTTGGTGCTGTACTTCTGCACAGTGGGGGAAAATATGACAGAGAATTAGAGAAAGAGGAAAAAGAGAATCTTTCTTACTTAGGAGAACTTTGGCCCTTAGGTGAGCAGAAAAGGTTCCTGGAATAGTTAAATCACAGTGGAGAAACATAATGTGTTAAGAGCAGGGCCTACTCCCTTTCCCTTACCTCCAACTAATTTTGCGTGGTCCAAGAACACAAGAAATCTGTGCCCCATTTCCTAAGTATAGCCCTAGGGATGTGACAAGATTCCAGAAAAGAAACTGCTGCATGGTGTGTCTAGACAGACAACATCACAGCTTCAGCCCTTCAGCATGGAGTAGGAATTGCCCAATGATTCCTGTGTTCCCGATAATGGAACAGAAGTAGCAGAAAGAGAGCTACTGAACCAAAATAGGCCACAGAACAGGAACCAAAAGTTTTTATTGAGACTTCTGTGAACTATTAATGAATTATTTTAGTGATGCCAGAAGATATTTAGGTTCTTATGGTCTTATCTCCAGTGCTGTTATAAAATGGGACAACCTAAGAAATTATGCTCAAAGAAACTCAGTTAAGACAGAGAAAGATAAAGAAGATACATTTCTTGCTCACATGAAATTATACTCTGAAATTCATATCAGCTGTGAAAAGTTATACCTAGTTTTTTGTGTATTTAAGTAATGGTATAATAAAAATAATCAATTCATCACTAAGGCCCAATCATTTTTTTCTTTAATAGGTGCCCATACATTTTACTAAGGATTGATAACAAAATGAAGCCCAAGATCTTTTGTAACATTTCATTGTTTTCCTTGAAATATGAACTGACATTAAAGCTTTTTTACTTTTAAAGAAAATGATCTACATTTTTTACTTTCTGAGGAATGCCCCTGGGTTAAAAGTTGATTTATCATTACTCATAGGTCTTTCAATCATGGATTTATACACTCATTTATTAATTGATTCTAGAATATCTACTTAGCTATTAATATGTGTCAGGCATTATTAAAGATGGTGGAATTACAGAAATAAGGAAGTCCCTGTCCTCAAAGAACTCAAAGTCTAGTTGGGTGACATACTTAAAAATACAATATAATAATCACATTAGGGGGGCCACTTAAAGCAAACTGTGAGGTAGTGTGGGATGTGAGAAAATCTCCCTTCGAGTTGACCTTTGAGTATAAGCATTGAGCAATGTTTATATTAGGTGGGGGAAATTTTTTTCAAGAAAATAAAATGGTTGCTTTTTCATTAAATGGGAAAAATAGAAAAAGTTTCAACATAATTGATTTTCATGTTTCTGAATTTATTTAGTGCATTCTAATCTACTATCACTTTTTACATTAGAAACATTCCTGAAATGTTGAATATAAAGCTTGTAATTTTATGCCAACTCATCCTCTTACAGTTTCTTATTGACTTAATATTTTGTTCTTGAGCTATAATTAAAACTATGTCTCAGAATTTTAACATTTACTTCTAGAAACAATCTCTCTTCACCTCTGTAGAATGTCTTTGTATTCAACTCTCCTGTAAAATCTATATAAGAAAATGAAATTAGAGCAAACATGTTTTTATAGAATAATGTTTGTTTCAGGTTGAATTGTGTCCCCCCAAAAGATATGTTAAAGTCCTAATTTCTGGTACCTGTGAATGTGGTCATATTTGGAAATAAAATCTTTGCAATTGTAATCAAATTGAAGTCATTCTGGATTAGGATGGGCCAAATCCAATGTGACTAGTGTCCTTATAAGAAGAGAAGAGATACACACACACACACACACACACACACACACACACACACACACACAGTCATACAGGGAGAACACAATGTGACAATGAGGACAGAGATTGGAGTTATGCTGCCTCAAGCCAAGTTATGAGAAGGACTGCAAACAACCACCAGAAGTTAGGAGAGAGTCAAAAGAGACGGTCACAGGACAGTTTCTCCTTCACAGCCTCCAGAAGGAACTGGCCTTGCCCACACCTTGATTTTAGACTTCCAGCCTCCAGCACTGTGAGAGAATAAGTTTCTTCTCTTTTAAGCCACCCACTTAGTGGTACTTTGTTAGAGCAGCCCTAGGAGACTGATACTGCCTTAATTCCCTTGGAAACAAAATTTTTCAAAACTACAACAACAAAGCAATCCACACAAATTTTGCTTTTATTAATAATTTAAACAACTTTTGATTATTCTACATAACTTCCCAGATAAATTATTCTCAAAGCAGTGTTGTCTGGAAGCAGTTACTCAAAAGGAGTTTTGGTATCTTTATTAAGGATCAGCAGCCAGTTTCACCCTTATCCTCAGACAAATTGGCCTCCCGCTCTTACCCTGAGCCTCAGAGGGTTCTACCATTTGGAGTGACTTTCTTGAGATTTTTAAGTCCTCCTTTGGTATCTGAGAATGTCTGGGGCTGACAGTGCCATCTGCCGGACAACATGCTTGGCATCCCCATTTCTCCTTTTGGGGGGTATTCTCTGATCCTCTCTCCTGAGTGTAGATTCAACCAGATGCCCTGAGGAGCTCCTGAATTTGTGCCTATGCGGTTTTTCAGGACCCCAATATCAGGATCCTGGTTCCAGGAAGGTGGCCTGGTCAGCAAATTGCTCTTGCTTACTGATATGGTAATTCTTCCATAGACAGCCCACAGAATTGGGCTGTCGTAATGGTCCTGACATGCTGATTTGGGGTGACATCTCAATCTGGACATTGGACAATTTAGGGATCTGGGTGTAGGCTCTTGTCCATCTATGAATGTGTTCTCTCCTGTCCATCTTCTGATTTGCTGTGCTAATCCTAGTTTGTAACATCCAAGGATGGTCGACCATCTCCTCCTCAGGCTTGGAAGCATACTTTCAGGCAGTCTTCCAGGATGGCAGGGCCTGTCTCCTTTGAGGGCTTTTGAGACTGTGCTGCACAGAGCCAATGGGCTCTTCCAGTTGGTGGCCTTTCTTTTGTCTAATCCATGTGGTTATATTATAGGCTTCTGAGTCAGCCTTAAGCCATGCCTGATAAAGGACAAACATTCCTTGCATGAGTAGCATGGTCATAGGCTCCCTGCCTGTCTTCTCTGCTAGTGGTGGTGTGTAGAAGTGATTATGACCTAATGAGTTCAACAGTAGTCATGTTTGAAAATGTATTGTTTTACATTTATGCTAATTCTATGGTGTAATGTGTTGCTTTACATTTATGTGTCACTATTCCAAGTGGTAAAGTTAGCATGACCACAAAATAAATTATTGTTCATGCTTTTCTGCATGCTCTGTGTAAGACTTTCATTTGTGGTCAATGTCAATGAAGCATCCCAGTATCGCTTGAGACTGTCATTGGAAGCCAGTATTCACGATGGATGATGTATTGTCATGAGCAATAATGTGGGCATCAAATAATAAACAGATTAGAGAACTGCAGAGCCAAGAATATCTATATTGTTCAATATAAACAAGTTCTGAAGAGAGATGGCATTGTGAAGTCATAATAGTATAGCTATATTTTTTCCTATGACTGGATAAAAGAAATTAGCCATGAGTGGCACATTTGAAAGTAAAGAACAAGAAGATAGTTCCAGAATCTGAACATGAAGAGATGAAGCCAGTATCCAACTGAGACATGAGACAATGTATTTTAAATAAAATCTTTCGTTTAAACAATATATGGTATATTGTTAACATGTAAACATATATGTTTATAGGTTACATATATGCAACATATAAACAGGAGCCTCACAAAAAAATATTTGCTCTTGGCCGCATATCCCTAGAGGTGGTCCTGTCAATAGCTGTGAAAGAGAGAGATAAGGACTGGGCTCAGGGAAAAACTGACAAAGCCTCAGCCAACCCAGCGGGGTTATGCCCCTCACTGGACTAAAATGGTCTTGCCTTAAACCTCTGTCTCTCTCAGTTGCCGGCCCTTAGAAGGGTATGACCTTGGGCAAGGTGGCCCTCTGCAGCTGAGGCCGACACTGAAGAAGCTGATAGCTGGTAACACTCCCCCAGTGCTGGACATGGCTTGAAATGGGGATCTGGATGGCACATCTTTCTGTCTACCACAGTTATAAATAATTCCAGATTCAAATTTTAGAGAGGTTTGTAAATAGAACTTGAATATATTCTAAAACGCTTATAACAGACAACAAAAATACATATAATTTTATATGCTTTCAAAATTATGGAGAAACAGAGAGTCAAATAATTATTATTAATTTAGTGCCTATTAATAGACCATTAACATTAAAAAAAACTGCCTAAAGGTAGATTTGTGAATTATCAATTCATCTTATTATGTTCTAATTTCCAAATGTCTGATTTTCTATGTCACTTTTTTCCCACCTTTGGGCTTTAAAGTGTTTTCTTAAATATATCGATATAGATATTCTTAATTTTTTTACTTGTTACAAATGTTATAATTAACCAGGTCATCCACATATATATTTTAAAATGAAGAATACTTCAGTTATAAAAATAATAAAACTGCATTTTTATGTTCTAATCCTCCCCACCTCAAATATTCATTCTCTGAAATCAAGCAGCTTTGCCTTTTCCGTGTTATTTACCTCCACATTTTTAAATAACCTCCATTTAAAATTGATTTTTCTACTTTAACCTGTTTATTCATTTGTTAATATAGAAGAGCTACCTTGCTTAAATTGCCACTCTCTTCCTCCACCCACTCAGACATTTTCTTTCCCTCCAGCCTACCAATTTATATCATAATTTTTCACTAATTCAATATTCAGTATTTACCTCCTATGATGAAATTCTGTTTTTAGCTGAAGCAAGTTGTGATAATATTTCCTTCTTTGTACAGTCTTCTTTCCTCTTGGAGACAGACATCATCCCTGCAGCCCTGGGTTCTCCTGTTCTAGTCTGGACCACTTGCTCTCTGGGTTGGCTGCACAGCTGCTGTCTCGAGCCTCCTTTTGGCAATTTCCTAGAAGATTTCTTGGCCCCTCTTTATTGAATCCCATTTCCTGGACACCATATTTTATTCTCTCTTGATTTATCCCGTCATTTTGGTGCTGCGCGTTGTGGAGAGGAAAGACTTTTTCCTTTAACGCTCTAGGTTCAATAGCTAGGTCTATGAAATAAGCTGAAAACAGGCACATTAACATGAGAAAAGTTATACAAATTTATTCATTTTTTGATATTGCGTGCACAAGACATTACTGGGAAAAAAAGTGAATACCCTAAGATGCAGTAAGATTCAAGAGCTTATATATTGTCGTAATAGGGGAAAGGTAGGGGGAGTAGGCCACTTAGGAGAGAGAATAAATGATTTTTAGGAGCGATGAATGGGCCCTTAGAAGAATAGATGGGAGATATGGTAGTTTGTGAGAAAGTTTGTCTGGGTGTGGTTTTGATGTCTAGTCTCCTATCCTGTGACAAGTCAATCTTCCCTTGTTGAGGAAATTCCTGGGGAGGGGATTTATGTCAGTTGAGTTCCTTTTGTAACATTCTTCTTTAGGCAGATAAGGGGAATTCAGAGAAAACCTCTCCCTGCATTTGCTGTTTTTAAGTGCCTTCAACTCAAAATAATCCTTATGCCAAAGAGGCATATAATATTTTAGGGTGGCATATTCTGCCATCCTCCAACATTGACTTTATGAGAAAGAAGGCAAACTGGAAGAAGGTTTTGAGAATTTGAAAATCTAAAAATGTCTTTATTCTTCATACTTGATTATTTGAGAAAATTCCTAGGTCAAAAATGACTTTTCCTCAGAATGTTAAAGTTTTACTACAGTGCCTTATAGCTAGAGAATATGTAGGGGCTTGTCCAGAAGACCTCATCATGGGGGAAACTCAAAAGGTTAGTATCTACAGGTGTTTTCTTTATAGACTGATTTGTGTCTTCTGGAGAAGCGTCCAGTGACCTGCTTTGGCTGGAGAGGGAAGGTGACTGAAGATTCTCACCCTTCCTCTCATCTGTGCCTGGAATCCTTGAGGCCGTGTCCACGATGGTTCAATGTCTTCAGAGTGTAAACATTTACCTTCTGCCCAGGAGGTTGCATAAGCTGGGGAGGGACATCAGGGAGTCGAGAGAGTCTTAACTGTTGCTGATGGAAAGTTTCAGTTACTCTACCAATTTTCAGCTTTACTCAATGCTTCATAGTCACCATATTTCCAGGATCTGGGAGAAAGAACTGACTTGCTTCTTGTGCATGTTACTGCTGCGAGCTGTTTGGTTTCAGCCTTCTCTGGACTGTTAGATCAGTTAGCATTCATATGCTTTGCACTTTCCAAAATTTCATCTTCTCTCCACTGCTATTGCTCTTGTCTATGACTTGGAGGGATTTTTGTCTATTTCTTACTATCATTCTGGTTGAAGTTTGAGGAGTTAAGCATGTACATTTAATGTGTCAGTGAAATTGCAACTTCTGATCAAGAACTTCAGTGACATTTCTGTCCTTTTTTGTCTCTCTGCTAAAATATTTCTCTTCCTGAAATTGCAAATATTGATATATATAAAAATTCTGCTCAAATATGGAAGACTGAATGTTTTATTTCATTTTCTATACTAAAAGCAGTCCTAAAAACTAAAATGACACACACAAAACCATACAGACATAAAATAAGCCACCAGTTTTAATTAAATGAGAAATCAGCCACAACTCCCCCCAAAATACTATTAAAAATAGCTTAGGAAATATGGGAAATAGTACAGGAAAAAATGCAACAAATTGTGGAAGTGAGGGTGCACATACATTTTTTAATTTCTTGCAGTATACAAAATTTTCACAAGTAAATTCCCTCATAAGTTAAAGTCAAACTAGAAGCAGCAAAGTGCAACATAAGCTCTGTTGAAATAAGTTCAGGGATATGGGTGAGAGGCTTAGACAAATGAAAGAAGTGAAGCATCATGATATTAGTATCAAGCAAGGTGATATATACTGATAGACTCTAGACTTGCAGAATATAACAGTATATGCAACCGATATGGGATTCTAATTCTTAACAGACCCAGATTTTCAAAGGGCTGACCATCATCTTAATCTCCTCCATGACTAAAGAATATTCTACATAGTCAGTGGGTAATTTCAGCAGAAGTCGAAACCCCAATGTTATGTTGGAAATTTAGAGAAAAATAGGATATCCTAAGATATTAATACCTGGAAAACTCATCTCTTTGAAGAAAAGGTAAAAATTGAGTCAAATTTGATGTTTCAAATACAATTATAGAGTATTTTAAAGTATCATTTGATTTTTAGAGTTGGAAACCTGTTTTGGTTTTACAACAGTAGCATTAACTTTTTAATATATAGGTGTATATATGATATTATATTTTCAGTTGCATACATTCTACACTTGCGTGCATAATCTTTTCATTTAATTGGTTTCTCAATACAGAAAAATACCACTAAAAATCATATACATAAATTCAAAAGTCACTTGCTGCTTCCCTGCAACAGCAAACCTGGCCTCATTCCTATATTTTTGCAGCCTGGGCAAGCTGGTTATCAGTCACATAGCCTTTCTTGCAACTAAATGAAATATTATTTTGAAATGATAGATATTTGGAAAATTCCCTTTCTTAGTAGACAAGAACTTTATGTAACATGTTACATTGTATGAAATTCTAATAATGAAGATACGTTTTAGAGTAGATTTAAATTGATCTTTAGATGTTCAGGCTGATAACATTTCTCTGTGGGATTTAATTTTTTTTATTGACACATTAATAAAACCATTCTCTACTTTAGAGTAGTAGGAATGAAATAAATTTGCTATTCTAAACCTTAGGATGCTTAATAGGTTTTTTAACATGATAAATGCAGCCACCATGGATATTGTTCTTCATTATAAGACCACTTCAGAATAATTAGTGGTCTGCTGGTAAACCAGTCCTCCCCACCAGTATAAAGCCCCGATTGGCAACATTTGCTGATTTCTATGATGGAAGTTCTCCCATCATGGCTGACTTTGAGGTATCCATCTGATGTCACTGAAGGCAGAGTTGGGGAGGGAAGTTCACAATTGGCTCTCCTTGGCTGGGTGAGCCAGCTTCAGTGTGCCACTGGATTAATATACTCATTTTAAAATTTATTTTAATTTTCCTCTCAAAGTTAATACACTTAAAAAAAAAACAAATAGAACAGAAGGGTTTATAATTAAAAATGATTCAAACCTCATTCTACCAACCTAATACTGCTTCCCAGAAGTTACTCCTTTGAACTGTTTCTGTTTGTAGTGCTGTTGGTTATTATTTTTCTTTAAGTCTAAAAAATTTACTAATATGGCTTTTTCTTGATTTGGCAACAATACAAACACTTGCAACTCTTTCAGCTAGGAAATTTTTCCATTATCTAGTAACTTTGTTCTCTCCATTTTCTCTGTTCTCCACAATTCCTATTAATTGGACATAATCATCTTGAATGATAGTGTCTTTTCTTTCATATTTTTCTCTTTTTTATTGAAGTATAGTTGATTTACAATGTTGTATTAGTTTCTGGTGTACAACAAAGTGATTCAGCTATATATATATATATATATTATTTTTCATATTCTTTCCATTATGGTTTATTACAGGATACTGAATATAGTTCCCTGCATCTTTCATATTTTTAGTCATTTTTTTACTGTTTCATCTTTCTTTTGATTTTTTTTAGTAATCATATAATTATACGCTTATGTTTTTTCTATTTTTTCTTAGCATTATCCTGTTTAATAGATAAAGTATTATTACAATCTTATGATTCTAATTAAAGCTATTTATAGTCTTTTCTAGTTTCTGAATTGTCAGTTTTTCTTTCAGTATTTTTTTTTTGTGTGTGTGTCTTGAGCTTTATCGTTTGTACTGTTAGTTTTCACATAGCTGTTGACCTTTGGTTGTCTATTTGTATTCAGTAATGTGGGACTGGGTTGATTTATCTAATGGGTGATTTGAGTGTTCTCTCCAGTTCTGTATGAAGTGTTCACACTATGACTTTCAGCAGGCCTGTCAGCACCTTTCATAAGTTGGCAGGTCTTCAGGCTTCAATTTGGGATCATCCTGGGGTACTCCCAAATGTCAGAATGGACAAGGCTTGAACCCTAGCACATAATCTTAATCTTCCAGTCCTACTTCTGCTCATGCAACTGTTTCAATTTATTTAGAGAAGTGGTTTGTGTGGAGGGGGCGGGGGTGTTGTCGGAGGTGTATGGGTGTGATTCTCCTTGGCAGTATATGCCAGGTTGCCTGTACTCTGAAGGTGAGGAGTACAGGAGAGAGAAATATGGCTGAGAAAGGGACATGTGGGAGAGCAGACTGGTACAGTTGTTTCATAGACAGAAACCGCCACCAGTCCCTTCCTCCTGCTCTCACTGCCAGTCTTCCGGGCTTTTCGTGGTACCTTCAGATTCCAAACCCAGTACCTTTGTAGAGTTCTGCTAGGGCTATATGCATTTTTCTCTGGTGCATACTGTATCCATACATTCTGGGTTATGGCTTAACTTTTTTGTTTCATCCAGTGAAGGTTTCAGTCTGCCTTAATATCCCCAGAAATGTTTGAAGTATCTTATCTTCCCTGTTAATAATTTGAATGTGAATTGGAACTTGAAATGAAAACTTCATCACACTAGGCCATTAAACAGTGAACCCATTTGGGATCCTACCATCAGTGAACCATTTCAATACCCCCTTTGGGTGCTCTCCACATTATATCTGTTATATGTATATAGTAATATTTTTTGGATTTTGATATGAGCACTAGCTAAGTACTGAGCAATAGCATCAGGTTTTTTGTTTGTTTTTAAGAAAATATCAATATCAGGAAATTATTTTCCTCTAAAAGTGTACCCATTTATAAAAATTCTTATTCCAATTCTGGTTTTTAAAATTATAAGCATTATATATGAAGTTTGGAGTATATTTAGGAAGATCTCTTCATTTGGAAGAATAAAACAAAATCTTATAAATTATTATAATGTTGTGTTGCTGGATCTGGTTATATTTTTATCACAATCAAAATATAAATTTGCATTCGTTAAAGCTTCCTCTGTCAAATAATCTTAGAAAATGTTTTAGTCATATTATTTTAACCCAAACTATAAGGATTATTTCTTAATACTCTATTATATATTCATATTCCAAAAAATAATTTGATTTTGAGAGGGGCTTGGGAACCCAAAGCAATTGACATTCTGAAGATAAATTCAATTTATGAACTAAGAGTTTCACTTTCTATTGACTCAATGGAATTTAGAAAAATTGAATATTATTTTATAATAAGATATCTTTTTTGTAAGTATTTTAAAACAGAAAATATAACTCTTACTATGCTATCTTCTAACCATTCATAATTATTTAATAAACTAGTTATTTAAAGATTAACCCTGAATTTAAAAAATATTAAATAATTTAGGGAATTCCCTGGTGGTCCAGTGGTTAGGACTCCGTGCTTCTATTACAGGGGGCACGGGTTCGATCCCTGGTTGGGGAATTAAGATCCTGCATGCTGTGCAGTGTGGCCAAAAATAATAAAATAAAATAAATTTTAAAACCCCAATATATTCTAAAAAATAATAATTTATGCAAAAATACGTGTACATATATTCTAGTAAATTTTAGAACTAATACAACTGGACAATAATATAAGTATAATTGACCTCATTTATTTCCATGTATACTGCTATGAATTGAACTAATTATTCTTAGAATTTAGTTTTTCTACATCATAGAATAAATATCTACATAAGTATATATAGCTTTAATATATGTGTACGTAATACTAAATGTGAAAATTAACATATATGTGCATGCACAGAAGTGACTGTGGTCACCTATGTTTCAGATATGCACAAAACATAAATATGGGTATAGGTAATGTATATACATCCTCTTTTTGTGTATGTGTGTGTGTGTGTGTGTGTGTGTGTGTGTGTGTGTGTGTTTTAAAGGCCAAAATAAGCAGAATACTTAAAGTCTCCCCCACTTCTCCCATGCCTTATTATTCTGCACCACGCATTCACTCTTACTGAGTGGTTAGGGTTAGGCTGACACTTTTCAGGCTGAAAGGCAGAAACATTTATTTTCACTGACAAACAATTTGGGAGTACTTTCCTAGGGTCGCAAGACATTTGCTCTAACACAATTCTCATTCTATTCTATTATGAAGCCCCGGCAACATTTGGCATCTTCCTACTGAATTTGCATGTAATGAGCCAAATGACACCAGAGGTTGACTGTAATATATGTTATAAAGTTCATGGAAAATTTTCTGTCTTTGAAATTTAAAAAGTAATATAGGAATTCTTTTGCATACATTTTTTGAGGAGGAAACATTATTATTTTTTCTCTGAATATAAATGTAATATGCGTTTCTATTAGAAACTATTAAAATATTAGAAAATACCAGGAAGAAATAATAATATCTACAATCCTATTAGTCAAATATAATTGTTATTGATATTTTACATATGGCCTTAATCATATTTATGTATAATCATGCATTATATATATATATTTGTTAGGTGTATTTGGAATCATGCAGTTTATATTTACAGACTTTTTAACTTAATTTTCAAAGATATATGTCATTAAAATATGTTAAACAGCTTGATAGTTTGGTTTTTAATGGATGCATGATATTCATTCTATGAACATTATAACATGTAATCACCCTATATTGTTGGATATTTGTTATTTTCAATTTTTGCTCTTATAAATTATACCATGATAAAATACCTTTATAAATTATCATACACATCTACAATGGCTTTGGTTATTTATTTATTTTGTGTAATCTGATCATGCTGTTAACATTTTTGATATATAAATATGTGTGTTTTTAACTGATTTTGAAGAACCTTTTTTTTTCTTTAATGGTATTAATCTTTGGCCTATCCAATATGCTGCAAATTATTTTTTTTTACTTTTTTGATAGCTTTATTATGCATTTTAGTTAAAAATGTCTACTTTAGTACAGTCTTTGTGGGGAAGACATTGGCATTTTCTCAAAAAGCTAAACACATAGTACTTTATTATCCAGCAACTTTTCTTCTAGGGATTTACCCCAAATAATTAAAAACATATGTCCACAAAACACTTGTAAAAGTGTTCATTATAAAACTCTTCATAGTAACAAACTGTTGGAAACAACTTAAACTTACACCAAAAAAGAATAGATTAAAAAAATTGTGATGTATTCATAAAATGCTAAGAATTAAAGAAATAAACTCTAGATTCACACAAAAACATAGAAGAATCCTAAAAGCATGCTCATTGAAAGAATCAAGACACAAAATAATATGTATTGTGTAATTCTAAGATGTTCAATAACAGGTATAAATGATCTGTAGTGTTAGAAATCAGGAGAATGGTTACCTTCATGAACGGGGAAGGGAAAAAGAATGGAAAGGGACACATTGGAATTTTCAGAAGTTTTGGTAATGTCTATTTCTCATTTGTTACATTAGTTACATGGGTTTATATTAGTCACAACTCTAAGAAACTCTACTGTTATAGACTGAATTGTGTTCCCTCAAAATTTATATGTTGAAGTCCTAACCCCCACTACTTAGAATGTGACCATATTTGGAGATAGAGCCTTTAAAGAGGTAATTAAAGAATACAGGTCATATAGGTGGACCCTAATGCTCTATGACTGGTGTCCTTATAAGAGGAGAAGATTAGGACACAGGCATACACAGTTGGAAGACCACGTGAAGACACAGAAAGAAGGCAGCCATCTACAAGCTGAGGAGACAGACCTCAGAAGAAACCAACCCTTCCAACACCTTGGTGTCAGACTTCTGGCCTCCAGAATTGTAAGAAAATTAACTTCTATTATTTAAGCCACCCAGTCTGTGGCATTTATTATGGTAGCCATAGAAAACTAATACATCCATTTTCTAGATTTGTGCAGATTACTGCAGGTTATTATACTCAATAAAAATGCAAAATTTTGATTATTAGACAATTCTGGCCAAGCCAAAGTAACAGGGAAAGAATTGCTCTCCTGACTGAAATAATGAGTAAAGAACAGACAAAGCATATGAGTAGATGGTTTTCAATAAATTCAGAATTAGCCAATGGAGATGGTTATCACTGAGGAACAAGAAATAAATGAGGTGAGCTCTAGAGTAATTTTCTGATTCCTGCCTGAAGAAAATTCCAGATTATTTCACAGTTTGGGGGAATTCAGGTGGATTCCAGTGGTCTTCCAGAGTTGAGGAGATGGAGCTCAGAATTCAGAGAGTCCAAGGCAAGCTAGGGTTTTTCAAGACAGAGTATTAGAGAGTAGAGAGCTGTGTAGATAGAAAACTTCAAATAGCTACATAAGGTCTCTGAATTATCTAGCTGAGTACTTATCAATGCATGTGTATACAGGAACTACTTGAGGCTGGTGAAAGAACCACACAAAGTGATCAGAGTAAAAGGTCCCTAGAGTTTCACGTAGGGCTGAGAAGATTCCTCTTGTCACCAGCCAGAATGGAAAATCTTATCTTTCACAGGACATGTAATCAGAAAGGTTTTGTTTTAGTAGTTGGGCCAAATTATCCATATACTACTTACTGTCCATCTAACAAAGCTTCAGAATAAGTTCTAACAGGTAAAACTGTCCCAAAGTGATGTAACCATATCCCAGAACTAAGATCAAGAATATTTATTTAATATTAATTAATATTTAAAAATATCCAGAACCCAATAAGATAAAATTACAGTGTTGGGCATCCAAACAAAAATTGCCATCCATGAAAAGAAGCAGAAAAGCATGATGCCAAATGAGTACAGAAACATCAATCAATTGAAAGTGATCTAGAAATGACACAGGTAATATAATTATTAGACAAGGACATTAAAACATTTATTATAACTGCATTCTGTATGTTCAAGTACCTAAAAAGCTTAAGCATATTAAGTAGAGACATGGAATATAACAAAAAATATACAAATGCAACTTCCAGCAATGCTGATTACACTGTCTGAGATGAAAAATATCAATTATGTCTATGCTTTTCTTTGCATTTTTGCTGTGCCTATGTCCCACTTTGAGATAAAATATTCACCCAAACTTTCTTTTAATTTCTTTGCAGTTTCAATTACATAGTAAAGTAAGTCTAATTTATTTTTCTATATTATTAGACAATGCTCAGAACATTAATTTTCTATTATTGTATCATTGATTTAAAATGCTAGTTTTTAAAATTTATGAGTGCTAGTACGTATTACTGTCAGTCACGGTTTTTTGGTTTTCTGATGTCTCTATTTGGCAAAGCTATTTTTCTGTATCTGTAGATAGGTTAAAACCTTTCCTTCTCAAACCATTCTAAAAAACTGCAAAGGAAAGCATACTTCCAAACTCATTCTACCCAAATCAAACAATGTAACACACCACATTAACAAATTGAAGAATAAAAATCATAAAACCATTTCAACAGATGCAGAAAAAACTTTTGACAAAAATCCAGCATCCATTTATGATAAGAACTCCCCCACAAAGTTGGTATGTGAGACCATAACTCAACATAATAAAGGCCATATATGATAGACCCACAGCTCACATCATACTCAACAGTGAAAAGCTGAAAGCATTTTCTCTAAGATCAGGAAAAAGACAAGGATGTCCACTCTTGCCACTTTTATTCAACAAAATACTGGAAGTATTGGCCACAACAATTGGACAAGAAAAAGAAATAAAATGAATCCAAATTGGAAAAGAAGAAGTAGAATGGCCGCTATTTGCAGGTGACATGCTACCATACCTAGAAGATCCTAAAGACACCACCCAAAAACTATTAGAGGTCATCAATGAATTTTGTAAAGTCACAGGATACAAAATTAATGTACAGAAATCTGTTACATTTCTATACACTAACAATGAACTATGAGAAAGAGAAGTTAAGAAAACAATCGCATTTACAATTGCATCAAAAAGAATAAAATACCTAGGAATAAATCTAACTAAGGAAGTACAAGACCTGTACTTTGAAAACTATCAGACACTTATGAAAGAAATTGAAGATGACACAAACAGGTGGAAATATATATTGTGTTCATAGATTAGAAGAATTAATATTGTTAAAATGACCATACTAAAATGACCAAGGCAATCTACAGATTCAGTGCAATCTCTATGAAAATACCAATAGCATTCTTCACAGAACTAGAATAAATAATCTGAAAATTTATATGCAACCCAAAAGACCCTGAATAGCCAAAACAATCTTAAGAAAGAATAACAAAACAGTAGTATCACACTCTCTGATTTCAATATAAACTACAAAGCTACAGTATTCAAAACAGTATGGAGCTGGCACATAGATCAATGGAATAGAGTAGAGGGTCCAGAAACAAACCCACACTTATGAGAAATTAATCTATGACAAAGGAGGCAAGAATATACAGTGAGGAAAAGACAGCCTTTTCAATAAATGGTGTTGGGAAAATTGGACAGCTACATCTGAAAGAATCAAACTGGACTAGTCTCTTACACCATACACAAAAATAAATTCAAAATGGATTAAAGGCTTAAATGTAAGACCTGAAACTGTAAAACGTCTACAAGAAAACATAGGCAGTACACCCTTTGACATTGGTCTTAGTAATATTCTTTTGGATAAGACTCCTCAGACAAAGGAAACAAAAGCAAAAATAAACAAATAGGACTACATTGAACTAAAAAGCTTATGCACAGCAAAGGAAACTATCAACAAAACAAAAAGGATATCTACTGAATGAGAGAAGTATTTGCAAATGATATATCTGATAAGGGATTAATATCCAAAATATATAAACAGCTCATATAACTCAGCATCAAAAAACAAACATCATAATTAAAAAATGGGCAGAGAATTTGAATAGACATTTCTCCAAAGAAGACATAGATGGCCAACAGGCCCATGAAAATATGCTCAACATCACTAATCATCAGGGAAATACAAAGCAAAACCACAATGAGATATCATCTCACACCTGTCAGAATGGCTGTTATACAAAAGACAGCAAATAACGTGTGTTAGTAAAGATGTAGAGAAAAGGGAACATTCATACACTGTTGGTTGGAATGTAAATTGGTGCAGCAACTATGGAAAACGGTATGGAGAGTCCTCAGAAAATTACAAATAGAACTCCATACAATCTAGCCATTCTACTCCTGGGTATTTAAAGAAAGAAAATGAAACCACCAATTAGAAAAGGTACATGCACCCCTATGTTCACTGCAGCATTATTTACGATAGTCAAGATATGGAAGCAACCTAAATGTTCACCAATAGATGAATGGGTAAAGGATTTTTGAGATATGTGTGTGTGTATATATATATACATATATATATATATATATATATATATATATACTCAGCCATAAAAAAGAATGAAATCTTGCCATTTGTGACAACATGGATAGACCTAGAGGGTATTATGCTAAGTGAAATAAATCAAAGAAAGATAAATACTGTATGATTTCATTTATATGTGGAATCTAAAAAACAAATGAACAAACGTAACTAAACAGAAACAGAGTTATATATAGAACAAACAGGTGGTTGCCAGAGGAGAGGGAGGTTTGGGGAGTAAAGAAATAGGTGAGGGAGATTAAGAGGTACAAACTTCCAGTTGCAAAATAAATGAGTCACAGATATGAAATGTACAGTGTGGGGAATATCATCAGTAACTATGTAATATCTTTTTATGGTGACAGATCATAACTAGAATATTAATGGTGATCATTTTGAAATGTATAGAAATATTGAATCACTGTTATGTAACAGGAACTAATATAGTGTTGTAGGAAATTTATACTTCAAAAACAAACTCATAGAAAAAGACATCAGATTTGTGGTTACTATGGGTGGGGGAATTGGTTAAAGGCAGTCAAAAGGCACAAATTCCAGTTGTAAGATAAATGAGTACTAGATTTGTAACGTACAACGTGATAAATATAATTAACACTACTGTATGTTCTATATGAAAATGGTGAAGATAAGTAAATCCTGAGTTCTCATCACAAGAAAAAATATTTTTTCTATTTTTAAAATTTTGTTATCTATATGAGATGATGGATGTTCACTAGAGTTATTGTGATAGTCATTTCATGATGCATGTAAGTCAAATCATTATGCTGCACACTTTAAACATACACAGGGGCTTCCCTGGTGGTGCAGTGGTTAAGAGTCCGCCTGCCGATGCAGGGGATACGGGTTCATGCCCTGGTCCGGGAAGATCCCACGTGCCGCGGAGCGGCTAGGCCCATGAGCCATGGCTGCTGAGCCTGCGCGTCCAGAGCCTGTGCTCCGCAACGGGAGAGGCCACAACAGTGAGAGGCCCACTTACCGCAAAAAAAAAAAACCCAAAAAAACAAAACCAAAACTTATACAGTGCTATATGTCAATTATATCTCAATAAAACTAGAAGGAAAAGAAAGATGGAAAAGGCATTAAATTTGTACAATAAGATATTTTGAGAAAGAGAGAGACCACATTCACATAACTTTTATTACAATATATTGTTATAATTGTTCTACTTTATTATTATTGTCATTACTCTCTTATTGTACCTAATTTATAAATTAAACTTTATCATAAGTATGTATGTATAGGAAAAACCATAGCATGTATCTGTTTTGGTATTATCTGTGGTTTCAGCAATCCACTGGGGTCTCGGAACATATCTCTGCAGAACAAAGGAGGTCTATTGTGTTTATTATTTTTATTGTCAGAGGCTGAAGTCCTATTAATCTAAACATGGCTGGCCCAATTAAAAAAAAATTAAAATTTTTAATTTTCCAAAATCAGTACTCAAGTGGAAAAGTATTTGATATTTTGAAAGTTTGTGTTTCAAGTTTGTGTTCTTAAATATTAGGTCCTAGTGGAATGAATCATTATCTATTTATCTATTTTTTACTCCTTAAAGATGTAGCGTAAATTTTTGGAAGTCATGTTCCAGGACTTCCTCAAATACCTCTACCACACATGACCCTATTAGGTCATATTTACAGAGATAGTGATTTCTGACTTTGGGGAGTCACTTTTATAATTTAAAATAGAAAGTTATTCAGAAAGTGCAATATTTATAGTGTGATAATCTGTAATAATTTATATTATGTTCTCTTTTGGATCAAAGTAATTAAAGAGTTAGAAATCACCTGTTAATTTCTTCCAGTCATCCTTTCTTTAAGCTAAACTTGGCAACTCTTGGTGTCAACTCATAAAGTTTTCCTGGAATGCTAAAAAAGGTATCATTTTCTTGTTCGAATGCAGTGGTTCCCTGGTCTACCCAGGAATCAAGAGATTGAGGGAGATAGCAGTCCTAAGATGAAAATGAAACTATACTTCACCACTTTGTAAGACCATCTGATGACCCAACATGGATGCAAATGAACATTATTGTACCTGGGGATAATTTTGCCAACTAAAGAAGGAAGTGTGAAGTAGAAAATAGGAAGAAGAAAACTGGAGGAGTAGGTTCTGGATCTCCAGTATAAAAATGGAGTTTTGGAATGCATCAGCAAGTAGTTTACATCTCCCTAGTTTTTCATATTCTCAATTTGTATGTATATGCTCACTGAGTTACAAGTAAAGACTAGATGTGTCTTACCTCTGCATAGCTTATTGCATATGTGCTATTTCTACTATTGATTGAGTCAGTATTACAAACATCATGATCTTCCTGTTCTCGAATTTGACACCTCCATGTTGGTTTCACTTATAGATAATGAAAAGTAAAGGCTGAGAATGGAGGCCATGAAGAAACATAAGTCGAAGTAGTGATAGGGCAGTGGGGTGCTTGAAGGGAATTTTGGGGAGACAGCTCCTAAACTTCAGAGGAAAATCCCTCAAAAACTTATAGTGAGGGTATAGAGAGAACACATGAACATATGACAAAATAAATTTTAAAAAGAGAATGTAAAAGTTATCCTGGAGAATTGCACAGTTAACTGCCAGATTTGTGTTATAGATGATATTACTGCTTTTTCCTTTATAGGAAGTGAAGATTGCTGAGAGTTATGGCTCCTGAAATTTCTTAAAGGGTGGTGAGGATTTGGCTAGATACAGAAGAGTGAGAAGGAATCTTACAGCATGTATAATAAACATAAAAAGCAAAACTATCAGACCCCTGTCAACACACAGCTAAAAAGGAAAACAATAGTTTTTTTTCCCCTTTAGTGAAAACTGGCAATGTTTTATTTTGTCTAGATAAATGAATGTTTTTTAATAGATGAGAATTATTTTCCCTCAACTTAAATTATATGCAAAGAATCCTTCTTGAATGAGGGTGGAAGTATAATAGGACTGGAGAACTGATAGAGACTCTACCTTTATGGCTACCTCATTACTCCTGAAAATCACCCAGGTGCTATTGCCCGCAAGTGTGACAAATTCAGGCTTAGGTTAATCCAGAAAAAAAAGTTGATTTTCATAGTTAAGTCCTCAATATTAAACCTGAGCTATACTTGATCTTTTAATCTACTTTGATGAGAATTTTCATTTTGATTTAAAAATAAAAATAAATAATATATATTTTATTTTGGCAACTGTCTCAGTAAAAAATAAGGAATTTTTAAATCTTTGCTATTATGTAATTTAAACTAAGTTAATGCATACTAAATTCCTTTGAAGATAATGGTAGTTATGATCATCTCTTCCCTTCATTCTTGTTCTTTGTTACATGAAACCAGGCTTTACTTTATGGTTTTATTATTCATTAGGAAGAAAGCATTATTCTTACAACATTACAGTTTATGAGATAAAAACCTGCCCAGTCCAAGTTTAAAATAAAGAAAAAAATAAGGAACAAAATATTGAGTTGCTGTTGCTACTTAGTTTTTGTTTATGTATTTTGTTGTCGTAAAATCCCACCAATAAGATATTGCATTAGTACAACTTCCTCAATTACTTTTCCTCACTGATGTCACTAATTGTGACTCATTAATCATGAGATTGTTAGTAGAGGACCAGAAAAATAAAAACAACCTATACTAAGTATAAATATTTTTAATTATAAGATGAGGTGTATTTCCATTGCCACTGTGCAAAGGCAAAGGGGAAAAAACGAGGTGATTCAGTTATGTTTTTCTCTGATAGTGGACTTAATATTACTGAATATAATTCTTTTTTTTGTTAACATAATATAGTTTTATAAAAAAGTATAATTCCAAATCTAATTCTTAACTTTAATTTTCCATTTCCTCAATGCTATGCTTTTTCTTGAAACATGGAAGTATTTGTGTCAGAGAAGAAGTTAAACCTAAGTAAGCAGAAGGGAGGAACTAAAATGAATCAATGAAATAGAAAATAGAGAAAGAATAGAGACATCAATGAAATGAAAAGCTGATTCTTGAGGAAGATCAGTAGAATTGATAAATGTCTAGCCAGACTGATCAGAATAAAAGGAGAAAAGATTCAATTAACAAATATTAGGAATGAGAAGGGATCCATCAGTACAGATTCTACAAACATTTAAAGAAAAGTCAGGGAATATTAAGAACAATTTTATAGCTGATAAATTAATCAAATTAGATGAAATAAACAAATTCCTTGAAAGACATAAACTACTAAATCGCACTCAAGAAGAAATAGATGACCTGAATAACTTTTTATCTAGTAAAGAAACTGGTGAGGTTGAGCATCTCATTTTAAGTTTATTGCTTTTTTATGAATGCCCTTTACATATCTTTTGCAGATTTTCTGTTCAAATCTCAAAATTTTCTTTTTAACTGTTGAATTTTATATGTTATTTTATACATTGATCCCTTGTTAGTTTTAGACATTGCAAGTAACTTCTCCCTATTTTCTATTGGTTAATTTCATCTATGGTGTCTGTTATTGAATTAAAAATACTTAATTTTCATGCATTTAAATTCATTAAATTCACCCCTTATGAATTTCAATTTTGGGGTTTTATTTAATTCTTCCTACCCCGAGATGGAAAATATACTCATACATTTTCATTTACTGACATTATACCTTTCCATTCAGATTTATGTCTTTAATTCCTGTGAATTCTACTTTGAGACTTAATATAACAATCCATCTTCATATTGGTAATTTTCTGAGCTCTCTGTCCTGTTCTGTCGGTCAGTTTGTTCTTGACCAAACAGCTTTATTATTATGGCTGTTTAATATATTTTAATAGTTTAATGAACCTCCCTACTTCCTTTACTTTTTTCTTCAAACTTGGTGCAAGCTTTATATAGACTATTATTTTCCTATATGCACTTTTGATTAAACATGTTAACTTCCTCAAAAAAACCCACATGGAATTCTTATTGAAATCCTGTTGAATTTACAGGTTAATTTGCAGATAATTGAAAGTTGCAGTGCTAAATGGTTTTATCCATACACATGGTATACATTTTTAAACATCTTTCAGGTCTTTTAATGCAAGGTTTTCATATTTCTCAGTGAAAGTCTTGTGCATTTTAATTTCTTTAATAAGTTCCTCACAATTTTCTTGCCTTCTCTTTCAAGAATGCATATTAGTCAAATATTGAACATATTGAATTGGCTTTCTGTTTTTATGTTTTTCTATCCTGTTCAGTCAACCTTTTTTTTTTCAAACTGTTCCACTCAATAATTTCTTTGACATTGTTTTTCAAGCACTTAATTAGCATTTTAGTTTTCATTAATATATATTTAATTTGAAAGATCTTTCTTTTTTTTGGAGTGTTCTTTATAGTATTCCTGTTTATAGTACGTGAATATTTTATGTCTCAGAGAAAATTATGGAACTTCTGAAGTATTTTTCTGCTTGTAGCAACTCCATCTATTCTGAGTTGCTTGTTATTTGTTCATTTGATTTGGGCCCTGTTTTTCATGTAGGAGGGTATCCTTTGATATCTGGTGATAACTGGCTGACCATCAGTGATTAAGAATGAAGAAGCACTTCATGCGTGGGAGGCGTTTGTGTGATCTATTAGTCAGCCATCATTTTAATTGGGGCTTCCCAAATGTTGATGTCTCTAGGTCTTTACTCTCTGCAGAGAATGAGCTATGAGATATGAACTTCCAGGGATATAAGCCTGGTTTCTGTGTTCCAGAGCATATTTGAAGAAAAGGGCTTGTGAGGGCTGGGGGGAGGGGGTCTCTACCGTTCAATTTGTGGAATGTTACTTAATCCCTTTGTTTGTAGTATGGCACCTCACCTTTGCCCTAATCGATAATGGGGTCCCTGAGTTAGAGCCTCTACTGTTGAATTTCTTTAGACAATATATCTTACAATTTTTCTATTCATGAGAAGAAAGTGGGACCAAGAACCCTCAGACCTAACTGCTCCTTAAACAAACTGAGTAGATTCCTTGTATAAAGTTTCCTGCCTTTGCTTGACTCTTACTTGACTCTCTCACCTCTTTGTTATGCCTCTCTGTAAACACTTAGGTTTGCACTTTTCTCCTCTGCTAAGTCACTACTATTTTTCCATCTGTTTCCTGTTTCTTATATTGCAGGTTGGAATTACAGAGGCCTCCTGCTTTCATTAAGCATAACGTATGTTATTGTTCTGATTGTTTTTTGATATGTCTTTACCTTGCTGTGTTAAATTAAAAGTCATAAACATATATTTTGTGTTATGCATTTGTTCAGAGGGGTCATATTAGCTTCTGTGCATAGGAAGAATTCCATAAATGTTTTAGATCAAATGTATATCTGTTGTAACGTATACAAACATGTAGTGATAATGATTTAATTTAACAAATATTTTACTAAGTTTCAATCACTTTGCTAGGTAACTGGGAGCTACATTCTTGTGAGTAAGAAATAATAAATAAGAACTGTATGACAGTTAAGGTTAGAGGTAAATGCTACAGAAAAATATACAGCAGATAAGGTGATAGCAACAGAGTTGAATGTTTTAAACATGTAGTTCAAGGAAGCCTCTTCTCCTTTTCCTTATTGCTTAACATTAAAAAATATATATTTATATATATTTAATATATTAAATATATACTTTAGTGTATTTTTATATATTAAAAATATATATTTACACAAGGATCAAATGAATCACTAAAAAATTCACTTAGAAATAAAAATGATACTTGTAATGGTTGGTAGCGGTTATAATTACTTTGCAAGAAGTATTTCTCTCTTCCTTGTTTTCCCTGCCTTGGGAGAATTGGAAAAATAAAGCTATTTAATGAACTGTGGTTTAAATATCCTTTGAAAATCTAAGTTGCTTTTGAAAAAGATGTATAATGCAGTTATATTCCTTTGTTTATGGAGGTGGGAAGGAAAGAAACCTGAGGCTAATAGAAATAGATTACATCTCACTTATGGAACATAGATTAAAATAATATATTTTATTGTGGACCTCCCTTCAGAATTCAAACTAAATATCATTTACTTTTTCTATTTAAGTAATAGTCTCAGGGCTTTTTTAAAAATATCATTATCAGAAGATGACCTAATATATTACTGATATAGTTTCTTCCAATCACAGTATCATTGACAAAATGTCATGTTAGCAATATCACATTTTATAGTCTTGAAATGATAAAATAGAAAAGGGCTCCCCAAATACATTTTTTCCAGTAAAAGTAGTCCTGGTATATTCTCTATTGTCTTGCTTTTTTTTTTTTATTAAAAGAGAAACAATATAAAATACTTTCCTGTTCATTGCTTTGAAAGTGAACATTTATTTGGCCTGTTTAAATTCATAATTTATTTTCTTTTGAATATCTTGCAGATATTTATTATACAGTAGTGATTTAATTTAAAAGTTCTGTAGTATCAGTACTTTTCTACTAAAATTATTAAATATAAACATTTAAATTATTTTAACCTCATTTATTTTTTTTCCACTTATTTTCAAATAACAGTGTATTTGGTATATAGAATGAGTGTTTTTTTTAAAGTGTGGAGTACTTTTAAGTTTTGGATTAAATCAGACATATGGTTCCAAAATTGAATATGTAAAAGTAGGTACATAGGGAAATTCCCCCTCCCACCATGGTCCTGCCTCCACCCAGTCTCCATACCCTATGTGGAAGTAAATGTTTACTGTGTATATTTCCAAAGTTCTTATTCATATATAAACAGGCTTGAATATATATTCTTGCTTGCCCTTATTTATCTAAATTTTAGCATATTTAAAAATTGTTCTGTACATTCTTTTTATCACTTGTGTCATGGAGGTATTTCTATATTGGTATTATAAAGAGCATTCTCATACAGTTGACCATTGAAAAACATGGGTTTAAACTGCATGGATCCACTTATATGTGGGTCTTTTTCAATAAATGTATACTACACGATCCTCTGTTGGTTGAATCTTTGGCACTGAGGATATAGAGGGAAAGCTGTAAGGTTATGTGTAGATTTTCCAATGCAGGGAAGGTCGGTGCCCCTAATCCCTGCATTGTTCAAAGGGCAACTGTACTTATGTTGTTTTGCACATGTAAATCCGTAGAGAATGGCCCAGAAGTGGAATTACTGAATACAAAGATCTAAACTTTTGTAATTTTGATGAATAGTAATGTTAATAAATTTCCCCCATTGTATTAGTTTATATTTTCCACATCAAAAATTGAGAGAGGTGTTTCCCTTACAATATCTTTTCAAGCTTTTTGGTTTGTACCAATATGATAGGTGAAGAATAATACCTCAGGGCAGTTTTAATTTTTATTTCTCATATTATAAGTGAGGATGAGAATCATTTTAACAACCACTATTGTATTTCTTTTTCTGCAAGACTATATATTTTCAACATTTTTCTTTAGGGTTAGTTTTATCAATTTCTAGGGGTTCTTTATGAGAGAATTTATTTATCTTTACTGTGTTATAAATTTCAAATATTTTCCCAGTTCTTTGTGTTTTGCTTATGGTCTTAATTTTTAAATTTTGTATCAAAAATCTAAAAGCCTTTCCCATTCAAAGTTTGAAGGGTTATTCTCATGACTTCTGATATTTTTATGATTGTATATTTTACCTTGTAATAGTTTATACATTTAGAATTTATCCTGGTTTTTCAGATAAAATATGTGTGCCACTTAATTTTTTTCCAGATGCCACTGAGTTCTTCTGATACTATTTATATAATCATTCTTTAATTGATATATTTAAGATGTCACCCTAATTATATGCTATATTCTTGAATGTTTTGTGTTTCTACCTAGGGTCAATGGAACTCAAAGTAAAACTCAATTTTTTTTTTGCTTTTAAAAATTACTTTGAGGAAAGATCCATAATATAATATTCAAATAGGAATTTTTACATGATAGGTTTTATTTTTCCTATTATTTATTTTAAATTTTTTATTATACCTTTTACTCTAAATATTAAGGTACAAACTTTATTTGATGCATTATTAACAAAATCTCAAATTGATGGGTTATTTTAAGATGTTTAAATAGTTAATTTGACAGATACTCAAGTCATGTTCTCTAAAACTGAATTTATTATTCTCTCTTAATCCTACCAGTGTCGAGACTCATATCTGGGTGTTATCCTTGTCTCCTGCTTCTCACTCCCTGGTCTTATTAATTCTGACTCTTAACAGTCTCTTCTCTCCAACTTCTTTCCCAAACCAATCTTACTGTCTCCTTCTTGAAGAAAATTGCCATTATCATTCACCTATGTTAGGTCAACAAGTCCTGCTTAAAGCTATCTGAGTAAGCTCATTCTCCGTATAGAAGCTAGATTTAAAAAAAAAAAAGTTATTTGACAAAAAGATGCTTTTAGGTTTTTTATTTGTTCAAATCTATCATTATCTTCTGGGGGACCTCCCTGGTGGTCCAGTGGTTAAGAATCCGCCTTTCCGATGCAGGGGAAGCGGCTTCGATCCTTGGTTGGGGAACTGAAATCCCACATGCTGCAGGGCAACTAAGCCCGCATGCCGCAACTACTGAGCCCACATGCCGCAACTATTGAGCCCACGTGCTGTAGAGCCTGTGTGCTGCAAAGAAAGATCCTGCATGCCACAATGAAGATCCTGCATGCTGCAACTAAGATCCAATGGAGCCAAAAAACAAAAAAATCTTTATTAGATGTTTGAGTGTGTGTGTGTGCACATGTGTGTTTCAGCTTTGTTGAGATATTATTGACATATTACATTGTGTAAGTTTGTGGTTCAACATGTTGATTTGATACACATATATTTCAAAGTAATTACTACCATAGCCTTAGCCTACATTGTCACATAATTACCATTTCTTTTTTGTGGTGAGAACATTTAAGGTCTACTCTCTAAGCAACTTTCAAGTATAAAATACCATATATTAACTGTTATAACTATGCTGTACATTAGAACCCCAGCACTTATTTATCTTATAACTGGACTTTTTGACAAACATCTCCCCTTTCCCCTGACTGCTGAGGCCCTGGTAACCACCATTCTAATCTCTGTTTCTGTGAGTTTGGCTTTTTTAGATTCCATGTATAAGTGAGATCATACAGTATTTGTCTTTCGTTGTCTGAATCATTTCACTTAGCATAATGCCCTCAAGGTCCATACATGTTGTTACAAGTAGCAGTATGTCCTACTTTCACATGGCTGAATAATATTCCATTATGTGTAAAACATCTTTATCCATTCATCCATCAATAGACACGTAGGTTATTTCTATATCTTAGTTATTGTGAATAATGCTGGAGTGAACATGGGAGTGCAGATATCTCTTTAATACCCTGTTTTCCTTTCCACTGGATATATACCAGAGTGGGATGGCTGCATCATATGGTACTTCTATTTTAATTTATTTTGTGAAACCTCCATACTGTTTTCCATAGTGGCTGCACCAATTTACATTCCCACCAACAGTGTATAAGAGTTCCCTTGTCTCCTCATCCTTGCAAAAACTTACTCTTGTCTTTTCAATAATAGCCATTCTGAAAGGTATGAGTTAATATCTCACTGTGTTTTTGGTTTGCATTTTCCGAATGATTAGTAACGTTGAGCACCTTTTCATGTACCTGCTGGCTGTTTGTATGTCTTTGGAAAAAAAAATGTCTATTCTGTTCCTCTGCTCATTTTTTAATCAGATTTTTTTTAACAATTGGGGTATATGAATTATTGATATAATTTGGATATTAACCCCTTATCAGATACATGATTTATCAATATTTTCTCTTATTCCCCCAAAGGTTGCCTTTTCATTTGTTGATAGTTTTCTTTGCTGTTTAGAAGCTTTTTAGTTTGATATACCTGAAGTCCCACTTTTTTATTTTAACTTTTGTTGCCTTTGCTTTGGTGTCAGATTAAAAAATCATCACCAAGAACAATGTCAAGGAACTCACTCCGTATGTTTTCTTCCCGTTTTATGGTTTCAAGTCTTAGGTTCAAGTCCTTAATCCATTTTGAGTTGAATTTTGTGTGTAATGTAAGGTAGGGGTCTAGTTTGATTCTTTTGCATGTCGCTGTCCAGTTTTCCCAGCAGCATATTTTGAAGAGATTATTCTTTAGCCATTGTATATTCTTGGTTCCTTTGTCAGAAATTAATTGACCATATATGTATGGGTTTAGTTCTGGGTTCACTCTTTTGTTCCATTGATCTATGTGTTTGTTTTTATGCTAGTATCATAGTGTTTTAATTACTATGGCTTTGTAATATAGTTTGAAATCAAAAAGTGTGATGCCTCCAGCTTTGTTCTTTCTCAACATTGCTTTGGCTATTTGGGGTCTTTTGTGGTTCCACTCAAATTTTAGGAATCTATTTCTGTGGAAAATGCCATTGTAATTTTCAGAGGGAATGCATTCAACTGTAGATCAATTTGGGTCATGTGAATTATCTTTAATTATCCAAGCTACCCTCTTTGTTACTGGTACCTCCCAGTAGTTAAGAGTGTGCCAAGTCCTGGCTGTGTCCTACAGGGGATGATCACAGTCAGCACATAGATGTAGTTTGATTGGAAGCCAGAACCTCAGACAGCAGCTGGGAAAATACATAGTTCCTGTCCAGAGAGGAACTGGGAAATGGGCATTTTTCCTGTTCCTTTTGCATTTGGCCTAGCTTTATAGCTGCCGAGAGTGGTGGGGTTATGGAGGCTGTGTGTCTTGCACCTGTCAAGAACTACTGCTTCGTTTGCTGCAGTCTGTGAGATTCATGAAAGCAAACACCATTGGCTACCTGAGCCAGGTGATCCAGAAGCCCATCTCTTGGGCAGCAGCTCCAGAATCTTGTATACCAGAGATGTGTACAAATTCCTTCCAGGGAGATTCTGGAGACTTGGAGTGGCCTAGAGGGAGAGGGCAAGGCAGGTGTGCATAGTTTTCCCTGGTCTTAGGGGAAGATCTCAGTCAGTCCCTAAGATTTGTATGTATTAGAATCTTGACCCCAGGCAACAGCTCTTAAGGTATGCAAATATAACTGTTTCTGGGAAGGACTGGAAGATGGGTGTTTCTGCTTGTTCCCTCTGTTCTGAGCCCTGGGAGGATAGCTGGTTAAGAATTATTTATTTATTTGCTACATGCAAGACAGTTGTCTATGAGAGCCAGGAAATCCAGGGAGCTATCCCTCAGGTGGAAGCTAGTACAGCTGGGGCACAAGTTTCTTCCATGGAGACACTGGCAATTTGGGGCAGGCTAGTGGGAGAAGGTAGAGGAGGTATCTGCTGACTTCCCTGGTCTCCAGGATGGATGACAGTCAGCCCCTACATGTGTGCTAAATTAGAAGCCTACCCTCAGGCAGCAGCTTTTAAAAAGCATGCAACTAGGCCTTTTAAGGGAAAGACAGATCTGGGTGTTTTCTGCCTGTCCCCTCAGATCTGAGACAAGGGGGTAGGTAGTCAAGGGCACAAGCCCCATTGGCTTTCAGAGCTAGGCAGAACTAGGTGTTTTGGTGTCCTTTTCCTCAGATGGGGGTCTTAAAAGTTAGAGCTATAGATGTGGGGTCTAAACCCTTGCTCTTCAGACAGAAGCTGGGAGTTGGGTGTTTTCTCTGGATGGTATGGATTGTATGGAACTGTGCCTGTGGGTGTGGCATGGATGGGGGTGTATGGGTGGTGTCGTTTTATGGTGAGAATGTGTCTCGGCCTCTTCTACCATTTCAGTGAGGGTATTTTTTCTTGTTTGACCAATGTGTAGGAGTCACTCAGCTAGTTTCTGGATTTTTTTTTTTTTAATTGTAGTATAATTGCTTTACAATGGTGTGTTAGTTTCTGCTTCACAACAAAATGAATCAGTTATATATATACATATGTTCCCATATCTCTTCCCTCTTGCGTCTCCCTCCCTCCCACCCTCCCTATCCCACCCCTCCAGGCGGTCACAAAGCACCGAGCTGATCTCCCTGTGCTATGCGGCTGCTTCCCACTAGCTATCTACCTTACGTTTGGTAGTGTATATATGTCCATGCCA
Organism: Leucopleurus acutus; assembly: GCF_964270905.1. Taxonomy (NCBI): domain Eukaryota; kingdom Metazoa; phylum Chordata; class Mammalia; order Artiodactyla; family Delphinidae; genus Leucopleurus; species Leucopleurus acutus. Next base: position 95,466,489 of record NC_139149.1, read on the forward strand.
CTCTCTCACTTCGTCACAGCTTACCCTTCCCCCTACCTATATCCTCAAGTCCATTCTCTAGTAAGTCTGTGTCTTTATTCCTGTTTTACCCCTAGGATCTTCATGACATTTTTTTTTCTTAAATTCCATATATATGTGTTAACATACGGTATTTGTCTCTCTCTTTCTGACTTACTTCACTCTGTATGACAGACTCTAGGTCTATCCACCTCATTACAAATAGCTCAATTTCGTTTCTTTTTATGGCTGAGTAATATTCCATTGTATATATGTGCCACATCTTCTTTATCCATTCATCTGATGATGGACACTTAGGTTGTTTCCATCTCCAGGCTATTGTAAATAGAGCTGCAATGAACATTTTGGTACATGACTCTTTTTGAATTATGGTTTTCTCAGGGTTTATGCCCAGTAGTGGGATTGCTGGGTCATATGGTATTCTATTTTTAGTTTTTTAAGGAACCTCCATACTGTTCTCCACAGTGGCTGTATCAATTTACATTCCCACCAACAGTGCAAGAGGGTTCCCTTTTCTCCACACCCTCTCCAGCATTTGTTGTTTCTAGATTTTTTGAGGATGGCCATTCTGACTGGTGTGAGATGATATCTCATTGTAGTTTTGATTTGCATTTCTCTAATGATTAGTGATGTTGAGCATTCTTTCATGTGTTTGTTGGCAGTCTGTATATCTTCTTTGGAGAATGTCTATTTAGGTCTTCTGCCCATTTTTGGATTGGGTTGTTTTTTTTTGGTTATTGAGCTGCATGAGCTGCTTATAAATTTTGGAGATTAATCCTTTGTCGTCAGTTGCTTCATTTGCAAATATTTTCTCCCATTCTGAGGGTTGTCTTTTCATCTTGTTTATGGTTTCCTTTGCTGTGCAAAAGCTTTGAAGTTTCATTAGGTCTCGTTTATTTTTGTTTGTATTTCCATTTCTCTAGGAGGTGGGTCAAAAAGGACCTTGCTCTGATTTATGTCATAGAGTGTCCTGCCTATGTTTTCTTCTAAGAGTTTGATAGTTTCTGGCCTTACATTTAGGTCTTTAATCCATTTTGAGCTTATTTTTGTGTATGGTGTTAGGGAGTGATCTAATCTCATACTTTTACATGTAGCTGTCCAGTTTTCCCAGCACCACTTATTGAAGAGGCTGTCCTCTCTCCACTGTACATTCAGAGGAAATTTTTTTTTTCAGAGGAAATTGTTACATGTTTAGCTGTAGATTTGGTTTGTCCCTGGGAGCTTACTATGTGGTCATCTTGGACTGGAACATGGGCCTGTGTGTGTATGCTCAGAGGTAAATATTCACCTGTTCTTATACCATGTTTATATTGCGCCCTTCCTACTCTTAAATTTTCTTCTGGAATTCGTTTCTATATAAGATTTCAATTAGGAATATAACATAGTTGTTTTTCTAAATAGCCAATTGAGCAGTCTCATTTATTGAATAATGGTACTTTTCCACTAATATATAAATGCTGGAATTACCATGTTCTAAATTTTAGTCTTCTTTTTGTTGTATTATGACATTATTTTTCACTATTCAAATTATGTCATAACTTTTAATATATATTTACATATTTATTTCTCTTTTATCTTAGAATTTTCATCTTCCAGATAAACTTTAGCAGTTCATTTCCTTAGCAAAACATGCTGCTGAGATTTTGATTTAAAGTACATTTTATTTAAAAAATACACTTTTTTAAAAGATAATTTATAGTTTTCAATATTGAGTAATCCCATTGAAGAATATGTTATATCACTCCACTCCATTTATTCAAGTATTCTTTTATATCGCTCAAGAAACTCTTGCCATTTTTATCATATGATGTCTCCAAAATTCCTGTTAAATTTATTTTTACTTATATTCACAGTTGTGTATAGTATGTTTCAACATTTATACCTCTGATTTCACTTACCCATCTAATTGTATTTGCTATAACTTCCATAAAAATATCTTTATGAAAATAATGGAGCTAACAGTGAGCCCCTTTGTATTATTGCTGACTTTGATGGGAATGCCCTTCTAGTTTTAATAGTAAGTGTTATACTAACTGTGTGTTTAGAATAGATATTTAAAATATACTTTGGTTGATATTTGGAAGGAAATAAGTTTAAATGTGTATGCTAGACATGCCATTTTAAAACCAAAAATTTCCAATTGATATTTTTAATTCTTAAAGTTTTTTGATTTTATATGTTTATTTCAAAATTATGCCAGGAATATTGAAGGTAATCTATAATTTTGTGGATGTCTTGACATAAAAATTTAATGTAATTCTTAAACACTTGAATTGAAATCTTTTACTCTATCCCAGTCTTACTATTTAAATAAATTTTTTATCATCTAAATCTCTAATTTCCTTTTTTCCCCGATATGTCTTCATATAACTTATGTTAGTACATGTCATTAAACAAAGAATGTGACTCTTTGAGGGTTCTGATTATTTATATTTATATCCGATGGGACATCAGATGTCTTTTTCTATCATTCCTCAACCAGATGCCCCATCCAACTCTAAATTAGTGAAAGCCTTGCCTATATTTATTTCTTCATTGACTATGGCCTTAAGATTCTTTTCTTGCTATTGCCTAGAGTAAAACCTCACTTCAGTGAGATCATGTTTTCATTTGACATGGATGTTTATTTAATTGTTTCATACCCTAAGGGGAACAGACACAAACCTATTTACAACATAGATTTCTGCTTGTGCTTGTTTTCTTTCTTCCTTTATTTCTCAATTTATTCATCTGCCTGATGCAAAATAATATCATTTGTTAATGTTACATCAGGAAGTCAAAAAAATATTCCACTGAAATAAAATATTTGACTAAGCATCATGATTGAAATATACTAAAATTAGTATAGATTGATCTGAAAAGTCATACTTATGTTATTTGTGGTTTTCCCTCAGTAAATGGATTTCATTTGCTCAGGTGACTGAATAATGAACAGTGTTAGAATGGTACACCTTTTAGAGCTCTTGAAATCTGCCAGCTAAGATAGTATCTTCGTAATAATGATCTAACCACTTCCCTTTTTAACTTTTTAGTTGCCCTTTGCTTTTCTCAGTCTGTTTTTGTTGTTTCTTTCTAAACGCATGTGTGTACACACACATATTCAACCTCCATTCCCTTTAATTTTATATATTTTGGGACAATTTTGAATAGTTGGAAAATTTTAAACGTTTCAACTATTTTGTCCTATTTCCTACATTTTTATGAAGTAAATGATATTTCCATGAGACAATATTAATCATTAAGAATGAAATATTTTGAAAATTTAAAAATTGCTAGTTCTTCCCAGGATATGGTATATGGAGAAATCAGGATGATAAAAAAGGACAAAGAAAGTTATAAATGGAAAACTTATAATAAAAAGCAGATAGATTATACATCTTTAAGGAGTTTGCATTTTTTAAAAAAACTTTTTCAAATTCAAAAAATCTTTGTACTGACTGGTCTAAAATTAATTTTCTTCTCAAGCAGAAATACATTTGAAATGTATTCTTTTGATTTGTATTCACAAGCATAATCCTATTATCTCTTTGCAAAGATATTTTATTTTAATGAGGAAGAAGTCAGGAGAATAGAATAAAGTGTTCTTTAGAAGTGTTTTGTGAGATTTCACTTCTAAAAGATACATGTTACCTACTTGAAATGTAAGAAATTTTCTTTTAAAAACATTCCAGAGTAAGAGATTTAATAGTGATCCAATAACTTAATAATTCTTTATCAATCATGTCTTTGTAAAATGTATTAGTTTTTTATAAATATATTAGTACTTAAATGAATATAGATATATTGATGACTGATAAAGTTACCATGTGAAAATCAGTTCCACAGTTAACTTTCCTTTCACCTCCCATAAATCATTATAAAAAGTTCTAGAAATTAAAAACATGAAACAGATGAACTCATAATGACATATTTAAGTATGGGATGTCTTTTAAATATCACCAAAAAATTGGTAAAAAAACACATGATTTTATGATGAACAAGTTAGAAACTTTTTATGACACCAATATTATTAAATGTTAATAAAATGTTTTATTTATAAATGTTGATTTAGCTTTATTCATTCTACTAGCATTTTATTAAACACTTTCTACATGTTAGTTATATACTAGGGACGTGGAGATAAAAACAATGTAAAAGATAGTCTTTATCCTTTATAATATATATTTAAGAATATTCACAATATTTTCTGTCATAGAAGTGTAAATCATAGACAGGTATAATAGTTTTGATTCTTTGAGCTCTTTCGCTATGTTCAGAATATCTTTTTAGTTAGTTTTATGTTTTAATTATAGAAAATTTCAAACACCCATAAAAACAGAATGGTACAAGGAACCTCCATATACCGTTACTCAACTTCAAAAGCCATCAGTTTTATATCCTTTAAAGTTTCTGTTTTTTCTTTTCTGAAATATTTTAAAGCAAATCCTGATATCACATCATTTCACTCATAAATACTTCAGTATGTTTCTCTAATAGATAAAAACTTAAAAAACCTTAATATCATTATTACATTAACAATATTGACAATAATTCCTTATATTATCTAAGACCTAGACCTCATTCAATTTCCTTCAGTTGCATAGAATTCATTTTAACCATACAAGCTGTGACTGAAATATAGAAGAAATAAGACTATTAATTTTATCTTTTCATCAAAATAAGATTAAAATCATGAGTATTAGTTTTCTATGACTTTATCTTCTAAAGCAAAATAACAATTGTCATCCTAGAGATCTGCTCTGAATTATCTGTGCAATTTACAAAAGGAATGGCTGTGTTTATTATCATTTCAACTTAGAAGGTCAGAAAGAGAAGGTCAGCAAGTGCATAAACTTCTTGCTTTGTGATGACAATGTGATGTCAGGCAGGTTTTCAGAGAAAGAATGCAATTAGTGTCAGGTGCATCAAATCACTGCAGGTAATTGCAATCATTTTTAAGGAGAAAGAAGAGGAAAGAGAAATCTCACAGACTGAAAAAAAAAAAGTTAACAACTATATGGCAGCTTTTGTGGGCCCTTGTTATTCAACAACCGAATTACAATGGAAAGATCATGACATAAATTCAAATTACATTACATATCTAAAAGTCATATTATAATTTAAAAAGAAATGCTTGCTTGTCTGAATACTTGCATATTTAATCTAAATCATAAGTTATGTTTTAGTCATTGAATGTTGGTTATATTTTAAAAGATTTCCTCAGTATATTTGTAAAATTATAGTACACATATTTTAATTTTAATTACTCTCACAATGAGAGATGTGGAAATGCCACAAAATATCCAAAACTTTGTAAAATTTTATTCACTATCTTTTTCTAAAGATTTAATTTCCCAGTGGGTTATTAGATTAAGGATTTATAGAGATGATCTTTCTCTAATTATAAAATATGTAAATACATGTACACTTACTTTGAAGAGCAAAAACTGGCTAATGATTAACAGGGGACCACTTTAAATTGTTCCTACATTGCTTTATGAGTGATAATCAGTATTTTAAATACAGTATTCTTCTAGAATGTGTATAAAATACACATAGGTATTTTCTTGCATTTTTTTCCCTTTTATTAGGTCTATGCACATAAAAATCAACTATAAAAGTCAAGTGAGATTCAAAGGTAAAGATGCAAACTGTTCTCTACCTCACCCAGCCTGGATATGGACACATATTGCTCATATACTGCTTATATATTATAAATGTTGAATTGTGTATACAGTGTTCACTCAGGAAACAAACGTGTGAAATTATGTCATGTTTACTCTAAGTACCCTCTTATTTGTAATTTTCCTTTTATTATTAAACTTCCATAAGAGAAAAGGAACCTATTCAATTTTGTGAATCCCAGAAAAAGAATCTAGAAGATAATGAAGTGTTAGGATATGGAGGGTCATAAGCAAGGGTGGACTGTTTACTTTTTGGAGACAAATAAACCTAGAAACCGTGGTTTGAAAGTTTCTGTCTAACTACTTGAACTAATAAAACCAATAATGTGTCATTTGTCCTTAACAGGAAAAATAAATCCACATATATTTCAAGCAATTCTAGGAGGACAAATAGAATCTACTTAGGTTTATAAGTAATGTTAATGGACTGTTTCAGCACACCTCAAAAATACAATTTTATAATTTTAATACTCCATGACAAGGAAATAAAAATTCAAAAAGTATTGAAGAAGAAAAATAAATAGTAAAAGACTCCCTCTTAATCCATATTCTCAGTTCTTTTTTTTAATGTAGCTCCTTTTACCATCTCTGTAATTAGTTCTCCTGGTATAAGTTATATGCTTGTGTGTTTCTTGATACATCACCTCTAAGCAAAATCTACTGTTTCTGTAAAATGGAAGGTGAGAACTAGTTCTTTTCACTCTTTGTAATTCCTATACCTTAAGCGTTCTTTTTGTTTTATCAATTGGATATGTTTATACATTGAATTAATAAAAGTTAACCTTTATTTCTGTATCCATCTATTTTGAACAGTTATCTTTGACTTCACACAATGAACGATGAATGAATTTAGCATCTATTAACTTTCCTCCAGTATCCCTCCACATCTCAAATTCTGTCTCATATGCTAGTACTTTAATAATTTCTGGCATTAATATATATTTTAGGCATAAAGATCTTTAATTTTTTACTATAGATTCATTCTTAAAATAGATTTCAATAAATAGTATTTATAATATTATGATTATACAGCTACTATTGACTAGGTAATGTGGTTGGATTTGTGCGTAAAAGAGTGTAAATTTTTTACCTCTAACAAAACTTTTCTGCCTGAAGGAGTATAGTCATGTGGGCAGAACAATAGGATCCTCTTTTCTTAAATTTAATTTCTTGCTTAGAATCACACCATATTTTCATTTGCTGTATTTGAACAAGGACTTTGAAAAACAATATTCTGTTTATCCAAGAATTTTCAACTGCATTTGTTTTTATTCTTTCTGACAGGCAAAAAGAAGTTTGCCTTTTGTTGTATTACTAATATGCTCTAGCTCACTGAACACATTATATCTTGAAAGTGCTACTCAGTAATAATTTCTTAGTAGATCCCTTGGTCAGCTGTCATTCTGAAATCTCTTCTTACTGTAGTTCTCTCATACATACACAGTGTCTTGAATTTCAATTTATGCCTGTCAATTTCTCTTTCTTAACCTCCTCGTTCATTTTGTTTGAGTAAAAATGTCTTCCAGTAATTAAAAAACAAAACATGGAGATATTTTCTGAATTTTTACGTGTCTGAAATGTCTTTTTTTTGCTTTCATATTTTATTGTTAATTTTGTTGCCAGAGAATTCAATGTTGAAAATCATTTCCTACAGGATGTTGAAGACATTTCCCCATTGTCTCTCAGAATTCAGAGTTGATAACAAGGAATCGAACACTAACTGACATTTTCTTGGCAGGGTGGGGAGGGGAAGGTTCTGTATGTTTTGGGGATCTTCTAGTGATCCTTGTTGTGAGATTTAATGAGATATGTCTAAGTATGTGCAGTTTTCTTTTGCCCAGTGACATCTTGCATTCTGGAGATACCTATCTTTAGCTATGAAACAGTTCCTGCTGTTAATTATTCCTTTCTACTCTCTTATCCTTTTCCCTTTTTCTAGAAAGTATGTTTATTGATGTTGACCTTCTTGAATTGATCTTCTATGTCTTTCTTTCTCTTCATATGTTCCATCATTTTAATGTTTTCCTTTACATGGAGGAATTAAAAATTTTTTCTTTTAGTACTTAATATTGATTTTGCTTTTATTTTCACATTTATAGCTTTAATTTCTATGAACACTTTCTAACTCCCTGATGGCTTCTTTTAAATGATAGATTTTTTTCCATCTGTGCAGGATGTATTTTTGAATCTCTCTGAGAGTGCCAATTATAATTGGTTTCTAAACTTTGAATTATTTCTGTTTTCTCTGTTACCAATATGTTATCTTTGTCTTTCTTTTTTCTCTTGCTTTTGTTCTTCATCGTCCTTGGTGTTTATTATTTGCACATATTTATCAATGAAGGACTAAATGGATTAATATAGGTGACTTGTTTTGGTTTTCTCTGCTATTACATTACTCTCCTCTGAGTGATTGTGCTGACTACAGCGCCATATATGTGGAAGGACATGTTCATTGGCAAATCCACTCTGTCTTTTGCTCTCCTTACCTGCCAGTTAGGAAGAGAGAGGAGGAATGGGAGCTATGTCATTATAAAGGAAACAGCATCCACCTTTGTGAAGGCTTCTTAGGTGCTGACCTAAGCTATGACTCCCACTGTTTGAGTTAACCTGCTTGTGCAATCCCATTCACCTCCTCTGCATTTCTGTAGATGTCTTTTGTCCTTGCTGTTATTTCAATGATTGACTGAAAAATAGAAGGAGGTGGCAGAGGACAATACATGTGCCCTATCATCTTGAGCCACACATTTAAGAGGAATTTGAGAGAATTATTAACTTTCTAAATTATAAAGTTCTGCAAAGTAACTTAATTTGTGGGTAAAATATTTAAATATTTTAAGTGAAGATACTTGAGAATTACTATGGTGACAACTTGTAATACATGCCTTGCAGCACATAAAACAATTACAGAAATAGTTTGTGATAAAACTACCACTTCCTAACATTTACTGAACATGGCTCATGTCAAGCACTGTTTTGAGTATCTTATATTTATTAACTTCATTCATACACACAAGAATCCTGTGAGTTTTATACCACTATTAACTACATTTTACACATTAGGAAACTGAACCTAGAATGATTAAGAGACTTGTCCAAGGTGAAACAGCTACTAAACAACCAAACCAAGATTCAGTCCTACAGTCCCTAAGCCTACAAGCTAAATTATATCACTACTGTGATGAAAATGTTAAAAATCACAAAAATAAGATGATATGTGAAAATTCAAAAATGTATTGGTTGTATTATGGTCCCTAATATCAAAATATTTATTTTTAACAAATATAGTAATATATTTTTTTAGAAGAGTTGTTCAAAGTAATGTGTCAGTGTTACTTTCAGTGGCAAGAATACCAGGCCTCCAATTCTAGATGTACTGCACATCCTAGTTCTGCAACTAGTATTGATTTATTTACCTTCTCTGCTCTTCAGTTTTCTTTTCTGTTACATGCTCATTTCATTTCTCATGAAATATGTATTAAATGCTACATTCCAGGCTCTATTCTAGAAGTGTGAGACACAGCAATGGATAGAAGATTCTTCAGGAAATTTATATTCTTGTGGGAAAACAATCCACGAGTAAATACAAACTCAAAATGGACTTCTTCTTCCAGCAATGAAACTAGCTTGTTTCTGAGTTCTTCTATTCAAAACTAGAAACCTGAGCAAAGTATAAAATATCATCTGTTAAAAGGCATGGGAGGGCTACGTGGTAGCAGGAGGATTTGCGGGAGCCCAAATCCTGGAAAGAAGACAAACCTAAATAGGTGAACCTGACAGCTGAAGCTGCTTTTCCCATCACTGGTGTCAATTCCAAACCACTGTTGAGAAGCTGAGTAGCTGAGTAGGAAGTGAAGCTAAGAGGCTGAGAAATTCGCTTCCCTGGTGGCGCAGTGGTTGGGAGTCCGCCTGCCGATGCAGGGGACACGGGTTCGTGCCCCGGTCTGGGAAGATCCCACGTGCCGCGGAGCGGCTGGGCCCGTGAGCTACGGCCGCTGGGCCTGCGCGTCCGGAGCCTGTGCCCCGCGACGGGAGAGGCCCGCGTACTACAAAAAAAAAAAAAAAAGAGGCTGAGAAATAGGCTGGGTTTTGAACAATCAAAAGTTGGAAATAATCAGGGTCTACATAGTAACAAGCTCCCTTGAAAAATCCCTGACTGTTAGTTGAGACCCTGAAAGGCTACAGCCTAGGACTAAGAATCAATCAGTAATGTCCCAGACCTCATTAGGACTATAGACCAGTTTTGAAACAGCTCAGGGCCTTGAAGATTATCTTTTTAGCTAATTGACTACCTGAGCAACAGGGAACATATTGATGGTTCTAAGCAATGATAGAGGTGTTTTGGTAAAATAGAGAGTAGGGAGGAAAATGCTGGTCCTGCTGAGGGCATGTTGAATTAAATGATTATGGGGTCTGTATTGAATTGGGGAGGGAGGAAAAGAAAGAGAGGATTTACAGGCTGGGAGAAAGGAATGGCTTTAAAGCTGGAGGTCACGGTGATTGGACACAGGAAGTTGTGAACAAAAGCTAGTTTTTCCCATTGAACACTTCAAAGACTGAGTGATGACAAACTTCAGAGATGGTAAAGTGGTTGCTGGAGTGAAAGAGAAGGTAATTGATAAGAAACCAGGAAACTGCACAGCTAGGTAGTTGGAGGAATTATCTGAATTGGATGGTGCATTTGCATGGAATACTGGCAGGAATTAAATTGAGAGGAAGTCAAGACCTCTCAGAATAAGAAGTACTAGAAAAGTTATGTAACTAATATTTTCTCTAAGGAGATTTCAACTTTAACAGGAGAAATATTCAGAAGGAAAAAAAACACCCACAAACCTTTATTCTTTGGCTAAGCATCATTTTTCTCTCTTCCTCTTCAATGTTTTATTCTTCAATCCATAATTTAAGAAAAAATATGTAATTTGAGGAAGAATTTTTTAAATTTATTTGAAAATTCAGTTAAGTATTGAGAGGAAAAAACCTTAAATTTCATAGCTATTATTTTATTATACTCATATAATTTACTCATAAGTAAATTGCTATTCTTCACAGTAATTTTTGACAACAGATTAATGACCTAAGCTCACTGTGTAACATCTGGTATACCTTCTGTGGACTAAAAATCAATTAGAATTTTTAATTATTTTTGTGCAACATCTGCAAGACAGTCTAATTCAAAGGCAAATTAAATGGTCTCTCTGGTGATGGTGTAGTAAGATACATTCATGGCTTAAGAAACTGCCCTTTCCTAGAGTGTACAATTTGAAAATATTTGGCTTGTCTTTTCTCATTTCGTTATTAGATTTAATTTATGTGGTTAATAGCATACACTATTGTTTATTAATAGGTTTTGAGACCAATATCAGAAAGCATTGTTTAATTTTCTGAGTACTTCTAACTCTAGCACTTGATTTCTTATCAAACTTTTTTTTCAGAGTTGGAAAACAGTTTCAAATAATCCCCATATAATTAATTGATGATGATATGCTTTTCATCCTCTGGCTTATCTTGAGCCATTGCCAGTGCTGTTTAAATCTTCTGATTAGGAAAGTCAGATGCAAACAGAAATACAATAGAGTGACCAAAAGCTCTGGAGACAAAGTTGAATGCTCTTTTCCAATCAACACAGATTCTAATCAATTCAGATGTCAGTTTTTAATCCTTGATTAATTATAATCATCTATAAAAATCATATTTGTTATTCTGTGATAATTTTTGAGAAGCCCTATTTCTCAGCCTCTTAGCTTCACTTCCTACTCAGCTACTCAGCTTCTCAACAGTGTTTTGGAATTGACACCAGCGATGGGAAAAGCAGCTTCAACTGTCAGGTTCATCTATTTAGGTTTGTCTTCTTTCCAGGATTTGGGCTGCCGCAAATCCTCCTGCTAGCACGTAGCCCTCCCAGGCCTTTTAACAGATGATATTTTATACTTTGCTCAGGTTTCTAGTTTTGTTCTTCAATAGGGTGCTATTATGCAAAGAGAAAAAGTAAATAAAACTCTTTCAACAAAGTTGACATTAAACTGCAGATGATTGGTGCATTCTATTGACCTCTATCTCTAGTATTCCAAATATAATTGATCTTGATTAATAGTAGCCATTTCTCAACGCTAAAAGCTCAGCCATTAATTTTATACTTGTATAAAATTCTCTTGAAATATTTTACTTTGTTTCTTTCTTAAAAATTTTATTATTATTATTTTTTACATCTTTATTGGAGTATAATTGCTTTACAATGTTGTATTAGTTTCTGCTGTATAACAAAGTGAATCAGGCGTATGTATACATATATCCCCATATCCTCTCCCTCTTGAGCCTGCCTCCCACCCTCCCTATCCCACCCCTCTAGGTGGTCACAAAGCACTGAGCTGATCTCCCTGTGCTATGCAGCTGTTTCCTACTATCTATTTTACATTTGGTAGTGTATATATGTCAATGCTACTGTCTCACTTTTTCCCAGCTTCCCCTTCCCCTGGCCCCCATGTCCTCAAATCCATTCTCTACGAATGCGTCTTTATTCCTGTCCTGCCACTATGTTCATCAGAATTTTTTTTTCTTTTTAGATTTCATATATATGTGTTAGCATATGGTATTTGTTTTTGTCTTTCTGACTTACTTCACTCTGTATGACAGACTCTAGGTCCATCCACCTTACTACAAATGACTCAGTTTCGTTTCCTTTTATGGCTGAGTAATATTCCATTGTATATATGTGCCACATCTTCTATATCCATTCATCTGTCGATGGACATTTAGGTTGATTCCATGCCCTGGCTATTGTAAATAGTGCTGCAATGAACATTGTGGTGCATGACTCTTTTTGAATTATGGTTTTCTCAGGGTCTATGCCCAGTAGTGGGATTGCTGGGTCATATAGTAGTTCTATTTTTAGTTTTGTAAAGAACCTCCATACTGTTCTCCATAGTAGCTGTATCAATCTGGATTCCCACCAACAGTGCAAGAGGGTTCCCTTTTCTCCACACCCTCTCCAGCATTTATTGTTTCTAGATTTTTTGATGATGGCCATTCTGACCGGTATGAGGTGATACCTCATTGTCGTTTTGATTTGCATTTCTCTAACGATTAGTGATGTTGAGCATCCTTTCCTGTGTTTGTTGGCAATCTGTATATCTTCTTTGGAGAAATGTCTATTTAGGTCTTCTGCCCATTTCTGGATTGGGTTGTTTGTTTTTTTGATATTGAGCTGCATGCACTGCTTGTATGTTTTGGAGATTAATCCTTTGTCAGTTGCTTCATTGGTAAATATTTTCTCCCATCCTGAGGGTTGTCTTTTCATCTTGTTTATGGTTTCCTTTGCTGTGCAAAAGCTTTGAAGTTTCATTAGGTCCCATTTGTTTATTTTTGTTTTTATTTCCATTTCTCTAGGAGGTGGGTCAAAAAGGACCTTGCTGTGATTTATGTCATAGAGTGTTCTGCCTATGTTTTCCTCTAAGAGTTTAATAGTGTCTGGCCTTACATTTAGGTCTTTACTCCATTTTGAGTTTATTTTTGTGTATGGTGTTAGAGAGTGTTCTAATTTCATTCTTTTACATGTAGCTGTCCAGTTTTCCCAGCACCACTTATTGAAGAGGCTGTCTTTTCTCCATGTATATTCTTGCCTCCTTTATCAAAGATAAGGTGACCATGTGTGCATGGGTTTATCTCTGGGCTTTCTATCCTGTTCCATTGATCTATATTTTTGTTTTTGTGCCAGTAGCATACTGTCTTGTTTACTGTAGCTTTGTAGTATAGTCTAAAGTCCAGGAGCCTGATTCCTCCAGCTCCATTTTTCTTTCTCAAGATTGCTTTGGCTATTTGGGGTCTTTTGTGTTTCCATACAAATTGTAAAATTCTTTGTTCTAGTTCTGTGAAAAATGCCACTGGTAGTTTGATCAGGATTGCATTGAATCTGTAGATTGCTTTGGGTAGTATAGTCATTTTCACAATGTTGATTCTTCCAATCCAAGAACATGGTATATCTCTCCATCCGTTTGTATCGTCTTTGATTTCTTTCATCAGTGTCTATAGTTTTCTGCATACAGGTCTTTTGTCTCCTTAGGTAGGTTTATTCCTAGGTATTTTATTCTTTTAGTTGCAATGGTAAATGGGAGTGTTTCCTTAATTTCTCTTTCAGATATTTTGTTGATATTGTATAGGAATGCAAGAGATTTCTGTGTATTAATTTTGTATCCTGCTACTTTATCAAATTCATTGATTAGCTCTAGTAGTTTTCTGGTAGCATCTTTAGTATTCTCTATGTACAGTGTCATGTCATCTGCAAACAGTGACAGTTTTACTTCTTCTTTCCTGTTTAGAATTCCTTTTATTTCTTTTTCTTTTCTGATTGCCATGGCTAAAACTTCAAAAAGGGTGTTGAATAATAGTGGTGAGAGTGGGCAACCTTGTCTTGTTCCTGATCTTAGAGGAAATGCTTTCAGGTTTTCACCAATGAGAATGATGTTGGCCGTGGGTTTGTCATATATGGCCTTTATTATGTTGAAATAGGTTCCCTCTGTGCCCACTTTCTGGAGAGTTTTTATCATAAATGGGTGTTGAATTTTTTCAAAAGCTTTTTCTGCATCTATTGAGATGATCATATGGTTTTTCTCCTTCAGTTTGTTAATATGGTTTATCACATTGATTGATTTGCATATATTGAAGAATCCTTACATTCCTGGGATAAACCCCACTTGATCATGGTGTATGATCCTCTTAATGTGCTGTTGGATTCTGTTTGCTAGTATTTTGTTGAGGATTTTTGCATCTATGTTCATCAGTGATATTGGCCTGTAGTTTTCTTTCTTTGTAACATCTTTGTCTGGTTTTGGTATCAGGGTGATGGTGGCCTCATAGAATGAGTTTGGGAGTGTTCCTCCCTGTGCTATATTTTGGAAGCGTTTGAGAAGGATAGGTGTTAGCTCGTCTCTAAGTGTTTGATAGAATTCACCTGTGAAGCCATCTGGTCCTGGGCTTTTGTTTGTTGGAAGATTTTCAATCACAGTTTCAATTTCAGTGCTTGTGATTGGTCTCTTCATATTTTCTGTTTCTTCCTGGTACAATCTTGGAAGGTTGTACTTTTCTAAGAATTTGTCCATTTCTTCTACTTTGTCAATTTTATTGACATATAGTTGCTTTTAGTACTTTCTGTTTTTTGTTGCAATAATTGCTTTGGGAATTTTTTTTCATATATATATATATATATATATATATATATTTGTGTGTGTGTGTGTGTGTGTGTGTGTGTGTGTGTGTGTGTGTGGTATGTGGGCCTCTCACCTCTGTGGCCTCTCCCATTGCGGAGCACAGGCTCTGGACGCGCAGTCTCAGCGGCCATGGCTCACGGGCCCAGCTGCTCCGCGGCATGTGGGATCTTCCCGGACCAGGGCATGAACCCGTGTCCCCTGCATCGGTGGGCAGATTCTCAACCACTGCGCCACCAGGGAAGCCCTCCATGTATAATTTTACGTAACATTTCTATGGTCTGTGATTTCTTCTCTTCTTTTCAGAATTTTAATTCTTTTAATTTTGTCATAAATATCTATGCATATTTGTTTTGCTGGTACAAAAAAGTTTTGATGATTTTCTAAACATTTCTAGAGACTTTGATTAGCTAACTTTGATAATAATGTGAACATATTTTTGGAATATATAAAACTCTGAACTTTAGGCTAATCTAAACCAGTGTGTTTCAAAATTTAATGTGCATACTTGTCGCCTGGGGATCTTTTCAAAAGGTCAGGTTCAGATTTACCAGGAATGAAGTCCGCATTTCTAATAAGCTCTCGGGTGATGCCTATGCTGCCAGTCCTCAGACCATAATGTGAGAAACAAAGATATAAATAACTATATGTTTTAATATGTTTGAATATTTTTCATCAAGTAAAACTTTGAAGTTTATTGAGGATATTAATTGTCTTTAGTTGTAGATGATATACTATTCTTCTATCCTTTCACTATAAAACTCCTTAGAAAAGCAGTCTAATGTTGTTTATCCAGTTATTCATCAACCCTGCTGGGACCAGTTACAATCAAATTTATGCCCACATCAGTTTCCATGACTGTTCTTTTAATGTTCTGTATCAACCTACTCATCTCCAAACCAAGTTTATTTATGCTCATTGCTTATAACAAATTAGTGTGTGGAGAGCAAAACCAAACTTTCAAGGAAACAAGGAACAGTCTATATCACAGTAATTGTGACAAGGGAATCTGGGGGCTAGAGGTATTGGTACTTAAGGAGCTGAGTATGGTGTTTGGGAGGAGAGGAAATCCTGTATGCCAGGATGAATATCTTGGAACCAGCACCACCAGTTACACATCAGTATGTTCTTAGGCTGCTAGGTAATGTTAACCACACTAGTTGTGTTCTTGTTAATACCTCACCTTACTTGTGAGGATTACCATATACACATCAGATATGTATATATTATACATGCACATATGTCTCAATAATTTATAAGCTGTGTCAGGTCATCCTTATTGCCCTCTTGGTCTGTCGTGAACCAGAGGACAAATTATGATGTTTGGCATAGGTTAGCATCTAGTCAATATCTCTTTACACACACAAATACAAATAATATTTGTATTTATATAATACACATGTACACACAAACCCTTAATAATGGCTGACAGTGTCTGCAGTTCACTTTCACATTTGATCCCGGAAGTCAATATATGAGCAAGTTTTGGGCCATTTCCTTTATTTTCCCTTTGCCCTCTCCATCATATTAGTCCTGAGATCCTTTTCCATCAAAAAAGGACCTAACCAGTATAACGTCTTTTCTGCTTCTCCCATAAGCAAAACCCCATGAACCATCAACCATCAACATAATGCTACACTAGTCTCTAAAATCCTTGAGTTACAACTGCTTATTTATAAAATTAGTGAGGAGAAGAGACTGGCAAGTAATTCCCCTATGCCAGATTGAATGAATTAGTTTATATATAAAGATATTACCTTCGAATTTTTATTCTCTCAAATAGCCTACAGTGTTACTTACACTTTTATAGGATTTTGTGGGGGACATAAGTATGCTGATACCTTGAATATAACCTTAAAAACATTAAAATAGGGGCTTCCCTGGTGGCACAGTGGTTGATAGTCTGCCTGCGGATGCAGGGAACACGGATTCCTGCCCCAGTCCGGGAAGATCCCACATGCCGCGGAGCGGCTAGGTCCGTGATGCATGGCCGCTGAACCTGCGCATCTGGAGCCTGTGCTCCGCAACGGGAGAAGCCACAACAGTGAGAGGCCCGCGTACCACAAAAAAAAAAAAAAAAAAAAAAAGCATTAAATAATAGGATAGTATTTTTATAAACTAATGGGTATTTATTATTTTCTTTTGTATTTTTCTTAACCTTTATCTATTAGAGAGCTGCTTTCTTATTTTCATTTCAATTGATTATTGTTTTAATAAATCATATTGGAAGTGAACTATTATAGCTTCAAAAGAAATTTATCAGTTTTTTGTTTTATGTATGTCTTTTTTCCCGTAATTTTCACTGGAAGTCCAGGCTATTTAATAAAACATTGACACATTAGTAGTCTATGAATTGCCATGCCTGTTTCTAATTGCTAGATTTCAAGATAATTCCATATTATATTTTTATTAATTCAATTGTTCATTGAATGAGTTGTTCAGAAATTCAAACCAACATTACGTTTGATTTCCGTTAGTCGATACACTCTGAATGGATGTAACTCACTTGCCTTGCAATCTTCATCTTATGAGGTTTAAAGTCATTGTGCACCATGCTCATTTTTTACAAATATAGTTGCAAATGGTCGTTAATCATTTATCAATCTCTGTTTTTTTTCCCCAAATAGTTCTTGTATTATAAAATGGAGTTTCTGATAGTGAGCATATACCAGAAGCCCATAAAACTACTCAATTGATTCCTATGTTTTTCATACTCCATTTTAATTTTCTTTTACTTTTTATTTGGAAATCCATTTTTTCAAAGTTAAAAAAAATATGCAATCCAATTTTTCTCCTTCTCCTCTTTAGTTAAATATAATCATAAACGTGTAGTTAATAGATGCTGTAAAGGGTACATTTCAATACAGAGATCAGCATTAAATGCTCCTCGTGGAAAGGAAAGGAAATTTTTAAATTAAAAAAGAAAATCTTCCCTGGCAACACGATCCCAGATGGCTAGAAGTACACCCTTATTCTAAACACCCTACCTGACTTGAGCGTTATTATCTGCTTCCTGTACCATCATTCCCTTGAGTTCTACAGTCCAAATTAGACCTTGTGTGGCAGGCAGATGGTTTTCTTCCTCACACCAGAATGTATACTCCCCTTCCAGACCTGTGCTTTGTACTTGACATACCTGCTCTTGCTTAAGCAAAGACTGTGACCGTGTGTGTTTTCCCAGTCTCCGTTTCTGTTTTCCAGTGGGCTTGTCTTTCTGTCTGTTTGTCTTGTCTCTTTCCGCATGACCCCATCTCACAACTATCTGTTTCTGCTCAGATGGTACATATCTGTTTGTAGGTCTGCTCTAGAACTTCCAACAGATACTGTTCAATTTACAAAAGGATGCAGTCCTGAAACTTAGGAAAATTCTGGTAGTGGTAATAACTGTATTTTCCCTTATAGTATTTTGAATTTAGTCATGAAAATATTCACCAAGCGTGTTTTAATCATCTTCACTTTATTCAAAGCTCTTTGGTTCCAAGAAACAGAAACCCACCCAAAGCAGCTTAAATGTTTAAGGATACAAAAGTGTTGTGGAAATGAATGAAATACAATTGGGCATTCTGGAGACAGACACTGAGATGTTGGAAGCCACTGAGGACAGAGATAATGACTCTTTGCCTTCCACTCTTCCTCTGGAACCATTGGCTCTCTGCTTCATCATTTCTTCTGTATATTTGCTTCAGTCTTCTCTGAGAAGAAGTATTTTTACTGTATATCTTGAGTGGGCTATTTTTCATACACTCTATTAAAAATATTCTCTTCATATAGGTATCTATATCAAGAAGGAATAATTTTTGTGTTTTCCTTTATAAAGGTTTTCTCTTTACTATTCTTTTTTTATAATCAATTTTCATGAACATTTAATCAATTTAACTCTTTAGATTGAGTGCATTTGTATTGATCTACAAATGTAGATCTAAAATCTACAATTTTATGCACAACTTTTTATTAACATATACATTTTGTTAGTCCAAGTGATAAGTTTAGAAATAAAGTAACTGCTTCTCATTCTCCCTGGCTCTCCTCATCAACAACGTTTTATCTGTGATCTAATATTAATTGACATGACATCATCATCATGTATGACATCAAAATAAAAAGCACAGTTGTGCTACTGATCGTGATTTTACATAAATATCAGAAGATTGATGTTATTTATCTGAATACCCTTAAATATCCCATTACGTAGTTCCATGGAACAGTGTATCTAAGATTTAATAGTAATTGATGTTTCTAGATAATTTCCCCAAAGATTGTAATGATTCACAGCCCCAGCAACAGTGGATAGAGTGCCACTATTTTTTTTTTTTTTTTTTTTGCGGTACGCGGACCTCTCACTGTTGTGGCCTCTCCCGTTGCGGAGCACAGGCTCCGGACGTGCAGGCTCAGCGGCCATGGCTCACGGGCCCAGCTGCTCCGCGGCATGTGGGATCTTCTCGGACCGGGGCACGAACCCGTGTCTCCTGCATCGGTAGGCGGACTCTCAACCACTGCGCCACCAGGGAAGCCCGAATGCCATTTTAAAAAAATCCTTGTCAGCATGCATGTTGTTGTTCATCATTTTTTTCCACTCAGAATGGAAAGTAATACATTGTTGTTTTAACTTCCTGGGTTGCTTTTCCCTTACTAATACTGAGATAGATCATGGCTTGACAACTATATTGATGATGTATCTCGTAGCCTATCACTGTTCTGGTTTTTGCCATTTAACAATAAACTATGTAATTAAGCAAGCCTGTCTGTTATTTTATGGATTTCTTCCTGTTTTGCTTCATAAGACTCCTCCTTCTAATTCAAATTAACTTTTTTTTTGGCATTTTACCTTTAAATATAAGAATGTTGCTCAGTTTTACAAATGAAGAAACAGAGACTTAGAAAGTTCAATAACATTGTTAATTAACTCTATATCTCTTTTTAATTACTAATCATTTTTTGCTATATTTATCATAACTATTATAATAATATATGGTATCTGCTCTATTGAACATCTTTTATCAGATGCCTGGTAACCCTTTTCCCTCTTGCTTTTTAAAGGCCTTAAATGTTCTTTAGCAAGCAACACTTTTTAGCCATGTATTGTTGATCTCACTCCCAAGTCCAAATTGATATTGATTGGATTAAGCTAATCATCACATCTTACTTCTTGCCCATTTCGAGTCAGTGGAATTCTAGGAAATGTTGCAGTGGGAGTGGGGAAGTAGCAAAAAAGAAGGCTTTCCGTGTTCCTCTTTTGTGGTGCTAAGATGTAAAGCATCTTCTGCCACCTTGTTATGACAATAGAAGCCAACTTTTGGATCTGATATTCAAAAGAATTATAGCTCAGACATAGAGGCTGTGATATGTGAAGTGTGAATCAAGCCCTACCCAAAGCTAGCCCTGTCAATGGACCTTTCAGTTAAAGAACCAAACAATTCCTTTAAACATTAAGCCATTTTCAAATGAGTCCTCTTCTCTCCTCTGTACATCATAAAAAGTCATCAAAGACATTCCCTAATTTTGGAAAATGTGAACTATGGAATGGAGACTCTCTTGCTTAAATGTTCTAACACAATCTGTCTTTTGAGTTTTCTTAATCTAAATTATATTATTATGTTTTATTTACAATATAAAAATCTTACCTTTTACTCTTAAAATAGTTTCAAAGAGAGAATAGGTGCTATGTACAGTCTATATATGGTACCTTTGATACTATCCAGAGAGTTGTCTAAGTCTTTCAACTTTATAGCTTAGATAATATGACTTTTCCTTCTCTACTGTATCCTCTTAACTTATTTTAACATCATCATAAATCAAATGAATATGTTTTACCTTAATGCATAGGCTTATTTTTTAAATGGCCAAGTGTGCTGGGAAGAAAAAATTAGTTATTTTTAACAATTGTCCTCAAATTCTTCTTTATACAAAAGCATTCTCTAATTAGAAGGTTCCTGAGTATAGTCATCTCTCAGTATCCACAGGGGATTGGTTCCAGGACCTTCTGAGGAAACCAAAATCGGCAGATGCTGAAGTTCCTTATATAAATGGTGTAGTATTTGCATATAACCTATGTGCGTTCTCGCATATACTTTATATCATCTCGACTACTTATAATAACTAATACAATATAAATGCTATGTAAATAGCTGTAAATACAACGTAAATGTTATGCAAATAGTCTCCAGTGAGTGGCAAATTCAACTTTTGGCTTTTGGAACTTCCTGGAATTTTTTTCCCTAATATTTTCCATGAGAGTTTGGTTGACTCTGTGGATGTGGAACTTGAGGAGACGGAGGGCTGACTGCACAACTTTAGCCATGGCACATGAGGCCTGGAGGTCATGAACTGAAAGGGACAGGAGAACAAAGAGAGAGGTGAAACTGTGCTGTATCATAAGTTATAGTGATTGGAGATTGGGGTCAGGACCAAGAGAGAAGTGGCAAACAGGGAACCTTAAACAGGAGTTTTTGATAATCAGTTTCAAGTTGTTTTCTGTGCTAGATGAATGTATTTTGGAAAGGGCACTGGGTCCATAGAATGGCATGTTCAATGTATTGAAGTAAACTCGTTGCAGGAGGTCATACGTGATTCCTGATAATATTGAAAATTATTTTTTCAGTGGAAGAGTAGGAACTTAGGTTACTTTCTGCTTACATTTTCGTAGGAGGGAACAGTGTTCTGCAATGATTAAAATGTTCATTTTTATTTAGAAGTTCTTTCTTTAGGTACCAGGGACTAACTACATAAATAGGCAAACTTCAATTTCTGGAAGCAATACTGTAAACATTGTAACACTTAAATTTTAAAAAAATTGTATGAAACTATAAATGGAAAAGGTACATTAACATTTATTAAATGTTATTTAATTTATTATTTATGTTGAATGAATAGCTATGGTCATTTTAGCAAATTAAGCCATTGTTTCTATATTTTATTTCTGTTATTTTAAGTATGAGTATTGTATATGCAACATAAAGTAGAGTGTGTTTTAAAATAAAAACCCAATATAGTGTATAGATATATAAATTAAATTGACTGTGCTATTTATTTACCAATAGTACATCTTCTCTGGAAAAACAGGCTTCTTTCCAGATGAGAAGAATCACATATCAACTTGTCAGTGAATGAAAAGTCTATATCTAGTTTTGAAAATAATTAGTTACACTGAATCTAAAACAAAAGTATATGACATACTGCTTAATATTTTCTCAAGTGTTTAACACTGTTGTCAATTTTCCTTCAAATGTTCATTGCAACTGCTCTTAGAAATATCAGTTGTGCTACAGTATTTTTCCAAATTCCTATTAAACCTTTTGGCCTTCTTTAGAAATAACAGATGGTAGAAAACCATGTTGCATTTTGTCCCTCAGCTGCTTGTGTATTGCTTTATATCTTGCTAAATCTTTATGCAAGACTGAAAATAAAAGGATTATGTCAGAGACAACTAAGGAGTAAATGTTAATATTTTTTCAAATAGCTGAGGAGGAAAACACCATCTTGCCTGAAGTTTTGGTAACTAAATGTTAAAATACCTTCTCTACTGCCTTTTGCAAAGAAATAAATGGGTTTCTCTGTAAAGTTTTTTCCCTCAAATTTGATACTCCTTATGATCATTTGATTTCTTTTTTAAAGAATTCAAGTCAACAGTGAAAGAAGAAATTCTGTTGGAAAATCTGGATTTCTCTGCTTTTTTTTTTTAATGACGTGAAATATTTTGTAGAAACTATCAGATGTTAACAATAATTTTAGGTTTAAAATGTGGCAGTAGATTATAAACAAGATGAGTGCAGACAGTTCCACACACCATTTGACTAATTAAAGAAAAAAACAACACCTGGCACTCTGACATTTTATGAAATATCATGGACTAATCTAATTGTAGAAATGTACATTTTAGTAAGATTATAATATTCTTGAAGCTAGGGATTATGTAATAGCCAAGTTCTGCTACCCCCGGTCACCCAGCTGAGTGCCCAGTCCTCTAACATAGTTATTGACTAAATCTATTTGAATTGTTTTTATCCTGCTAGTAACTTACTCTTCGTTGGAGTTTTTATATGATCAACATTTGAATCCAACTTCTGGGAGATGAGGTTGGGTTACTGACCTGGGATCCTTCCAGCTGCAGTGGGAACAAACTTTGACTTGAATAGAAAATGGGAAAACAGCGATGAGGTTCAGAAGGAAATTGAGGTTGGGCTCAGAGCTGCCCAGGAAATCATATTTTAACAAATGATAAAGAAGAGAGAGCCCAAAGAGTCTTAGAGCAGAGAAAACTGCAGAATTCTTTGCTTATTATAGAAAGAAAGAAAAACCAACTAGACATGGGTGCAGAGCAGGCCTTTGAAGGGAGGATTGGGAAAAGGATATGATAAATCTAGGTGATATATTCTTAGAGGAAGAAACCTGGCCATTTCAATAACTCATACATCAGGATTATTCACTGATGTCTTCACTTTAAGAATTTATTGGCAGCTAAGAAATATATTTTAATTGTAATGAGCCCAAATAGCATGTGTTTGGGTGTGTTGGAGGAGGCATGGCTAAAAGAAGCTCTTCTTGTTTTTTAATTTCTTAACTGATTAACAATAGCCTTTAAAGGACTTTTAAAATCCCCTGACTTTTATTTGTGAATGATGAAATAATTTTCAGAAGTATAAAGGCTTTGAAGACAACCAAATATGACCATATATTTCTTGCTAAACATATTAGTTTTATCCATTTAACTTATAGCATGTTTGGGTTTTTTTCCCCATTTTTAAGTGCATAATCTCTAAAATATAGCAAAATTTATATTCTTGAAGAGGTAAAATACAATATCTGTCAAATCAATAATTTGCATAAATTTAACCTTAACAAACAATTTTTGGAAGTGACAAAATTGTCAGAACTTGTTTGAGTTATGACTCTTGTCCATGATAAGGAAATAGTACCAAGCAAGATTAAAAAGGGCTTTTGAAACATTTATTACCTGCCCCCTATGTGTTCCATTGCTAGCTTCTAGGTATTCAGACATCAAAGGCTTGGTCCTTGACCTCCAGGAATTCATAGTAAGGGAAGATACTAACAACACAATTAAATGTTAAAGGCTATAAATACAAATACAGGGGAGGAATTCCTACATCAGCCCGGGGGTGGAGTTAATCAGAGATAGTGTTTTGACAGGGTTGATTATTGAACTGATTATTTATAATTTAGTCCAGGATTTGTGGGTGGGTCGGGTGGTGGGAAG
This sequence comes from Leucopleurus acutus, assembly GCF_964270905.1. Classification (NCBI taxonomy): domain Eukaryota; kingdom Metazoa; phylum Chordata; class Mammalia; order Artiodactyla; family Delphinidae; genus Leucopleurus; species Leucopleurus acutus. The sequence goes on from NC_139149.1 coordinate 95,490,575, forward strand.
AAAGTGGATGATGATGAAAGGATGAAAATAAAAAGGGCTCTGTTTTAGAAAAACCTAAAAATGTAGAAAATCATATATTATAGGAGAATTGCAAGAAACTGAATATGTTGAAACAAATCTTAGTTGTGGAAAAGATCTGAAAGAAATTAAATATTGTTAGAACAAAGTGTAAATGTGATAGATGAGATTAAAGTGGTGGGCAGAGGCTAAATCACAATTGATGCTGTATGCTGTCCATAAAAAGGAGTTTGAACTTTGTAAATTTAACTTGGAGTTACTGATGGATTTTAAGAAAGGAACTGATGTGATGGCATACACTTTAGAAATGGGGATGGGTTAGAAATTGTTAATATTGGAGGCAAAGAGACAAGATGTAACAGAAATTCTAGTGAAAAGAAAGGAGATCCTTCACTAGGATAACTGCTTTGGGGATGGAAGGGCCTAGACCAATTACAAAGGATTTGGTGGAGTAGAATCTAGATTCCATACGTAGAGTGAAGAAGAGGGAGAAGTCTTGGCATCCAGCTTGTTTCATTGAGTGGATGGTAGTTTCATTCCTTAAAATTAGGAGCATAATGCGGAAGACTGGACGGTGGGAGTGGGAGGACAAATAATGAATTTAATGCCCGAAAAGTGACGATTACTAATAGAAAATTGGATGTACATCTGAAGGTGAGGAAGAATCAGCTTTGAAGATGTAAATTTGGGAGTCATGAAGTGTTCTTATGTTTATTCCTGTGTATTTCTGTTATTAGATTGGGAAAATTATTCTCCTGTGGGATTTTAAAATCGTCCCCTGAGTAGTATGTGAAAGGGATTTTTTTGTTATTTGAGCAATATATTAAACATCAAAGGCACATGAATAATTTAAAATGGTTTCAGATAGTCCATTTTCTCCTTTTTATCTTTTTTAATAGAATATGTATATGGTGCCCATTACTTATCAGTCAAAAAGACACATCTTCATATGCTTATATTAACAGGAAATTGAATATGAACCAGTACAATGAAGGCCTATAGTAATTTAATATGACAATGACTTAGACTGTTGGAAAACTTTAAAATTATTTTTAAGCAAAACACCAGCCACCTCATATATTTGTGATTTTTTTTGCAAGAAAATTCAAAAATACAACAGAAGGACATTGTGCTATCCATTCTGAGAAACTACAATTGAATAGGAAAGTATCAGAGAGTACAATCAGGTTTATATCGAAGTTCTTACATGGTATAAAAATGATGGTTTAGAAAAATAAGTTCAAATTTAAATGATAAGCTAATCAAATATTTCTTGAAATGGAAAGCCTTATTGCTGATAATGATTTTTCTCAAACATTATTTATTAGGTTTTGTAGAAAAATAAACAAAAAGTATAGTAAACTGTTTACCAGATTCAACCATACCCTTGTGAACCAAAAGGAAAGAATAACATAGAATACTTACTTGATTATGTTCATGTGTAAAGTTTCCTCAGTTGTGTTGGGCTAATGTAGATTGACCAAACTTCTCCAAAATAGCAGAAAATTAGATCACAGTGTGGATGAGCAAACAAATATCTCTGCATTATGACTTTATATAACCAATAGCATAAATGTACCCTCATAGTTGAAATAATTTGTCTACAATTCACTTGGCTAAATATTTGTAGGTATTGGTAAACAAATGGAAGATACTAATTTTTCAATTCAGTTAAAAGACATAAATTTTAATTAACTATCAAAGTTCACTCCTATTTCCTTCCAATATTGCACCTTGTAAATTGCTCCAGATTTCGTACACAAATTGGAACAGATGGGACCATGACTGTAGCTCTGACTGTGGCAAATCAAGTTTCTTTAGCCATTTCCTGTGCCAGGATAGGCCCCACTTTCCATCTTTCCTTCCCCAAAGAGCTCTACCACAGCTTCGTCATTCCCTGAGAATAATTTCCCTTGAACATGGGGAGTGCTGGGTGCTCTTTTGAGTTTACAAATTCTGTCATCTGTACTTTAAGAGTGATAGTATTTCCTCCCATTCTTTTTCAGATCTGCACAGTTATGAATCATCTGAAAGTATCAATGTTCCTATGCTAATCTTCAACCCAAATTGATAGTCAAAAAACATATATATATATATAAATATATATATATATATATATATATAAAACATGTAAAAAGGTCAAGGAATTTGCTATGAAAACATGCTGGAAAATGGCTTGTTTCTTTACAAGCTAAAACACCTAAATTCTAACAATTTTTCAATATAACTGTACTTTTTTTTTCTGCATCTGGTCATCTTTATCTTCCAGGCTTAGGAAACTATAAGATCTGTCACGTCAGCTGTATTACATTCTAGAGCACATGCTTTAAAATCAAATCACTGGTGCTTCCCTGGTGGCACAGTGGTTAAGAATCCACCTGCCAATGCAGGGGACTCAGGTTCGAGCCCTGGTCAGGGAAAATCCCACATGCCGCGGAGCAACTAAGCCCATGCGCCACAACTACTGAGCCTGCGCTCTAGAGCCTGCGAGCCACTACTACTGAAGCCCGCGGGCCTAGAGCCCATGCTGCGCAACAAGAGAAGCCACCGCAGTGAGAAGACCCTGCTGGACGCGATTAGAGAAAGCCTGCACGCAGCAACAAAGACACAACACAGCCTAAAATAAATAAATTTATTTAAAAAAATAAAATCAATTCACTATCTGCTTATTTTAAGGAAAGATCATTTAATTCTCTCAAATGACCCTGTTTTGAAAATTTAGAGTCACTGATACTTTTAGGTATACTTCCTTTTTTTAAAAATAGATTTTTATTGGAGTATAATTGCTTCACAATACTCTGTTACTTTCTGTTGTACACCAAAGTGAATCAGCCATATGCATACATATGTCCCCATATCCCCTTCCTCTTGAGCCTCCCTCCCATCCTCCCTATCCCACCCCTCTAGGTCATTGCAAAGCACTGAGCTGATCTCCCTGTGCTATGCCACAGCTTCCCACTAGCTAACTATTTTACGTTCGGCAGTATATATATGTCGATGCTACTCTCACTTCACTCCAGCTTCCTCCTCCCACCCCGTCTTACTCAAGACCATTCTCTATGTCTACATCTTTATTCCTGCCCTGCAATTAGGTTCATCAGTACCATTTTTTTTTTTTTTTTTTAGATTCCATACATATGTGCTAGCATACGGTATTTGTTTTTCTTTTTCTGACTTACTTCACTCTGTATGACAGACTCTAGGTCCATCCACCTCACTACAAATAATTCAATTTCATTTCTTTTTATGGCTGAGTAATATTCCATTGTATATACATGCTACATCTTCTTTGTCCATTCATCTGTCGATGGATGTTTAGGTTGGTTCCATGTCCTGGCTATTCTAAACAGTACTGCAATGAACATTGTGGTACATGTCTCTTTTTGAATTATGTTCTCAGGGTATATGCCCAGTAGTGAGATTGCTGGGTCATATGGTAATTCTATTTTTAGTTTTTAAGGAACCTTCATACTGTTTTCCATAGTGGTTGTATCAATTTACATTCCCACCAACAGTGCAGGGGGGTTCCCTTCTCACCACACCCTTTCCAGCATTTATTGTTTCTAGATTTTTTGATAATGGCCATTCTGACCAGCATGAGGTGATACCTCATTGTGGTTTTGATTTGAATTTCACTAATAATTAGTGATGTTGAGCATCTTTTCACGTGCCTCTTGGACATCTTTATGTCTTCCTTGGTGAAATGTCTATTTAGGTCTTCCTCCCATTTTTTAACTGGATTGTTTGTTTTTTTTGATATTGAACTCCATGGGCTGTTTGTATATTTTGGAGATTAATCCTTTGTCTGTTGTTTCATTTGCACATATTTTCTCCCATTCTGAGGGTTGTCTTTTTTATGGTTTCCTTTGCTGTGCAAAAACTTTTAAGTCTCATTTGTTTATTTTTATTTCCATTACTCTAGGAGGTGGGTCTAAAAAGATCTTGCTGTGGTTTATGTCAAAGAGTGTTTTTCCTCTAAGAGTTTTATAGTGTCTTGTCTTATATTTAAGTCATTAATCCATTTTGAGTTTATTTTTGTATATGGTGTTAGGGAGTGTTCTAATTTCATTCTTTTACATGTAGCTGTTCAGTTTTCCCAGCACCACTTATTGAAGAGGCTGTCTCTTGTCCATTGTATGTTCTTGCCTCTTTTTCATAAATTAGGTGTCCATATGTGTGTGGGTTTATCTCTGGGCATTCTATCCTGTACCATTGATGTATATTTCTGTTTTTGTGCCAGTACCATACTGTCTTGATTTCTGTAGTTTTGTGGTATAGTTTGAAGTCGGGGAGCCTGATTCCTTCAGCTCCATTTTTCTTTCTCAAGATTGTTTTGGCTATTCGGGGTCTTTTGTGTTTCCATTCGAATTACCAAATTTTTTGTTCTGATTCTGTGAAGAATGCCATTCATAGTTTGATGAGGATTGTATTGAATCTATAGATTGCTTTGGGTAGCATAGTCATTTTCACAATATTGATTCTTCCAAGAACATTGTATATTTCTCCATCTGTTTATGTCATCTTTGTTTTCTTTCATCAGTGTTTTAGAATTTTCTGAGTACAAGTCTTTGACCTTCTTAGACAGGTTTGTTCCTAGGTATTTTATTCTTTTCATTGCAGTAGTAAATGGCAGTGTTGCCTTAATTTCTCTTTCTGATATTTTGTTGATAGTGTATAGGAATGCCAGAGATTTCTGTGCATTAACTTTGTATCCTGCAACCTTACCAAATACATTGATTAGCTCTAGTAGTTTTCTGGTAGCATCTTTAGGATTCTCCATGTATAGTATCATGTCATCTGCAAACTGACAGTTTTTCTTCTTTTTTTTCCAATTTGTATTCCTTTTATTTCTTTTTCTTGTCTGATTGCCATGGCTAAAACTTCCAAAACTATGTTGAATAAGAGTGGCAAGAGTGGACATCCTTTTCTTGTTCCTGATCTTAGTGGAAATGCTTTCAGTTTTTCACCATTGAGTATGATACTTGATGTGTGTTTGTCATATATGGCCTTTATTGTGTTGAGGTAAGTTTCCTCTATCTTCCCCCATTTTCTGGAGAGTTTTTATCATAAATGGGTGTTGAATTTTGTCAAAAGCTTTTTCTGCATCTATGGAAATAATCATATGGTTTTTATTCCTTAATTTGTTAATGTGGTGTATCACATTGATTGATTTTCATATATTGAAGAATCCTTGCATCCCTGGGATAAATCCCACTGATCATGGTGTGTGATCCTCTTAATGTGTTGCTGGATTCTGTTTGCTAGTATTTTGTTGAGGATTTTTGCATCTATGTTCATCAGTGATATTGGTCTATAATTTTTTTTGTGATATCTTTTTCTGGTTTTGGTTATCAGGGTGATGGTGGCTTCGTAGATGATTTTGGGAGTGTTTCTCCCTCTGCAATATTTTGGAAGAATTTGAGAAGGATCGGTGTCGGCTCTTCTCTAAATGTTTGATAGAATTTGCCTGTGAAGCCATCTGGTCCTGGACTTTTGTTTGTTGGAAGATTTTTAATTACTGTTCCAATTTCATTACTTGTGGTTGGTCTGTTTATATTTTGTAATTCTTCCTGGTTCAGTCTTGGAAAATTGTACCATTCCAAGAATTTGTTCATTTCTTTGTTGTTGTCCAATTTATTGGCATATAGTTGTTTGTAGTAGTCTCTTATAATCCTTTGTATTTTTGCAGTGTCAGTTGTGATTTCTCCTTTTTCATTTCCAATTTTATTGATTTCTGTCCTCTCCCTTTTTTTCTTGATGAGTCTGTCTAAGGGTTTATCAATTTTATCTTGTCAAAGAACCAGCTTTTAGATATATTGATCTTTGCTATTGTTTTCATCATTTCTATTTCATTTATTTCTGCCCTGATCTTTATGATTTCTTTCCTTCTACTGACGTTGGGTTTTCTTTGTTCTTCTTTCTCTAGTTGCTTTAAGTGTAGGGTTAGATTGTTTATTTGAGATTTTTCTTATTTCTCGAGGTAAGATTGAATTGCTATAAACTTCCCTCTTAGAACTGCTTTTGCTGTGTCCCGTAGGCTTTGGGTCATTGTGTTTTCATTGTCATTTGTTTATATGTATTTTTTTATTTCTTCTTTGATTACTTCAGTGATCTCTTGGTTATTTAGTAGCACACTGTTTAGACTCCATGTACTTGTGTTTTTTACAGTTTTTTTTTCCTGTAATTGATTTCCAATCTTATAGTATTGTGGTCAGAAAAGATGCTTGATACAATTTCAGTTTTCTTAAATTTTCCGAGGCTTGACTTGTGACCCAAGATGTGATCTATCCTGGAGAATGTTCCATGTGCACTTGAGAAGAAAGTGTACTCTGCCACTTTTAGGTAGAATGTTATGTAAATATCAATTAAATATATCTGATATATTGTGTCATTTAAAGCTTGTGTTTCCTTATTTATTTTCTGTTTGGATGATCTGTCCATTGGTGTAAGTGGGGTGTTAAAGTTCCTTACTATTATTGTGTTACAGTCAATTTCTCCTTTCATGGTTGTTAGCATTTGCCATATGTGTGGAGGTGCTCCTATGCTGGGTGCATAAACATTTATAATTGTTATATCTTCTTCTTGGATTGATCCTTTGTTCATTATGTAGTGTCCCTCCTTATCTCTTGTAACAGTCTTTATTTTAAAGTCTATTTTATCTGATACAAGTATTGCTACCCCAGCTTTCTTTTGATTTCCATTTACATGGAATATCTCTTTCTGTCCCTTCACTTGCAGTCTGTATGTGTCCCTAGGTCTGAAATGGGTCTCTTGTTGACAACATATATATGGGTCTTGTTTTTGTATCCATTCAGCCAGTCTGTGTCTTTTGGTTGGGGCATTTAACCCATTTACATTCAAGGTTATTACTGATATGTATGTTCCTATTACCATTTTATTAATCATTTTGGGTTTGGTTTTGTAGGTCCTTTTCTTCTCTTATATTTCCCACTTAGAGAAATTTCTTTAGCATTTGTTGTAAAGCTGGTTTCGTGGTGCTGAATTCTCTAAGCTTTTGCTTGTCTGAAAATCTTTTGACTTCTCCATCGAATCTGAATGAGATCCTTGCTGGGTAGAGTAATCTTGATTGTAGGCTTTTTCTCTTTCATCACTTTAAGTATATCGTGCTGCTCCCTTCTGGCCTGCAGAGTTTCCACTGAAAAATCAGCTGATAACTTTCTGGGGATTCCTTTGTATGTTTTATTTTTTTTCCCCTTGCTGCTTTTAATATTTTTTCTTTGAATTTAATTTTTGTTAGTTTGATTAATATGTGTCTTGGTATGTTTTTCCTAGGGTTTATCCTGTATGGGACTCTCTGTGCTTCCTGGACTTGAGTGATTATTTCCTTTCCCATGTTAGGGAAGTTTTTGACTATAATCTCTTCAAATATTTTCTCAGACCCTTTCTTTTTCTCTTCTTCTGGGACCCCTGTAATTTGAATGTTGGTGAATTTAGTGCTGTCCCAAAGGTGTCTGAGATTGTCTTGAATTCTTTTCATTCTTTTTCCTTTTATCTGCTCCTTGGCAGTTATTTCCACCATTTTGTCTTCCAGCTCACTTATTCATTCTTCTGCCTCAGTTTTTCTGTTATTGATTCTTTCTAGTGTATTTTTCATTTCAGTTATTGTGTTGTTCATCTCTGTTTGTTTGTTCTTTATTTCTTCTAGACCTTTGTTAAACATTTCTTGTATTTTCTCAGTCCGTGCCTCCATTCTATTTCTGAGATTCTGGATCATCTTTACTGTCATTACTCTGAATTCTTTTTCAGGTAGATTGCCTATTTCCTCTTCATTTATTTAGCCTTGTAAGTTTTTACCTTGTTCCTTCATCTGTGACATATTTTTTTGCTGTCTCTCTCTTTTTTTTTTTTTTTTTTTTTTTTTTTATGAGTGGGATTGTGTTCCTGTCTTACTGGTTGTTTGGCCTAAGGCTTCCAGCACTGGAGTTTGTAGGCTGTTGGGAAGAGCTGGGTCTTGGTCCTGAGACGAGGAGCTCTGTGAGACCTCACTCTGATGAATATTCCTTGGGGTCTGAGGTTCTTTATTAGTCCAGTGGTTTGGACTCGGAGCTCCCACCTCAAGAACTTCGGTCCAACCCCTGGCTTGTGAACCAAGATCCTGCAAGCCGCATGGGGTGGCAAAAAAATAAAAAGAGAACAATAACAAAGTAAAAAATAAAATTAGACTAGGAAACTGACAGATATGTTAGAAAGAATATCAAAATAAAAATATAGATGAATCAACAACCGGAAGGTACATCAGTACCACAATAGTAAAAAAAAGGAGGAGGGAAAAGAAAAAAAAAAAAAGTGGGGAGGAAAAGGCCTTGGCTGTGGAGAGCTGGGCCTAAGCAAGGGTGAGGTTTGGGTGGTGGTCAGGGCCTATGCTTAGGACCTACATTGCTGTAAAAGGCCCTGGGGGCTGTGGTGGGTCGGGTGTAGGCTCAAGGAACAGAGGGGGCCCAGTCGTGACCCCACCCCTGGTCTCAGAGGGCAGGCGACCTCACCTGGGAGCCCAGCAGGCTTCCTGGGTTCCAGTGGGTGGGACAATCGCCCTCTGCTCTCCTGCTTCTCCCAGAGGGCCCCTCCTGCCTGCCTCTCTCGATCTTCCCATCCTCCCTCTTATGCCCCCAAGGACTCACTCAGCCTGGAGGGGGCTTTGGTGGGGGTGGGTACCTCCCGGGAGCTCAGCAGGCTCCCCGTGCCCTTGCCTGAGTGGGAGGGGCAAACGCCTTCCACTCCTCTTCCTCTCCTCCTGGAGGGCCCCTCCCACCTGCCTCTCCTGGTCTCCCCAGCCTCCCTCCTATGCCCCCAAGGACCCACGCAGCGGGGGAGGAGGGTTCTTGGAAGGCAGGGGACCAGCCTGAGAGCTCATCAAGCTCCCCGGCCGGAGTGGGTGGGGCAATCGTCCACTCCTCTCCAGCTCCTGCCGGAGGACCCCTTTAACCTGCCTCTTCTGATCTCCCTGGCCTCCCTTCTATGCCCCCAGGACGCACATGGGCTGGAGAGGGCTTTGGAGGGGCAGTATCGGCCTGGGAGCTCAGCAGGCTCCCCAGCCCGAGTGGGACTGGTGATCGCCTGTGCTCCTCTCTCGCTCTTCACAGAGGGTCCCTCCCATCCGTCTCTCCTGATCTCCCTGGTCTCAGGGGCGCGGATCCTGTCTGGCCTCCACTTCTCCTCCCCTCTCAGTACGTCCTACCGGTTCACTTGGGGGTTCCTCTCATCTCCTTGGGTATCAGGGTCCCCCATCAGTGGCCGACAGGTGCCCTAGTTGTGGGGAGTTGCTGACTCTGCGTCTCCCACACCGCAGGAGACTCCACCCTCTTAGGAATATTTCTGCCCAAATTCTTGTTTCTGTGTTCCTTGCCAGTATCAATAAGTAATAAGAATTATATATATATATATATTTTTTGCCATACACGGGCCTCTCACTGTTGTGGCCTCTCCCGTTGCGGAGCACAGGCTCTGGATGCGCAGGCTCAGCGTCCATGGCTCACGGGCCTAGCCGCTCCGCAGCATGTGGGATCTTCCCAGACCAGGGCATGAACCCATGTCCCCTGCATCAGCAGGCGGACTCTCAACCACTGTCCCACCAGGGAAGCCCCAGAATTATATAATTTTTAGTGATATGTTCCAAGGAAGAAAATGCCACTAACATAATAAACCATGAGGGTCAAAATTAGGGATGGAATTCCAATATATATTATAAAATTTAACAGTTAATCAATTTCTATTGTTTTTACATTTAATATGCAATTTTAAAAGATTAGCACATTTAAAATTCCTTGCTCCATATCTCTCATTTATGTGTGAAATTTTATTTATATTAAAGAAATTGATGCAAAGTAAAAGGATCCATCTTTACAATATTGGGACCTAAAAATAAAAAAAAGAAAGGATCTCTAGTTCCAGAAGTATGAAATAGATCTGTGCTTTCCTCTGGATACTGAAGTGTCACTATATAAAATCTATAAACAATCACATGCACACATATACATAAATACATAATCAATAAAATGGGTCTACCTGCTTTACTCATGTGTAAAATGAATACCCTTACAAAGGACCTCTGATTGAACCTAGTCTAGTATTTTAACTTTCTATTAGGAAAAGTTAAGACATTTATAATTCCATATACTAATATTTGTTCTGAAGTATTTGCTTTAAAATAAAACATTTTATAATAAAGCTACATACTCAATAAGTCACTATTGGTTGAAAAATGCAAATACATTTAACAAATTAAATAATTAAGTATATATGTTTTTGCCCTGTCCCCTGATGTTCAATATTCTGGAAAGCATCTGGCCATCTTAACAATGAGGATAAATAGACTAGATGACTCCTTAGTCCCTTTTAGCTTTAATGTTTTTATGGAGGCCTGTGTGAAGTCCCTCTTCAAAGAAGGATCTTCAATGCAGATTAGAAATGATGTCCGTGTCTGATCTACAAGAAGGGAGGAAGTTCAGAGTTTGAATGGCGCCAATGAAGCTCCTTGCTGGGCAAGACAGAGCAAGTAATTTGAGGTTGTTGATGTGAATGAATCTCTAAAATGGAGTAACCACTTTGTCACTCTGAATGTACTGTTCTTATAACAGAGACCCTTTCTCCCTTTTCTTCTTCCTGATAGAAGGCAGTTCTTTTAACAGACAAGTATAATATATTGTAATTTATGTTAATGATTTCAAAAACTATATTAATCTTCACTTTAATAATTACCACTCCCATGCCATCACCACCTCCATGTTTTTCTGAATTTTCTGTATCCCTGCTTTGATCTGACTAGAGGAAAGCAGTTTCAGTCCAATTTTCTTCTACTTCTAGAAAGCACCTAATTTACCCATTTTTCCTTCAAAGATTAGCTAGCCAATGCCTTTTCTTGGAAGCCTCCTCAGAAATAAGAAAACCTGATGTAATGCATTTGGAGCCCTATTTCATGGCATATGTGCTTCTGGTTATTTTAGTGTGCGACTCCTAATACCCCTCTCAGATATAACACTGTGTTTTCCTCTGGGTCCATGTCCTTTCCTAACCCCTAACCAGATCCCGCATACTAAGATGCAGTGTCGACCTCAGTCAAATTCATGGAATCACAATCACAACTTTGATAATTTTGGAAACTGCCTTTTTCCTTCTTCCTTTATTTTCCTTCGTATCATCTATATCTCACTTCTGCTCATGAACTCTTAACATGACTTGGCTTTTAAGTTAACAATATACTTTAAAATATTGCAGCATTTTAAGTATTTGTGACATTTTAGATATTTTTACTTTCAAAATTCAAATAATGTGAATTTTGTTTATAGTTGTATATTTCTTGAAGATTTGCCTCAATGTTTAAGTCCTCTTATTTGCCAGGGAAAAAAGTTTTCTCTGGAATTCTTCAGAATGATTTCCTTCTCTTTTCTAGATCAGCTTATTTTTCTGCATGCCCAATTAGCTAATGGTTGTGCGCTAACCAGAGAATCAAAGTAGACTTCACTTACTTCAGCACTTCCTCTACATCTTATCAAATACCAATTCCCGTGCCTTTGATTCATACACATTTTTCAACGCATCACCTTCTTTCTGTCTCTACTGGCACTGCTGCAGATCAGACCCTCATGTCATATCTATCTCACACAGATTATTTCAGAGGGGTCTTTTATCTCTTCACCTTCAACCTTTCTCCTTCTTCTTCAGTCTAATCTCTGCTTTCCATGTAGTGGTATCTATCTCATGGATCTTTCTTCTAAATAAAATCTCTTGGAGTACTCCGTGATCTACAGGTTTAAGTCCAGATTCCCCGGAATCACGTACAAAGCCTTCTGTGACCTGGAGATGAGCTAATACAAGATGGCTCCTCCCTACACTTTGTGCTTCATTACAAGCCTCATGTTTCATTACAAGAAAAGTCCTTCCCAATAATCATGTTGTTTCATGCTTTTGTGTATTTTCTCTATTCATCTTGTAAATCTCAAATATCATTGCTTCCTGAAAATTTTCCCATGTCCCTTTGGGTTCACTAAGTGATCCCTCTTCTGGGCCCCCAATAAATATTACTGTAATTAATTATTTTACATTTCTGTCTGCTTCAGTCCTTGAAGCAGGGACTTGCAGGTATGTATCTGGGACCTGATAGGACCAGACACATAGGAGATAATCAACAGAATGTTTGTTAAAATGAACCAAATTGAACTTTTCCATTCAATACTTAAAACCTTCATTTTGAATATATATGTTGTTTTAAAGTATGTTCTCCAGTGTTTTAATGTACATCTTTGTGTCTGAATAGAATAGCATAAAGATTGTAATGATTTTGGAATTCACTTAATAGTGTAATAACCATATCCATGTCTGTCTGTCTGTTTATCTGTGTATGTATGTATCTATCTGTGTAATTAGTTCAAGGCTTTAGAGGGCTCTTTGGACTTTTGACAGTCAATGTTTGACAAATTATAAATGTAACTCTACTGTTGAATAAAGATAATACATGAGTTTCCTGAGGGGGAAAATACATTTTAGATGATAATTTAGAAACATATATAATTTACCTTTTGAAGTGTGCAAATAATAAGCTGCTATTCCATCAAAAATAAGAATAACAAACTCAAAAGAATTCACATTCTCACCTATGAACTTCTCTTCTATCCAACATCATTCAATTAATTAAAACTCACTGGGATATTGTGGTGAAAAATTTAACATTATGTGGTTACTTCCATTAATAATATAATTGTTTTTTGTCAAGTTTAATAACAATTGAGTTTATCCAGCTGGAAAAATTTAGACAAAGACAAATAGACAGGTAACTCCTTATTGTCAATTAGCTTAAGAAGAAATGCAGTTTTTCTTTCATCGTATATCAAACTTGACATATTTTTTACTTTTAATTTTACTTTAAAGTGCTTTATGTGATAGCTGTGAGAAGTTTAGATAATTTAAATTTAAGGTAGTTATAGAGCTAATAGCTTTAGAATTTTCCTGTTACACCACATAAAGTTTTTGTACTATCTATAAAGTCATACAACACTTGAGGAGAAACAAGTATTTCTAGGCATTGAATGAATTATATTGCTGTTTCAAGTAACATAGTGGACTTAAAATTCCAACTAGGCCAACAAATATTAGAATTTAAACATTCTGAGGTTTGTTTTACTACATTCCCTGGAAATATTCATCAAGTAATCCTCATATGTAAATGACAGAAATGTGTCGTGCAAATTAGATGGCAATTTTTATTAAAATTAACAGTATTTATTCTGCAAGTTATTGCATTCATTATTCAATAATATATTAAAATATACTCTGATCACCATTGTGTACTTCATCAATGTGCTTTTGTGCTTCATTAATTAGCAGCTGACTGAAAGTTAATGTTCATCAGTCTCCTCAAGAAAAATCATTTGTTAATCAATGCCAAATCACAAAATATTATAAATTACCAGCAACATTTCTTTATTTTACTTCTTCTTATAGCACATTCAAAGATCAAACTGGTAGTACATCAGATAAATAGAATAATACATTTTAATTTAATAAGCAAAAGGCCAGGCACATTTCTCTATGGGGAACAATATCTCCTTGATTGAGAGCAGAAGGAGGTTGTAAGCTTTTGGGTAATGGTACAGAGTTTTTTAGGCTGATTTGAACCCTGAATAATTGTGTATTCTTGTCTCTCTTGGGAAATCTAACTTATTTTAAAATTTTGGTTTCTTTAGGGCACTTAAGGATGAAATTTTATTAAATAGCATTTTACGTTTCCATTTATGCAGACGAGTCGGTTGTAACGTTTACTTCAGATCACACTACTGCTACTTCAGAACATACTCACTTTTGAGTAAAATCCTGAAAATATGAGATTGAAATCCTTTAACTCTGAGACCTCTCTCTGACCTAAATTTCAGATCATGTTTTTAGGACTGACAATTAAGAATATGATTAAACAAATTTTCAAATGAAAACAACTGAAGTGCAAAATTTTAGTAATTTTTGGATGCTCACTTACATATTTTTAAATTTTTTAATAAAATTTTTATTGGAGTATAGTTAATTTAAATAAAATGTTATATTAATTTCTGCTGTACAGCAAAGTGAATCAGTTATACATATACATATATCCACTCTTTTTTAGATTCTTTTCCCATATAGGCCATTACAGAGTACTGAGAAGAGTTCCCTGTGCTATATGGTAGGTCCTTATTAGTTTTCTATGTTATACATAGTAGTGCATATATGTCAGTCCCATTAAGGATTCTAAGAGGTACCAGTAATCCTAATGGGTTGTTTAGTATTGGAAGCTAAGGAAAAGGAGATTTATGAAAGTCAGAGGTACAGAGTGAGCTTTGAGATAGGTGTACACCAATTGTGGAAGCAGTGCAGCTTGATATACTAGTTAATGTTATCAGACCTTTGAAATTAAATACATTTCCATCAGTCTGATTCCATCATCACTAAGCAAACTTCTGATTATTTGACACCCCTCTTAATTTCTTTCCTTGCAGAGAGAATGTGTGGTCAGCTAAACAATGGCTAGCCAGTTTTCCCTGTTATGAAAGGGCTGGAGGTTGCAAAAGCATTTTGCTGAGACTTGTGAAAATAAAATGGCCAGAATGGAAATACGAGATATTACTTTTCAGCACTCAAATAGTTGACTTTTTAAAGAGGCAAAAACTGATATGAGAATCTGCCTCAGCAGTAAGCAATGTTGCCCTAGGTTTTCCAAACTGAAGATGGCAATTCAGTAGAACCTTACTCACTGAAGAAATTTTGGTACCCAACTTCTGATTTGTATTGAAGAGATTCATTCATTCATCCATATGTTTATTCATTTGTTAATTTAACACATAATTACTGCATACATTTTTGATCAAGGCACTTTGCTGGTCACTGGGGATACTGTGTTAGCTATACATTCCAGATCTCTGTCCTTATGGAGCTTATAGTCTAACATATGTAGATATAGTTGCCATATATTTTTATGACTTTCTCTGTATCCTTAATTTACCTGAGTCCTTGTTCTTGCTAGCTACAGTTCTACAAACATGAGAATATTTTTAAGAACTTATTTCACACAGTTATAAAAGGTACACTGAATCGCATTGCTAAAATCACGTGTTACACAGTTTCTAAATTCTAGAAATTTGCTACATGTTGACATTTTAATTAAAAATTTTATTTTGATCTATTAGAATTTCTCTTTTCTTTTTCTAAAGTTAATTTACTTCAGTATTACTTTTGGCCAATTATATGTAGTAACTAAAGTCCATGAGCTTTGTTTCTCTGAAATTTTGACAAATATTACTATTTTATTTAATAAACAGAAAGGTATTATTACATGTTATGCAAATTATTTTCATCAAATAGTTTTCAAATACTAGTACTAATAACAATATTTTATGTACACTGAGTGGCTCTAAATGCCTTTTGAGATAATCAAATTAATCTTTGTCAATAATGCATCAAGCAATATGGTATTGGTTACAGGAACAAGGCTGCCTGATGCCAGGTTCACTGGAGTATAAAATTCAGAATACTCAGCATCACTGGGAAGAATTCCAAATGATTGGAAACTGTGAAACCAATTGACTTCTGAGACTTAAATGAAAGGTTATAAGAATTAGCTGAACTATTCTAATGAATTACTTCTTTTATGTTCTATACTAAAATTTTTGTTCAAAGGAAAATTTTCAGACTAAAGTCAATCAAGATCTCAAATGAACTAAGAAAGGCAGAGTTTCACATACTTTCTGTTGTTTTGTTTTGTGTAGGGGTGTGCTGACATGTTTTGGTAATGGGTCCTAAATTGAAACATAACATGTCATCATGTTACATAAACTTTGATGGGAAAACAAACTCTGTAGACAACCTGCTTACTTATTGCCTTTGAATATGAAATATTTGAGTCAAAAAGTTGACCTTTAGAAAGTATTATCTTTATGTTATCTAAATTGAGCAAATGTGTATTAGGAAAGGTTATGTCTCTTCAGTGTCATTCTTTTATATTCTCAAATACTTATGATCTATTTATTTGTTCTTTAAGAAGATATGGCCCCAAGTAAAATATTAATTTCAGAATTTAAAGACTCAGTTAACAAATATAATTTTAAAGCTCAGTTTACTTGTAATAAGGTGAAAACGTAAATAGCCTGATGATTACAGAATGAAGGAAAGGTGGAACAGTTATTAAGAAAATATTTCTGAAGGGCTGTATAAGAATTGTATACTTCTTCTTGTCTTCTCTCTTAAATATCTGCTGTAGATTAGTTATAATTCCAAACTGTTCGTAGGCTCATTGAAGTAGATTATTGGCAAACAGTTTATGCTTAAATTTTCTTTCTCTTTTATATTTTGCCTTTAATTTTCGATATGATCTTACATAAAACATTACAATAACTGGATAATCTTCATAGTTTCTTAGCCAGTTCCCCTTTCCCCAACTCTCCATCCCAAGAGTCATGTGTTATAGTTATGGTTCTCTGGAGAATCAGAACCCATTGAAGATACCTGTATATAGTTTATTTATAAGGAATCAAGATCCGCATTCAGCAAGCTGGAGACACAGGAGAGCCAATGCTATAATTCCAGTCTGAGTCTAAAGGTCTGAGAAACAGGTGAACCTATAGTAGAAGTTCTAATATGGGTCTAAGACTGAAGGCAGTATAAGATCCATGACTGATCTCAAAGATAGTTAGGCAGAGAGAGCTAAAAGCCTTTTGTTCTAGTCAGGCATTCAATAGACTGGATGAGGCCCAACCATGTTGAAGTGGGCAATCTGTTTTATTCAATCTAGAAATTTAAATGTTAACCTCATGCAGAAACCAGATATAATGTCTAACCAAACAGACATTTAACCCAGTCAAATGATGCATAGGATTAACTATTACAAGTCCTACATATACACATGGACACACAGACACACACACACACAGACACACACACAGACACACACACACGCTGCAGTTTGGATTTGCAATATTCTATTCTAGTTTCTTCTTCTTCCCCAAGGAAGGCTATAGAATCTTGAGAATTTTCCAAATTTTCAGTTATGAATCCCTGCACCTTCTTTTATCACTTCCTTTTTCCTAAGTGATGCAAAACCATCAAGGTTAGAATTAATACTATTCTGACTTCAATGAACATGTGTTAGTTTTGCCTTTATGAACGTTAAATGAATGTAATTGAATAGTGTCCTTGTGGTATATGGTTTCCTTCACTTAACACAGTGTTTCTGAGATTTATCCATGTTGTTATATGGACATTGATAATTATTTTTAGTGTTCAGTAGCTTTCCATTATATAAATATACCACAATTCTATCAAAAGGCATTTATGTTCTTTTTAGTTTTTGTAATGCATAAAGCTGCTGTGAACATTCATGTATGTGTGTTTTTGGTGCAAATATGCTAGATAATAGGGGAGATATATGTTCAGGTTTAGTAGATATTACTAAACTGTTTTCCAAAACGGTTGAACAAATTTATAATCCCAGAAACAATGTAACAGAATTCTATTTACTTCACATTTTTTGCCAGAAGTTGATATTGTTATTCCTCTTGATTATAGATTTTTTGTTAATGTATATTGATATTTTAATTGAGATTTTCTGATAATGATTTGAGCACTCTTTTATACGTTTCTTGGATATCATTTCCATTTTTACTAATTATAAATAATGTGGTCATGAACATTCTTATATAAGTCTCCTTACTTGGTCTAGTTACTGAATGTCCATCTGACTGTGTCTATTAATTTGCAGCTGGACCCACTAAAGATATTGAACCCTAGTCTCATCTTCAAACCCGGATTTCATTATCTACCTCTAATCCTAAGCCTCTCTTGTTTAGCTTACTGATTTCAGCTGATTTCTCTGTCACTCCATCCATGTTTAGCAACGACTACTTCCCTAATTCTGCTGTCACTCATGCACTCAGTGAGAGATAAATCTTCATTTGCCCTTCAGTCATACTATCTTACCTTCATCAGAACAGAGACAGTGATGAATGAATTAATCCACAGAATATTATGGGAATCATCAGATGAAAATAAAGGTGAGAGAAGGTGTTGATAGAGAAGGGCAGAATATTCTCAGGGAAGAAAATAGCAGAAGCATGTAAGAGAGTAAAAATCAGTCGATGTTTATGGTGCGTGTGTCTGACTCATCAGGAAGGTGTATTTTGGTTAGGTGAAGGAAGAGATGGTAAAATACCTTGAAGTATGGTCAAATAGTTTCAATTTGATTTAATAGGAAATAGGGAGCAACCAGCCATAACAGTTCTCAAATTATATATCTTCCATGGGTATATTTTACATTACAGATTTTTAAAAGGGCATATTTGATTATTTAAAAATTAATATAGCTATAAACACATATTCTAGTTAAATATTTGTTTACTTCTTTTTTTATTGAACTTTTCTATAAAAAAAAAGACGGGCTATATATTCCTCAGTGCTTAAGTAATAAATTAGGTATATGAGTTAACTTTCTAGATTAATATTGATTGATGTTTTGCACCTGCACCTGTGAAATTTAGAATGATCAAGTCTATTTACTCACAGCATCTATGTTAGTGAGAACATATCAAAATTTTCTCATGCACAGTCTAATTTAATAATTTACTTTTTAATGAGGCAGTTCTAGGAGACAATATTAGTGTCATTTTATACCTAACAAATTACTAAAATTGACTTAGCCAGTAAGGACAGAGATTTGACAGACACCTGAGTCTAATGATTTGAAGCCCATTCCTCTGTCTATCTTGAGTTGTCTGTTCTATTTAATATGTGAACTACACATTTAAAAATCTATCTAAGATACAGTTGATATTTTGACCAGGAGGTATTCATTTTCCTTTGCCCACAGATTACAGGGAATATTTACATTTTCCTCTGGAGAAAGTTGGTAATTTGCAGGTGCAGCTGCATCTGATTTCAGGAAGTTATTTAATTTCCCTTCCACTGAGGCTAATAAGCACCTTCCATAGTTGTTTAATTTTTTATTTTCCAGATCTCAATTCACTTTTAATATTTTTTAAGGTACTAAATTTAACTATGGTCCTTTATAGTGTGAAGGATAATACATTTTTTTCAACAAGAAGTTATCTCTGATTCTTGAGACCACAGATGCAAATCCATGCCCATCAACCCTTGCTAATTTTGTTTTATCTAAGTGTGTATGTGTGTGTGTGTGTGTGTGTGTGTGTGCATGCGTGTTGTGTGTGTTTGTGTGTGTGTGTGAGAGAGAGAGAGTGAGCTAGAGAGAGATAGGAAAGGAGCAAGGAGGTGGGGTTCATAAACATGATAGATATTGTACTTTCAAATAGAAAACAAAATCTACCAATAAATAAAAGCAGGCAAATTTTTAAAAGAACAGTCATTTTAAAATATTATATATTGTGTCATTTTACAAAGGTGATAATGCAACTGGTTATTCACTGATCTCAGAGGCTTGACTTTACAGCAAAAATCAAGACCCTGAATTTGTCCAGTGATTTTGTCCATTTTAAAAATAAAAGCCAAAAAACCCCCAGATTTTTAGAAGCCTCCCAGGAACGTTTTTGCATCTATTAGCTTGATTCTCTACATTTGTTCTAAATTACTGGAACAATGGTTTATATTGACCATTCTAACCCCTTTCTTACTGTTCACTAAATTCACTTTGAAGAAATAGTAACCTCTTTTATTCTACATTTATACATTTTGTTTACACCAATTCTTTTCTGCCACTGTTGCCATCTTAATTTTCCAGGCTTTTGTTTTCTTCTCTGGATATTTTTAATACATCCCTCTCTGTTTTTCTATGTGTGGCCTTTTAAATTTATTCTGAATGCTGCATTTTCCATTTGCTAAGTTAGTTTTCTTACACCCCATAGTGACTAACCAGTTCCCCTTAGGACTCATCAATGACAGTCTATCGACTTCCATATCTCAGTAAGCCTCTTTCCAAGTCCTACGCTAATCAAATTCAGGTTATACTGCCTCTCTTCTTATTTGAGGCCCATTTTTTTCTGCCCATTTCCCCATCATTTCATTTTCGGTCCAAACTGTCATTTTACATGATTCTTATCATTAAAAATGCAGATTAGGGCTTCCCTGGTGGCGCAGTGGTTGAGAGTCCGCCTAACGATGCAGGGGACACGGGTTCGTGCCCCTGTCTGGGAAGATCCCACATGCCTCGGAGCGGCTGGGCCCGTGAGCCATGGCCGCTGAGCCTCCGGAGCCTGTGCTCCGCAACGGGAGAGGCCACAACAGTGAGAGGTCCGCGTACCGCAAAAAAAAAAAAAAAAAAATTTAGATTAATCCTTATTTTCTCTCAGACTTTTCAGACTAAGAAAATTGAGTGTTGATCTTTAATTCAGCTTTTAATGATAGTAGTGATGGTTGTGTTCTGGTGGTGTCTGTGTGTATTTTTTATTCATAGTCTTTTTATTTTCTAATCCTCTAAACAAAATTTACTCTACCTATTCAAAGTCCAGCCAATGAAACCACCACAGGCACAGAGAAAGCAATTCACAAGTAAGACTTAGGCCCAGTCATGGTTGGCTGAGGCTCCTGGCTGGAACTCCTGCTAGTCCCTCTGTTATTGCCTCAGTGTTGTAATTATGGACACTTTTATTTCAATATTCTTGACAGTTTTATTTCAAAGTTTGTTGACTGTTTTGTCCTCATTTTTTCCTATTTTAATGATAGCATTCTTGAATTTTTTACTATCAGGTATATTATTGGTTAAAACAAAATAGTCAAGGACATTGATTAAAATGAAGATCAATAATTATATATTAATAGCATATCTTTATATGCAGGAATCTGTACAAATGCTATAACTTCTTGAAAAATAAATCTAACTGTTACCATGCTGAATGAAAAACATTTAAATATCTTGATAAGCTATATTAGATACA
This sequence comes from Leucopleurus acutus, assembly GCF_964270905.1. NCBI lineage: Eukaryota > Metazoa > Chordata > Mammalia > Artiodactyla > Delphinidae > Leucopleurus > Leucopleurus acutus. The sequence goes on from NC_139149.1 coordinate 95,511,469, forward strand.
GTATAAAGGATTTCAATCCATTTTATGGCTTTATTTGGCTTAAATGGAATGTTTAGTAAATAATACATAATGAATTATGTCGTCTATTTTATTTACTTCACAGATAGCTACACTGTTAGCTACCCCAGTTTTTAGGAGATATGCTATGTAAACTAGTAATAGAATTCCCACAAGAAATAGAATTTTTCACTAAGAAACACATTTTTGTAATTCATACATATCCTATTATTGCATTAGGTAATGGTATCTGATAACATATGCAAGTCTATAAATGATGAAGCATTAGGCTTCATTTTGGAGATGTAGAGAGATCTTTTGTTTCATATTTGTAACATTTTACCTTTTACAATTGAAACCATGGATTTCTTTTTTTAAATTTTTCTTCTTTTTTTTTTCAATTTAAAAGCAAGCTTCCCTACTTTGTTTTCACAGAAAGCTACCCATTTTTAATACTGCTTTTAGAATGTTCTCCACAATTAATATATTGTATGCGTGGAAATCTAAAAGCAAAGAAGCAATAGTTTGATGATATAATAATGACAGTAATAATAAAAGTTGCAGTGCTTTATATAAATACAGTGACATTTATGTATCTCAAAACTATGTTTGTGTGTATGTTATAATTTTGGCCAATTTGAATACATTAAACACCTGCAGCAAAAGTAGAGTGAGAGTTTGAAGCAATGGGTGTATATTTCCATCTGAAATGTTAATGTCTCTCATCTTTAGTTTAGATATAGATAATTTGCCCTTATTTTTCTTAATTAACAAACATACATTGAGTAACTAAGTATAGGTATTCAAATAATATTCAGAGAGAAAATATAAAGATTAATATATTTTTTACATAAATAAACATCTAAAATTTTAAGTGCCCCAGGATCAATAATTGCAATTTTTCTTGTTCTCTTAGAATTATGTCGAGTTGTAACTTGTTAATTTCCAAATGTTTATCTTCAGCCATGACAACTGCTCTGAATTCCAGCTGCTTATTGCATCATCACTTGGATATCTAAAAGGCATTTCCCTCTTAACATGGCAGATATAACCCACTGAACCTACTGCTTTCTGATTTCAGTTACTTCCCTTACTGCATTCTCATAGTTACTAGGTTAAAAAAGCTTAAAATCATTCTTGAATCCTCTCTTTCTTCCATACCATATATTCTATTATGAAAATCTATTGATTTTCCTTTAGATTATACCCAGTATCTGACCACCCCATAACCATCTTTATTTTTAACCCCTTATAATCCAAGCCACCATTACATATCACCTAGATTATTACTGTAACCTCCAAACTGGTCTCTCTGTGTATACCTTTGTTCCCCTTCACTCCTAGCCAAGTCTGTTCTCAACAAAGTAGCCAGGGTGAACCCATTAAAATATAATCAGATCATGTTACCCTTCTGCTCACAAAACCCATTGTCTAATTAACTTGAAACAAAAGTCAAAATCCTTCTCAAAAGTCAAAGACCTTACATCATTTGTAGCCCTGTTACTCCCTGACCTCACCTCCTGATACTCTACTCCTTGCTTACTCTACCCAGCCATACTAGTCTCCTTGACTTGCTTTGAATAGACCAGGTAATTCCTTACTTAGGGCCTTTGAAAATTGCCATTGCTGCTGCCTGAAATAATCTTTCCTCAAGTGTCTACTTATTTTTTTCCTTCACCTACCTTAGGTCTTATCCATACGACAGTTCAATGAGACTTTTCCTAGCTAAATAATATGAACGTTCTCTGACACTTTCTATCTACCTTTTCCGCTTGTTTTCTCCTTAACTCATATGTCTATTTAGATTTTTATTTTCTGCCTCTCCTCTAAAATACATTTTCTAGGAAGGCAGAGGTTTTTTTCCTTTTTATTTTCAATACTGTATCACGAATATTTGACATGTGATAGATGCTCAACAATATCTGATGGTTGCATGAATAGTTTACTCTAATTCTCTTCCTATAGGGAGCAAAGTTTGGAAGTGGGTGAGAAAGGATTGCTTTGTATAAACTGAGAGTAGAAGTACTCAGCTCAAAGGTTTTAAATAGAAACTCTGATGTTATGATGAATCCCACCTCTCAATCTCTTTTTCATACAGTGTGCTCAGGTAGAAAGAACTCCTCTAGCTTTGGGAACAGGATAGCAACCCATTTTAAAATCCCATCCTCATGTCTTGCTGGGAGAATATTCTGAATAGAGGGTATGGTAAATAGTGTTTCCAAAACAACTTACTCATTGAAATCTTGTTGATTTGGGTGTATCCATGAGTGGGGGAATGGGAGTCCTGGAATTACACAAAGCTAGGTTTGTTTTGTGAATGTAAACTGAAAGTTTTCATCATTCACTAGAATTGTTAACACCCTGCAAGGGGTTGATTAAATTAAGCTCTCATAATATCTGGATTTTTATAACAAATTTTATTTAGACGGATGCAAAGGTCATAAGTTACTGGCATATCTCTTCCTTTTCCCATCTTACCCTGCACCTCTTAGTGCTAGCACCAGAAGATAATCATTGATGGAATCAGCAGGTTTCAGTCAATCTAAAGCAGAAAGAGTAGAGGCAATTAACTTAAAATTTTTCTCACTTCAACCTTTGATGCCTGGCCTATTGCAGAAGCCTGTCCCTTCTGTCTTCAGTGGTCTGGAGGCATCAATGAATACCCATCACAACAACCCTGTTATTTTCCTTGGAACCTGTATGCCCATTTCTTGAAATTAGGGTATGCCATCTATTCATCTGCTTGGTCACAAAAGTTGGGAACAGTCCCAGGTAGGTCATTACTTAAATTTGACATTTATGTTTTGGAAAGCTTTACTCTTCTTTTAGCTCATCTGTGAAACTTCCTTATTATGCTTTCATAAGGCATTATGGGGCATTAATATATGGAAATTGGTTAATATAGTACTGCCAATGTGCAACTTATGCTTAAAACAAAGATAACTTCTGATTGAAATTATGTTTGAAAAGACCAATACAGGAATGATTGGCTGTGAGTTCTATAACTTTTACGCACTCATGGAATGAAGCAGCAGTCCCCAACCTTTCTGGCACCAGGGACCGGTTTCGTGGAAGACAATTTTTCCACGGACGTGGGTTGGGGGTGATGGTTCAGGCAGTAATGGGAGCGATGGGGAGCGATGGGGTGTGGCAGTAAAGGGTAGAGAAGGGAATCGATGTTTCCTTTGATCTTCTCATTGCTGAGGAATATGCTAAGTACTTATATACATTTACATTAAGTTTGAAATAATCCTTCAACTTTTATATAATTAGAAACATTTTGCTGATATGTAACCTGAGAGTGTGAGAATATTTGAGTTCCCCAAGATCAAGTTGATACTCAGATGATTAATCCACAGATATGTATTGAATACCTACTAAAGGCACAGTTATTCTAGAGAGGTGATACAGATTACATTTGTAATTGTCATGATTTACCAGGTGAGAAAAACCCACCAATGAGAATACCAGAATTGTTATTAAGAGTGAATAGTGTGTTTGGATCCTTGGCTCACTAGAGCTATCTTTTAAAATGACTTCATTTTGCAAGTATAGACATGAAGTTAATATTGCATTTTGCAAGCATCCTCCATAAGGAGTAGCCTGGAAGGGGCTTCCACTTACAGAAACAATGAGACCAAATACCTGTTATGAACTCTAATGTCATCAGTGACAAAGTGCTAGAGGTTTAAAAGTCCTCAGTCCAGCCTACCTCAGCCCTTTGGTGGTGCTTCATGTCCTAAAAGCTTTGCCTTGTGCACACCTAATTATTACCTTATCCTCACTATAAGAGGGTCTGGCAAGCTTTAGGCTGTAGCTCCTTAGTTTTGATTAATTCAATAATGTTTTATTGTGAAAAAATAGTAGAGATAAATCACTTTTTTCTATGGAGTATTTCCCACTTCAGTTGCTGGGTAAAGTTTAACTTTCATATAACTATAGTATTCATGCCATTAAGTTTCCATTGTCTGTCCTCTGCCTTAACAGTCCCTCTACTTAGAACATTCCTCCAGATCATCATATTTGGACTCCTTATCAGCATCCATACTCAATGAATGGACTCAAATGAAATTTTCTCAAAGAGTCCTTTGCAACCATCAAATCTCCATAAACTTCCCCACCACTGACCCTGCCTTTCACTCTGCCTTCACTGCCTGATCGCTCCCTAATCCATTACAATGTGTTTCCTTCATGCACTCATCATTATCTGAAATCATTTATTTGTACATTGGTTTACTTGTTTGATACATGTTAGAATATTAACCCACTGTTCCTGCCACACACACACACACACACACACAGGAAAGTGTTTGCTTCCTTCACCGTGGCACACTTAAGAATGTCACTTATTTTGAATGAGACATAACACATTTATATTTCTTACTTGAATACATAGTTCTCATAATGCCATTCTCCTTAGCAGGGGCATAGAAAACCCTTCTTTTCCTTCCTATCTTCAACCAAGTCTCATCATTCACCCCATGGCTTAAACATACTACTATACTTTAGAGTTTGCTGAATATGCTACACTCTTCCATTCTCCATCAGGATTTCTATTTTCTTTGCCTCCACAAAGAATACCAAAAAATAGAGAGAAAAGTCACAGAGTGGATTGGATTGCTAGACCTCGTGACATCCCCTGATTACTTTGCTTCTTTTATCTTCTTTTTATTGCTAAATTTTCTCTCCAGATTTCCTTGCCCTTTTTTTTAGTAAGAGTTTAACTGTGCCTTGTACAAATCAGTAATTTAAATATAAATATATTCTTAGTAACTAGTTCTAATAAAAAGGTGAGATACTTGGCTCACATTAACAAACTTAAGCATTTTCTTTTTAAATTTAGCATGGCTGCTTCCTTAATTTCTCTTTCTGATAGTTTATTGTTAGTGTATAGAAAGCAATATGCAGATTTCTGTGTATTAATTTTGTATTCTGCAACTTTACCAAATTCACTTATGAGCTCTAGTGGTTTTGTGGTGGCACCTTTAGTGTTTTCTATGTAAAATATCATGTCATCTGCAAATAGTGACAGTTTTACTTTTGCTTTCCAATTTTCATGGCTTTTATTTCTTTTTCTTGTCTAACTGGACTTCTAATATTATGTTGAATAACAGTGGTGAGACTGGGCATCCTTGTCTTGTTCCTGATCTTAGAAGAAATGCTTTCAGCTCTTCACTGTTAAGTATGATGTTAGCTGTGGGCTTATCATATATGGTCTTTATTATGTTGAGACATATTCCCACTATTCCAACTTTCTGGAGAGTTTTTTTTTATAAATAGATGTTGAATTTTGTCAAAACCTTTTTCTGCATCTATTGAGATGATCATATGATTTTTATCTTTAATTTGTTAATGTGGTGTATCACATTAATTGATTTGTAGATATTGAACCATCCTTGTATTCCTGAGATAGAGCCCACTTGATTATGATGTATGATCCTTTTAATGTATTGTTGGATTGGTTTGCTAATATTTTGTTCAGGATTTTTGTATCTATGTTCATCAGTGATTTTGGCCTGTAATTTTCTTTTTCTGTGATATCTTTGCCTTCTTTTACTATCATGGTGATGCTGCCCACACAGAGTTCAAAAGAGTTCCTTCCTCTGCAATTTTTAGAATAGTTTGAAATGGATAGGTTTTAACTCTTCTCTAAATGTTTGGTAGAATTCACCTTTGAAGCCATCTGGTCCTGCACTTTGTTCGTTGAGCATTTTTTTTTTTACCTACTATTTCAATTTCATTACTGGTAATTGGTCTGTCCCTATTTTCTATTTCTTACTGGTTCAGTCTTGAGAAGTTGTACATTTCTAGGAATTTGTCCATTTATTCTAGGTTATCCATTTTATTGGCGTATAGTTTTTCATAGTAAGCTTTTATGACACTTTGTATTTCTGTGTTGTTGTTTGTAGTTTCTCCTTATTCATTTCTGATTTAATTGATTTAGACCTTCTCTCTTTTTATCTTGATGAGTCTGGCTAAAGGTTTATTTATTTAAAGATAAATTTTATTTATCTTTTGAAGAACCAGCTCATAGTTTCATTGATCGTCTCTATTTTTTTTTGTCAGTCTCTATTTCACTTATTTATGCTCTGATTTTTATGTTTTCTTTTCTTTTACTAACTTTGGGTTTTGTTTGTTCTTCTTTTCCTAGTTCTTTTTGTTGTAAGGTTAGGTTGTTTATTTGAGACTTTTTTCTTTTTTTTCTGAGGCAAGCTTTATGGTAACTAATTAAACTTGAAAGCTTTTGTACAGCAAAGGAAACCATTGAAGAAATGAAAAGACAACTTACTAAATAAGGAAAATATTTCTAAATGATATGATCCATAAGGGGTTAGTACCCAAAATATATAAACAGCTCATACAACTCAGTATCAAAAAACAAACAACCTGATTAAAAAATGAGTACAAGACCTGAACAGACATTTACCAAAGAAGGCATACAGATGGCCAACAGGCACATGAAAAGATGGTCAACATTGTTAATCATCAGAGAAATGCAAATCAAAACCACGACATATCACGTCACATCTGTAAGAATGGCTATCATTAAAAAGACCACAAATAACAAATGTTGGTGAGAATGTGGAGAAAAGGGACCCTAGTAGATTTCCAGTAGGAATTTAAATTGGTGCAGCCACTTTTTAAAACAGTATGGAGGTTCCTCAGAAACCTAAAAATAGAATTACCACATGATCCAGCAATTCCACTGCTAGATATCTATCTGCAAAAAAAGAAAACACAAATTCAAAAAGATACATGCACTCAAGTGGTCATAGCAGCATTATTTACAATATATAACCAATATATGGATGCAACGTAAGTGTCCATCAACAGATGAATGGATAAAGAATATGTGGTGTATATATACAATGGAATACTACTCAGCCATAAAAAGGAATGAAATTTTGCAATTTGTAACAACCTGGATGGACTTGGAGGGTACTATGCGTATTGAAATGAATCAGACAAAGACAAATACTGTATGATATCTCCTATATGTGGAATGTAAAAAATAAAGCAAACTAGTGAATATAACAAAAAAGAAACAGACTCACAGATATAGAGAAAAAACTAGTGGTTTCCAGTGGGGAGATGAAAGGTGGGAGGAGAAAGATGGTTTAAGGGATTATACATACTAACTACTATGTATAAAATAAATAAGCTACAACAATTTATTGTACAGCACAGGGAATATAGCCAGTATTTTATAATAACTGTAAATGGAGTTTAGTCTTTAAAAATTGTGAATCACTATTTTGTACACTTGAAACTTATATAATATTGTAAATCAACTATAACTCAATAAATAAATAAATAAATAAATAAAATGAGCATTATTTTCTGAATGTAGTCATTTAGAAATAGCTTGTGTACCTTTAAACCATAAATGGAAAACTTATTACAGCTGTAAAGCACAATATAAGTTAGTTTCAACACAAGTATGAGTGTTTAAATTTAGGCAATGATTAGGAAAGATGAGAGGTGTTAGACCTGAAACATTAATAAACTGTGTTGATTACAGTAGCATTTACAATTTTGCTCTCAAATATAATTATATGTTTTATATGATTATATATAATATATATATTATATATAATATACATATGTTAGATATAACAGATAATCAATTTTATTCAATTAAATATATATTTAATTTGATATATATTTAATTTAATTTTACTTTATTTTATTTTTGCTTAGTATAGGACCTTTAGAACCTGCAGTTAGATTCTAATGCCTATGAAATTCAGATACAACAGGGTTTTTACTTTCAGATGCATGGGTCTTCCTTCAAGGGACTCTGTAAACTCATTCTTAACTATGTGCACTCTTCAATAAGTCACTCTCTATTGATTTATACCAAGTTTGATTTGTCTTTTTTAAGTTAAATTCTAGTGTTATGATTTACCTATAATTTCACAAAGAAAGCTAGTAAGCTTGTTTAGATAACTTTATTGAAGTATAATTTGTTATGAAGTCAGGATTTGATAGAAAAAATGAAAGATCTTAGATTTTATTATTTTTTTAAAATTAATGGTAAATATTTAAAATAACCTTTATTTGTGAGTCAATGAATGATCATGATTTTCCAGTGGAGATATTATAATGATATTATTGCTTTCTTAAAAAAAAGTTATATAAATCTTTTATGATGCTATGCATTTATAGAATTTGAGAGAGAGATGAATGAGCATATTTAAGTAGGCTGAATTATTTTTATATTTCTAGTTAATGACATAATCAATATTTAAATTTTAATTATCAATTTGAAAAGATAACTGTATCAAATTTTATTACATTTTCAATATAATTACTACTTTTCTCAGAGAATAATATGAAGTATATTATCATTTATCTTTCACACACATATGAAGTATATTATCATTTATCCTTCACACACATTTATCTTAATGTTCTTGGAAGTGAAACAATTAATATAGAAAATGCAGACTTCAGTTCATGGGATAGGAACACTGTAGTGAAAATAGAGTACTATGACATTTCCTATTATTATAAAGAAATATACGTATTAAAATTAAAGTAATTATCACAGTCAGGAACAACAAAGCTGAGGACATTTTTGGCTAATTATGGGTCAGTGCATAATCAAATGTGTTAATTTTATCCATTTAAAATACAAATTTTCATGTGTAATGTGTGTGTATTAGTGTATTTGATTTATAATGTATAAATATATTTTTATTAATTAGCAATCTAATATTTCAAGAGCTTTATTTTTATATTTGAGGCATTCAAATTACAGAAAAACGCTTTGGAATCATAAGCCCTTAGATACTATATATTTGGGCAACTGCAGCACCTTCTGAAAAGATAAATAACAATGCAAACAATATACTTCATAAGTAAGGCAAAATATTATATATAAAGGGCAATCTACTTTTAGAAAGGAGGTGCTGTGCTATTAGAAGAGGTTACTGTTAGTTTGGCTAGTGTGAAAAACTTCATGATAGAGGATTTTTAATGAGCATAGAAAATTGATATCAGGAGGCAGAATATTGATGGATGAGTCTTTCAAGAAAGAGTTGATGGAGATAGAAAAGGAAATAGAAATGGTTCATGCGACAGAGGGGATGTGAAATGACCAGAGAGGATTAATTGTGTATAGAATAGGGAGCTATATTTGAAAAACTAGTTGAGGAAAGATTGTAGGTAATTCTGAAGAGTTAAGTATTGGAATTGTATACTTTACCAATGGTGGATTAACAGATTTTTAATCTTTGGAAGATTTCTTAGAGGGGAAGATTAGATATATGTCATTTTCAAAGTGTGTCTACGGATGGACCACCTGATAGAATTATCTGGGGTGTTTCTAAAAATGCATATTCAAGGTAGCTAAACCTCAGCCTTCTGATACAGTAAGTCTCAGTGGGATCCAAAACTGCATTTTTAGCAAGGTCTCCTATATCTTATTTCACAATGAAGTCCCAGAACCACTGGAAGAGAGACCATAGCCAGTGAAACTCTACTTTGAGGTTGCTAAAGCCTCAGTATCTAATGCCCCTCTCCAGGGCTTGTCTTCAAATGAAGAACATCTCAAACATTCTTTCAACAATACACCTGCATAGTTGAAGATGACTGCTTTTTATGCTAAATCTGAAATTATCAGAAATTGTGATTCTCTCCCAATCTGTGTTCAGAGCCAAGGCCCTCAGAGAACATTACTTGTTACCTTTATTAAATTGCCATCATATTAATCAGAACTCTCTTGGTTGAATGAAATAGAATCCATAGAATATGCAAACTCAGCAATTCCATTTCTGTAACTATGATAGGAGAAAATTTACTTTTTTGTGAATGAGTTAAATTCACTTAGGATTTTGTTTTTAGGGTTTTTAAAATTTGCATTTTATGAAAAATTCAAGTCTAAAACAGCATTTAAGAAAAGAAATACAATTCCATACCTTTGTATAATGGTGTTTGTTAATCTGTCAGACACATGAAATGTGTGTGAAGAGTAATGAAGGATTCAATTCTTTGTTCAAGTACCTGTAAATGTTTTTCCTTTATTCCTTCCCCTTTGAAAAATCAAATCAGCACTCCTTGGTGTTTATTTAAAAGAGTTGAATACTTATGTCCACACAAAAACCTACACATAGATGTTTATAGTAACTTTATTTATAATTGCCCAAACTTGGAAGCAACCAAGATGTCCTTCAGTAGGCGAATGGATTAATAAATTTTGGTGCATCCAGACAATGGAATATTATTCAACCCTAAAAAGATTAAAGGGCTATCAAGCCATGAAAAGATGTTGAGAAGCTTTTAATACACATCATTAAGTGAAAGGAGCTAATCTGAGAAGCCTACATACTGTACAATTCCAACAATACATTGTAGAAAAGGTAAATCTATGGAGACAGTAAAAAGATCAGTGGTTGCCAAGGGTTGGGGGGGTGATGTTGTTTGGGAAGGGATGAATAGGTGGAGCATAGAGGATTATTAGGACAGTGAAAATACATTATATGATAGTATAGTGATGGATAAATGTCATTATAGATTTGTCCAAACCCATAGAATGTACAACACCAAGAGTGAACCACAATGTAAGTTATGGACTTTGGTGATTGTGATGTGTCAATGCAGATTTATCAGTGGTTACAAATGTACCACTGTGGTGGGGAATGCTGATAATACGGAAGGCTATGCATGTGAGGGGCAGGGGATATATGGGGAATTTTTGTACTTCCTCTTAATTTTAATGCAAACCTAAACTGCTCTAAAAACTAAAGTCTTAACCAATTAAGCCAACCATTCCCAGGTCTTCCATTTGCTAGGTGTTGGTATTCAATAGTCATAGTTTCTGTACCCTGTGACTGAAGAGTGTAAGGCTGTCATGAGAGATGCCATGTGAAGTTAAGTGCTGAATTTTTCCTGTATAAATTGATTGCTCAGGTAAAATCAGTTTTTATTGCTGCTGATATTTAAGACATAAACCCATCTGAACTGCTTTTATTCACAACACTCCTGACACCAAACACGTGCTTTCGTTCATACACCAACAACCAGTTTTCCAGCTCTCTGGATACCACTGGTTGTCCTGCCATTCAGTTCAATTCACTAACTACCCAGAGTTTGCACCGACCTCACAGATTAAGGGCTCATTTTTACAAGACTGTCCCCACTTCAGATGTCAGTCACAAGCCTCATGTTGCCACCTGTAGTTCTGACTAACTGGCCATAAACTCAGAGGGTTCCTGCAGTCCCCTCCCCAGGTTTGATAATCTGCTAGAACAACTCATAGAACTTAGGAAAGTGCTGTACATACTGTTATGACTTACTCTTATGGTTTATTGTAAAGGATAAAACTCAGGAACAGCTAAATGGAAGAGATGCAGATGGCATGGTATGGGGGAAGTGGCATGGAGCTTCCATACCCTCTTCAGGTGTGCCACCCTTCTCCTGCCTGATGTGTTCATCAACCCAGGAGCTCTCTGAACCCCATCATTTAGAAGTTTTCATGGAGGTTTCATTATGTAGGCATAATTGATTAAATCATTAGTCATTGGTGATTGACTCAGTTTCCAGCCTCCCCACTCCACAGAGATTAGGAGCAGGGCTAAAAGTTCCAGTCCTCTAATCATGGTGACCAGAACCCATCCAGAAACTATCTGGGGCCTCCAGGTACCAGTCATCTCATTAGCATATAAAATATGCTAATATAAAACTCAGCACTCTGGAGATTCCAGGAGTTTTAGGAGCAGTGTGCCAGGAACTGGGGACAAAGACCAAATATATATTTCTTATTGTATCACAATCCACTACTTACTTTTCTTTAAAAAGTGAAACAGTTACTGGTTTATCATGTGTTTAAAACTTTTTTGCTATGCTGTCACTAAATTGAAGGTAAAATTTTATGGTTTTTGCCTGGACTGTATATTTTCTGTCTCCCTTGCAATAGATGAAGATAGACAAGTAACATATTAGAAGACTTGAAAATATTCATGAAGCATCCACCTTTAGGCTTATCTGAAGTAGTCAGGGTTTTCTTAGTAGTATTCTACTTTTATATTATGTGCCCATTTTATGCCATGTTCTTTTGTTCTCTCTAAAGAAATGGAAGCATTCTACCTAGCAACTAAACTAGTCTCCCCCTTTTTTTTAAATGAAGAATAATGTGTACTTATTTGATCTGCTTTGAAAAATAATAATTTAAATGGAGAGGCAGATTATTCTAGTAATAAATATTTAACTAGGAATGGGTTAGGCACTTTTAAAAGCATATAATGCATGTAAGCCATATTGGTTAACATTAAAAAACTGACATTAAAAAATCATAAAGATATATATATATATATATTTTTTTTTTTTTTTTCGGTACATGGGCCTCTCACTGTTGTGACCTCTCCCGTTGCGGAGCACAGGCTCTGGACGCACAGGCACAGTGGCCATGGCTCACAGGCCCAGCCGCTCCGCGGCATGTGGGATCTTCCCAGACCGGGACACGAACCCGTGTCCCCTGCATTGGCAGACGGACTATCAACCACTGCACCACTAGGGAAGCTTGCATAAAGGGATATATTAATCATAATCCAAACATACCAGAATAAACATCAATGGATCTACCCCTCTATCAACTTTAACTCTTTCCTCAATATCCAAATTCTGTACAATGAATGTACTCTCAAGGGTCAAACAGACATTTATTCCATTTATATACGGGAAGATTATATGGCATTATTCTTTATGGTACCTGTTTAATAGAGGAATAAATTAAATAAATTAAGAAAATTAAAAGGCACTTTATTAGATGAATTCCATAAGGTTTAATTAGTAATTAGATAAACTATGGTATAAAGAATTTACACCAATTTAAGGAAAATACCTTTTTCTGTATCTTTGATTTATTTTTAATATCTCAAAATCTTGTAGAATATAAGCTAGAGGGAAAATATATCTGCATTCTGGGTTTTGATTATCAGTATTTTAAATTACAAATGCTTATACTAGAGCAAATTATATTATGGTAATTTTTTCCTTTAAAGGGGGAATATCAGTACTTGAAGAATAATTCAAGCTATTTATCATCATCTTTGAAAAAGTAAAATAACAATAAAGCCCATTTAGGAGATACATTAATCTCTGTTGTGACTCCAGAAACATGCTTTAAAAAGCATGTTCAAAAATTATTTGGAACATATCTTTTCTATTCTCTAAGAATATATCTCTAACATTCTTTTTAAAAGTTAAGACATATAGGCTAATGCAATGCTAGAGGCTGATGCTTCAGGAAGTAAGTGACAAAGGCAAGTTTTGAAGACATGTCCTTCCTGGGGCCTTGAAAGAAAAGACTGAAAAATATCGGTAGGGGAGTAGTTAATTACAATGACAAAAACGATGTCTTCTTTTTGCACGCTGTTATGTTAGGTCAGTGACAGAGCTGGGATTTGAACCCAGGTTTGTCTGAATCAACTCTCCACGCCTTTGACCACAATACCTTGACATAGTGCTTAAGAAGGTTATCTGTTGAGCCAGATAACCTGGGTTCAAACCGCTGCTATGTTTACCAGCTGTATCATCTTGGGCATGTTAAGCCCCGTGTTTCAGTTTTTCAGCTCTAAATGGATATAATAATAATAACAGGGCTTACTTCATAAGGTGGTTATGAGGATTAAATGGATTTGAACATTTAAAACACTCAGAATGGTCAATGGAACATAATCAGTGCTCAAGCAGTTTAGCAAGTGGAATAATGTAAGTGGAATAATGTACCTAGGGGTATGTTTGCTATCAATTTTAGAGTGTTTTCTGGGAATTTATATTGTTCACAGTTACATATTCCATTTTTTTCAATGAATTAATCGCTACTTGAGTGCAAGTGCAAGTGGGTTTTTTTCTGTACTTTTTGCCGTTTGAGAAACTAGAAAGTACAAGTTTCTGATTCAGAAACGAGTTTGTCTTTCTAGTTCTCAAAACAGGCCAAATTTGTTCTGCTCTGGGCCTTGGCACTTACTGTGGCTTTGTCAATAGTGTTCTCACTGGATTTTCATAAAATCAGCTCCATCTCATCCTTCAGGCCTCAGCTTCATAGCACCTCTTTAGCCTTCCCTGACAGTCCAATCTAATATTCTATCACCACCACAGCAACACTGTCTCATCACTCTTTATCCCATTGCTGTATTATTTTCTTCTATTATTTACCCCAAATCGCATTCTTTTTCATTCGTTTGTTTGCTACTTGGTTATTATCTAATTTCCCTGCTTGAATGTAAGCTCCTTGGGAGCAGAGGTCATGTCCTGGGGGTACCCTATTGGTTGCTGATTTTACTCCAGTGCTACTGACTTGTGAGGAGTATGGCAGTGCTCTTAATGGTCTTCTAGGTACTAGTTAGAAACACATACTCTCTGCTCTTTACTACTTACCTAAAACTTGGTTGAGTGGAAAAATATATTTTTGGAGGTCTCTGAATTGTTTGTAACTTTATCCATTCTTCTAGATATTCTTTGTTTTATTCAGAATTTTTAACCAGGTATCATCAAGCTGGGTATCTGGCATCATTTTGCTCCTGGTACAACTGCAGAATTACTTTTATTGAACTGTGTATACATTATGCCCTAGCCCACACTGAGGAATGTTGTAAGACATAGAGTTGTAAAACTTACCATTATTATTTTGGAATTGGTATAATTGAGGATTTGACTTATGCCTTCAGTATCAGTTGACAAAAACAGAAACAACTTTAAGTAGTTAAAATAGAGGAGAGGGAATTTAAAGCAGGAGAGTGGTTATGTGGGTGATGGAAGCACTGAGCAACCAAATGAGAGAAGAGGAAAATGAGAAAATAGTGACAGACTAGCTACCATTGCTAAGCTGGAGGGACAAAGCGAGTAGGTGACATTCCTGAATTCAGGGGGTCAGGGTTCCCGGAAGGAGGAAGCGCCACCTGAGCAGTGAGAGCCAGAGACACAGCACCTTCCAGAGGTTCATGTTAGAGAGATTGGGGAAGAAATACCCTGGCTGCTCCCTTTCTGTCCCCCTCCAATCTCCAGTTAATACTTTCCATTGGCTGAAGCCAGATGGAAGTCAGCTGGTAGGGGACCCTGGGGGGAAGTGGCTTTCATATCAGCCCCTGCAGCATCAAGGAAAGGAGTAGAGAAGTGAGGAATAGAACTGAAGGCAAACTGGCCCAGGGCTGGTATACTACTCCATGAGGAAGTATAAGTGCAAATTGTACTAAGTCCACAGGATAGGAAATAGGCATGGCCCTTCGTGGCAACTGAGTTGTTTATTTATAATGGGTACTAAAATATGACACCAATCATGATTCTCTCCTTGTGTTGGTTTCTAAAGAATGTAAAGTCAATTTTATGGCTCTCTTTTGGCATTGTGCACAGGGATCTTCTGGAATATATTTTGAGTTGTACTTTACTCCCAGATTTATTTTTTAAATGTTATTAGTCACTTGACTAGGTGCTACAGCTACAGCTGTGGGTTAGTAACACATGTAGTCCTTGGTGGCAATGACTCTGAGAAAGTGGCTACTGTGATTCTTGGTGCCATTCATCCTGACCAATTTGTCCATTGCTCTTATAGTTAAGGCTGTTGAAGGGACAACGTCAGCAATTGTGACCTACTAACTGAGTTTGTCTTAAAATTCTGGATTTCTGACTCTAAAACTTATGCTTCTTCAACTATGCTGACATCTTAATACTCCTTTCAAAATTGTTCTTTCAATCCTTAGTTTATGTGTTACTTCATCTGAGAAAGTTATTGCCTTACCTCTATCATAGCATTTAGAACACTGTAATAGGGCATTCAGCTTGCTCCTTCTCTTTCTCTTAGATACTTTGAGGATAGGTGCACTGTTATTTATATCTTTATTTTCACCACCTTCCATAGTGTTTGACACATACAACATGATCAGTAGACACTTTGAATGAATGAATGAATAAGGGAATGAATGAGTAAATAAAAGGAGTACCTTGGTTAGGTCAATCCATTTTCCTTATTGATGAGGTAAATAGGATATTTAATACTTTTACAGTTGGCATTTAGGTAAAGATAGATATTACCAAAATTCAAAGTGACCCAAACCATTTGAAGAAGTGTAATGTCATGCAAAAAACTGAATTCAATTAAGACTAGTTATGGGCTGTAAACTTTGCAAAGCAACCAAGTCAAGAAACAGAAGATGGAAATTGCAAGTAAAACACAAGTGTGTCTATCTGTAAGTCGTAATGATATGCAAAATAAATGAGTCCATGGTGCAATGTCCTGTGATCAGGCATTAGGAACTTATATTTCCTTAACCAGTTTTCTAAATCTGGCACATACCTCTTCTTTGGTGAAATTGTACACTGCTTTGAATAATGACCATCTAGATGAGTAATAAGACTCTTCATGAGAGTTAAATATACAGATAATAAATAGACTAAATCCACTCAGTGCATAAAAATTCCAAAGGACCAGCTGTATTTTTAGGTGCACAGAAGTGTCATAATAGGTAGAATTTACTGTGTGCTTTACTAGACTCCTGGGAGAAATCAGGAGCCTGATTCAGCTCCTGGGGCTACTTGTAAAACTGGAAACATTTGCATCTTAGGAAACACTCAGGATTTTCCTGACCTCACAAAAAATAGGCTGGAAACTTAGTTGCTGAGAAAACTTGATCTCATGATTGAACCATAACTAGATATTTACAAATTTGTGAAAAGTTGACTGTAGTAACACTGGGAAGTGAAATTTCAATCTAGTGTTAAAAGAGCACAGCCTTGTTCACTGGCTTTTTAAGCAATGCAGGACATATGAACATAGGTGAGGCAGTGCTAAGGTCTATATTATTCTCTCTGAATAGAATTGTGTAGACAAAGTATTACACTCTTAAAAATGCTGTAAGTTTTCCATGGTGACATTTCTGGATTGAGGGGGCAGACAAATACTACTTTGGACTTTGGTGATTTAAAGACTGGCGGAGACTAGTGACAGTGATGTTGCTCTGTGAAACGCTAGCTGGGCCAGAGAGCTTGACTTCAAGGTAAAGATGGGCTATGCCTGGTAAAGAGCTTTAAGGTATTTATACTATGGGTACATTTACTTTGTGTAGTGTTCCATTGGTATACTGTTTTTGTTTGTATGTCTGAGATCTCAGGACTGTTTTATCATTTAGCTCATTTGTCAATTTATTCATTCCTTCTCATTCTTCCAATAGTCAATTATTAAGTTCTTTTAATTTTTCAGTACTAAAAATAAAATGACAGGATGCTGTAAGTGTTCATGGTGTGGTAAAGGAGGAAGACACCTAAAATAATACGTTGAAATTGCTAAAACAGTGCATAAAACTGCATTGAGAGGAAAAAGGAGGAAATGATTAGTAGGGAATTTTAGAAGTAAAGGGAGACTTTGTTAGAAATGATTCTATTTGAGTACAGTCTTACATGATGAGTAGAATTCCTCCAGTTATTTAAAGAAAGCCTTGTAGGCGAGAAGAAATTATTACTGTGTGGTTTAGAAAAATAGTATTTCAGAGTTCAGATCCTCGGTAATTAGCGTTGAGAGCACTGAGTCACGTAGGCTGAGTTTCATGTAAAGCACCTCTAACCCCATTGCAACCATCTCCCCAACCATGTGAAGAAGATCCTCTACGAAGCATGATCTTATATCACTTGCAATTCCTTCAATGGTATGGAAGTCTCTTATACTCTATCTTGTGTGACAATTAGGTCTGTACTGGTATTACACTAAATTTTAAGTCTCTGCATTACCTTTTCCCCAACTGTGTCTTGCACAGATGGTGCCTGATACATGGTGATTTCCTGAGTACGACAGTCTGGCTGTAACTTCATAGGAAGTGCAGAGGATCGGAGTTGGGATACAAAGATCAATGGAATGTTTTTGTGTCCCTGTCAATGGTTACTTTGGTCTAAAAGGAGAAAAATTATCCCAATACATACTACTACTACTACTACTACTACTACTACTTAGTATGTTATGCAGTCTTATACTTGTCAAAGCACATGGATTAATATAGCAATCATTCTATAGCAAGATTTTCTAAACTTAAATTTGTAAACATTTGTTGATTTCAACTGTTGAACTAACTGGGCAAATTATACTTTCTTAGAAATGCAGAGCTTATATTGGCATCCAAAGATCTATGCAGTTTTAATACCTCTTTACTTACATTTTTATTTAAAAGAGACAAAATTAATTCCAATGATATCAGTTGTTGCATTGAATTATTTAGTAAGTAAGTAGATTTAACCCATTTGAGTTTTACAGCATTGTATTGGAAAAGGAGGAAAACATAGATGTATATATTTTAGTTTCTAGATTCTTTTTTCTAGAAGAGAGAATAGTCTTTTTTTTTTTTTTGGTACCTGTGTCTTATGTAGGAGAATTTCATAAATTATTTTATTAATTCTAGTGGTTTATGGGAACATCTTAGATTATCTAGGTTTAAAATCATGTTAGCAAAAAAAGTTTTGTATTATTTAATTTTCTTTTCTTATTGCTCAAAACTCCAATGTTAAATAATAATGTTGATATCACTATAAGCTTCCTGATTTTAATTAAAATAATTTTAAAGTTTTGTTTTAAAGTGATATTTTCTGTTGATTATGGTAAATAATATTTATCATATTTAAGTTATTTTTGCTTATTCCTATTTTACAAAGTTCATGTGATGACTGCATCTGTTAACATGAGTATTAATATCAATATTTTCCTGGGTGGTTAATTTTTTTTTGTTTAACTTTTCCTCCTCTTTTATCTGTTATACTGGAAATTTATAAGGTTCTTTGTTTTGTGTTTTTTTGGTAACATTTGGAGTTCAGTAATTTAGCAACAATATACCTAATGTTATGATTTTTCTCATTATTTATGCCTCCATTGCTGATCATTTTAATCTAGAGACTTCATTATTTTTAAGCAAGTGAGATTTTCTTTGTTTACTTATTGCCTCCTATATGCATGCTTCCATTGATTTGCAAATCATATGCTTCCATAGCAGGAGGGTAGCTGAATATAGTGGAATAGACTGTTAAAAAGCAGTACAATAAATAAACTACAATGGTTTGGTGATTAATTTTATGTGTCAGTTTGTCTGGGCGAAAGGATGCCCAGATAGCTGGTAAAACATTATTTCTGAATTTTCTGAGGGTGTTTCTGGAAGAGATTATTATTTGAATTGGTAGACTGAGGAAAGAAGATTGCCTTTATCCATGCAGGTGGGCATCATCCAACCCAGTGAGGGCCTGAATAGAACAAAAAATTGGAAGAAGGATGAATTTGATCTCTCTGCTTGACAGGGATATCAATCCTTTCTTGCCTTCAGACATCAATGCTTCTGGTTCTAGGACCTTCAGAATTGGACAGGGACTTACACCATCAGCTCCGCTGGGTCTCAGACTTCCCTTCTTTGATTGAATTCCACCACTGGCTTTCCTTGTTCTCCAGCTTGTAGATGACAGATGGTCGGACTCCATGAGCCAATCACATGAGTCAATTCCTATAATAAATCTTCTCTTAAATATATCTTTCTATATTTTATTGGATCTGTCCTCTGGAGAACCGTGACTTAATACAAATGGTATACAATGGTATGAATGAATTCTAACAATATAAACCTGAGCAAATTAAACATAATACAGTTGAAATGAAAGTAAGTTTTTATTAATGATAAAGATGAGGTAAAACTATATGAAAATAAAAGAAAGGGAATGGCAAACACAAGCCTCAGAAGGAGCTTGGGAGAGGGGAGAGAGGGAATAGAATGAGGGAAGACCCATAAATAGATATAAATGATTGGTGAATCCTACTTTCTGCATTGTGTATGGTAGACTCTTAGTTGCTTATTATACTACTCAAAAAGGATGAATTCACAAATACAAAGGGCCATGTATGGATCAGTTATGATAGTGTTACATGCCACGGTCTATGAGTGATCACATTCTGTATACCATGGTGTGGTCCCTATTTTTCTAGGGACCAGTTCTTTCTTCTCTGTTTTGAGCCCTTCTTAGGAGTAAGCTATTACTTTTCTCCTTTGTTCAGGACTCAAGGCTAGCTGCTGGCATAGCATATATTGGGGTGATCCCTAGAGTGGTGAATGGTGCATTTGCTCTGCTCCTTTGGGTCTTTGATTTAGCAACAGGAAGATTTAGAGTTCCTGTTGAGGTCCCAGAAGGAAAACATCTCTGCTCACCAGTCTCCTTGTAGAGCCCTAGACTTAGTTGTGTAGAGAACCTTGTAGCTCTTCTTCCAAGCTCTGAAGGCCAGCCAGACTAGAAACATCAATGAAACATATGGCACTGTTCCCCAACTCTGAGGATCTGTTTCAGCCTAATCTAAACCATCAGTCTTTTCATCCCCAGGCCCCAGGCTCTATCTGCCTGACCAGATATAAGTCATGTCCCAAGGATCTTCATCAGGACCAAAGGAGACTTGAAGGCTCAGCTGCCTCCTGTAATTAATTCCTCCCTTTTGGCCACAGCAGCCTCTTGGCTTATAGAAGGTAGATGTGTTGGACTTGAGAATGAAGGGGAGCCAGGAGATTTAAAAATTGCTATTTACCCATAAATGTCTAACCTCTGAAATAATTTCTTTAGCTTGGCTACTGTTTTTATTTTCATAGGATTACCAGCTCAAAATTTCAGAAATTTTCTACTTTACCTCTCTATCTATCCATTCACTCATTCATTAATCATTTGTATTCTCCTTCATTTGATAGACTTGAGTATTTTTCAATTTAGACTTTGCAAAATAAAGGAAAGAAAAATCTCCAAGAATAGCAAGTAAAGTTTTAACATTTATAGCTGGCAGAGCAAGTTTCAGAATAATCTAACTTTGTGAATGACTACAAAGGGTGTTAATTAAGTAGCAGATATTTTATCACCTATGTCTGTTTGAAAAAAAGTGTAGCACAGATGTAGAAAGCTTAAGTACATCTATAGTTTGTATAACAAAACTCTATATTCATTGGATGCCATCTGCCACACTAGCCTCAAACCACACTTAGTGGCAGCCAATTAACACCTTGATTGAGCTATAGACCACCTGCAGCTTCAGCAATGTAATGAATTCACTCACTCTCGCATAAAAACTCATTGTAATGTCTAGATTAAAGCAGCATAGTGAAAAGGGGAAAAATTTCACACTTCAATTTTGGCATGTAACAGGTGCATGCACACACACACACACACACACACACACAGAGGCATGCACGGTAGTTGTCTCATCTCTGCTTCTCTCTTCATTTCTTCATTCTCTCAGTCATAGGATATTTGGTCAAAGGCCTTGCAGGCTCATAAACACACAAACTGCAATCAGAAAAGAAATTATATCCTATTCCCTCAACTCAAATTTGAAAAATCTCAGGCAAGTACTCAGATTTGCCTAGCTCAGGTCGGATGCTCTTCTGAACAGGACTGGGTACCCCAGTTGATCCAGTTGAGGTTAGTTGCCTAATCCTGTGGCCACAAGAACAAGAGTCCATCATAACCACATGAGAGGAACAGATGCATAAAGTATTTTGGGGGTTGGAAAGAAAATAACCTAAATGAAAATGTAGGACAATTGATGCATGTATGTGTTGTTAGATATACAATATAAATTCCTTATTGTCACGTTTTAAAATAAAATCTGCATTGCTCACTTATAAATTGTAAAGTAGATTTTCCTTTCATACTAGGAACAAAATCACAGACAACTAAGGTACCAGTTAAATTATTTTTAAGCAGAAAAATGATGTTTTGAACAGTGAGTTTCATGACACCTTACCTAATAGCAACTTGCAGAATTGATCAGAGAAGAGTGAGCTAGAAAAATAAGACACTATCACTCTTGTGGTTATCTGGATGCAATGTTATAAAGGGAGTAGAGTTAGAGGATGAGGATAGTTTTGTGTTTCTACAGGAAGTTTCACAGTGGGGGGATAGATAGGGGATGACTAGTCTATTCATTCTGCCTCGTTGGTTGCAATAGTTATGAATGGATTTTTTTTTCTCAACTCATCATGAAAAATCATGCAGAATTCTGGAAGATGAGAAAAATAAAAACAGCAAAATAAACTAGGGTAAAATAGATTTGATTTTGCACAGCTCATTTTATTAAGAAGATCATTGCAGAGTTTGTTATTCATCCAATTATTCAGGACTCAACATCAGAGAACATTCTTAATAAAAGGGCCCAGACACTGTCATGACGTTAAGTATTATCATTCCATACCGATCCATCTGTAAAAAGGAAGAAAAGGAAGTTCCTGACTTTTATTATATTCTATTCTCAAGGAGAAGAAAGGCAGTTTTTAATTTATTTCAAGTCTAATAAAAATTAGCCTAAAAATCCTTTACTTACCATGAAATTGTGTTTGGATAAATGTAAAAGACCAATAAATATTCCCTGAAAGGTAATGGAATAAAGAATTTGTAACAGAGGTTTGACTGTATGCAATTTGTGGAGCTGATTAATCTCTATTAGTTGGGAAGGGAAGATGGATGTAAACTGAAGGAGAGCAAAGACAAGATGGAACCCATGGGCAGGTGTTGGAACCCATAAGAATGGACTGAACATGTGTTCGTTCTCATTGCCCCCAGCCTTGATGTTATAGATGTCCTGCAAGAGAAGCTGGCACCGTTTGTCTCAGAGCTAAACACACACCTGGCTCAGAAATTGGAGGATAATCCTAGGGAAGGTGGATCAATTGTGTGCTTGGGGGCTATTCATGCCAAAGAGATGAGCAGACAGATCGATGATAATGTGTATGAGCTACAAAAGCACCTGGGGCCCTGCCCTGACATACTGAGGGTAACAATTCATATGTCTACTGCTTTACTTCTGTCCTCAAAATCTTATGGGAAAAAATACCTCTTGCAGTCTGTCTTAACTGGAAATATACAGAGAAGGGAATTCTGGGAAACATAGTTCAACCTGGCCCAGTTGACACATTATAAAGTCACTACAGTTTACTGTTTTCAACCTGAAAGCTTAGGTTGAAGACAGTAAACTCTTTTTAGCCATATTTAATCTATAGGTAAACAAAGTCATGCTTTTGTTTAATATGAAAATATAACAATTATCTTGCCTTATAAACAAATATACACTCATTTTTTTCTCACAAGCAGCATGCAAAGCTCCATTTTTAAAAAGTGTCTTTTCTTCTTTTTGCTGATTCACACTCCCCCCTTTGATATCCTATAACTTAAATAGTGAGACATATTTTGTTAACTATTAACACATTGTATGTTACATGATAGGTGAGTGGGAAGCGGATAAAACAGTATTTGTCATATTTGCTTTAAATACATATATATGTATTTATGCATGCATGCACATACATGACATTCATTTGTATCAAAATAAGGAAGGAAAACTCAACAATTATAGCCTTAATTTCTGCAGTTTGTCATGTAATTGTAGCAGATACTTCCATTTACCTTCTTCCACTATCTATTCCATTTTCTCAGTTGTCCCTTGCAAGATACCTGCTTCAGGTGAGCCCATTACAGGTTCTTCAGGAAAGGGAAGACTAGATTTCTAAGGTAAGAGTAGAAAGCATGCCTTAATTGGCAAAGCACTCTTGAGAGAATTTAGGAGTTCGGTGTCCCAATTTTATCTAAGTTTGCCAATATGTTCTCATCCTAATTTTCAGGGTCCCATTCCTTTCCAAGTGCCCTAATTTTATAAAAAATGATCATGTGAGTTTGGGAAATTAATTTTCATTGTAATTCAGCCATTGTGATTAGGTTTTGGGTTTGGTTTCAGATCTATCAGATCTGAGGTTACAGGTGATAAGGACTTCTTTTAGGGTAGGCTTGAAAGTTATTAGGCCCCTTATGTGGACTTCAGCTAGGAATGTAAAGCCCTGAAATCATTTCCTTTGATATTTACCAAGTACTGTATCAATTAGATCAGAATCGCTCAAAAGTTGCATGTGCCTGCACATTTGTTACAATTTGTTACAAGGATTTGACCATATGCATTATGGAAGCTGGTTACAACAGCCTGTGTAAGCCTATTGATTTTGCATCTGATGCTGGAGCTTGAAGTGTGTAGGGCAGGCAGTTAGGAAGGAAAAAGAAGAAGGGTATAAAATGAGAGAGACCAAAGGCAAGCTGAAACCCACACGTGTGAGCTGGAGCCCATGAGGACAGTCTGGAGCATGTGTCAGTTCTCACTCTCCCCAACCCACAGGAGAAACTGGTACTTCCTTCTTGAAGGTAAGCAGAAACGTGTCCCAAGGATTTGAGATGCTGAAGGAAGATCCAGGGGATGGTGGAGAAGTCATAGGCCCAGCTGCTGCCCCATGCCAATCAGTGGAGTCAGCAGATGAATGACAACAGGTATGAGCTACAGAAGCACCTCTTGAGTCTGCTGCAGCCTCCTTCTGAGCATAAGAAATATGGCTGCTGCTTCACCTGTTTGCTCCGAATCACAAGTCAAAATTGTCTCTTGTGGCCCACCCTAATCTGAAACAGAGAGGGAAGAAAATTCCAGAAAATGTAATGTAATTTAAGCAAGTCCACACATTACTAAGCCACCACAAGTTATCTTTAGGCTGTCTCTATATTGTTTGTGTACTGTGTATATAAAATTAATTAATATTTCTACATTTGGTTTAGAAAATTAATTTTTATCAAGATTAATTTCTTATCAGGTCAAACATGTAGAAATACAAGTAAGTTTTGGGACGAATGCTTGTCATTGGCTGTTTGAAATATTAAACCTGTGACTTTAATCACATTTCATCATTGCTCTAAGCTCTTCAATTGGCATTTGAGTTTCCTTCCTCTTCCCTATTTTATCACACCCTCCCTCTATACACAGATAGTAATTACTTTTGAAGATATAATTCAATTTAGATAATTTGTGGTAATATTTAAATTTTTCATTCTACTTTACACAGACCAATCCTTTTTTATGATTTTAAGCCTTAAGCATAGCCTTGGTGTTTTATGAATTGCTATTTATTGAGCGAAACATACCTTTAAGAAGAAAATGTACATAGTGGCAAATTCTAAGATTTATCCATCTGTCAAAGTTATACAAAAAAAAAAAGTACAGTAACTTTGTACTCCAAAATAGACCCAATTTCTCAAATTGGCAACCAGTGAATTGTTTTTCTTTCTTTGGAGAAAATAAAAGATAACCCCTTCTAATTTCTGTCATATAAAGTGTATTCTCTATGTTTTCCATTAATTTCCTTGATATATTCTATAAATAAAATATACGGTTCTAATGTAGTTACCACTTCTTTTCCATGCAATAATTAAATGTGTACTTGATATTAAAATATACTAAAGTCTTACTTAAATGAATCTTACATTTTTATAATATTCATTTTAATAGACCTCCTTGATAATTTGAAACGGGATGTGAGAAAATGAAATTTCTCATTTTGTAAATATAGAATTTAGTATACTTCACAGTAGATAATGGAAGTTTTTTTCATTTTTAAATTTAAGTACAGTTGATGTACATTATTACCTAAGTTACAGGTGTACAACATGTTGATTCACAATTTTTAAAGGTTATATTTCATTTATTGTTACTATAAAGTACTGGCTATATTCCCTGTGTTGTATGGTATATTCTTGTAGCTTATTTATTTTGTATGTAATAGTTCTTACTTTTTTAATCCTCTACCGCCATCTTGCCCCTCCCCCTTCCCTCTCCCCACTTACCACTAGTTTGTTCTCTATCTGTGAGTTTCTTTTTTTGTTATAGATACTAGTTTCTTTACGTTTTTAGATTCTACATATAAGTGATAATGTTCATTATTTGTCTGTTACTGTCTGACTTATTTTGCTTAGCACAAGTCCATCCACGTTATTGCAAATGGCAAATTTTCATTCTTTTTTTATGGCTGAGTAGTATTTCATGTATATAGATAGATATCTATATCTATATCAGCTATCTATCTATATCTATATATTTAGATATATATCTTCTATATCCGTTCTTCTGTTAATGCACACTTAGGTTGTTTCCACGTCTTGGCAATTGTAAATAATGCTGCTGTGAACACTAGGATGCATGTATCTTTTTGAATTAGTGTTTTTGTGTTTTTTTTGGATATATACTTAAGAACGGAATTGCTGGGTCATATGGTAGTTCTATTTTTAGTTTTTTGAGAAACCTCTATACTGTTTTACACAGTGGCTGCACCAATTTACATTCCCACCAAAAGTGTACAGGGAGGGTTTCCTTTTCTCCACGTCCTTGCCAACATTTGTTATTTGTGTTCTTTTTGGTGATAACTGATAATGGCAGATTTGTAGTTAAATTAGAAAGTCTGCTTCATATTCTATGCATATCTGTGATAATCAATATTAAGTCAACAACTTGAGTAATATAAACCTCCAAAATTGATTTAATCCATATATTCACTTATTCGGATATCACTAGCCTGAATCTTAAATTATGGGGAACCAACAAAGACTCAGTATGTCAATATAAAGGACTCTGAATGTCTAAATAACATATTTCAAAACCCACTGAATAATAAAACCTATTGAATCATTCTCAAGAGAATCACTCAGATAACCTGCAAATCTAATGGACACTTACATGTCTATTTTTCTAATGTTAGCAAATTAGAAGTTACAATGTAAAGACAGAGGAGGCTTTAAAAACAAATCTTCTTATAAGTGGCACCACTATATTTATTATATTATATTTGATGAAAGGCAAAAAAAAAGAGTAACAAAATCATTGAAAATAAGAACTTTAACAGTTATGGGTAATTTAGTTTAAACAGAAAATAAACAAGGACACAGGGAATGAAAGTGAGGAGCATAGTAGAGTAAAATATTTAATGGTCATAGTGGTGACCCTGAGTCATTACAAAACACACAATGAACATGAAATTCTGATTTAAAAAACCTTGAATGACAGATGAATGGATAAATAAGACAGATAATACATATACAATGAAATATTACTCAGCCATTAAAAAGAATGAAATAATGCCATTTACAGCAACATGGATGGACCTGGAGATTATCATCCTACGTGAAGTAAGTCAGACAGAGAAAGGCAAATATCATATGATATTGCTTATATGTGGAATGTAAAAAAAAATGATACAAATGAACTTATTTACAAAACAGAAATAGACCCACAGACATGGAAAGCAAACTTATGGTTACCAGGAGGGAAGGGGGAGGGGGAGGGATAGATTAGGAGTTTGGGATTGACATGTACAAACTGTTTTATAATAATTTTAATATGCTAAATAGGTGAAAAGCTACATAAATTTACCATAGAACTAGAGCTTTAAAACATCAAATGGAAATACTATAACTAAAAATAATAATAACTGAAATTAAAAATTCAATAGATTAGCTTAAGAGAAAATTGGCTGAAGCAAAAGGAAAGCTAAATGAACTGGGACAGAGGTCAACAGAAAAAAATCAGACTAAAGCACAATGATTAAAATGATAGATAGTACCCCTTTCTAAATAAAAGAATATAAGACATCTAGGGCATATGTTGAAGGTCTAACATATGTGCAATTGGAGCTCCCAAGAAGAGAAGAAATAAAAAATCAGGCAGAAACAGGACTTGAAGATTCCAACACCAGAGAGTCCAAAACTGGCAAAATACATTTAACATAACAATATATAATAAAGACAGTAATGTTATATAATATCATACAATAAAGGTTATATGTAGCATACAGTATGAATGTAATATATAATGTACATTACATGTTATATGTGTGTATATATGTATATATATGTATACACATATCTATATCTATTGCTGTCACACTCAAATATATATATATATGTACGTATATGTATGTATTCCTTTCAGCATAATGCAGACACATATTCTTGATGTCATCTATAACTATATAAAATGTATTGTTGTTGAAAGGATGAGGTAAGATCTGAGTTCATAATCCAGATCCATGATTTCCCAGATGTATTATTTTACTTCATTTATTTATATTCTCTAGTCCTAAACATTTTAATATTTTAAGGAATACCTTGTCTAATGTAATACAATGTAATGTAATATAATATATAATAATCCCAAAGTTTGGTTGATACACAGAAAATAATAAATACAATAATGAGCACAGAAATAATTACTATTGCTTGAAACTGTTCAGGTTGGATATCAGAGGCAAGAAGAAAAATAAAATGGTTTATCTTGAAACCTTGGTCTCTAGCTCTAGAATATATATACCTAAAACCAAAACAAATATTAGCTGCTCAGACTGCAATATCTGCATTCAAAGTACTCCACAATTGTACCTAGTAACACTGGGTGCAAACTAGCTTCACGTGTGTGTAACTCAGTGCTATGCTGGTGTGGTATGGGATGCTGTTGGGAGTTAGGACAGCGGCTACACTTTCAGGGTCAGTAATTTAAAGTGGGGCTTTGGGATGATGGTAACATTCTGTTTCCTTGATCCAGACCTGGGGCTGGCACATCAGTCTTTTCAATTTTGGAATGAGTCTTACCTCAAAATCAATTTCTTATTGACTCCCCTTTGTTGACTAAATCCCATCAGCTGCTTCATGAAAGTATACATTAAATTAACATTTAAGTGCACCTAATATTTACAAATGTGAAGTAAGTGGAAAGAACTTTGATCTGAGCCAAGTTCCAATTTCACAAATGAAAAAGAAATTGATTTAGTTGATGTTAGTTTTATGTTAATAAATACAAAAACCACTAGTTTGAGGCTCTTCTGGAATTTCCTGGGCATCTCTGTAAACTATTTCTGGTAGTTTTTGAAATGAAATGTGGTTATGAGGCAGTATTTTGGTTTGTGTAATCCTTTATTTCTAATTGCTAGTCATCTTCATTCCAGATAAAATATCTTGGATAATTGTAAACTTTCTTTTCCGTCCTAATATGCTACCATAGACTAAAGTGAATATATTTAGGAAAATACCCTTCTTTCAAAAGCATGTCCTGCTATTATTTTATGAAAAAATTAATCATTTTGGTCTATGCCATTTTTATTATGACTAGAATCACTTATTGGACAGATTTGCACAGTACTGTACTCCTATGATTGTGGGTCAGGCTTTGCAGTGTGTTTGTGTTCACCCATGTTCATATATGCCATTTTGATTTTGTTTGCCCAGAGGGCAAAGAAAGATCTGTGGCTTTACTCACTAACAGGAGAGCCTATGTGAATTACCCACAGGAGCTAGTTTGGTTACAGTTCATTTACAACTAAGTAATACATTCTTTTTTTAACAATATAAATGTTCTATGATTTGAAGAATCTCAATACCTTATATGATTCAAAATTGACAGTTTAATTTCAGGAATTTGTATGTTAAATGTTATGTGTTAGACTCTATGACATAAATCACAGCAAGATCCTTTTTGACCCACCTCCTAGAGAAATGGAAATAAAACCAAAAATAAACAAATGGGACCTAATGAAACTTAAAAGCTTTTGCACAGCAAAGGAAACCATAAACAAGATGAAAAGACAACCCTCAGAATGGGAGAAAATATTTGCAAATGAAGCAACTGACAAAGGATTAATCTCCAAAATTTACAAGCAGCTCATGCAGCTCAATATTAAAAATACAAACAACCCAATCCAAAAATGGGCAGAAGACCTAAATAGACATTTCTCCAAAGAAGATACACAGATTGCCAACAAACACATGAAAGAATGCTCAACGTCATTAATCATTAGAGAAATGCAAATCAAAACTACAATGAGATATCATCTCACACGACTCAGAATGGCAATCATCAAAAAATCTACAAACAATAAATGCTGAAGAGGGTGTGGAGAAAAGGGAACCCTCTTGCACTGTTGGTGGGAATGTAAATTGATACAGCCACTGTGGAGAACAGTGTGGAGGTTCTTTAAAAAACTAAAAATAGAACTACCATATGACCCAGCAATCCCACTACTGGGCATATACCCTGAGAAAATCATAATTCAAAAAGAGTCATGTACCAAAATGTTCTTTGCAGCTCTATTTGCAATAGCCAGAACATGGAAGCAACCTAAGTGTCCATCAACAGATGAATGGATAAAGAAGATGTGGCACATATATACAATGGAATATTACTCTCCGCCATAAAAAGAAACGAAATTGAGTTATTTGTAGTGAGGTGGATGGACCTAGAGACTGTCATACAGAGTGAAGTAAGTCAGAGAGAGAAAAACAAATACCGTACGCTAACACATATATATGGAATCTAAAAAACAACCAAAAAAAAAATAGTCATGAAGAGCCTAGGAGCAAGACGGGAATAAAGACGCAGACTTACTAGAGAATGGACTTGAGGATACGGGGAGGGGGAAGGGTAAGCTGGGACAAAGTGAGAGAGTGGCATGGACATATATACACTACCAAATGTAAAACAGATAGCTAGTGGGAAGCAGCCACATAGCACAGGGAGATCAGCTCAGTGCTTTGTGAACACCTAGAGGGGTGGGATAGGGAAGGTGGGAGGGAGGGAGATGCAAGAGGGAAGAGATATAGGGATATATATATGGGTATAACTGATTCACTTTGTTATAAAGCAGAAACTAACACACCATTGTAAAGCAATTATACTCCAATAAAGATGTTAAAAAAATGTTATGTGTTAGAAAGAAGTTTGAATAGTCCATGGAGAATCTCTGAATTCTCAAAAAGTGTCTGTTCCATATAAAACAGAATAAGTAGCAGATGCTGTTTTAAATTAAATTTAAATAAGACCTTTCCCATACCTATCTGGACTGTTTCCCACAGATCTTGACATCAGTGGAGTGAAAATATTCTCCTACTCCTTCTTCATCATTTCATTGAAATTCCCCAGTACTTGACAGGATAAAATTCTTTCTTTTTGTTTCTTTAAATATTTTGATGACCTATGAAGTTTCTTTTATTTTTACCAAGTCTGAAACAGAGTTTTTTAGGTTTTCCATTTTTATATCATGTTTTCTCCATAGTAATACATTGACTCTATAAAGTGATAAGTACAGATACACTACTGAGTATATAATGTAACTAGTTGTATTTGTAAATATACACAAATATGTATTTTTAAAACAACATTTTAAAATCCTAACAATATTGAGGTTTTTTTTAAAAATTGTGAACTCTAGAATCATAGGTCAAAGATTCAAATGTCAGTTTAGCCTCTTATGAGTGGTGGACTTGATCAAGTTACTTAATTTCCCTCTTACTTAGTTCCCTTGTCTATAAGGTGGAGGATACAGTAATATTCAATTTATAGGGGGTTAAATGAGGTAATATATTTAAAATTTTAACACAGTGTCTGACACATAATAAGTGCTCATTGAAGATTAACTATATTGTTAATTTGCAGTGTTTTACAGTGATATTGCATATTTGACTATGTTATGTGACCGCTTTCAAAAATATATTTTCAGTAAAGAGATATCACAATAGTCATGATAAGTTGAAGTAAAATAATAAATGTTGATCTCTTTATTTTTATAATTTTATGCAAGCTTGGTTGCTTTTACCAACTTTCAAAATCCTTTCAGCAGCATGTGCCTATAGAGTTATTACTTTCAGCGTCTTGAAATCTCTTCCTCGGAAAAATCTTTACAGAAAGAAAGGCAATGATCATAGAAAATTTGCAATCCCAAATCTCTTAAAACCAAAGTTCCCCTTGCTAATGGTTTCCTATCATGATCTAATCTTTGTAAAGAGAGAAAAGATACAGACTTGTATTCATACTAGCTTCTCTATAAATATTTTAGAAGGAGAAAGAAGCAGAGGAAGGGTTGGTAAAGGTTTCAGTATTCTATTGATAAAGATCAAGAATGAGTCCTTTCACCCGGAATTTCTCCTATAATTTTTTTAAAAAAGAAAAAACGATAATACCTCGTGAATTAGCTACTCAAAATGCATTCACAATTTTTTCCTCCTTTGTCTTTCATTACTTTACGGTGTGAAAAGCTTAAACTATTGATTTCCCAGGGTTTCTTATAACCCAGGGTTACTCCTGCAACACAATTTTGGGCGTGAGGAGGGATTTCCTTCCTGTTTAAAAAGGCTTCAATTCATCAGGAGAAACTCTTTTCCCCTTCATCCCTCTCTTGGTATAAAATCTTACAAGACTGCTTCCCAAATCTCAACTTGAGCCCTCTTGTCTCTCCGGACCACAGGGTACTGCTTTCACTTGCTTAAGACACACCCTGTGGGCAGAACATCCTCCTTAGTAATCGCCTCCTTTTAATATCAGTTTGTTACTTTCTTCCTTATGAAACAGCACCCCGCCTTCTTCCCCAACTCCTCCAGTATAGATCAGGCTCCTTTTTTCCTATATTTCTATGTAGTCTTAATCATACTTTTATGTATGTAATGGAATACCTGGCTACAAGCCACAAGGAGCAGGACCATCAGTCTTGTTTATCCCTGTGCCGTAAAGAGCCAACATCTAATGAGCCAAGCACTATGGGGTAAGCACTGTTCTAACCACTGTACATGTACTAACTTATGCTATGCTCATTGCAACATCCTGTTTTACAGGTAGGCAACTGAGGTAGAGAAAGGTTAGATAGTGGATGGATGGCAGAGTCTGAGTCAGATGCAAGTAGTTTTCTCCCGAGCCTCTGTGCTTAACCACTGTGATCCACTCCCTTTCTAGAAATGTGCTGAAGAGTGGAGCTAGGATATTTTATGTGAAAAAGAACACTAACAGCTACTCTGTTGTGTAATTAGAGCAAGTTTTAAATGATGTTTAAAACTTTTTCTGCACTATATTCATGCACTCTTCAATATAACTCGTCTGAATACATACTGATTTTATAATTTTCTTTTGCTACATCTCTGTTATGTTTGAAAGCAGTTGTTCTCAAGTATTAAGGTACTTGATGATGAGAAAGGCTACAAAAACCTTTAAAAAGTATATATTCTCCAGGCTGTCTCCCAGGTATTCTGATTCAGCAGTATTCAGGTGAGGGTCCAGTAAGCTTAAAGAAAATTCAATGGACTAACCGATAAAGTGGGTTCACTGATAAACATTTATATAAGAAGTACTGCATTAATGAATATGCTGAATGTGAACATATTTGTATTAATAATAATAATAAAAATTCTATAATTATAAAGTTAGGATATTCACATTATAAAATTTTTAAAATATAGAACCCTTTCTTAAAACATCCCAATGGCCAGAGTTATTATCTTTATGTTTAGATTTCTTCTGGATGATACAACTATAAATGGTACCATAAGTACTAAAAACCAAAGTGAACTAATTAAGGCTCCTAGGAATTGATTTTTGATTCACAAAGCAACCTGCTGGGCTTTTTAAATACAGTTCAGCGCAATAAACAATGCCATTTCAAAATGAGACAGATGGATTTTTTTCCTATTCCAATAACAGCATATTACAGTTGGTTTTTTATCCATTGCACTTATTTTATTGATGTGCTCTTGATTATATTTAACTATATGAATAAGCAAAATTAAACAAAACTAATTGTTTCTTGCTATTTATTTATGTGTTTGTGTTTTGCATTCATGCATGTACATAGGCATGTATGCATGCATGTAGGTCTGCATATATGTACTTATATATGTGTGTATGTAATTAGGTGGTCTTAGGTTCATAATGGTGTTTGGTCTCTGGTTGGTGTTTCACCGTGTGTCTATATAATATTAAACACCTATAAATACCTATATGATGGGCATATAGGTTACCTAGTTATGAAAATAAAAATTGGAAAATCTTTGTGGAATGCCTTGATAGACCTTAAATCAAAGTGTTTATAGATGTTAATAAATATTTCTCTTGGTTCTCAGTGAAATCATAGATTGTTTTCTCACTGAATAGAATTTTTTTCAGATTGGATAAAAACAAAATAAATATATATATTCTAATAATTATTGTGATCTATCTTAATTAAGATTTACATTAAATTTGATAATCAAATTGACTCTAAATATTTGTCTGTCTCTAGCATGAATATAATTCTAGAAATAAATTAATTGGATTTCCCTATGATACCTCAATTTATTCTCAGTTTTAAATAGATTGATTAATATTTAATGTGTCCTAATATGTGAAAATAGGATATTCTAATTTCTTTTGAGTTAAAAACAATGGATTCTGAAAACCTAATGCCTAGTGTAGGCTTAAGGTTCTACTGCCACTTTAATCCAAAAATATTCTTCATAACTCAATTTTGTCTTATGTTTAAAAGGTCATTTTAGAAAGCAATGACATTTTAATGACAGTGTAATTATTTTTCTCTGAAGGCTAAGGCTAATTAATTAAAATCTTCAAAATATTGTAGTTTGTGGGAAATTTTGTATTATTTATGTTCAGTCATCAATGAATAAAATATAGATAATAATTCCTGAATTAATCCACATTGTAATTACCCAAGAGAATTTGGCTTCCGTATGAAGATGTGTACCATCCTTCCTCCTCCTCCTCAGAGATGGTGCTATTGCTATACCAATATAATGGCTATGGTTATCTATTATTCTGGGTTATTTTCCTAGGATTTATAATAAATACATAATGCGTATGTCTTTGCATATATATATATAAAATTATTTTCCCTAGAAGCTGTCTCAATCTATAATATGCAATAACAATAAACTTTATTCAAAACCTTCTCAAGGAAAAATATTAGTCTAGGTGCTTAGGTTCAATGGTGCTCAAATCAAATTACCTTTTCACTCGTCCACTTTACAGAATTGTGGGGTGGGCAGGAAGATAGACACCAATCATTACAAGATTAAATATAGACCTGAGATGTGAAGTATGAATAGCAGTTAACAAGTTGTAGGAATTGTGAGGGGGAGATTAAGATCTCCCCAGACAAAAGAATTAGCCTACAAAAGACCTGAAAATCATGCGGAGAGTGAGCATTGAGCATTCTAGGAATTGAGAAAAAGACAGTATGGACTTTTTCAAGAAGCCAAATACCAATTGGGAAAGGGATGAGAGATGAAATTGGAGTGGTTGACAGAGGCCACGCTATGCAGTTTCAAATACTATGTTAAGGATTTTTGTTACTATCTCAAGAGCGAAAAAAAAAAAAAAGCTAGTTAGCAGTACAATTAAAATCTCTGTACTATCTAATAGGAAAATGATGATGGCAGATATGCTTACCCATATAACAAGTTCTAAATAAGGAGGCATCATTTGAAATTTGAAGACAATACTTAGGGCTACCTAATTAATAATTTATATGTTCTTTTCATGGCACGCAGTCATATTCCTTTTCTTAAGGATCTTTTAGTTTCATTGGATAAGCAATATACAAATAAATGTTATTTAACAATAGTGAACAAATAGAAATATTAAAAATTAGCATCAAATAAGTGTAATAGATTATGAGTTGTTGAATGCTCTAAAGAGGATTTGGAAATGAAATAATAGAATTGAGTATTCCAAGAAGTTGTACAACCTATACTACAGATGGCTTCAAGAATAAATAAGACAGGATGATTCTGAGAAGGTGGTAGAGTAGAAAGTACCTGGAATCTGTGTCCCTATCTAGACAACAATTACTCTGATAGAAACTGTATGATGTAACTATGAGTCTATTGAAGGCTTGCAACTTCAGGGCAAGGCTTAGAAGATAACTTGCAGTTAATTTTAGCCAATTTTAGATCTTAGCATAGTAGCAGCTACCTATCCTCCACTCCCCAGCCCCATGGCAGACAGTTGTGCATAAATTATTTTTATATGGAAAAAAATAAAGAACTTTTATAGTGAGTTCTTAATCCCTCCTGTACACTATGACTATGTTCCTGTAATTTTTTTCAAGTATGGTTGTGAGTTTTTATGCAGTCTCAGTTTAGATGTGTAAGAATGTACAAAAATTTTGTTAATATGATAGCATTCAACAATCCATGCTTTTCAAGTAATTTAAATAGTAAGTGAAATTTAAAGATATAACCAAATAATGTAAATTAAACTGATGCATTTTATACATAAAATTAGCCAATATGTTTAAAAAATGAGATCGAGGCTTTTTTTCATTTTAAACCTCATGCTTAGGTATATTGTGATTGCTAAAAATTTTATGGAAAGCAATTCGATAATGTATCTACCAAGGATCCTAAAAACATCTATCCTATTTGTCCTAATAATTACATTCTGACAGTCTTCCACAAGAAACATTAAAACATTCTGACAAGAATTTATTAGTGAATATACATTGTGAATTATTTGTATTTCTTAAATAATATTTAACAAACCAAGTGTCTAAAAACAGAGCTGGTTAAGAAAATTAGGGTTCATATATTCAATAATATTATTTGATCCCTAAAAGTAGTATGTACAAAGACTTAAATGGTATAAGAAAAGGTTCACGATGTTATGTTAGTGGAAGAAAATAGGAAATTAAAAACTCTATGGTATGCATAGTGTTATCAGTTTTCTATTATCACTGTAACAAGTTTCCTCAAACCTAATAGCTTAAAACAACACACGTTTATTATCTTACATTTATGAAAGTCAGATGTCTAAAATCAATCTCAGTGGGTTGATGAAATCAAGGTGTTGGTAGGGCTGGTTCCCTCTGCAGGCTCTAGAGAAGAATCTGTTTCCTTGCCTTTACAGTTTTTAGAGGCTGTCCTCATTCCTTGACTCAGCCGTTCATCACAATGCATTTATCCCTCTGCTTCTGTTGTCAAATCCTCCATCACTGACCCTTCAGCCTCCTTTTTATAGGACCCTTGTGATTACACTGTGGTGGATTATTATCCAGATAATCCAGGATTATCAGATCTCAAGATTCTTAATCACATCTGCAAGTTGCTTGTGCCTTGTAAGGTAACGTGTTTACAGGTTCTGGGACTTAGGATGTGGACGTCTTTGGGAGGACATAATTCTGCCCACCACACATAGAGTGACCATATTTATCATTTAAACCAGGATACTGTTGAGTGTAAAAGACGACACTATTAATAATTATTTCAGGATAGCAGAGGTAAACAGGAGCTGTTCTTGAAAAACCTAAATGAGTGGTCATCTAGTATACCACCAGATTGATGAGAAATGACAAACTGTTTGAGTTCATTCAGATTTACATTTTTGAAAGGGATCTGTTTTTGTTATCTTAGGAAAGTTTGATTTTTTTTTCTCCTCTTCTTTATAGTTCTGGGATATTACTGTTATGTATCTAGATGTGGAACTTTTTATTCATTATATTCAAGGATTCTTGGTCTTTAATCTCAAGATAAATGCTTTTCTTAGATATAGGAAACTTTCCTTTTATTATTACTCTGATTTTTTCCCCTCTAATATTTTTTCTCTTCCATCTTTGTGAAACTCTCTCTATATGTACTGAACCTTCTAAGTAGGTTCTCCATGTCTTTTACATTCTCTCATGTTTTCTATCTCTATCTTTTTGAAATTTTGAGGTTTATTCCATTTTATCTTCCTATTTACTTTGGCTAACGTGGCTGCCATCTGGATCTGTGTGATTTTGAAACATCTCACATGTTTTGCACAGTATTTCCTCTGCTCTGACTTCTCTTTCAGTATTTCATTCCACATTTCAACTTCCTAAAATTTATAAAAAATTCTGATTCCCTGATGGTACTCTTTTCTATTCTCATTGCTAATAAGTATTAATTAATTTTTAACTTTTCTACTGTAATTTAAATGGAATTTGAGGAGCTTATTTGACATTTCTATTAACTTTCTAACTTGAAGGTAAGCTATGGCTGCATTTTATTTCACTGTATGAAGAAGTTATGATTCAGTTTACCATTACACTTA
Source organism: Leucopleurus acutus (assembly GCF_964270905.1). Taxonomy (NCBI): domain Eukaryota; kingdom Metazoa; phylum Chordata; class Mammalia; order Artiodactyla; family Delphinidae; genus Leucopleurus; species Leucopleurus acutus. Next base: position 95,549,126 of record NC_139149.1, read on the forward strand.
TTATAAATTGTTTGTACTTTCTTAGCTGTTATGATGCAAATATATATATATATATATATATATATTTGCTCATCATGGAATACTTCATTACATACACACACACACACACACACACACACACACACAAATGCTGAGGCATATCTGTGATTATGCACTTATATTAAATGTCAAGAATACATCAACTTTAAGCCTTTCTTTTCCACAGGAAAGGTTGTACATTTTAAATTTCTATTAACTTGCTATGAAAATGCCTATACAGTTGATTCTCATTAGCCACGGCAGTTAAGTTCTATAAACTTAGGGGAAGTACAGAGTTATGTTCCTGAGGGCCTTTGGTCACAATATTTTCATGAACCAATCAACACGTACCTTGTTTTATGTGTTTCTGCTTAAAGATATCTTAATATGTATGGTTGATTCAGTAACATTGAACTCACCATTGACAGCACTGTAACTCATGCCTGAACAAAGCTCATCTAACATATTTTTTTGTAAGGTACATCACAGCCTTTTTGCACTTAGGAACACTAATCAGCACTTTATTACTATGCCTGGGGGCTGAAATCAAACCATTTAAAACAGAGAAATCAACAACAAAAAACAAAACAATGTACAAGTATAGCCCTAAAAAGACCATGAAAAGAACACGTGTTTACAGTATTAGAACTGAAATAAGGGAGAGCATTACCCTGGACTTCAGCTGGGACCATGTAGGTTTGGCGACTCAAAACTTTAGCTGCTTTGAAAATGTCCATGAATAACCATGAAAACACTGAGAATATTAATTTGGAGGTGACAAAAAACTTTTAGTGAGTAGGCAAATTCACAAATACAGAATCCCTAATAATATAGACTGTGCTTTCTTTCTACATATTCCATGAGACAAATTAATTTGACAAAACAAAAATGAATCCCCAAATACCTAGTTGTTTTTCAGGAAATAGACTACCTTCTGGGAGATCTCAAATTTCCTGTGGCTCTATTCACCAATCGTTGAATTTCCCTTTCTTGGTCAATCATATAAAATCTGGAGTTAATACAATACTATTTTGGGATCTCCCATTTGTAATAAAAGTACTGTGTAATAATTTCTTCCCAATAAGTATAGTTATATACAAAACAACAATTTCTGCCTCTTGTATCAGTAATAATAATTGTTACTATTTGATGAGTGCTTTCTAAATTTTCTCATATGTATATAAGAGGAGAAAATTGATTCCATTTTACAGATGTAGAAACTAAGGAATAGATACAGTAAATAAGATATCCAAGTTCACCCCTTGGTAAATAATGAAGCAGAACTCTAATCCAAGTAGTTTGATTCCACGATGCACCTTTCTTAAATTATCACTTTCTTAAAGTATCACTGCTATCTCTCTACTATAGAGCCAATTGAACTATTACTTTTTTTTTTTTTTTTTTTTTTTCCGGTACGTGGACCTCTCACTGTTGTGGCCTCTCCCGTTGCGGAGCACAGGCTCCAGACACCCAGGCTCAGCGGCCATGGCTCACGGGCCCAGCCGCTCCGCGGCATGTGGGATCTTCCCAGACCGGGGCACGAACCTGTGTCCCCTGCATCGGCAGGCGGACTCTCAACCACTGTGCCACCAGGGAAGCCCAAACTATTCCTTTTTAAAATGTCTGTTTTCTGCCTTTATTTTCAGAGGAAAACATTCTTTTTTAAGTTTTCAGGTTTCTTCGTTTTCTTGCTGAACATCTTAAAACATATATGAAAGAACTAAACATCTGTCTCATCTTTCCATTAGGACATCTATTTGGTTTTTCTGGTTACTACTTGTTTTTCTAGTAAAGGCAATCTGGGTTAGGGAAGAAAAGGGAATGAAAACAATATCTATTAAAATTTTATTTTGCAATAGATAACTGGGGTAAGGGCTTTATGAAATTATTTAATCCTCATGATAAATTTGTGACATTGATATTATGATTCAACTTATGAAATAGGAAACTGAGGTTTTGGGAACTGTTATAAAATACCTCACTTCACTCAGATAATAAGTGAGTGGAGGCGGCTAGAGGCAGGACTGCACATGAGCCAAGGCTCCAAGCCTTTTGAACATACTTTTGTCCAACCTGATTTCACTTACAAAATAATTCAAAAACAACATTATTAAGAATTTCAAGATGGCAACCATAGATCATTAACCCCAAGTACAGGACTCTTCGGAGTATGGGACCCTGTGTGAGTTTGCTATTTGGATGCTCATGAAGCTAGCCCTGAGTAATAAGTCTACTCTTTTGACTTCTCCTATCTGTGGAAAGTCTTTTGTCTTTAGGGAAGGATACACTACTGAAGGTGCAATGTATCTTTCTACTTCCATTTTTAAAATCATCTACCACAGGACTGGCACAGTATCCTGCTTTCTAGTTTCCATCAGTCATCTGATGGGACAGGGTGTTATTTCTGAGTGGAAATAGTGAGGAGCTCAGCAGTGTGGCCTTTATGGCCTCTGATCGAGGACATCCCTAGGACCTTTAAAGTTGCTTCTCTAAGATTGGGTCCTGTAAATATTCTATAACAAGACTTATCTGTCAATAAACAAGGTGTATGTAGATAACAAGATGTATGTAGATAACAAGATGTATGTAGATGCAGACCTAAATGTATTAGCATTTATTTATTTATTCCTTCATCCTTCAAATATTCTTAAGTACTATATTAGGTGCTAGATATGGAATTGTTTAAAAAAGACAATTCTATATTATATTAATACTGAAAAATATTGAAACAACTATACAAGTACATGTATACTGTAATTACGCATTGCTATGAAAGAAAAATAAAAGTGTTTCATGTAATGAAAAAGTGGAATGATGACTTGCATTTGGTTAGTGTTGGGGCTTGCTGAGAAAATACTATTATAGTATAAAAGGGTGAGAAGGCTCTAGTTGCAGAAAGAGTTAGGAAAAGAAGTATTCCAGGTACAAAAAACAGAATGTTTAAGTTCTAGGTAAAGAGGAACTCAAGTTTGTTTAAGAAATTAAAAGAAAGAAAACCAAGGTTAGATGGAACATCATGAACAATGGGGAAAATGGTGAGAAACCATTTTGGAAAGTAGAGAAGGGTCAGAACAGCTGGTCCATGTTATGGAAATTGGATTCATTCGAAGTTCAATAGAAAGGCACCAAAGGGTTTTAAGCGTGAGTGTTGCATTGTTTGATTTTTATTTTATGATTCTTCTGGCTGCTTTGTGAAGAGTAGATAAGAAGCAGCAAAAGGGGAAGCAGGACGCAGTCCTAGCTTGACTAAGTAAGGGTAGTGAGAGGCGGATGGCAGGATTTGTTGTAGAAAATGGAACTGATAGGATTTAGTGATGTACAGCTTTGGTGTCTGAGGGTGGGGCTTTCTAAGATGAACTTGATAGGTGCCATTTACTGAAATCATGATGACTCTGTAAAGGACAGCTTCGGGGAAGGATGCAGAGGTGGTCAGGGCTCAAGCTGGGGCAAGTGCAGTGTGAAATTTCTGTTGCCTGCTAGTTAACTAGTGTTAGCTCTACTCTTCTACTTTATGAAATCCTTCGCATCCTGCAAGGCTCAGTGGTATTGTTGGAGTCTCCAAGGTGCTTCCCTGACTACTGCCCCCACCCCAATCCTACCCCCAGCTCCCCCAGTGCAGACTGCACTTTTCCTTCTCCTGAGCACTCATGTGCATTCTTTTACCCCAACTGAGTCATTATTTTATTGTGCCTTATAGCATAGGGAGTCGCTTACATGACTTGGTTTAACCACTGCACAGAGAACTTTGAAAGTAGGGAGTCATCTTTATATCTCCAGTGACTTGCACTGGCTTTGTAGATGGCAATTTTGTGTGGCTTTTTAAATTGATTATTACCTCATGGAACTTAGCATACCTGTCCCATCAAGTCCATGTGTTTTTTCTTCTTGCTTGCTTTTATTCTGTTCTTGCTTATCTCATCTGTCTGGCCTTACAAACATATCACATTTAATAACAAGTGTTTTTACATTCAAATTCCTTAAGTACTAGGCTTTTGAACTTCTTAATATCTTAGGATCAGATCTAAAAAGTCACACTTGCCTATTTAGTATCTCACAACAGCTAAATTTATCTCAAAACTATATTTTTTGTAATCGTTGCTTTTGTTATGATGGAACTGCTCTCCATTTCTACTCACTTTTTGTTTCATCTTTACTGGAGTATAATCGCTTTACAATGTTGTGTTAGTTTATGCTACACAACAAAGTGAATTAGCTATATGTGTACATATATCTCCATATCCCCTCCCTCTTTAGGCTCCCTCCTACTCTCCCTATCCCACCCCTCTAGTTTGTCACAGAGCATCGAGCTGATCTCCCTGTGCTATGCAGCTGCTTCCCACTTTATTTAAGCAGTTGCACCAGTTATCACTCTAGAGGCATCTATATGTTAACATCATGGAGGGCTGTAGCTATTTGAATAAAGTATAGCCTGATACTGTAAATTTATGTCTGGACCTGGTCCCTTTTATCTGTATTTAATCATTTGGTTTTCTCTCTATTGTTAACTCATACAGCATGCTTTCTGAGTCTTGTATTTCTTAAATTGGAGCAAAACTCTTGTACTGCACACACACACAACACACAAATTTCAGCAGTATCAGCAGCTATGCCATCTCTATGCTTAATCTTATAAAATCTGGAAATGCATGGATCATCAATTTTACATTTACTTGACCCTAACTAATATCCATTTGATAGGTTTATAGAGCTTTGTTTTCACATACTTTGAACTATACACCAGTTCAGTTCAAAGGGGAGAAAACAAGGTCCATTGTTATTCATTCATGAAAGTGTTATTGATTTATAAATGTAACAGAGAGTTTGATGTGATTAATGGAAGAGGAAGAAGAGACTGTAGGAGTCACACTGAGGCTTGGCTACATGGTTCTCTAGCTGGGGAAAGAAGATGAGCTGAAAGTGTGAGTGTCTAGATGTGAAGAGACACATCCATAGCCTAGGAGAGTGGCAGTCATGATGAAGTGGAAAGCTTGGTACAATGGAGCACCATAATCTGGTTGCCTAATGCATTTCTGGATAAAGTGCAGAAATGCATTAATATACACCAAGATCCCTTGCCTGTTGGAATGCAGAAGGTGTTTGACGAAGATAATGGAGAAAAGGTTAAATGGGCTCTTCTAGTTCTTCTCCTTCATGAGCATCTAGTTTTAGGTTTCTCATAGAAAAACTGTTTTAAAAGAATAAAACAGAGACATGAATCGGATAGAGAGTGATATTTCATGTCAGCCAGAAAGTTGAACCGTGAGAACCCATGACATGAGCCAGATGTTGGGGGTAAACTAAAATATTAATATAAAGTAGTAGAAAATAGAGCACTGAGGGAATCCAGGAGGAGGAGTGTTGAAACAGAGCTGTAAAAAGTGAGCGGCCCTGGGAGTGAGGTGGCCTCAGAAACCCCAAATCCCAGCCAGGTTCTTGCACCTGCTCTGGGGTATCAGGCAAGTCAGGTTCTTGGTGCTTTAGGTTCCTCACCTGTAAACTGACTTGGGTAAACTAAGTGATCCCTAAGAGAACCCCCAAGGTGGCTCTGTATTCTAGGTACCTGTCTTAGTTGCTGTAAAGAATAAAGTGATAGGACTACAAGGTCTAGGAGATTGGCATTGGAGATTGGCAATTTAGTAGTCCTACTAAGTTATGGAAAATAGAAGTTGAAATGGGAAGGAAAGAAATAAAAATCTTTATATGCTGAATATAGCAATAAATAAATCTTTATATGCTAAATGTAGCAATAAATATGGCAAGTCATGTCTCACATATGTAGAGATGTGAAAAAATGTAGTCAGTGGATATGGTTACTTTCTATTTTACAAAATTCTTTAACTTTTTTTCTTAGGGTGGTGAGGTGCATAGATAGAGTACATATTACTTTTATATAATTAGAATAGAGTATATGTAGTTAAAAATCTTATTTTTTAAAGTACATCTTACCCATATGTAGATAATTTCCTAGGTTTTAGTAGTGATATGGGTGCTTTCTTTTTTTTTTTAAATCTGTATACTATTGGCCTTAGGGACACAAGTTCACCCACTAAATTCTATTAAAATAATTCAGAGACTCATCCATGCATACAATAATTATGATTATGAGCATCCAAGGAAAATTAGTGTGTAGTGTCTTAATTAAAGCTGGGCAACATAATTTTATTTACAGATTGAATTCTATTACATCTTTAGAGTGGTATATTTTTATTTTACTTTCATGTAATTAATATTTAACATAGCTCTTAGCTCATAGCACATTGCATTCTGAATGCACATTTTGTGAGAAATGTAATAGTATGTAAAAAAAAACCCTTTTCTTTGGAAGATAGCCCATAAATTTTATTATATTAAAATGCAAATTTTACCTCTTGCTTGACTGTTTAAAATACTTCTGAGCTGCATATTTGCTTGTTTAGAAGTATTAGCTGAGAAAAGTTGTAAAAAATCAGTTTGATTTCATTTGGATGTTTTCACGTTTTTCAACCAGCGTTGGGAATCTTCCCCAGTGGCATTCTTAACTCATAGTTATGATGTGAATATTTTGTTTGCCTTAATCCTGATCTTGTTTTCTTTAGGAAAACTGTGAATCATATTAGTAGCGTATCACCAAAGCTACATGGCAATTAAAGTTTGAGCCTTGGGATAGAAGAGTAAAAATTTCAAATTCTTATTACTCCTCTTGTCACAAGACATTGTTGTTTTGCCTGTAATATTCCCTCTAAGGCAGCTTCTAAGAAAACATCATTTATCTTAGTTTAGCTATGAGAAATCTGTAGAAACCCTTTCTTCATTTTATACAATGAGTTTTCAGAAATATCCACAAATGAAAACTAATAGTTAAGCACAAAACGCTGTAATGTTCGAAAACACCAAATAGATGTTCGGCTGAACCGTTTTATTAACAGAAATAAATGGAGAAGAAGAAAATAAAAACTCCCAAAACTTTATGTTCCTTAATACTAAAATAGGACAGTATGAATCCTCCATTAATCCTGGTGGTTCTCAGATTGGGAGTAAAAAAGCCCCTGAGTTTCATGAGAGGTATTCTGATGAAGAGAAACGATTTTTGAACTCTAGGCAGTAGCTTTTTAATAAGTATTGTCCCCTCACGAACATCAGTACTCCCATCTCTCACTTGCTTCCAATCCTTTATTCTAACCTCCCGCATTAGGAATGGTGCCTTTAGGTGATGCTGTGTTCCTGGTGCAACTGGAAAACAACCAGCCTTTTCTTAGCAACATCTGATTTTGTACTGCTTCCTCCCGAGTGATTAGATTTAGAAATCTATGAAAATGGGGCTTTTCTACTTTTTGTTTGTCAGACATGCTCTAATTCTTAAAATTCATCTGAAAATGATGTTGAACAATGAACAGATTCAACAGTCTCTTGAATGATGTGTTGAACAGGTAGTCCATGTGTTACAGAGTAATTTCATTATTGTTAAGTACTTTAATTAAGTAAAATTAATACTAATAATTAGCTTCATAGCTAAAAGTAATGTTTCTCATAAACTGTTAAATCACTCTTACAATCTAGAATTTGAGGACAGGGTTATTTTATTTTATTTTAATTCACTCATCTGTGACTTTTTTTCTACGAGGGTAATTTCCCAATGATTTTTAGCCATTTCAAAATCAAAGTTTTTCTCCTTGAGTTAAAAGATTTAGTATACTTCATATGTCCTAGGAAATATTAGAGAGACTTTTTCACATACTGGTAATACTTACATTAATATTCCAAAGCTAACTCTCTAACTACTGCAGATTGATCATCAGAGCACTAATTTGTTCACCCTGTGCATGCAAAGGGTTCACCCTCTTGTCTGTTTTACTTCTAGTTTTTAAATGTGTTTGCAATATTTTAAAATGTTGGAGACTGTCTCAAATAATCAAGCAAAAGAAAGTCCATTAGAAAATTAAAGGAGAATTGGAATTTCAAGACAAAAATATTGGTAATTTTCACATGATAAACTAAAGGAGGTCAGAGTTGTTTCTCCAATTAGTTACCGAAGTCTGTACTACAAATCAGAAACTCCCACAGGGTTACTACAGAGTGTATTTAATTGTGAAAACAGCTATGAAAATATTTCACTGTTATCATCCATGATCAATTCCTAGATTATTTTCAAATTAAAAGAGGCCCAGAATTACATAAAGTAATTTTAAGGAGGTATATGGAATAGCTTTCTTTTCGATAATTGTGTCTTTATTTTAATATACTAAAAATGACTGCTGTATTAAAACAAAGCTTTGGCTGATATTGTTTAAGATAAATCATTAAATATGCTTATAAATTAAAGAAAGAAGTCACTTTAAGGAAAACATTAAGGAAAATATAGGACAGTTGGAACTTGGCTGTGGCAGCCATACTGAAGGTGGTACATGACTTAGATGTTCAGGAAATGGTGGTCCAAAGTAGCCCTTTGGGTAGTAGTTGATTGTAAAGAGCCAAGATTTCTCAAAGGATTCTTGAAGCAAGAGGACTTGTTCTGGAGAAGAAACACATTACTGGGGTGGAGATTTTAACACTAGCCCAGACAGTAACCAAGGACCGCTTTCTCCTCTGGTGCTTCTGCTGCTTCCAATTCCCTGTCATCTCCTCCACAAGACTTCCTTTTTTATCCATCCTTCCATATGTACGAGGAATTGGCTCATGTGATTATGGAGGCTGAGAAGTCCTACCATCTTCTGTCTGCAAACTGGAGACCCAGGAATCCTGGTGGTGTGTAGTTTAGTCCAAATTTAAAGGCTTGAGAACCAGGGGAGTTCTTGGTGTAAGTCTCAATCTGAAGGCAGGAGAACACCAATGCCCCAGCTCACACACTCAGGCAGAAGGGAAGGGACAAAATCTCCCTTTTGTTCTATTCAGTCACTCAGTGGATTAGATGATGCCCACCCGCATTGGGGAGGGCAACTTGTTTTATTGAGTCTACCAGTTCAAATGCTAATCTTGTCTGGAAATACCCAGAAATAATGTTTAGCCAAATACCTGGACATCCATGATTCAGTCAGGTTGATACATAAAATTGACCATTACCTTCTCTAAATTTGGATGTCTTTGAGTTATGTACTCCAGTTTTGATATACTCAGTTATGGTCAGGGTGTTTTAGGGATGCCAGACCTATATAGAACTGTGAACAGGGCATACTTATTTAAACAGGCTGTGAGCTGATGATGACAGTCTGATGTCATCTCTAGGACATCATTAATGTCACTGATGAGGAAATTGAGGCCTAAGAAAAATCATACAGCAAATGAACACAGATCCAAGACTAGAGCCCAATTTTGATTATGCTCATTGCTAAGTGCTTATCACCACTTATCCAAAACTGTTTTTTATGGATCAGAAGTACATAAGATATTATTAAGTGACTAGGAATGATTTCAGCATACAAAGCTTTTTCCTTTTAGTAA